>NC_057403.1:15587389-16227049 GCF_019320065.1 Cervus canadensis | reverse complement strand
AGGTTCTCCTCAGACCTGCCCAATATGGAGACAGCCAGCCTCCCACACTAAGGACTCCAGTGCTTTAGACATGGACCTTGATTATATAGCTACCCAGGTCAATCTCAGACCAGCACATTAGGAGTAGAAAACCACAGCAGAGAGGAGGCTAGTTTTGGACCCTGAGATGGAAGGCTCATCCCAAGGAGCTCTCAGATGGGATGAATCGAAGAACTGGACTTGTCCTCACGTTTGATGTTTCCTCTACCCTCTCTAGGGGCTTCTCAGGTGGGGCTAGTGGTAAAGAACTAAAGAACCTGCCAGCCAATGCTGATGCAGGAAACTAAGAGATGCAGGTTTGATCCCTGTGTCAGGAAGATCCCCTGGAGGAGGAAATGGCAACCCACTCCAGTATTCTTGCCTGGAGAATGCCACGGACAAGGCACCAGTCCAAATGATCAGTTACTACAGACAAAGGTCATGCTCTTTGGTAGTCAATCTCTCCCTCTTAGAAATCCCATGAGCCTTCCAATCTGGGTGCAAACAGACCAAGTGATATGGGGACATGCATCCAATGGTCAGTGAATCGATGAGCAGAGTTTACGGATCACTGAGAAGATGATGCTGTCACAGACAATCAACGGTGTCAGGACAGAGGATGCAGGGTCCCATCTGTGTAGGGTCTCCTCCCAGTCGGAGTCTGCAGATGTGACCCCAGCTCCCCAGATGAGCACTCTAAGTGACTCTCAACATCTCTACATCTTCCCTTGTAATTTCACTGGAAGTGGGTGTGTAATGAATGCAAATAATGAGGATGTAGTCTCCTTTCAGAGCCTGTAGAACAATGTGTTTAATTAATTATGCAAAACTTAGCTAATTTTTTCATAGTTTGGTTATTATTTGTGAGAGCTGTTTGACTGTAGGCAAGGCACTGGATCTTGTGCCTCAGTTTCCCTGTCTGTAAAACTGGAGAAGAAGAGCTGGATCTTAGGGCTGCTGTGAAGATGTTCACTAGGAAGTGAATGAGATTAAAATTCTTCCCTGGGTACCTACACAGAGTCAGCATGCAAGGTGATATTTTGGTTTACAGCGTTTTGGGTTTTAGCTCTAGAGTTAAACAAGTTGGTTACATTTTTGTTTCATCTGGTCCTAATTCTATGACTTCCATTCCTTTATTGAAGCATGTGTGTCTCAAGTCTATGAATGCACAGTGGAGATGACAACCCCTCCTGCGTGGGATGGAAAGATCAGAACAAATGGGTGTGAAGGATTTCCCACTCTGCCGGTCGCACAGGAGGACCTGGAAACAGTTCATTAATATTATTACTACTAATCAATGTTGAGTGGACTGGAGAGGAGCTATCCTCTAAGACCAACAATTGTTATGGAAACAAAAAAACAGAGGGAGGGGTATAATGTGAGAAGAAAAGAGTCCTTCAAAGGAAAATGAACAGGACATGGAAATGGCTACAGTGAGAGAATGGAGAGCTAGAGCAAGTCCAAGGTTTCAAATTTGATAAGCAGTAGAACGATGCAAGCACGTGCAGTGGGAGAGTCAGGAGGACACTGATGAGAAAACACACAGACCTCAGAGCATTTCCTTCCTCCTAACCAGGACGTTTCCCTGTAAGACTCCTCGGGATATTCCCTCCAGTGAACTCGGCCCACACTTCCCCTCTCTCTTTCTCTCCTGCTTTCAGGGCAAGAAAACAGCCAAGTGCTCAATGTGGGGACCATTGTTGGCATCGTGATTGGGCTCCTGCTTGTGCTGACACTGACGGCTGCCCTGGGATGTTTCATTTCCCTTCACAGGTACAATGGCATTCCCAGATTCTGCTCCTGCCCCCAGGTTGACCCAGGTCCTAGAGGAAGGACACTCCATCCTCCCATTCTCGGCCTGGATCTCCAGGACCTCCCCACTGCCCCGTGGATATTCTCTCTGATCCTTCAGTTCCTCCCTCACCAGGTATTGACCTGTGGCGGCTTCCATAACACCACCCTCATTTATTTTGTCATTTAGTCGAGAAGTTGTGTCCAACTCCTTTCCCACACCATGGACTCCACTGTCCATGGAATTTCCCAGGCAAGAATACTAGAGTGGGTTGCCATTTGCTTCTCCAGGGACTCTTCCTGACCCAGGAATCGAACCCACATCTCCTGCATTGGCAGGTGGATTCTTTACCTCTGAACCACCAGAGAAGCCTCATCTATCAGTTAACACAATTAAGACCCCTCCTTGTCCTAGTTCCCTATATGTAGGCTGGCAGGTTGTAGGTACTCAGAAAAAGGTATCTCTTCCCATATGTTTAAATCCAGCTACTCTGATGAGGGGCTGTCACAGGGCCAGGATCGGAGGGTCGTCCTCGCCAAGTCCTCACTTGGCCAGAGAATGGAAGTCTGGACAGGCCAAGTGGGGTCAAATGCCCCCACGTGGCCGATGCATTCACCACAGCCCCTGACACATGAGACACAACATCGTGCCAGGTCAGCAGGAGGTGGGATGTCTTTACACTTAAGGTCCAGGTAGATGGAGACAGAGGACAAGGCCACTGTCACATTTCAGCATCTCCTGGATGAGGGCAGGTGGCCACAGCAGTGACACTGCACTCAGTGAGATCCCAGAGTCACTGGCTTCCCCCTTCCTCCCCACGCACTGGCCCTGCTCTCTCCACAGGCGTGATGCATCCACTCAGACAAAGCTTTAGATGGATGGATGCCTTTCGCAGAGCCTTGGTCCCTTTGCTGGCCACTTTCTCCTGAACCCTATTAGCCTATGGTCCTGCCCTTCTGGACTCGGGGCAGATATGGCTTCTTAAGGACTTTCCTCAGCTTCCTTGCTGGGCCCTCCCCTCTAAGCAGCCTCTGTGGAGAAAGGAGGTGTCCAGCCTCTGCTTGGACATAGGGATCCTCCTGTCCCATGTTCTGACAACAAAGCCTTGACCTCCCTCTACACTCCTCACAAATAAACCTGTTGCTTTTTTTTTTCCTAACCCCGGTTGCCTGCACCACAACAGAGGGAACTGGCCTCCAGCGTCCACCTCGGGTGAGTGTCTGTTCAGCCCAGGACAGCGGGGAGCCCCGGTCAGGCCCTGCCACGTCTCTTCCTGCCTGCCACCCCCAGGGTCTCTGGTCCTTTCTCTGGGGCTTCAGAACAGGGGACCCCTAATGCCTAGGCTGCTTGTCCTAAGGCTTGTAATCCTGGCAGGCCCCCTCGCCCTCACTGGGGCTTGAAGTTGCCAGAGTGTCTCTCCCTTCATGGGGCTCTTTCTCCCATAGTTCACCAGAAGGTGGACATCCAGCCTCTCCTCGGAGAATGGGCTAAGCTTCCTCACACGCCCAGTGCTAAGTTGTATTTCTTCTCCCAGGACGTGGTCCCTCTGGCGGCTCTGTCTCCCAGGTAAGTACATCCCTTCCTTGTCTCTTCTCCCCAGCGTCCCCGCTTCACAGTCTCGGGGCAGGGGGACTGTCCAACCCTGAAGCACTGTGAGACACCCTTCACTCGAGGGCAGTTGAAAATCGCTCAGTCGTGTCTGACTCATGTGACCCCATGGACTGTAGACCGCCAGGCTCCTCTGTCCATGGATTTCTCCAGGCAAGAATACTGGAGTGGGTTACCGTTGCCTTCTCCAGGGCATCTCCCTGACCCACGGATCGAGCCTCGGGCTCCGCATCGCAGGCAGATTCTTTGCCTTCTGAGCCACCAGGGACGCTCATGAAAGTAGTTAGGACATGGCAAGTCCCACCAAGCTGGGAGCTGGATGCGCTTCAGGGGCATGACCACCCACCACCTTATCCTGAGGCTGCCCTGGTCCCCTGACTTGACCTCAGGAGAACCTTGGAGTTGAGCCAGGAAGAGAGTGGGCATGGGATCATCAGTCAGGGGAGCCAGGCTAACAAGGGTGGCAAACAGGGCCCCGATAGGATTTGCGGTGGGGGCTGCAGGCTTGGAGATGGCTGCACGGGAGAAATGACTCTCCTTCCCTCTTTCCCTATGCCCGTTCTCTCCCGTGCCCAGGCCTCCCTACCTGAGGCCAGATCACCAGCTCCCATCTACCAGGTGAGTGTGGGGATCCACGGTCTGGTCCCGTAAGCCCAAGGGGCTCAAGAAATGCCCCTTGCACACCTGGCTGTGCTTGGAGGTCCAAAAAATAGCAGGAAAGATGGGAAAAGGGATGAAGAGGAGGGGGGTCTGGGCCAAAAACCTCTGATAAAACCAGACCCCCACAGAGCAGCCCTGGGGGACCCGGGGCCGGGCATCCCTGGTAAGTCATCTGAGAAGGTTACATGAGCTCCGAGGCATCGGTTTTCTTTTGCAGGAATTACTACGCCCTGACACAGATGTTTACTGTCAAATCAACCACAAGGCAGATGTGGGTCATTAGTTCCTCTAGACAAGTCTCCTTACGGACTGTGGGAAAGAGCTTACCTGAGACCCAAGACCCGAGTGAGGTCAAGAGGTGGAGCCTGAGGCAGAGAACCAGCTCTGAGACCTGAGGCTATTCGGGAACCTGGGGCCAGGCTCAGGGTCCTCCTGGATTCCTGGAGACCCTGACAGGCTGCCCTGAACCCTGGATGGACCAGAACTCAGACTGCAGCTCCCAGAGTGGGGGGAGGTTTCACCAGGGCAGGAGACTGGCCTGTGACCCACTGTGACCAGCTGAGAGATCTGCATAAAGAGCACTTTCCTTCCCCTGCTTGCAAAATGTACTGCCCTTGAGTCCTGTCCAGCAAGAAATTCACCCGAATCTCTGCTCCCGTTTCTCCATGGTCCCACAGGGAAAGTATTAGCTCTGGTTACCTGACCTCCCCATCTATTCCCTGCGGGAAAGTAAGGGGAAGGCTGTGAGAATGGAGGTGGGGGGCATGCTAGCAGGAAAGGAGGGTCACCAGACCCTTTGCAGCCACACAGGCACTCGGCAGTCCTCACACGGCCCTGGGGTCCCAGACACCTCCCAGTGCTTGCTCACTTGGAATGGAGTCTCTGGAGCACAGAATGTGGGGCCACCTGAGACCCACTAGAACACGAGTCAGGAAGGAAGGACGAGTCGTGTGTGAGACACATATTCTGGGTGAGGCCCCTGTGCAGCCTCTTGGCATCCTGAGCGCTCTGGTCCTCCTCACCAGGCCCTGCTCGCCCCAACTGGTGGCTGCCTCCAATGAGTTTTTGTTGTTCAGTTGCCAAGTTGTTTCTGACTCATTGGGACCCCATGGACTGCAGCACCCCAGGCTTCCCCGTCCTTCACTGTCCCCTGGAGTCTGCTTCAACTAATCTCCACTGAGTTGGTGATGGGGCGGGAACTTTTGTCTGTCCACAGATCCAGGATCCAGAATGCCTTCTCTATCCGTGGGTTTCTGTCGTTTCCCTAAGGGCCTGAGCCCTGAGGTCATCATTCCCTCTGGGGGGACAGAGGAGCAATCAGAGTCACCTAAGTAGGAAGGACCCAGAAGCCATGCTCTGAGAAAGGCCCTCCCAGGAACTTCCCGTGACCTCTGTCCACTTCCTGTTGGTTTCCACTTTGTTTTCCAGCGTGGATTATGAGGCTACCCCTCACACACACACACACACACAGACTAAGGGTGGAGTTGCAGGGCTCTACCTAAAAATCAACCTGGCTACCCACGGCAAAGGGCCCACCTGTCTCCTCCTCAAAGTGTCCCAAGGGCCTTTCTGCCCGCATCTCACCTGAAGCCCCCACCACACACCTGGGCTAACAGTTCTCAGTCTCTCCCTGAGGTCCCTGGGATAGGTGCTGTTCTCATATAGGTCCACTCAGATCAGGTCCCCACACTCGCACAAATAAAGCTGGTGTGTGCACTAAGGCACAGAACCCACATTTGATAAGCATGCTCGGCCAGTGGCAAGTGTCATTTGTGCTGAGAGGAGATGAGAGGTAAGAGAAACCACCTGCAAAGCTTCCGATCATGATTTAGGTCTAAATTACTCCTTATCCTCCAGGCACACAGTCTTGGATTAGACAAGGTCACACCTCAAGACCATCCTATCAGGCTGTACCAAATGACCACAAATTGAATGGCACAAATCTACGCAAATCAAGGTGTCAGTATGACCCTGTTCCTTCTGGATTCTACAGACAGTTCATTTCCTTGCTTTTCGAAGCTGTGAGAGGCTGCCTCCTTTCCTGGGATTGTGGCCCCTTCCTCCATATTCAGTGCCAGCAGTGGAACTTCTTAAAGTCTCCCCAAACTCTCCTTCCATCATCCCATCTCCTCTGGCTCTGCCTCTCCTGCCTTCGTCTCTCATTTATAAGGAATATTATGAAAGTATTGGGCTCAGCCAGATATATTCCCCACCATAATCTCCCAGTCACGTGATCTGAATGTCTTCCGTAGGTTTCCTTAATCGTGGGGCACATTCTCGGATTGTGGGCTTGAGCTTGTGGACATCGCCTAGGGTTCTGTGCTCTGTCTGCCACTCCTCTCAACGTCGTGGTCATCATCTTCCCTCCTTCAATGTGCCCTGGGCAGCTTGGACTTTGTCATGCTCATGTGGGGTCACGTCCTGCCATGACGTCCGCAAAAATCTCACTGGCCCTAGGCCTGGAGATCGAGGCCAGTCCACACTCCCTGCAGCAATCCCCACCTCTTCTTTTCTGTGAAGTGAAACTTGCTCAGTCTGTCCAACTCTTTGCAACCCCATGGACTGTAACCCTCCAGACACATCTGCCATGGGATTCTCCAGGCAAGAATACTGGAGTGGGTATCCATTCTCATCTCCGTAGGCTCATCAAACCCAGGTCTCCCACATTGCAAGAAGATTCTTTACTATCTGAGCCACAGGGGAGCATCTTCTTCACTAGCAATGCCCAATTTTTCAGAATGAAAAGAAAGCAGATACGACTCAAAGACCACAGCTCCCAGCCCCTAGGCAGCCTGTGTTGATCAGCACCATGGACAGTGTCTCTGCTGTGCTCATCCCAGGGGCTGCAGCAAGAAGGGCTCAATGGGAAGGGACGGCTGGATACCCTGCTGATTTCTATTCTATAAGAAGGATGAACATAGGAGGAGGTGTTCAGGGATAACCTAGTTTGCTCTAGTTTATCAATCGGGAGCAGTTTCTCCTGTCTGTGTATTAGTTGTATCTGCACCCATGATAACTCCCGGGTGAATGATCCTGCACCTGGAGGGTGTCCCCAAGGAGGCTGAGAAGTAACTCTGGCCTCTCAGAGTATCTCCCCGCCACTGAGTGTCAGATGACCGTCTTGTCTACAACTTGGAGGGACTGTTTCATGATTAAGTCCTGACCCTTGGTACCTGACCTTGGAGACAGCCATCAGCTAGCCTGGAGGCCCCCTGAGCAGAGCCTCCTGTTCCCTCATTCCCCAAATGATCCCCCGCGGCCCAGGGAGCAAGGCTGAGCAGCAGGCCTGGGCTACCCTCCCAGCTCCTCCAGGCCGAGCCCTGAGCCAGTAGCAGGGCGTTTGCCATCTCTCCATGCTTCCAACAGAGCATGGGTCCTGCTGAAGGACAAGTGGGGCCTGAGACCACTCTCCAGGGTACAGTCCATCACCTGAGGGCTCCTCCATCTGCCTGTGAACCCCAGGGAAGAGAAGGAACTAGGGCTCCCACAGTCACCCCAAATTCCTCTTCTCCATAGATGTACCATTGACAGGGGTAAGTCTGACACCCAAACCAAGCACTACACTTCCCAAGGGCTCAGGTCTTACCCATCCAGCATCCCAAACAGTCTCGCAAAATGCTCGAGATACCCACGATAATGGTCAGCTGGGTCCCAGGGGCCTCTCCTATCTTCCATGGGAACAGACTCTGCAGGAATCTCCCGGGCTCAGGTGCACCACCTGTGGAACCATGGTGTTTAAACAGAGCAGCAGAAGGAGCTACTGAGGGTATCTCAGGGGTCCTGGCATCTGGTCAACCACAGAGGCACAGCCAAAGGACTTCGTGATAAGATGAATGGAAGGATGGATAGGGGATAAAGGAGGGATGTGGGCAGGGAGATGGGCATATGGACACACGTGCTATCTCCTCACAGAATTTTCCCATAAAGGGTGAGGATGCTGGAAATGGACATTCTCCTATACTCCCCCTGCAAATGCAGTTTAGTGGATACAGTGACATTCAGCGTGCACACCTGTTGACCAGGACTCCAGTTCTAAGAGGAACCCTGAGCTGGGAGCTCGGACATGGAAGGATTCACCTGTCCTGCTTCTGCTGAGTCCACTGGCCAGCTCCAGGCCTGGTGCAGGGAGTTTCATACCTGTGTGCCGAATGAATGAACTGGATCATACTCCACAGGGGCGGAGATTTGTGGTGAGGTGTTCACTGCAGAGCTGATGGTCAGTGTGAAAGGCAGGATGCTCGCTAGTGGCTGTCTAGACTGAAAACAAATTTGCAGTCCCATCACCCAAATGGCAGAGCAGGTCCTCAGCCTGTGGAAAATCAACGTTTCGGTGGGGTCCTGGATGTTTGAGAAAGAAGGACATGAAAAGAACACCTGACAACTTCAGGAAAAACATTTAATTCTGAACTATTCTTATTATTTTTATTTTGTTTTAAATTTCTGGCTGCACTGGGTCTTCATTGCTTTTCCACCGGTTTTCTCTAGTGCAGTGAGCAGGGGCTACTCTTCGTTGTGATACACCGGCTTCTCATTGTGGTGGCTTCTCTACTCCCAAGCATGGGCTCTAGGCAAGTAGACTTCAGTCATTGCAGCTCGTGGTCTCTGGAGCACAGACTCAGTAGTTCTGATGCATGGCTTTAGTTGCTCAGAAGCAGGTGAAATCCTCCTGATCAGGGATCAAGCCCATGTACTGTGCTTTGGCAGGCGGAATCCTATCCACTGAGCCACCAGGAAAGTCCTCTAAACAATGCTTAACTTGTAGGTAGACACTGGTTCATCATGGCCACCCCACACATGAGGTTTCCACATTTGAGTATGGGTAAATAAACAAGAGATGTATGTCATACTTTTTGAATATACAGACACACAACCATCAGCTCTGTGTTCACTAGCCCTGCAGACACACATCCACCTGCTCTGTACTCACTAGCCCTGATGCTGTGACTTTGGCAGCAGGCCTGTCACTGACATTGTGGTTGTTCTAGTTGCTAAGTCATGTGCAACTCTTTGGCGACCCCATAGACTGTAGCCCGCCAGGCTCCTCTATCCATGAGATTTCCCAGGCAAGAACACTCCAGTGGTTTGCCATTTCTTCTCCAGGAGATCTTCCTGAGCCAGAAATCAAACCGGGTCTCCTGAACCGGCAGGATGATTCTTTACCACGGCGCACCCAGGGAAGCCCATGTTGCTGATAATCACTTGTTCAAGCCCATGCAATTTACAGCACCAACTGTGAACCCTAATGGAAGCTATGGAAGCTGGGTCATTTTCATGTATCCATGTGGGTTCATCAATTGATAAAATGTACACCTCGGGTGTGGAAGGCCGAATATGGAGGAGGCCCTACACTTGTGGGCAGCAGGTCCCTAGGAAAACTTGTACCTTCCCTCACTTCTGCTGTGAAACTAAAGCTACTATAAAAGATAACCTTTAAGACAACTGACCTGCCCTGGCACCAACCCTAATCAGGCTCAAGGAAGATGGAGATTCACCTTTGAAACTTCAAATATCAAAAAGTAAAAAGAAGTAAAAACAATCTAATAATTAAATTACAATGCTAAAGAGGCCATTAGATCCTAATAATTCAGTTACTACAATCATACAGGGTGACAAGGACACTGAGGCCAGAGCTAGCGTGCTTGATCCCTGTGTCCCTTTTGCTGAAAGAATCTCTGATCAGGGCCTGATGGAGAAGCCCCACCTTCCTTCCCACCATGAAGACCAGGTCCCCTGATGGGGGCAGAGATAGAGAAGGCGGGAAGAGGAGGTTCAGTGTCACCACACCACCCCTGGTCTTCCAATTCCACCTGGCCCTGCCCCACGGGGAAGACACTAAGGGGTCAGGGGAGAAAAGGAAATGCAGCCTTTGCATGTCCACATGGACCCTCTGGCACAGGCGGGGAACAAGGAGGTTTCCTCACCCTCCTCCTACTTACAGATGCTCCAGTCCTGCCCCAGGGCTGAGAATGTTGCAACTGGATCCTCTTCTACAAAGAGAAATTGGCCTGGTATCAACACAAATCTCAACTGAATGAAATCTTGGAGTAGGGTATGTAAGAGAAGATCTTGGATGAGAGAGTTGGAAATTCAGAGTGGGACATGATTGAGCATAAATGACATGTAGTGTTCAAAGGGTTAGTCACTTGGTCGTGTCCGATCCTTTGCGACCTCCTGCCTGTAGCCTGCCAGGATCCTCTGTCCCTGGGGTTTGTAAAATGATATGTAAACACTTGACAAATTCTTGAGCTGTCTTAGGAGAAAACCTGCTTCAGGGCCTCTCCCTTCTATACTCCCCTCCCTGGTCACCAGAGGGCGGCAGAGCTCCTCCACAGTCGGGCGCCTCCACAGGGCTGCCCACCTCCTTCCCACTTAGCAGCTCCCACCGCCCAGCAGCCTCTGACCCTCAGCAACCTACTCCATCCACGGTCCTCCCCACTCTCCCAGTTCCCCACACTGGACAGCTCCTCCTCCCAGCCAGGCCCACCTGAAGGCCAGACTCCCCTCAGGTAGCTCTGCCCTCTCATCCCCTGTCCTTCTCTGCTGAGGGTCTGCTCACCCTTCACATCTCAGGCAAAAGGTCACTTTCTCAGGTCACCTGCGAAACCGCAGGTGACACTTATAAATGCTGTTTCAGCAGCCGCCCAGGTCACGTGCTTGCCCAGCCTGACTGAGACCCGAGAACCCTGGTTAGGCTGCCCCACCCACCCCAGTGTTGGCCTCTGCTGTGTTTTGATCTGGGGTCTCTCAGCACAACGCACAGATCCCAAATTTCCAAATTCTGGTGGTAATTGTTCCCGTTCTCAGCTGGGTGCCCAGGGTCTTCCTGTTGTTTTCAAATATCTGAGAAGGTTGCTTTACTCCCCTCAGGAAGAACACACTGACTCTGGAGGAGAGAAAGGGGTCACATGAGTGATGACTGGAGAGGGGCCTGACCTCCACCTTAGCTTGTCACCAGCCTGGCGTCTGTTTTCTGGGACCGCTGCTGCTGCTGCTGCTAAGTCACTTCAGTCGTGTCTGACTCTGTGCGACCTCATAGACATCAGCCCCCCAGGCTCCTCCACCCCTGGGACTCTCCAGGCAAGAGTACTGGAGTGGGTTGTCACTTCCTTCTCCAATGCATACATGCATGCTTTATCACTTCAGTTGTGTCCGACCCTGTGCGATCCTATGGGCAGCAGCCCCCCAGGCTCCTCCGTCCCCAGGATTCTCCAGGCAAGAACACTGGAGTGGGTTCCCACTGCCTTCTCCAGGGACAGAGACCCAGAAGCGGGTGTCAGGAGGAGCTGCAGTTTGCAGGTGAGAAGGGAAAGGTTTCCTATATGTCCTGGGGAGAGAGGAAGCTGGTGCTGGGGGGTGGGCTGACTGTGGGCTCCCTGGTCCTCGGGTCAAGTTCCAGGAGACTCTCCCTCTCTGTGTCTGTTGCCTGAACCTTGGTTCAGAAACTGTTCAGGTCCTCCTTGCCATTATAGGGCCTCCTCTGTCACCCTGGCTGATTTTTCTGAGGTCACTGTGATCTTTCCCATGGGTGGTTCCAGGCAGGGATGGGAGCTGGCACGGGAAGACCTCAAATGGTGTAGGTTTTGTGAGTTACTCTTCACTGAGCAGTAATTGTTGGAAACTGATGACAATAATAACATTTTATTGTGTCACGACAGAAAAAGACATAACCAGGACAGTAACCACTGTCCTTACCCCGCACCCTTAGAAACTGACAAACACCAGGCTGTGGGATTCCTGGGAACACTCCTTCCTTCATCCCCAGGTATTAATACCTGGAGCCTGGTCCAGGCCCTGGGGTGTAACCAGGATCAGACAAGCCCCTGCCCTCATGGAGCCCAGGCTCTGTGGGGAGGAAGACAGACAAGCAGAGAGATCTAGAATGTTCTGTCAGGCGCTGACAGGGGTCATGCAGGAACCAGACAGGGAAGGGTCAGCAAGTGAACACGGAGGGTCTTTACAGCAGCTGGTCGTTGTGGGGGGCAGCTCCCAAGAGGCCCCTGAGTGTGAGCAGGTGTGTGAGGGCAGCGAGGGAGTGAGCCGGGGGACAGCTGGGGAAACAGAGGAAATACAGAGCCCAGAGGGGCTGAAGTGATGGGGGTCATGCTGCTGACCTTGAACCAGGAGGACACACACATACACGTATATAGACATACACACAACACACACACACATTCACATGCACGCATGCACACACACATATACACACACACAGACACACACACAATATGATTCCCAGTCCAGCTGAGATTCCATGACAGACTCCGGATGCACCAGACCCTTCCCCTTCAGTCCATCCCTCCATTATAATTAGCTCATTTCCAGGATTTTCTCTGGGTGTCTGCCTCCCCATCACAAGTCAAGTGTGTTCACCCACGACCCAAGTCTATCCTATTGTCTGGAGTCCAGGACACAACCCACGGCTGACATGTCACACATGCTCAATATACTCTTTAAATAGATAAGGGAATCTACATAACAGAAGCCAGACCCCCACCCCCCTCCCAGAGTGACACCGAGGGGTCAGAGAATATCCCTTGTGGACACAGGGGCCCTGGCATCAGAGTTGGGGGAGACCTGCAAGTGCCCACAGCTGCTCCAGGGCGGGACTCTATTCCTCCCGGAGTCAGGAGTGAGGACAGGGGCCGCTTATCTGTGAGGAGGCAGACCCTCTGCTCATTCCCAGATTATCACACCCACTCCCATCTCTACTCAGGAGAATCTTCTAGTCTCCCCAGAGGGCCTGGGCTAGCAGCTTGATTCCTTCTCCTTCTCTCGGAGACCAGACTTGGCTCAGACTCCTGATCCTCCATCCCGAGGGAGTGACCACAGGGGAGGGGGGAGCCCCAGCGTGAACTCACAGGAATTGGGGAGCAGCTCCTCATCCCAAGGTCCCTGATCTGGGGGGACACCTGTGGTCCCTGGAGACATCTCAGTCCCCCAAAGCATCCTGGGAAAGGAAGGGAACTTCCAGAGCAGCGTGGCACAGGGGAACCCAGCTTCTGCAGTTGCTCCATCTCAGGGGGACTGGGTCTGATGGGGGAGGTGGAGCTGCCCCAGGTCCCGGAGCTGTGGGGAGACCGAGAGCAGACCACTGATGGGGACACAGAGAACTAGGGTGCAGCCCCAGTGCTGAGAGGTGGGGAAGGACAGGCCTTCTGGGGTCCAGCCCACAGGCCGCCACCCTCGCCCCAAAGCCCCAGAGCCTCCCCACCAACCCTTCCTTTGAAGCCTCAGGGACTGAGAGCTCGTCCTGAGCCCACGTCCACCTGGATGGACAGTTCTCCTGTCACTGAACAACGCCCATCCTTTCCCTGGTCTCACCCTGCCCTGGGATGGAGTCGGGAAGTCTGGGGACTCACAGTGACCTGCACCCTCGCTGAGAGCCCCTAATCTGGAGGTCAGCGCCCCCCTCTGCCCAGGGCACAGAGCCAGCTCACACCCTTTGGCATTTGCACCCCTGTGCAGCCCCTAATATTGTCCCCAGGTCTGCTCATGACCTCCAGGGGGCGATATGGGGCCACACAGAAGATTAACAGGTGAACTTTGCCTTGGCTAAGGAGGTAGAGAAGGAGCCTGATTTCCATCCCTCCCTCTAAACAGCGGTCCCCAACCTTAAGGGCACCAGGGAACGGATTCATGGAAGACAGTTGCGGGGTGGTGGGGGTGATTTGGGGATAATTCAAGCGCATTACAACTACTGTGCACTTATATCTATTATTATTACATCAACTCCACACCAGATCATCAGGCGTTAGACCCCAGGGGACCCCTCCTCTAACAGACCCTCAGGGCCCCTCCTGTGTGCCCACACTATGCTGCCCAACCTTCTAGGGGCCTATGGGCACCCATGCCAGCTCCCATCCCTGCCTGGAACCACCCATGGGAAAGATCACAGTGACCACAGAAAAATCAGCCAGGGTGACAGAGGAGGCCCTATAATGGCAAGGAGGACCTGAACAGTTTCTGAACCAAGTCTCAGGCAACAGACACAGAGAGGGAGAGTCTCCTGGAACTTGACCCGTGGACCAGGGAGCCCACACTCAGCCCACCACCCAGCACCAGCTTCCTCTCTTCCCAGGACATACAGGAAACCTTTCCCTTCTCACCTGGGAACTGCAGCTCCTCCTGACACCCGCTTCTGGGTCTCTGTCCCTGGAGAAGGCAGTGGCAAACCCACTCCAGTATTCTTGCCTGCAGAATCCTGGGGACAGAGGAGCCTGGGGGGCTGCTGCCCATAGGATCGCACAGGGTCGGACACATGAAGCGATAAAGCATGCATGCATGCATTGGAGAAGGAAATGGCAACCCACTCCAGTATTCTTGCCTGGAGAGTCCCAGGGATGGAGGAGCCTGGTGGGCTGATGTCTATGAGGTCGCACAGAGTCAGACACGACTGAAGTGACTTAGCAGCAGCAGCAGCAGCGGTCCCAGAAAACAGACGCCAGGCTGGTGACAAGCTAAGGTGGAGGTCAGGCCCCTCTCCAGTCGTCACTCATGTGACCCCTTTCTCTCATCCAGAGTCAGTGTGTTCTTCCTGAGGGGAGTAAAGCAATCTTCTCAGATATTTGAAAACAACAGGAAGACCCTGGGCGCCCAGCTGGGTTTCTGTGAACGGGAACAGTTACCAGCAAAATTTGGAAAGTTTGGATCTGTGCGTTGTGCTGAGAGACCCCAGATCAAAACACAGCAGAGACCAACACAGGGGTGGGTGGGGCAGCCTAACTGGGGTTCTGGGGTCTCAGTCAGGCTGGGCAAGCACGTGACCTGGGCGGCTGCTGAAACAGCATTTCTAAGGTGTCACCTGGGGGTTCACAGTCTTCATGAGGCTCCACAGGTGATTCCCACGCACTGCGGGGATGACGTCCCAGTGACAAGAGTTCCTGACGCACCCCCCACCCCCAGGCTCCTGCTCTGAAGGGAAAAGCCAGAAGGGGATGAGGGAGGGCAGTCGGGGAGGCTGAGTGTGCATCTGATCCAGATCATGGGGACCCCGGACCCGGACACCCCAAGGCTGTGATTTTCCAGACAAGGGTGTGTGTGTGTGTGCATGTGTGTGTGTGTAGGTGTATGTGTGTGTGTGTGTGTAGGTGTGTATATGTAGGTGTGTGTAGGTGTCTGTGTGTAGCTGTATGTGTAGGGATGTGTGTGTGTGTGTGCATGTGTGTGTATGTAGGTGTATGTGTAGGTATGTGTGTGTGTGTGTGTGTGTAGGTGTGTGTATGTAGGTGTGTGTAGGTGTCTGTGTGTAGCTGTTTGTGTAGGGATGTGTGTGTAGGGATGTGTGTGGGTGTGTAGCTGTGGGTGTGTGTAGGTGTGTTGTAGGTGTTTATGTGTGTAGGTGTGTGTGTGTGTGTAGGTGTCTGTGTGGATGTGTGGATGTGTTTGTGTGTGTGGGTGGAGAATCACTGCTCTAGAAGGCAGAGGACTCAGCAGAGTTTAGGGAATAGAAACACAGACAGAAGGGGAAGGGGGCGGGGCCACTAGAGAGGGAAGGATGAGCGGGGAGGGAGTGGGAGGGGCCTGGGCAGAGGCCCCGCCCCCGGGCCACGTGACCCAGCCAAGTGCTCCTGCCCCGGGAGGAGGCCCAGCACAGAGCGGGAAGGACAGCAGAGCTCACACAGCGACTGCAGGGCCTGTGAGCGTTTCTGGACCGGAAGTTCTCCTCAGAGAGAGAGGGGCCAGCAGACAGCAGGCCCCATGGAGCCCCCGTCAGGCCCTGCAAGCAGGAGGCATGGCCCCTGGAACAGGCTCCTCCTGGCAGGTGAGAGGGGACAGTTTTCAGGGAGTGGGCAGAGACTGGAGAACAAGAGACTGGCTGGTCTCTGAGGGAGACGGGGCTCTGAGAGGGGACAGAGGACTTCTGTTCAGGACTGAGGGCAGAGGGTGGGGAGCAGGGAGGGTGGGGGCTCAGCCACAGGAGACTCTCCATGAACTAGAGTTGGTGAGGGGCGGGAAGACCTCAAATGGTGTAGGTTTTGTGAGTTATTCTTCACTGAGCAGTAATTGTTGGAAACTGATGACAATAATAACATTTTATTGTGTCACGACAGAAAAAGACATAACCAGGACAGTAACCACTGTCCTTACCCGGCACCCTTAGAAACTGACAACCACCAGGCTGTGGGATTCCTGGGAACACTCCTTCCTTCATCCCCAGGTATTAATACCTGGAGCCTGGTCCAGGCCCTGGGGTGTAACCAGGATCAGACAAGACCCTGCCCTCACGGAGCCCTCGCTCTGTGGGGAGGAAGACAGACAAGCAGAGAGATCTAGAATGTGCTGTCAGGCGCTGACGGGGGTCATGCAGGAACCAGACAGGGAAGGGTCAGCAAGTGAACACAGAGGGTCTTTACAGCAGCTGGTCATTGTTGGGGGCAGCTCCCAAGAGGCCCCTGAGTGTGAGCAGGTGTGTGAGGGCAGCGAGGGAGTGAGCCGGGGGACAGCTGGGGAAACAGGAAATACAGAGCCCAGAGGGGCGGAAGTGATGGGGGTCATGCTGCTGACCTTGAACCAGGAGGACACACACACATACACACGCTCACACACACACACACACACACACATATACACAAATACACACACATGTATGCAAACACATATATACACACATACACACACCCAGACACACACACACACACATACACACATACATATACACGCACACACACATATACACACACGCACACACACAGCCTCACACAGTATAAAACACACCAAGGATGAGGGATGAAGAGACCTGCTCAGGACCCAGGGCACCATTTCCCATCCCCCACACAGGTCAGAATATTAACTGATTTCTCTTTCTTCCCTCCTAGTCTCACTCTTAACCTTCTGGCTCCCCCCCACCACTGCCCAGCTCACTATTGAAACGGTGCCCCCCCTTGCTGCAGAAGGGATGGATGTCCTTCTACTTGCCCACAACGTGACAGAGAATCCGCTAGGCTGTACCTGGTACAGAGGAGAAAGGGTAGAAAACAGCCACTCAATCACATCATATAGACCAGACACTAATGTAACTACCAAAGGGCCTGCACACAGCGGTCGGGAGACACTTTACCCCAATGGAACCCTGCTGATCCAGAACGTCACCCAGAAAGACACAGGATCCTACACCCTGCTCATTACAAGCTATGATTTACAGACAGAAAGACAAACCGGACACCTCCACGTACACCGTGAGTGCCTCTTCTCTGACCTTGGGGTGTTGGGTGAGGTGAATTCTGTTCACACACACAGGACTGACAGACCGGGATGGTGCTTCCATCCCTCTCTGCATGGTGTCCTGTGTTGGGGTTTGAACATTTAGTGCAGGACCCACGCTGTGGAGACAAACTGCAAAGGGTCAGAATGCTTTCCAGGAACCCAGACCCTGCAGACACAGTGTAGACAGAGGTTCTGACTGATGGGAGGGACTCAGCCGAGGGAGAGGCCCCTGGGCCCCTCCCTTCTACCGTCACCCTGAGGAAGACCCTGCAGGACTTGGTGAAGACCTAGCCTGAGGGACCCGAGGGATCCTCACAGAGAAGCTCAGCCCCAGGAAGCCCTTCCCAGACCCTGTCCCAGGGCTCCTGCCTCCAGTGACACTGGGAAGCCTGTGCCAAATCCCTAGGCTCCTAAGCTGGTCACCAGCAAAGGCTCAGCCCTGAAAGCCACATCCCCGCAGGGATGCAACCTGATCCTGCTTCATGAGACTTTCACATAGGTACAGGGTCCCCAGGCTGTTAGTCAACTGCCCTGGGGGACTGGGAGACTCCAGAGAAATCTCAGCATCCCCAGGGAGGAAGAGAGAGAAGCAGCTCCGGGCAGCTCCTCATCCCCTGGGGTGCATCCCAGGGAACGCTCTCATGAGGCTGGTTGATGAAACCAGGACAGATGCCAGATGGTCCCTGAATCCCACCCAGTTCTGTCCACCACTAAACGCTGTTGCACAGTCAACCCGCGAGGAAGTCTGTGCTTCTCCCAGACATAGAGCAGGTAGCCTCACACTCTCTGAGCTTAGCTCCACATGCATTTGTCTTGCCATACACAAACCTGCCTTATTCTTTAAAGACTCTGATTGGCAGGCGAAGGATGCCACTTTTGTTTAAAGATGTTTCTAGAGGATGCAAAGGTATAAAGAAAGGGAAAGTGTTGGTCGCTCAGTCATGTCCCACTCTTTGCTACCCCAGGAACTATAGCCCAGCAGGCTCCGCTGTCCTTGGAATTCTCCAGGCAAGAATACTGACTGGGTAGCAATTCCCATCTCCAGGGGATCTTCCCAACCCAGGGGTTGAACTCAGGTCTCCTGCACTGGCAGGCAGATTCTTTACTGTCTGAGCCACCAGGGAAACTCGGGGGCAATGTTCTCTCCGTTATCTGCACAGCGGTGCTACCCACACCCGTCATCACCAGCAACAACTCCAACCCCTGGGAGCACAAGGACACTGTGGTGTTAACGTGTGGTCCTGAGACCCAGAACACCTCCTACATCTGGTGGATCAACTATCAGAAACTCCACAGCAGCACGAGGCTGGAACTGTCTGAGGACAAGAGGACTCTCACTGTGTTCAGTGTGACAAGGAAAGACACAGGGCCCTATGTGTGTGAAGCCCGGAACCCAGTGAGTGTCCGCCGCAGTGACCCATTCACCCTGCAGGTCCTCTGTGAGTATCCTCTGTTCCTGTGTGATCTGGGCTGCCCACGCAAATGAACGCTGCCAGAGCCAACCCATACCCATCCCTCTCAGGTCCGAGTACATGGGCCGTCACTCCTGGACACCCAGACTGGCCATGACTTCCTGTCCCAGGCAAGTCCAGGCAGGTCCACCTTGAATCAAGACACGGAGGGGATGGGCTGCTCTCTCTTGGTGCCTGAGGATCACCAGAATATGATGGGAGAAACAAATTAATATTTCAGGCTCACAATGAGTGAGCATGAAGGGTAATGATTGCAAATTTTTCAGAGTATGTGAACAGCTCAGAAAGACGCAGGGGCCCTCATACAGAGCTGGAACTTCCCTTCCCTCTGATTGCACCATGTGTGGCTTTATGCTCTTTGCTCCAAATGATGTGGACACCCCACCACTTCCCCGTTAGATTCCTCTTACCATCCGGAGGGAAACCTCAATCTTTCCTGCCACACAGCCTCTAACCCAGCCACACAGTGCTCCCGGCTTGTCAGGGTGAGGCCCCAGCAGTACGCCCAGGTTCTCTTTATTCCCGTCATAACATGTTCTCTCAGATCCTACACTCCCTGACTGGCCTGGATAGCCCCACAGTCAGAAAGTCAAGGTTCCCAAGGCTGATACCGCAGAGCTGTCCAATATTAGAGTGTTGTCCCAGCAACCAGGCAAGGGTCCCCCTGGTGTGATCTGGGGGTCAGAGGAGATGTGCGATCATCTCTCCCATTGTCACCTGTCAGAGACCCAGGGCCTTCCTTACAGGCACCTGTACAGAGGTCACTGGGCCCCGAAACTGAGGAGGGAGCATGGCCCAGGCCCCTGACCCCCTCTCAGCAGTCACCCCTCTGTCTCTCCACAGACCCAGTGGCACGGCCCTCCCTCCAAGTCAGCAACACCACAGTCGCAGAACATGAGGGTCCCGTGGTCCTGACCTGCCTCACAGATGAGACTGGGGTCTCCATACGCTGGTTCTTCGAAGGCCAGAGTCTCCTCCTCACAAGGGGGATGACACTGTCCCTGGACAATAGCACCCTCACCATAGACCCCGTCAGCAGAAAGGATGCCGGGGATTATCAGTGTGAGGTGTCCAATAGGGCCAACTCCAGCAAAAGTGACCCCCTCAGGCTGAGTGTGACCTGTGAGTAACTACATTGCCTCCAGTGTTAGTCGTTCAGTGGTGTCCAACTCTTTGACACCACAGACTATAGCTCACTAGGATACTTTGTCCATGGGATTTCCCAGGAATGAATCCTGGAGTGGGTTGCCATTCACAACTCCAAGGGATCGTCCTGACCCAAGGATCGCACCATGTCTACTGCAGTGCAGGCACTGTTTTCCATATAAGCCACCAGTGAAGACCATTTTAACCTGGATAATCTTCCTTTATTAATTCCACCAGGAATTAGCCTATCATCTCGTTTCCTTCACTTCAAGCAATTGGAATGTGTGCTGTCTCTCCCTTCCTCATCCCCTGATTTCTCCTGGCCCTCTGCTGTGAAGCCTCGTTCCCCAGACCGCTGGAAGCAGCACTAAAACCAGTACCTGGGACTTCCTGGGCAGTCAGTGGTTAAGACTCCACCTTCCACTGCAGGGGTTGCCGTGTCCTCCTCCAGGGGATCTTCCCCACCCAGGGACTGAATCCGTGTCTCCTGTTGGTCAGGCGGGTTCTTTACCACTAGTGCCACCTGGGAAGCCCCAGTGAGTCATGAAGCCTAAATCTCCTTTTTCTTGTGTGTACAATGGTGTTTCTGAGGCACTTTGTAGAGCTTTGTGAATACGCGGTCCAATGAAGGTGGAAATCACAGCAGACGTGTCTTCAGGCAGTAAGTGTTCAATGTGTTGGTTGGCACTGTTGTGATTACAGGCTTGCTGACACATTCAACTCCAGGTCCCTCCACTTGTCTTTCTTAGTTGCACCGTCGTCTCTACAGTGGAAGCAACACCATTTCCTCACAGGATGGGCGGTGGTCATGTGTGGTGAGAGATGGGGGCCTTGAGGACTGTGATTTGCGAAACATAAACTCCCATGATTCTGTGTTGCCTGTTGGTCGGTTAGGTCTCTGCTTACAGTGCTGTCATGTTCCCTAGTTTCTCACTGACATTCTCTCGGATGCTGTGTCCATTATTGAAAGTGGGGTGTTGTAGTGTCACTGTTATGGCAGAGCTCTTTCTCCCCTCAATCCTGTCCATTTTTGATTCAGAACTCTGGTGGTGTTAGGTGCATAATGCTTATAATTGTTCGATTTCCTTGATGGATGGGAACTCTTCTTGATATGTAAGGTCCTAATGTCTCCTGCAGGCTTTTTTGGCTTAGAGGTGATTATATCAGACACTCATACAGCCACCACAATTCTCCTTTCTTGACTATTTGCATAAAATATCTTTTTCCAACCTTACTTCAACCTTCTATGTCTCTGTATCTAAAGAGACTCTCTTGAAGAGAGTAAAGAGAGGGTTATAATTTTTATCCATTCTGTCAATCTCTGCCTTTAATTTGAAGGTTGAGGCTACCTATCATTCAAATACTTCCTGATAAGAAAGAGCTTCTGCCATCTAGCTACTTGCCATATGTCCTCCATGCTTTATTCATTAATTCCTCTATTACTTCCTGTTTGGGATTTAGGTGATTTCCTTTCATATGTGTCATTTTGATTCTGTTCTTCCACTCCAATGTATTCCAGTTCTTTTCTTAGTGCCTAACTTGAAGATGACAGCTACATCTTAAACATATATCTATCGAGTTGACATACCAACTAGATTCTATGATGTATAATACAAACAATGTGCTCCTATACATCTCCATTCCCCCCATTCTATACACTTACTGTCATATATTTCAGCCATCCGTATACAATGTATGCCGATTATATAGATTTATAAATATCGTTTCATGCAATACATTTGAAATAAAAAACAAAAACAAGTGATTACATAAAAGACAATAATACTGGCTTAAATAAGATAGCTACCTATTGTGTCCCTTTGACCACTGTTCTTCATGTATTCCTATGGCTCTGCATTACTGTGTAATGTTTGTTCAGTCATCTTAAAGGATTGCTTTTACATTTCATATATCCCACGTCTCCAAGGAATAAACTCCCTCGACTGTTGTTTATCTGGGAAAGTCCTAATTTGAGCTTCATTGAAGGAGAGTTTCTCTGTACATTGCTTTCCTGGTTGACAGTCTCCCTTTGTACGACTTAAATCAGGCATCTCAATACCTTCGGCCCTGGTCTCTGATGTGAAATTTGCTTTTCACCTGATTGAAGATCCACCGTACATGATAAGTCACTTCTCTCCTGCTGCGTTTTTCACTTCCTCTTTCCCTCGGACTTTCAACAATTTGACTATATTGTGTCACAATCTCTATGTCTTGAGTTATCCTTTTTGGAGTTCCTTAACCATCTCTAGTATGTGGTCTCATCTAGTTTGGGAAGTTTTTTTTTTTTTTTTGGGGGGGGGGAAGTTTTAAACCATTATGATTTTATATCTTTTTTCATTGCATTTTTCTCTCTCTTCTACTGCAAGAACTGCCACACTACATATGTTTGTGCACTTGATGGAGTTCTGGATAATGCTTTGCCTGAAGTCAGTATTCATCAATTGTTTTCCCTTTCTACTCCCCAGTCTGAATAACTTCTTTTTTTTTCTATCTTCATGTTTACTGATTCTTTCCTCTACCTGCTCAAATGTGATGAGGAGTCTCCCATCTAAGTTATTGTTTTCAGTTCTTCAGCTCCAGATTTTCTTCGGCCCTGTTTAAATAATTTAACAGTGAGGAAGAACACATCTTATTTGAGAATAGGTTCTCCTCAGACCTGCCCAATATGGAGACAGCCAGCCTCCCACACTAAGGACTCCAGTGCTTTAGACATGGACCTTGATTATATAGCTACCCAGGTCAATCTCAGACAAGCACATTAGGAGTAGAAAACCACAGCAGAGAGGAGGCTAGTTTTGGACCCTGAGATGGAAGGCTCATCCCAAGGAGCTCTCAGATGGGACGAATCGAAGAACTGGACTTGTCCTCACGTTTGATGTTTCCTCTACCCTCTCTAGGGGCTTCTCAGGTGGGGCTAGTGGTAAAGAACTAAAGAACCTGCCAGCCAATGCTGATGCAGGAAACTAAGAGATGCAGGTTTGATCCCTGTGTCAGGAAGATCCCCTGGAGGAGGAAATGGCAACCCACTCCAGTATTCTTGCCTGGAGAATGCCATGGACAAGGCACCAGTCCAAATGATCAGGAACCACAGACAAAGGTCATGCTCTTTGGTAGTCACTCGCTCCCTCTTAGAAATCCCATGAGCCTTCCAATCTGGGTGCAGACAGACCAAGTGATATGGGGACATGCATCCAATGGTCAGTGAATCGATGAGCAGAGTTTACGGATCACTGAGAAGATGATGCTGTCCCAGACAATCAACGGTGTCAGGACAGAGGATGCAGGGTCCCACCTGTGTAGGGTCTCCTCCCAGTCAGAGTCTGCAGATGTGACCCCAGCTCCCCAGATGAGCACTGTAAGTGACTCTCAACATCTCTACATCTTCCCTTGTAATTTCACTGGAAGTGGGTGTGTAATGAATGCAAATAATGAGGATGTACTCTCCTTTCAGAGCCTGTAGAACAATGTGCTTAATTAATTATGCAAAACTTAGCTAATTTTTTCATAGTTTGATTATTATTTGTGAGAGCTGTTTGACTGTAGGCAAGGCACTGGATCTTGTGCCTCAGTTTCCCTGTCTGTAAAACTGGAGAAGAAGAGCTGGATCTTAGGGCTGCTGTGAAGATGTTCACTAGGAAGTGAATGAGATTAAAATTCTTCCCTGGGTACCTACACAGAGTCAGCATGCAAGGTGATATTTTGGTTTACAGCGTTTTGGGTTTTAGCTCTAGAGTTAAACAAGTTGGTTACATTTTTGTTTCATCTGGTCCTAATTCTATGACTTCCATTCCTTTATTGAAGCATGTGTGTCTCAAGTCTATGAATGCACAGTGGAGATGACAACCCCTCCCTTGTGGGGATGGAAAGATCAGAACAAATGGGTGTGAAGGATTTCCCACTCTGCCGGTCGCACAGGAGGACCTGGAAACAGTTCATTAATATTATTACTACTAATCAATGTTGAGTGGACTGGAGAGGAGCTATCCTCTAAGACCAACAATTGTTATGGAAACAAAAAAACAGAGGGAGGGGTATAATGTGAGAAGAAAAGAGTCCTTCAAAGGAAAATGAGCAGGACATGGAAATGGCTACAGGGAGAGAATGGAGAGCTAGAGCAAGTCCAAGGTTTCAAATTTGATAAGCAGTAAAACGATGCAAGCACGTGCAGTGGGAGAGTCAGGAGGACACTGTGATGAGAAAACACACAGACCTCAGAGCATTTCCTTCCTCCTAACCAGGACGTCTCCCTGTAAGGCTCCTCGGGATATTCCCTCCAGTGAACTCGGACCCCACTTCCCCTCTCTCTTTCTCTCCTGCTTTCAGGGCAAGAAAACACCCAAGCGCTCAATGTGGGCACCATTGTTGGCATCGTGATTGGGCTCCTGCTTGTGCTGACACTGGCGGCTGCCCTGGGATGTTTCATTTCCCTTCACAGGTACAATGGCATTCCCAGATTCTGCTCCTGCCCCCAGATTGACCCTGGTCCTAGAGGAAGGACACTCCACCCTCCCATTCTCGGCCTGGATCTCCAGGCCCTCCCCACTGCCCCGTGGATATTCTCTCTCATCCTTCAGTTCCTCCCTCACCAGGTATTGACCTGTGGCGGCTTCCATAACACCACCCTCATTTGTTCTGTTATTTAGTTGTGAAGTTGTGTCCAACTCCTTTCCCACACCATGGACTCCACTGTCCATGGAATTTCCCAGGCAAGAATACTGGAGTGGGTTGCCATTTCCTTCTCCAGGGACTCTTCCTGACCCAGGTATCGAACCCACATCTCCTGCATTGGCAGGTGGATTCTTTAACTCTGAACCACCAGAGAAGCCTCATCTATCAGTTAACACAATTAAGACCCCTCCTTGTCCAAGTTCCCTATATGTAGGCTGGCAGGTTGTAGGTACTCAGAAAAAGGTATGTCTTCCCATATATTTAAATCCAGCTACTCTGATGAGGGGCTGTCACAGGGCCAGGATCGGAGGGTCGTCCTCGCCAAGTCCTCACTTGGCCAGAGAATGGAAGTCTGGACAGGCCAAGTGGGGTCAAATGCCCCCACGTGGCCGATGCATTAACAACAGCCCCTGATGCGTGAGACAGAACATCGTGCCAGGTCAGCAGGAGGTGGGATGTCTTTACACTTAAGGTCCAGGTAATGGAGACAGAGGACAAGGCCACTGTCACATTTCAGCATCTCCTGGATGAGGGCAGGTGGCCACAGCAGCGACACTGCACTCAGTGAGATCCCAGAGTCACTGGCTTCCCCCTTCCTCCCCACGCACTGGCCCTGCTCTCTCCACAGGCGTGATGCATCCACTCAGACAAAGCTTTAGATGGATGGATGCCTTTCGCAGAGCCTTGGTCCGTTTGCTGGCCACTTTCTCCTGAACCCTATTAGCCTATGGTCCTGCCCTTCTGGACTCGGGGCAGATATGGCTTCTTAAGGACTTTCCTCAGCATCCTTGCTGGGCCCTCCCCTCTAAGCAGCCTCTGTGGAGAAAGGAGGTGTCCAGCCTCTGCTTGGACATGGGGATCCTCCTGTCCCATGTTCTGACAACGAAGCCTTGACCTCCCTCTACACTCCTCACAAATAAACCTGTTGCTTTTTTTTCCTAACCCCGGTTGCCTGCACCACAACAGAGGGAACTGGCCTTCAGCGTCCACCTCGGGTGAGTGTCTGTTCAGCCCAGGACAGCGGGGAGCCCCGGTCAGGCCCTGCCGCGTCTCTTCCTGCCTGCCACCCCCAGGGTCTCTGGTCCTTTCTCTGGGGCTTCAGAACAGGGGACCCCTAATGCCTAGGCTGCTTGTCCTAAGGCTTATAATCCTGGCAGGCCCCCTCGCCCTCTCTGGGGCTTGAAATTGCCAGAGTGTCTCTCCCTTCATGGGGCTCTTCCTCCCATAGTTCACCAGAAGGTGGACATCCAGCCTCTCCTCGGAGAATGGGCTAAGCTTCCTCACACGCCCGGTGCTAAGTTCTATTTCTTCTCCCAGGACGTGGTCCCTCTGGCGGCTCTGTCTCCCAGGTAAGTACATCCCTTCCTTGTCTCTTCTCCCCAGCGTCCGCGCTTCACAGTCTCGGGGCAGGGGGACTGTGCAACCCTGAAGCACTGTGAGACACCCTTCACTCGAGGGCAGTTGAAAATCGCTCAGTCGTGTCTGACTCATGTGACTCCATGGACTGTAGACCGCCAGGCTCCTCTGTCCATGGATTTCTCCAGGCAAGAATACTGGAGTGGGTTACCGTTGCCTTCTCCAGGGCATCTCCCTGACCCACGGATCGAGCCTCGGGCTCCGCACTGCAGGCAGATTCTTTGCCTTCTGAGCCACCAGGGGCGCTCATGAAAGTAGTTAGGACATGGCAAGTCCCACCAAGCTGGGAGCTGGATGCGCTTCAGGGGCATGACCACCCACCACCTCATCCTGAGGCTGCCCTGGTCCCCTGACTTGACCTCAGGAGAACCTTGGAGTTGAGCCAGGAAGAGAGTGGGCATGGGATCATCAGTCAGGGGAGCCAGGCTAACAAGGGTGGCAAACAGGGCCCCGATAGGATTTGCGGTGGGGGCTGCAGGCTTGGAGATGGCTGCACGGGAGAAATGACTCTCCTTCCCTCTTTCCCTATGCCCGTTCTCTCCCGTGCCCAGGCCTCCCTACCTGATGCCAGATCACCAGCTCCCATCTACCAGGTGAGTGTGGGGATCCACGGTCTGGTCCATATGCCCATGGGGCTCAAGAAATGCCCCTTGTACACCTGGCTGTGCTTGGAGGTCCAAGAAATAGCAGGAAAGATGGGGAAAGGGATGAAGAAGAGGGAGGTCTGTGCCAGAAACCTCTGATAAAACCAGACCCCCACAGAGCAGCCCTGGGGGACCCGGGGCCGGGAATCCCTGGTAAGTCATCTGAGAAGGTTACATGAGCTCCAAGGCATCGGTTTTCTTTTGCAGGAATTACTACGCCCCGACACAGATGTTTACTGTCAAATCAACCACAAAGCAGATGTGGGTCATTAGTTCCTCCAGGAAAGTCTCCTTACGGACTGTGGGAAAGAGCTTACCTGAGACCCAAGACCCAGTTGAGGTCAAGAGGTGGAGCCTGAGGCAGAGAACCAGCTCTGAGACCTGAGGCTATTCGGGAACCTGGGGCCAGGCTCAGGGTCCTCCTGGATTCCTGGAGACCCTGACAGGCTGCCCTGAACCCTGGATGGACCAGAACTCAGACTGCAGCTCCCAGAGTGGGGGGAGGTTTCACCAGGGCAAGAGACTGGCCTGTGACCCACTGTGACCAGCTGAGAGATCTGCATAAAGAGCACTTTCCTTCCCCTGCTTGCAAAATGTACTGCCCTTGAGTCCTGTCCAGCAAGAAATTCACCCGAATCTCTGCTCCCGTTTCTCCATGGTCCCACAGGGAAAGTATTAGCTCTGGTTACCTGACCTCCTCATCTATTCCCTTTGGAAAGTAAGGGGAAGGCTGTGAGAATGGAGGTGGGGGGCATGCTAGCAGGAAAGGAGGGTCACCAGACCCTTTGCAGCCACACGGGCACTCGGCAGTCCTCACACGGCCCTGGGGTCCCAGACACCTCCCAGTGCTTGCTCACTTGGAATGGAGTCTCTGGAGCACAGAATGTAGGACCACCTGAGACCCACTAGAACACGAGTCAGGAAGGAAGGAAGAGTCGTGTGTGAGACACATATTCTGGGTGAGGCCCCTGTGCAGCCTCTTGGCATCCTGAGCGCTCTGGTCCTCCTCACCAGGCCCTGCTCGCCCCAACTGGTGGCTGCCTCCAATGAGTTTTTGTTGTTCAGTTGTTAACTTGTTTCTGACTCTCTGGGACCCCATAGACTGCAGCACCCCAGGCTTCCCCGTCCTTCACTGTCCCCTGGAGTTTGCTTCAACTAATATACACTGAGTCAGCGATGGGACGGGAACTTTTGTCCACAGATCTAGGATGCAGAATGTCTACTCTCTGCATGGGTTTCTGTCGTGTCCCTAAGGGCCTGAGCCCTGAGGTCATCGTTCCCTCTGGGGGGACAGAGGAACAATCAGAGTCACCAAAGTAGGAGGGACCCAGAAGCCATGCTCTGAGCAAGGCCCTCCCAGGAACTTCCCATGACCTCTGTCCACTTCCCGCTGGTTTCCACTGTGCTTTCCGATGTGGATCGTGAGCCTGCTCCCAGCACACACACACACGTGAGCCTCAGGGCGGAGTTGCAGCCTCTACCTAAAACTCAACCTGGCTACCACGGCAAAGGGCTCACCTGTCCCCTCCTCAAAGTGTCCCGTGGGCCCTTCCCACCCAGATCTCACCTGCAGCCACCACCACACACCTGACCTCAGTCTCTCCCTGAGGTCCCTGGGAGGGGTGCTGTTCTCATATAAGTCTGCTCGGATCAGGTGCCCACACTCACATAAATGTAGCAGGTGTGTGCACTAAGGCTCAGAGCCCACAGTCGACAAGCATGCTCAGCCAGTGGCAAGTGTCATTTGTGCTGAGATGAGAGGTCAGAAAAACCACCTGCAAAGCTTCCGATCATGATTAGGTCTAAATTACTTATCCCCCAGGCATACAGTCTTGGATGAGACAAGGTGACACTTCTTAGTGTTCCTTATTCTGTAACAAATGACCACAAATTTAGTGGCACAAATCAAGTTGTCAGTATGACCCTGTTCTTTCTGGATTCTACAGACAATTCATTTCTTTGCCTTTCCAACCTGTGAGAGGCTGCCTGCTTTCCTGGGTTTGTGGCCCCTTCCTCCACATTCGGCCAGCAGTGGAGCATCTTGAAGCTCCCCAAGCTCTCCTTCCATCATCCCATCTCCTCTGGCTCTGCCTCTCCTGCCTTGGAACATTGTGAATATTGGACTCAGCCCAATACGTTACCCACCATAATCTCCAAGTCACCCCCACCATATCTCCCCTATACCCCAAATAATCTCCCAGTCACGTGATCTGAATTTCTTCTGTAGGTTTCCTTAATCGTGGGGTGCTTTCTCGGATTGTAGGCTTGAGCTTGTGGACATCTCCTAGGGTTCTGTGCTCTGTCCACCACTCCTCTCGAGGCCGTGGTCATCATCTTCCCTCCCTGCAATCTGCTCTGGGCAGCTTGGACTTTGTCATGCTGATGTGGCGTCTCGTCCTGCCATGACGTCCACAGGAATCTCAGCGGGCCTGAGCCCTGGCGATCAAGGCCAGTCCACGCTCCCTGTAGCTCACCCCACCTCTTCTTTTCTGTGAAGTGAAACTTGCTCAGTCTATACAACTCTTTGCAACCCCAAATTCCAGAGTGGGACATGATTCAGCATAAATGACATGTGGTCTTGAAAGGGTTAGTCGCTTGGTCGTGTCCGATCCTTTGCGACCTCATGCCTGTAGCCTGCCAGGATCCTCTGTCCCTGGGGTTTGTAAAATGATATGTAAACACTTGACAAATGCTTGAGCTGTCTTAGGAGAAAACCTACTTGAGGGCCTTTCCCTTCTATACTCCCCTCCTTGGCCACCAGAGGGCGGCAGAGCTCCTCCACAGTCGGGGGCCTCCACAGGGCTGCCCACCTCCTTCCCACTTAGCAGCTCCCACCGCCCAGCAGCCTCCGACCCTCAGCAACCTACTCCGTCCACGGTCCTCCCCACTCTCCCAGTTCCCCACACTGGACTCTGTCAGCTCCTCCTCCCAGCCAGGCCCACCTGAAGGCCAGACTCCCCTCAGGTAGCTCTGCCCTCTCAGCCCCCTGTCCTTCTCTGCTGAGGGTCTGCTCACCCTTCACGTCTCAGCCAAAAGGTCACTTTCTCAGGGGTGCCTTCCATGATTCGCAGTCCAGCTGAGATTCCATGACAGACTCCGGATGCACCAGACCCTTCCCCTTCAGTGCATCCCTCCATTATAATTAGCTCATTATTTCCAGGATTTTCTCTGAGTGTCTGCCTCCCCATCACAAGTCAAGTGTGTTCACCCACGACCCAAGTCTATCCTATTGTCTGGAGTCCAGGACACAACCCACGGCTGACATGTCACACATGCTCAATATACTCTTTAAATAGATAAGGGAATCTACATAACAGAAGCCAGACCCCCACCCCCCTCCCAGAGTGACACCGAGGGGTCAGAGAATATCCCTTGTGGACACAGGGGCCCTGGCATCTGAGTTGGGGGAGACCTGCAAGTGCCCACAGCTGCTCCAGGGCGGGACTCTATTCCTCCCGGAGTCAGGAGTGAGGACAGGGGCCGCTTATCTGTGAGGAGGCAGACCCTCTGCTCATTCCCAGATTATCACACCCACTCCCATCTCTACTCAGGAGAATCTTCTAGTCTCCCCAGAGGGCCTGGGCTGGCAGCTTGATTCCTTCTCCTTCTCTCGGAGACCTGACGTGGCTCAGAATCCTGATCCTCCATCCCAAGGGAGTGACCACAGGGGAGGGGGGAGCCCCAGCGTGAACTCACAGGAATTGGGGAGCAGCTCCTCATCCCAAGGTCCCTGATCTGGGGGGACACCTGTGGTCCTTGGAGACATCTCAGTCCCCCAAAGCATCCTGGGAAAGGAAGGGAACTTCCAGGGCAGCGTGGCACAGGGGAACCCAGCTTCTGCAGTTGCTCCATCTCAGGGGGACTGGGTCTGATGGGGGAGGTGGAGCTGCCCCAGGTCCCGGCTCTGTGGGGAGACCGAGAGCAGACCACCGATGGGGACACAGAGAACTAGGGTGCAGCCCCAGTGCTGAGAGGTGGGGAAGGACAGGCCTTCTGGGGTCCAGCCCACAGGCCGCCACCCTCGCCCCAAAGCCCCAGAGACTCCCCACCGACCCTTCCTTTGAAGCCTCAGGGACTGAGAGCTCGTCCTGAGCCCACGTCCACCTGGATGGATGGTTCTCCTGCCACTGAACAACAGCCATCCTCTGCCTGGGCTCACCCTGCCCTGGGATGGAGTCGGGAAGTCTGGGGACCCACAGTGACCTGGACCCTGGCTGAGAGCCCCTAGTCTGGAGGTCAGCGCCCCCCTCTGCCCAGGGCACAGAGCCGGCTCACACCCTTTGGCGTTTGCACCCCTTGCAGCTGCTTACATTGTCCCCAGGTCTGCTCATGACCTCCAGGGGGCAACATTGGGCCGCACAGAAAATAAACAGGAAATTAACAGGTGAACTTTGCCTTGACTAAGGAGGTAGAGAAGGAGCCTGATTTCCATCCCTCCCTCTAAACAGCGGTCCCCAACCTTAAGGGCACCAGGGAACGGATTCATGGAAGACAGTTGCGGGGTGGTGGGGGTGATTTGGGGATAATTCAAGCGCATTACAACTACTGTGCACTTATATCTATTATTATTACATCAACTCCACATCGGATCATCAGGCGTTAGACCCCAGGGGACCCCTCCTCTAACAGACCCTCAGGGCCCCTCCTGTGTGCCCACACTACACTGCTCAACCTTCTAGGGGCCTATGGGCACCCATGCCAGCTCCCATCCCTGCCTGGAACCACCCATGGGAAAGATCACAGTGACCACAGAAAAATCAGCCAGGGTGACAGAGGAGGCCCTATAATGGCAAGGAGGACCTGAACAGTTTCTGAACCAAGTCTCAGGCAACAGACACAGAGAGGGAGAGTCTCCTGGAACTTGACCCATGGACCAGGGAGCCCACACTCAGCCCACACCCCAGCACCAGCTTCCTCTCTTCCCAGGACATACAGGAAACCTTTCCCTTCTCACCTGCAACCTGCAGCTCCTCCTGACACCCGCTTCTGGGTCTCTGTCCCTGGAGAAGGCAGTGGCAAACCCACTCCAGTATTCTTGCCTGCAGAATCCTGTGGACGGAGGAGCCTGGGGGGCTGCTGCCCATAGGATCGCACAGGGTCGGACACAACTGAAGTGATAAAGCCTGCATGCATGCATTGGAGAAGGAAATGGCAACCCACTCCAGTATTCTTGCCTGGAGAGTCCCAGGGATGGAGGAGCCTGGTGGGCTGATGTCTATGAGGTCGCACAGAGTCAGACACGACTGAAGTGACTTAGCAGCAGCAGCAGCAGTGGTCCCAGGAAACAGACGCCAGGCTGGTGACAAGCTAAGGTGGAGGTCAGGCCCCTCTCCAGTCATCACTCATGTGACCCCTTTCTCTCCTCCAGAGTCAGTGTGTTCTTCCTGAGGGGAGTAAAGCAATCTTCTCAGATATTTGAAAACAACAGGAAGACCCTGGGCGCCCAGCTGGGTTTCTGTGAACGGGAACAGTTACCAGCAAAATTTGGAAAGTTTGGATCTGTGCGTTGTGCTGAGAGACCCCAGATCAAAACACAGCAGAGACCAACACAGGGGTGGATGCGGCAGCCTAACCGGGGTTCTGGGGTCTCAGTCAGGCTGGGCAAGCACGTGACCTGGGCGGCTGCTGAAACAGCATTTCTAAGGTGTCACCTGGGGGTTCACAGTCTTCATGAGGCTCCACAGGTGATTCCCACACACTGCGGGGATGACGTCCCAGTGACAAGAGTTCCTGATGCACCCCCCACCCCCAGGCTCCTGCTCTGAAGGGAAAAGCCAGAAGGGCATGAGGGAGGGCAGTCTGCATCTGATCCAGATCATGGGGGCCCCGGACCCGGACACCCCAAGGCTGTGATTTTCCAGACAAGGGTGTGTGTGTGTGTGCATGTGTGTGTGTGTAGGTGTATGTGTGTGTGTGTGTGTGTGTAGGTGTGTATATGTAGATGTGTGTAGGTGTCTGTGTGTAGCTGTATGTGTAGGGATGTGTGTGTGTGTGTGTGCATGTGTGTGTATGTAGGTGTATGTGTAGGTATGTGTGTGTGTGTGTGTGTAGGTGTGTGTAGGTGTCTGTGTGTAGCTGTTTGTGTAGGGATGTGTGTGTAGGGATGTGTGTGGGTGTGTAGCTGTGGGTGTGTGTAGGTGTGTTGTAGGTGTTTATGTGTGTAGGTGTGTGTGTGTGTGCAGGTGTCTGTGTGGATGTGTGGATGTGTTTGTGTGTGTGGGTGGAGAATCACTGCTCTAGAAGGCAGAGGACTCAGCACAGTTTAGGGAATAGAAAGACAGAAGGGGAAGGGGGCGGGGCCACTAGGGAGGGAAGGATGAGCGGGGAGGGAGTGGGAGGGGCCTGGGCAGAGGCCCCGCCCCCGGGCCACGTGACCCAGCCAAGTGCTCCTGCCCCGGGAGGAGGCTCAGCAGAGAGCTGGAAGGACAGCAGAGCTCACACAGCGACTGCAGGGCCTGTGAGCGTTTCTGGACCGGAAGTTCTCCTCAGAGAGAGAGGGGCCAGCAGACAGCAGGCCCCATGGAGCCCCCGTCAGGCCCGGCAAGCAGGAGGCATGGCCCCTGGAACAGGCTCCTCCTGGCAGGTGAGAGGGGACAGTTTTCAGGGAGTGGGCAGAGACTGGAGAACAAGAGACTGGCTGGTCTCTGAGGGAGACGGGGCTCTGAGAGGGGACAGAGGACTTCTGTTCAGGACTGAGGGCAGAGGGTGGGGAGCAGGGAGGGTGGGGGCTCAGCCACAGGAGACTCTCCATGAACTAGAGTTGGTGAGGGGCGGGAAGACCTCAAATGGTGTAGGTTTTGTGAGTTATTCTTCACTGAGCAGTAATTGTTGGAAACTGATGACAATAATAACATTTTATTGTGTCACGACAGAAAAAGACATAACCAGGACAGTAACCACTGTCCTTACCCCGCACCCTTAGAAACTGACAAACACCAGGCTGTGGGATTCCTGGGAACACTCCTTCCTTCATCCCCAGGTATTAATACCTGGAGCCTGGTCCAGGCCCTGGGGTGTAACCAGGATCAGACAAGCCCCTGCCCTCACGGAGCCCAGGCTCTGTGGGGAGGAAGACAGACAAGCAGAGAGATCTAGAATGTGCTGTTAGGCGCTAACAGGCGTCATGCAGGACCCAGACAGGGAAGGGTCAGCAAGTGAACACGGAGGGTCTTTACAGCGGCTGGTCATTGTTGGGGGCAGCTCCCAAGAAGCCCCTGAGTGTGAGCAGGTGTGTGAGGGCAGCAAGGGAGTGAGCCGGGGGACAGCTGGGGAAACAGGAAATACAGAGCCCAGAGGGGCGGAAGTGATGGGGGTCATGCTGCTGACCTTGAACCAGGAGGACACACACACATACACACGCTCACACACACACACACACACACACATATACACAAATACACACACATGTATGCACACACATATATACACACATACACACACCCAGACACACACACACACACATACACACATACATATACACGCACACACACATATACACACACGCGCACACACAGCCTCACACAGTATAAAACACACCAAGGCTGAGGGATGAAGAGACCTGCTCAGGACCCAGGGCACCATTTCCCATCCCCCACACAGGTCAGAATATTAACTGATTTCTCTTTCTTCCCTCCTAGTCTCACTCTTAACCTTCTGGCTCCCCCCCACCACTGCCCAGCTCACTATTGAAACGGTGCCCCCCCTTGCTGCAGAAGGGATGGATGTCCTTCTACTTGCCCACAACGTGACAGAGAATCCGCTAGGCTGTACCTGGTACAGAGGAGAAAGGATAGAAAACAGCCAGTTAATCACATCATATAGAGCAGACACTAATGTAACTACCAAAGGGCCTGCACACAGCGGTCGGGAGACACTTTACCCCAATGGAACCCTGCTGATCCAGAACGTCACCCAGAAAGACACAGGATCCTACATCCTGCTCATATTACAGTTTGATTTACAGACAGAAAGACAAATCGGACACCTCCACGTACACCGTGAGTGCCTCTTCTCTGACCTTGGGGTGTTGGGTGAGGTGAATTCTGTTCACACACACAGGACTGACAGACCGGGATGGTGCTTCCATCCCTCTCTGCATGGTGTCCTGTGTTGGGGTTTGAACATTTAGTGCAGGACGCATGCTGTGGAGACAAACTCCAAAGGGTCAGAATGCTTTCCAGGAACCCAGACCCTGCAGACACAGTGTAGACAGAGGTTCTGACTGATGGGAGGGACTCAGCCGAGGGAGAGGCCCCTGGGCCCCTCCCTTCTACCATGACCCTGAGGAAGACCCTGCAGGACTTGGTGAAGACCTAGCCTGAGGGACCTGAGGGATCCTCACAGAGAAGCTCAGCCCCAGGAAGCCCCTCCCAGACCCTGTCCCAGGGCTCCTGCCTCCAGTGACACTGGGAAGCATGTACCAAATCCCTAGGCTCCTAAGCTGGTCACCAGCAAAGGCTCAGCCCTGAAAGCCACATCCCCGCAGGGATGCAACCTGATCCTGCTTCATGAGACTTTCACATAGGTACAGGGTCCCCAGGCTCTTAGTCAACTGCCCTGGGGGACTGGGAGACTCCAGAGAAATCTCAGCATCCCCAGGGAGGAAGAGAGAGAAGCAGCTCCGGGCAGCTCCTCATCCCCTGGGGTGCATCCCAGGGAACGCTCTCATGAGGCTGGTTGATGAAACCAGGACAGTCGCCAGATGGTCTCTGAATCCCACCCAGTTCTGTCCACCACTAAACGCTGTTGCACAGTCAACCCGCGAGGAAGTCTGTGCTTCTCCCAGACATAGAGCAGGTGGCCTCACACTCTCTGAGCTTAGCTCCACATGCATTTGTCTTGCCATACACAAACCTGCCTTATTCTTTAAAGACTCTGATTGGCAGGCGAAGGATGCCACTTTTGTTTAAAGATGTTTCTCAAATAAAAGATAAAGATGTTTCTAGAGGATGCAAGGGTATAAAGAAAGGGAAAGTGTTGGTCGCTCAGTCATGTCCCACTCTTTGCTACCCCAGGAACTATAGCCCAGCAGGCTCTGCTGTCCTTGGAATTCTCCAGGCAAGAATACTGACTGGGTAGCAATTCCCATCTCCAGGGGTTCTTCCCAACCCAGGGGTTGAACCCAGGTTTCCTGCACTGGCAGGCAGATTCTTTACTGTCTGAGGCACCAGGGAAACTCAGGGGCAGTGTTCTCTCTGTTATCTGCACAGCGGTGCTACCCACACCCGTCATCACCAGCAACAACTCCAGCCCCTGGGAGCACGAGGACACTGTGGTGTTAACATGTGGTCCTGAGACCCAGAACACCTCCTACATGTGGTGGATCAACGATCAGAGCCTCCCCAGCAGCACGAGGCTGGAACTGTCCGAGGACAAGAGGACTCTCACTGTGTTCAGTGTGACAAGGAAAGACACAGGGCCCTATGTGTGTGAAGCCCGGAACCCAGTGAGTGTCCGCCGCAGTGACCCATTCACCCTGCAGGTCCTCTGTGAGTAACCTCTGTTCCTGTGTGATCTGGGCTGCCCACGCAAATGAAAGCTGCCAGAGCCAATCCATACCCATCCTTGTCAGGTCCAAGTACATGGGCCGTCACTCCTGGACACCCAGACTGGCCATGACTTCCTGTCCCAGGCAAGTCCAGGCAGGTCCATCTTGAATCAAGACATGGAGGGGATGGGCTGCTCTCTCTTGGTGCCTGAGGATCACCAGAACATGATGGGAGAAACACATTAACATCAGACTCACAATGAATGAGCATGAAGAGTAGTGATTGCAAAATTTTCAGACAAGTCTGTGAACAGCTAGAAGGACCCAGGGGCCCTAATAAGACCAGGAACTTCCCTTCCCTCTGATTGCACCATGTGTGGCTTTATGCTCTTTTGCTCGAAATGATGTGGACACCCCACCACTTCCCCGTTAGATTCCTCTTACCATCCAGAGGGAAACCTCAATCTTTCCTGCCACACAGCCTCTAACCCAGCCACACAGTGCTCCCGGCTTGTCAGGGTGAGGCCCCAGCAATACGCCCAGGTTCTCTTTATTCCCGTCATAACATGTTCTCTCAGATCCTACACTCCCTGACTGGCCTGGATAGCCCCACAGTCAGAAAAATCAAGGTTCCCAAGGCTGATACCGCAGAGCTGTCCAATATTAGAGTGTTGTCCCAGCAACCAGGCAGGGGTCCCCCTGGTGTGATCTGGGGGTCAGAGGAGATGTGCGATCATCTCTCCCATTGTCACCTGAACAGAGTCCCAGGGCCTTCCTTACAGGCGCCTGTACAGAGGTCACTGGGCCCCAAGAATGAAGAGGGAGCATGGCCCAGGCCCCTGACCCCCTCTCAGCAGTCACCCCTCTGTCTCTCCACAGACCCACTGGCACAGCCCTCCCTCCAAGCCAGCAACACCACAGTCGCAGAACATGAGGGTCCCGTGGTCCTGACTTGCCTCACAGATGAGACCAGGGTCTCCATACGCTGGTTCTTCAAAGGCCAGAGTCTCCTCCTCACAAGGGGGATGACACTGTCCCTGGACAATAGCACCCTCACCATAGACCCCGTCAGCAGAAAGGACGCCGGGGATTATCAGTGTGAGGTGTCCAACAGGGCCAACTCCAGAAAAAGTGACCCCCTCAGGCTGAGTGTGACCTGTGAGTAACCATCATTGCCTCCTGTGTTAGTCGTTCAGTGGTGTCCAGCTCTTTGTGACACCACGGACTTGAGCTCACTTTGGCCATGGGATTTCCCAAGAATGAATCCTGAGGTGGGTTGCCATTCACAACTCCAAGGGATCGTCCTGACCCAAGGATCGCACCGTGTCTACTGCACTGCAGGCACTGTTTTCCAGTGAAGACCATTTTAACCTGGATAATCTTCCTTTATTAATTCCACCAGGAATTAGCCTATCATCTCATTTCCTTCACTTCAAGCAATTGGAATGTGTGCTGTCTCTCCCTTCCTCATCCCCTGATTTCTCCTGGCCCTCTGCTGTGAAGCCTCGTTCCCCAGACCACTGGAAGCAGCACTAAAACCAGTACCTGGGACTTCCTGGGCAGTCAGTGGTTAAGACTCCACCTTCCACTGCAGGGGTTGCCGTGTCCTCCTCCTCCTCCTGGGAAGATCCCCACCCAGGGACTGAATCCGTGTCTCCTGTTGGTCAGGAGGGTTCTTTACCACTAGTGCCACCTGGGAAGCCCCAGTGAGTCATGAAGCCTAAATCTCCTTTTTCTTGTGTGTGCAATGGTGTTTATGAGGCACTTTGTAGAGCTTTGTGAATACGCGCTTCAGTGAAGGTGGGAATGACAGCAGACGTGTCTTCAGGCAGTAAGTGTTCAGTGTGTTGGTTGGCACTGTTGTGATTACAGGCTTGCCGTCACATTCAACTCCAGGTCCCTCCACTTGTCTTTCTTAGTTGCACCGTCGTCTCTACAGTGGAAGCAACACCATTTCCTCACAGGATGGGCGGTGGTCATGTGTGGTGAGAGATGGGGGCCTTGAGGACTGTGATTTGCGAAACATAAACTCCCATGATTCTGTGTTGCCTGTTGGTCGGTTAGGTCTCTGCTTACAGTGCTGTCACGTTCTCTGGTTTCTCACTGAAATTCTCTCGGATGCTGTGTCCATTATTGAAAGTGGGGTGTTGTAGTGTCACTGTTATGGCAGAGCTCTTTCTCCCCTCAATCCTGTCCATTTTTGATTCAGAACTCTGGTGGTGTTAGGTGCATAATGCTTATAATTGTTCGATTTCCTTGATGGATGGAAACTCTTCTTGATATGTAAGGTCCTAATGTCTCCTGCAGGCTTTTTTGGCTTAGAGGTGATTATATCAGACACTCATACAGCCACCACAATTCTCTCTTCTTGACTATTTGCATAAAATATCTTTTTCCTCACTTCAACCTTCTATGTCTCTGTATCTAAAGAGACTCTCTTGAAGAGAGTAAAGAGAGGGTTATAATTTTAATCCATTCTGTCAGTCTCTGCCTTTAATTTGAAGGTTGAGGCTACCTATCATTCAAATACTTCCTGATCAGAAAGAGCTTCTGCCATCTAGCTACTTGCCATATGTCCTCCATGCTTTATTCATTAATTCCTCTATTACTTCCTGTTTGGGATTTAGGTGATTTCCTTTCATATGTGTCATTTTGATTCTGTTCTTCCACTTTCCAATGTGTTCCAGTTCTTTTCTTAGAGCCTAACTTGACGATGACAGTTACATCTTAAACATATATCTATCGAGTTGACATACCAACTAGATTCTATGATGTATAATACAAGCAATGTGCTCCTATACATCTCCATTCCCCCCATTCTATACACTTACTGTCATATATTTCAGCCATCTGTATACAATGTATGCCGATTATATAGATTTATAAATATTGTTTCATGCAATACCTTTGAAATAAAAAACAAAAATAATGGATTACATAAAAGACAATAATACTGGCTTAAATAAGATAGCTACCTACCGTGTCTCTTTGACCACTGTTCTTCATGTGTTCCTATGGCTCTGTGTTACTGTGTAATGTTTGTTCAGTCATCTTAAAGGATTCCTTTTACATTTCACATATACCATGTCTCCAAGGAATAAACTCCCTCGACTGTTGTTATCTGGGAAAGTCCTAATTTGAGCTTCATTGAAGGAGAGTTTCTCTGTACATTGCTTTCCTGGTTGACAGTCTTCCTTTATACAGCTTAAATCAGGCATCTCAATACCTTCTGGCCCTGGACTCTGATGTGAAATTTGCTTTTCACCTTATTGAAGATCCACCGTACATGATAAATCACTTCTCTCCTGCTGCGTTTTTCACTTCCTCTTCCCCTCGGTCTTTCAACAATTTGACTATATTGTGTCACAGTGTCTATATCTTGAGTTATCCTTTTTTGGAGTTCCTTAACCATCTCTAGTACGTGATCTCATCTAGTTTGGAAAGTTTTAAACCATTATGTTTTTATATCTTTTTCATTGCATTTTTCTCTCTCTTCTACTTCAAGAACTGCCACACTGCATATGTTTGTTCACTTGATGGAGTTCTGCATAATACTTTCCCTGGAGTCACTATTCGTCATTTTTTTTTCCTTTCTACTCCCCAGTCTGAATAACTTCTTTTTTTTCTATCTTCACGTTTACTGATTCTTTCTTCTACCTGCTCAAATGTGATGAGGAGTCTCCCATCTAAGTTATTGTTTTCAGTTCTTTTACTTCAGCTCCAGATTTTCTTCGACCCTGTTTAAATAATTTAACAGTGAGGAAGAACACATCTTACTTAAGAAGCAGGATCTCCTTAGACCTGCCCAATATGGAGACAGCCAGCCTCCCACACTAAGGACTCCAGTGCTTTAGACATGGACCTTGATTATATAGCTACCCAGGTCAATCTCAGACAAGCACAATGGGAGTAGACAACCACACCAGAGAAGAGGCTAGTTTTGGACCATGAGAAGGAAGGCTCATCCCAAGGAGCTCTCAGATGGCATCAATCAAAGAACTGGACTTGTCCTCACGTCTGATGTATCCTCCACCCTCTCTAGGGGCTTCTCAGGTGGGGCTAGTGGAAAAGAACCTGCCTGCCAATGCTGATGCAGGAGACTAAGGGATGGAAGTTTGATCCCTGGGTCAGGAAGATCCCCTGGAGGAGGAAATGGCAACCCACTCCAGTATTCTTGCCTGGAGAATTCCATGGACAGAGGCACCAGTCCAGATGATCAGGAACCACAGACAAAGGTCATGCTCTTTGGTAGTCAATCGCTCCCTCTTAGAAATCCCATGAGCCTTCCAATCTGGGTGCAGACAGACCAAGTGATATGGGGACATGCATCCAATGGTCAGTGAATCGATGAGCAGAGTTTACGGATCACTGAGAAGATGATGCTGTCCCAGACAATCAACGGTGTCAGGACAGAGAATGCAGGGTCCCACCTGTGTAGGGTCTCCTCCCAGTCAGAGTGTGCAGATGTGACCCCAGCTCCCCAGCTGAGCCCTCTGAGTGACCCTCAACACCTCTACATCTTCCCTTGAAATTTCACTGGAAGTGGGTGTGTAATGAATGCAAATAATGAGGATGTAGTCTCCTTTCAGAGCCTGTAGAACAATGTGTTTAATTAATTATGCAAAACTTAGCTAATTTTGTCATAGTTTGATTATTATTTGTGAGAGCTGTTTGACTGTAGGCAAAGCACTGGATCTTGTGCCTCAGTTTCCCTGTCTGTAAAGCTATAGAAGAAGAGCTGGATCTTAGGGCTGCTGTGAAGATGTTCACTAGGAAGTGAATGAGATTAAAATTCTTCCCTGGGTACCTACACAGGGTCAGCATGCAAGGTGATATTTTGGTTTTCAGCGTTTTGGGTTTTAGCTCTAGAGTTAAACAAGTTGGTTACATTTTTGTTTCATCTGGTCCTAATTCTATGACTTCCATTCCTTTATTGAAGCATGTGTGTCTCAAATCTATGAATGCACAGCGGGGATGACAACCCCTCCCTTGTGGGGATGGAAAGATCAGAACAAATGGGTGTGAAGGATTTCCCACTGTGCCGGTCGCACAGGAGGACCTGGAAACAGTTCATTAATATTATTACTACTAATCAATGTTGAGTGGACTGGAGAGGAGCTATCCTCTAAGACCAACAATTGTTATGGAAACAAAAAAACAGAGGGAGGGGTATAATGTGAGAAGAAAAGAGTCCTTCAAAGGAAAATGAACAGGACATGGAAATGGCTACAGTGAGAGAATGGAGAGCTAGAGCAAGTCCAAGGTTTCAAATTTGATAAGCAGTAAAACGATGCAAGCACGTGCAGTGGGAGAGTCAGGAGGACACTGTGATGAGAAAACACACAGACCGCAGAGCATTTCCTTCCTCCTAACCAGGACGTCTCCCTGTAAGACTCCTCGGGATATTCCCTCCAGTGAACTCGGACCCCACTTCCCCTCTCTCTTTCTCTCCTGCTTTCAGGGCAAGAAAACACCCAAGCGCTCAATGTGGGGACCATTGTTGGCATCGTGATTGGGCTCCTGCTTGTGCTGACACTGGCGGCTGCCCTGGGATGTTTCATTTTCCTTCACAGGTACAATGGCATTCCCAGATTCTGCTCCTGCCCCCAGGTTGACCCAGGTCCTAGAGGAAGGACACTCCATCCTCCCATTCTCGTCCTGGATCTCCAGGACCTCCCCACTGCCCCGTGGATATTCTCTCTCATCCTTCAATTCCTCCCTCACCAGGTATTGACCTGTGGCGGCTTCCTTAACACCACCCTCATTTGTTCTGTTATTTAGTCGCGAAGTTGTGTCCAACTCCTTTGCCACACCATGGACTCCACTGTCCATGGAATTTCCCAGGCAAGAATACTGGAGTGGGTTGCCATTTCCTTCTCCAGGGACTCTTCCTGACCCAGGAATCGAACCCACATCTCCTGCATTGGCAGGTGGATTCTTTACCTCTGAACCACCAGAGAAGCCTCATCTATCAGTTAACACAATTAAGACCCCTCCTTGTCCAAGTTCCCTATATGTAGGCTGGCAGGTTGTAAGTACTCAGAAAAAGGTATGTCTTCCCATATATTTAAATCCAGCTACTCTGATGAGAGGCTGTCACAGGGCCAGGATCTGAGGGTCGTCCTCGCCAAGTCCTCACTTGGCCAGAGAATGGAAGTCTGGACAGGCCAAGTGGGGTCAAATGCCCCCACGTGGCCGATGCATTAACAACAGCCCCTGACGCATGAGACACAACATTGTGCCAGGTCAGCAGGAGGTGGGATGTCTTTACACTTAAGGTCCAGGTAATGGAGACAGAGGACAAGGCCACTGTCACATTTCAGCACCTCCTGGATGAGGGCAGGTGGCCACAGCAGCGACACTGCACTCAGTGAGATCCCAGAGTCACTGGCTTCCCCCTTCCTCCCCACGCACTGGCCCTGCTCTCTCCACAGGCGTGATGCATCCACTCAGACAAAGCTTTAGATGGATGGATGCCTTTCGCAGAGCCTTGGTCCCTTTGCTGGCCACTTTCTCCTGAACCCTATTAGCCTATGGTCCTGCCCTTCTGGACTCGGGGCAGGTATGGCTTCTTAAGGACTTTCCTCAGCATCCTTGCTGGGCCCTTCCCTCTAAGCAGCCTCTGTGGAGAAAGGAGGTGTCCAGCCTCTGCTTGGACATAGGGATCCTCCTGTCCCATGTTCTGACACCAAAGCCTTGACCTCCCTCTACACTCCTCACAAATAAGCCTCTTGCTTTTTTTTTTTCCTAACCCCGGTTGCCTGCACCACAACAGAGGGAACTGGCCTTCAGCGTCCACCTCGGGTGAGTGTCTGTTCAGCCCAGGACAGCGGGGAGCCCCGGTCAGGCCCTGCCGCGTCTCTTCCTGCCTGCCACCCCCAGGGTCTCTGGTCCTTTCTCTGGGGCTTCAGAACAGGGGACCCCTAATGCCTAGGCTGCTTGTCCTAAGGCTTGTAATCCTGGCAGGCCCCCTCGCCCTCTCTGGGGCTTGAAATTGCCAGAGTGTCTCTCCCTTCATGGGGCTCTTCCTCCCATAGTTCACCAGAAGGTGGACATCCAGCCTCTCCTCGGAGAATGGGCTAAGCTTCCTCACACGCCCAGTGCTAAGTTCTATTTCTTCTCCCAGGACGTGGTCCCTCTGGCGGCTCTGTCTCCCAGGTAAGTACATCCCTTCCTTCTCTCTTCTCCCCAGCGTCCCCGCTTCACAGTCTCGGGGTAGGGGGACTGTCCAACCCTGAAGCACTGTGAGACACCCTTCACTCGAGGGCAGTTGAAAATCGCTCAGTCGTGTCTGACTCATGTGACCCCATGGACTGTAGACCGCCAGGCTCCTCTGTCCATGGATTTCTCCAGACAAGAATACTGGAGTGGGTTACCGTTGCCTTCTCCAGGGCATCTCCCTGACCCACGGATCGAGCCTCGGGCTCCGCATCGCAGGCAGATTCTTTGCCTTCTGAGCCACCAGGGACGCTCATGAAAGTAGTTAGGACATGGCAAGTCCCACCAAGCTGGGAGCTGGATGCGCTTCAGGGGCATGACCACCCACCACCTCATCCTGAGGCTGCCCTGGTCCCCTGACTTGACCTCAGGAGAACCTTGGAGTTGAGCCAGGAAGAGAGTGGGCATGGGATCATCAGTCAGGGGAGCCAGGCTAACAAGGGTGGCAAAAAGGGCCCCGATAGGATTTGTGGTGGGGGCTGCAGGCTTGGAGATGGCTGCACGGGAGAAATGACTCTCCTTCCCTCTTTCCCTATGCCCGTTCTCTCCCGTGCCCAGGCCTCCCTACCTGAGGCCAGATCACCAGCTCCCATCTACCAGGTGAGTGTGGGGATCCACGGTCTGGTCCATATGCCCAAGGGGCTCAAGAAATGCCCCTTGCACACCTGGCTGTGCTTGGAGTTCCAAGAAATAGCAGGAAAGATGGGAAAAGGGATGAAGAAGAGGGAGGTCTGTGCCAGAAACCTCTGATAAAACCAGACCCCCACAGAGCAGCCCTGGGAGACCTGGGGCCGGGAATCCCTGGTAAGTCATCTGAGAAGGTTACATGAGCTCCAAGGCATCGGTTTTCTTTGGCAGGAATTACTACGCCCCGACACAGATGTTTACTGTCAAATCAACCACAAAGCAGATGTGGGTCGTTAGTTCCTCCAGACAAGTCTCCTTACGGACTGTGGGAAAGAGCTTACCTGAGACCCAAGACCCGAGTGAGGTCAAGAGGTGGAGCCTGAGGCAGAGAACCAGCTCTGAGACCTGAGGCTATTCGGGAACCTGGGGCCAGGCTCAGGGTCCTCCTGGATTCCTGGAGACCCTGACAGGCTGCCCTGAACCCTGGATGGACCAGAACTCAGACTGCAGCTCCCAGAGTGGGGGGAGGTTTCAACAGGGCAAGAGACTGGCCTGTGACCCACTGTGACCAGCTGAGAGATCTGCATAAAGAGCACTTTCCTTCCCCTGCTTGCAAAATGTACTGCCCTTGAGTCCTGTCCAGCAAGAAATTCACCCGAATCTCTGCTCCCGTTTCTCCATGGTCCCACAGGGAAAGTATTAGCTCTGGTTACCTGACCTCCCCATCTATTCCCTGTGGGAAAGCAAGGGGAAGGCTGTGAGAATGGAGGTGGGGGGCATGCTAGCAGGAAAGGAGGGTCACCAGACCCTTCGCAGCCACACGGGCACTCGGCAGTCCTCACACGGCCCTGGGGTCCCAGACACCTCCCAGTGCTTGCTCACTTGGAATGGAGTCTCTGGAGCACAGAATGTGGGGCCACCTGAGACCCACTAGAACACGAGTCAGGAAGGAAGGAAGAGTCGTGTGTGAGACACATATTCTGGGTGAGGCCCCTGTGCAGCCTCTTGGCATCCTGAGCGCTCTGGTCCTCCTCACCAGGCCCTGCTGGCCCCAACTGGTGGCTGCCTCCAATGAGTTTTTGTTGTTCAGTTGCCAAGTTGTTTCTGACTCATTGGGACCCCATGGACTGCAGCACCCCAGGCCTCCCCATCCTTCACTGTGCCCTGGAGTCTGCTTCAACTAATATCCACTGAGTCGGCGATGGGACGGGAACTTTTGTCTGTCCACAGATCCAGGATCCAGAATGCCTTCTCTATCCGTGGGTTTCTGTCGTTTCCCTAAGGGCCTGAGCCCTGAGGTCATCATTCCCTCTGGGGGGACAGAGGAGCAATCAGAGTCACCTAAGTAGGAAGGACCCAGAAGCCATGCTCTGAGAAAGGCCCTCCCAGGAACTTCCCGTGACCTCTGTCCACTTCCTGTTGGTTTCCACTTTGTTTTCCAGCGTGGATTATGAGGCTACCCCTCACACACACACACACACACAGACTAAGGGTGGAGTTGCAGGGCTCTACCTAAAAATCAACCTGGCTACCCACGGCAAAGGGCCCACCTGTCTCCTCCTCAAAGTGTCCCAAGGGCCTTTCTGCCCGCATCTCACCTGAAGCCCCCACCACACACCTGGGCTAACAGTTCTCAGTCTCTCCCTGAGGTCCCTGGGATAGGTGCTGTTCTCATATAGGTCCACTCAGATCAGGTCCCCACACTCGCACAAATAAAGCTGGTGTGTGCACTAAGGCACAGAACCCACATTTGATAAGCATGCTCGGCCAGTGGCAAGTGTCATTTGTGCTGAGAGGAGATGAGAGGTAAGAGAAACCACCTGCAAAGCTTCCGATCATGATTTAGGTCTAAATTACTCCTTATCCTCCAGGCACACAGTCTTGGATTAGACAAGGTCACACCTCAAGACCATCCTATCAGGCTGTACCAAATGACCACAAATTGAATGGCACAAATCTACGCAAATCAAGGTGTCAGTATGACCCTGTTCCTTCTGGATTCTACAGACAGTTCATTTCCTTGCCTGTCGAAGCTGTGAGAGGCTGCCTCCTTTCCTGGGATTGTGGCCCCTTCCTGCATCTTCAGTGCCAGCAGTGGAACATCTTGAAGTCTCCCCAAACTCTCCTTCCATCATCCCATCTCCTCTGGCTCTGCCTCTCTTGCCTTCGTCTCTATTTATAAGGAATATTATGAAAGTATTGGGCTCAGCCAGATATATTCCCCACCATAATCTCCCAGTCACGTGATCTGAATGTCTTCCGTAGGTTTCCTTAATCGTGGGGCACATTCTCGGATTGTGGGCTTGAGCTTGTGGACATCGCCTAGGGTTCTGTGCTCTGTCTGCCACTCCTCTCAACGTCGTGGTCATCATCTTCCCTCCTTCAATGTGCCCTGGGCAGCTTGGACTTTGTCATGCTCATGTGGGGTCACGTCCTGCCATGACGTCCGCAAAAATCTCACCGGCCCTAGGCCTGGAGATCGAGGCCAGTCCACACTCCCTGCAGCAATCCCCACCTCTTCTTTTCTGTGAAGTGAAACTTGCTCAGTCTGTCCAACTCTTTGCAACCCCGTGGACTGTAACCCTCCAGACACCTCTGCCATGGGATTCTCCAGGCAAGAATACTGGAGTGGGTATCCATTCTCATCTCTGTAGGCTCATCAAACCCAGGTCTCGCGCATTGCAAGAAGATTCTTTACTAGCTGAGCCACGGGGGAGCATCTTCTTCACTAGCAATGCCCAATTTTTCAGAATGAAAAGAAAGATACGACTCAGAGACCACAGCTCCCAGCCCCTAGGCAGCCTGTGTTGATCAGCACCATGGACAGTGTCTCTGCTGTGCTCATCCCAGGGGCTGCAGCAAGAAGGGCTCAATGGGAAGGGACGGCTGGATACCCTGCTGATTTCTATTCTATAAGAAAGATGAACATAGGAGGAGGTGTTCAGGGATAACCCAGTTTGCTCTAGTTTGTCAATCGGGAGCACTTTCTCCTGTCTGTGTATTAGTTGAATCTGCACCCATGATAACTCCCGGGTGAATGATCCTGCACCTGGAGGGTGTCCCCAAGGAGGCTGAGAAGTAACTCTGGCCTCTCAGAGTATCTCCCCGCCACTGAGTGTCAGATGACCGTCTTGTCTACAACTTGGAGGGAGCGTTTCATGACTAAGTCCTGACCCTTGGTACCTGACCTTGGAGACAGCCATCAGCTAGCCTGGAGGCCCCCTGAGCAGAGCCTCCTGTTCCCTCATTCCCCAAATGATCCCCCGCGGCCCAGGGAGCAAGGCTGAGCAGCAGGCCTGGGCTACCCTCCCAGCTCCTCCAGGCTGAGCCCTGAGCCAGTAGCAGGGCGTTTGCCATCTCTCCGTGCTTCCAACAGAGCACGGGTCCTGCTGAAGGACAAGTGGGGCCTGAGACCACTCTCCAGGGTACAGTCCATCACCTGAGGGCTCCTCCATCTGCCTGTGATCCCCAGGGAAGAGAAGGAACTAGGGCTCCCACAGTCACCCCAAATTCCTCTTCTCCATAAATGTACCATTGACAGGGGTAAGTCTGACACCCAAACCCAGCACTACACTTCCCAAGGGCTCAGGTCTAAGCCATCTAGCATCCCAAACAGTCACACAAAATGCTCGGTTTTACCCACGATAATGGTCACTTGGGTCCCAGGGCCCTCTCCTATCTTCCATGGGGACAGACTCTGCAGGAATCACCTGGGCTCAGGTGCACCACCTGTGGAACCATGGTGTTTAAACAGACCAGCAGAAGGAGCTACTGAGGGTATCTCAGGGGTCCTGGCATCTGGTCAACCACAGAGGCACAGCCAAAGGACTTCGTGATAAGATGAATGGAAGGATGGGTAGGGGATAAAGGAGGGATGTGGGCAGGGAGATGGGCATATGGACACACGTGCTATCTCCTCACAGAATTTTCCCATAAAGGGTGAGGATGCTGGAAATGGACATTCTCCTATACTCCCCCTGCAAATGCAGTTTAGTGGATACAGTGACATTCAGCGTGCACACCTGTTGACCAGGACTCCAGTTCTAAGAGGAACCCTGAGCTGGGAGCTCGGACATGGAAGGATTCACCTGTCCTGCTTCTGCTGAGTCCACTGGCCAGCTCCAGGCCTGGTGCAGGGAGTTTCATACCTGTGTGCCGAATGAATGAGCTCCTGGATCATACTCCACAGGGGCGGAGATTTGTGGTGAGGTGTTCACTGCAGAGCTGATGGTCAGTGTGAAAGGCAGGATGCTCGCTAGTGGCTGTCTAGACTGAAAACAAATTTGCAGTGCAGTCACCCAAATGGCAGAGCAGGTCCTCAGCCTGTGGAAAACCAACGTTTCAGTGGGGTCCTGGATGTTTGAGAAAGAAGGACATGAAAAGAACACCTGACAACTTCAGGAAAAACATTTAATTCTGAACTATTCTTATTATTTTTATTTTGTTTTAAATTTCTGGCTGCACTGGGTCTTCATTGCTTTTCCACTGGTTTTCTCTAGTGCAGTGAGCAGGGGCTACTCTTTGTTGTGATACACTGGCTTCTCATTGTGGTGGCTTCTCTACTCCCAAGCATGGGCTCTAGGCAAGTAGACTTCAGTCATTGCAGCTCGTGGTCTCTGGAGCACAGACTCAGTAGTTCTGATGCATGGCTTTAGTTGCTCAGAAGCAGGTGAAATCCTCCTGATCAGGGATCAAGCCCATGTACTGTGCTTTGGCAGGCGGAATCCTATCCACTGAGCCACCAGGAAAGTCCTCTAAACAATGCTTAACTTGTAGGCAGACACTGGTTCATCATGGCCACCCCACACATGAGGTTTCCATATTTGAGTATGGGTAAATAAACAAGAGATGTATGTCATACTTTTTGAATATACAGACACACAACCATCAGCTCTGTGTTCACTAGCCCTGCAGACACACATCCACCTGCTCTGTACTCACTAGCCCTGATGCTGTGACTTTGGCAGCAGGCCTGTCACTGACATTGTGGTTGTTCTAGTTGCTAAGTCATGTGCAACTCTTTGGCGACCCCATAGACTGTAGCCCGCCAGGCTCCTCTATCCATGAGATTTCCCAGGCAAGAACACTCCAGTGGTTTGCCATTTCTTCTCCAGGAGATCTTCCTGAGCCAGAAATCAAACTGGGTCTCCTGAATGGGCAGGATGATTCTTTACCACGGCGCCCCCAGGGAAGCCCATGTTGCTGAAAATCACTTGTTCAAACCCATGCAATTTACAGCACCAACTATGAACCCTAATGGAAGCTATGGAAGCTGGGTCATTTTCATGTATCCATGTGGGTTCATCAATTGATAAAATGTACACCTCGGGTGTGGAAGGCCGAATATGGAGGAGGCCCTACACTTGTGGGCAGCAGGTCCTAAGAAAACTTGTACCTTCCCTCACTTCTGCTGTGAACCTAAAGCTACTATAAAAGATAACCTTTAAGACAACTGACCTGCCCTGGCAGCAACCCTAATCAGGCTCAAGGAAGATGGAGATTCACCTTTGAAACTTCAAATATCAAAAGGTAAAAAGAAGTAAAAACAATCTAATAATTAAATTAGAATGCTGAAGAGGCCATTAGATCCTAATAATTCAGTTACTACAATCATACGGGGTGACAGGGAAGCTGAGGCCAGAGATAGCGTGCTTGATCCCTGTGTCCCTTTTGCTGAAAGAATCTCTGATCAGGGGCCGATGGAGAAGCCCCACCTTCCTTCCCACCATGAAGACCAGGTCCCCTGATGGGGGCAGAGATAGAGAAGGCGGGAAGAGGAGGTGCAGTGTCACCACACCACCCCTGGTCTTCAAATTCCACCTGGCCCTGCCCCATGGGGAAGACACTAAGGGGTCAAGGGAGAAAAGGAAATGCAGCCTTTGCATGTCCACATGGACCCTCTGGCACAGGCGGGGAACAAGGAGGTTTCCTCACCCTCCTCCTACTTACAGATGCTCCAGTCCTGCCCCAGGGCTGAGAATGTTGCAACTGGATCCTCTTCTACAAAGAGAAATTGGCCTGGTATCAACACAAATGTCAACTGAATGAAATCTTGGAGTGGGGTATGTAAGAGAAGATCTTGGATGAGAGAGTTGGAAATTCAGAGTGGGACATGATTGAGCATAAATGATATGTAGTGTTGAAAGGGTTAGTCGCTTGGAAGTGTCCGATCCTTTGCGACCCCCTGCCTGTAGCCTGCCAGGATCCTCTGTCCCTGGGGTTTGTAAAACGATTATGTAAACACTTGACAAATTCTTGAGCTGTCTTAGGAGAAAACCTTCTTGAGGGCCTTTCCCTTCTACACTCCCCTCCTTGGCCACCAGAGGGCGGCAGAGCTCCTCCACAGTCGGGCGCCTCCACAGGGCTGCCCACCTCCTTCCCACTTAGCAGCTCCCACCGCCCAGCAGCCTCCGACCCTCAGCAACCTACTCCGTCCGTGGTCCTCCCCACTCTCCCAGTTCCCCACACTGGACTCTGTCAGCTCCTCCTCCCAGCCAGGCCCACCTGAAGTCCAGACTCCCCTCAGGTAGCTCTGCCCTCTCATCCCCTGTCATTCTCTGCTGAGGGTCTGCTCACCCTTCACATCTCAGGCAAAAGGTCACTTTCTCAGGGGTGCCTTCCATGATTCGCAGTCCAGCTGAGATTCCATGACAGACTCCGGATGCACCAGACCCTTTCCGTTCAGTCCATCCCTCCATTATAATTAGCTCCTTATTTCCAGGATTTTCTCTGAGTGTCTGCCTCCCCATCACAAGTCAAGTGTGTTCACCCACGACCCAAGTCTATCCTATTCTCTGGAGTCCAGGACACAACCCACAGCTGACATGTCACACATGCTCAATATACTCTTTAAATAGATAAGGGAATCTACATAACAGAAGCCAGACCCCCACCCCCCTCCCAGAGTGACACCGAGGGGTCAGAGAATATCCCTTGTGGACACAGGGGCCCTGGCATCTGAGTTGGGGGAGACCTGCAAGTGCCCACAGCTGCTCCAGGGCAGGACTCTATTCCTCCCGGAGTCAGGAGGACAAGGGCCGCTTATCTGTGAGGAGGCAGACCTCTACTCATTCCCAGATTATCACACCCACTCCCATCTCTACTCAGGAGAATCTTCTAGTCTCCCCAGAGGGCCTGGGGTAGCAGCTTGATTCCTTCTCCTTCTCTCGGAGACCTGACGTGGCTCAGAATCCTCATCCTCCATCCCAAGGGAGTGACCACAGGGGAGGGGGGAGCCCCAGCGTGAACTCACAGGAATTGGGGAGCAGCTCCTCATCCCAAGGTCCCTGATCTGGGGGGACACCTGTGGTCCTTGGAGACATCTCAGTCCCCCAAAGCATCCTGGGAAAGGAAGGGAACTTCCAGAGCAGCGTGGCACAGGGGAACCCAGCTTCTGCAGTTGCTCCATCTCAGGGGGACTGGGTCCCATGGGGGAGGTGGAGCTGCCCCAGGTCCCGGCGCTGTGGGGAGACCGAGAGCAGACCACCGATGGGGACACAGAGAACTAGGGCGCAGCCCCAGTGCTGAGAGGTGGGGAAGGACAGGCCTTCTGGGGTCCAGCCCACAGGCCGCCACCCTCGCCCCAAAGCCCCAGAGACTCCCCACCAACCCTTCCTTTGAAGCCTCAGGGACTGAGAGCTCCTCCTGAGCCCACGTCCACCTGGATGGACGGTTCTCCTGCCACTGAACAATGCCCATCCTCTCCCTGGGCTCACCCGGCGCTGGGATGGAGTCGGGAAGTCTGGGGACCCACAGTGACCTGCACCCTGGCTGAGAGCCCCTAGTCTGGAGGTCAGCACCCCCCTCTGCCCAGGGCACAGAGCCAGCTCACACCCTTTGGCATTTGCACCCCTGTGCAGCCCCTAATATTGTCCCCAGGTCTGCTCATGACCTCCAGGGGGCGATATGGGGCCACACAGAGATTAACAGGTGACCTTTGCTCTGGCTAAGGAGGTGGAGAAGGAGCCTGATTTCCATCCCTCCCTCTAAACAGCGGTCTCCAACCTAAAGGGCACCAAGGATCGGTTTCATGGAAGACAGTTGTGGAGGGGTGGGGATGATTTGGGGATAATTCAAGCGCATTACAATTACTGGGCACTTATATCTATTATTATTACATCAACTCCACATCAGATCATCAGGCGTTAGACCCCAGGGGACCCCTCCTCTAACAGACCCTCAGGGCCCCTCCTGTGTGCCCACACTATGCTGCCCAACCTTCTAGGGGCCTATGGGCACCCATGCCAGCTCCCATCCCTGCCTGGAACCACCCATGGGAAAGATCACAGTGACCACAGAAAAATCAGCCAGGGTGACAGAGGAGGCCCTATAATGGCAAGGAGGACCTGAACAGTTTCTGAAGGCTCAGGCAACCAGGCACAGAGAGGGAGAGTCTCCTGGAACTTGACCCGAGGACCAGGGAGCCCACAGTCAGCCCACCCCCCAGCACCAGCTTCCTCTCTTCCCAGGACATACAGGAAACCTTTCCCTTCTCACCTGGGAACTGCAGCTCCTCCTGACACCCGCTTCTGGGTCTCTGTCCCTGGAGAAGGCAGTGGCAACCCACTCCAGTATTCTTGCCTGCAGAATCCTGTGGACGGAGGAGCCTGGGGGGCTGCTGCCCATAGGATCGCACAGGGTCTGACACAACTGTAGCGATAAAGCCTGCATGCATGCATTGGAGAAGGAAATGGCAACCCACTCCAGTATTCTTGCCTGGAGAGTCCCAGGGATGGAGGAGCCTGGTGGACTGATGTCTATGAGGTCGCACAGAGTCAGACACGACTGAAGTGACTTAGCAGCAGCAGCAGCAGCGGTCCCAGAAAACAGACGCCAGGCTGGTGACAAGCTAAGGTGGAGGTCAGGCCCCTCTCCAGTCGTCACTCATGTGACCCCTTTCTCTCATCCAGAGTCAGTGTGTTCTTCCTGAGGGGAGTAAAGCAATCTTCTCAGATATTTGAAAACAACAGGAAGACCCTGGGCACCCAGCTGGGTTTCTGTGAACGGGAACAGTTACCAGCAAAATTTGGAAAGTTTGGATCTGTGCGTTGTGCTGAGAGACCCCAGATCAAAACACAGCAGAGGCCAACACTGGGGTAGGTGGGGCAGCCTAACCGGGGTTCTGGGGTCTCAGTCAGGCTGGGCAAGCACGTGACCTGGGCGGCTGCTGAAACAGCATTTCTAAGGTGTCACCTGGGGGTTTGCAGTCTTCATGAAGGTCCACAGGTAATTCCCACGCACTGCAGGGATGACGTCCCTGTGACTAGAGTTCCTGACGCACCCCCCACCCCCCGGCTCCTGCTCTGAGGGGAAAAGCCAGAAGGGCATGAGGGAGGCTGAGTGTGCATCTGATCCAGATCATGGGGGCCCCGGACCCGGACACCCCAAGGCTGTGATTTTCCAGACAAGGGTGTGTGTGTGTGTAGGTATGTGTGTGTGTGTGTGTAGGTGTGTGTATGTAGGTGTGTGTAGCTGTTTGTGTAGGAATGTGTGTGTAGGGATGTGTGTGGGGGTGTGTAGCTGTGGGTGTGTCTAGGTGTGTTGTAGGTGTTTATGTGTGTAGGTGTGTGTGTGGATATGTGTGTGTGTGTGTGTGTGAGTGGAGAATCACTGCTCTAGAAGGCAGAGGACTCAGCACAGTTTAGGGAATAGAAAGACAGAAGGGGAAGGGGGCGGGGCCACTAGGGAGGGAAGGATGAGCGGGGAGGGAGTGGGAGGGGCCTGGGCAGAGGCCCCGCCCCCGGGCCACGTGACCCAACCAAGCGCTCCTGCCCCGGGAGGAGGCCCAGCACAGAGCGGGAAGGACTGCAGAGCTCACACAGCGACTGCAGGGCCTGTGAGCGTTTCTGGACCGGAAGTTCTCCTCACAGAGAGGGGCCAGCAGACAGCAGGCCCCATGGAGCCCCCGTCAGGCCCGGCAAGCAGGAGGCATGTCCCCTGGAACAGGCTCCTCCTGGCAGGTGAGAGGGGACAGTTTTCAGGGAGTGGGCAGAGACTGGAGAACAAGAGACTGGCTGGTCTCTGAGGGAGACGGGGCTCTGAGAGGGGACAGAGGACTTCTGTTCAGGCAGAAGGCGGGGAGCAGGGAGGGTGAGGGGCTCAGCCCCAGGAGACTCTCCATGAACTAGAGTTGGGGAGGGGCGGGAAGACCTCAAACGGTGTTGGTTTTGTAAGTTGTTCTTCACTGAGCAGTAATTGTTGGAAACTGATGACAATAATATTGTCTCACCACAGAAAAAGACATAACCAGGACAGTAACCACTGTCCTTACCCGGCACCCTTAGAAACTGACAAACACCAGGCTGTGGGATTCCTGGGAACACTCCTTCCTTCATCCCCAGGTATTAATACCTGGAGCCTGGTCCAGGCCCTGGGGTATAACCAGGATCAGACAAGCCCCTCCCCTCACGGAGCCCAGGCTCTGTGGGGAGGAAGACAGACAAGCAGAGAGATCTAGAATGTGCTGTCAGGCGCTGACAGGGGTCATGCAGGACCCAGACAGGGAAGGGTCAGCAAGTGAACACAGAGGGTCTTTACAGCAGCTGGTCATTGTTGGGGGCAGCTCCCCAGAGGCCTCTGAGTGTGAGCAGGTGTGTGAGGGCAGCGAGGGAGTGAGCCGGGGGACAGCTGGGGAAACAGAGGAAATACAGAGCCCAGAGGGGCTGAAGTGATGGGGGTCATGCTGCTGACCTTGAACCAGGAGGACACACACATACACGTATATACACATACACACAAACACACATACACACGCACGCATGCACACACACATATACAGACACTCAGACACATACACACACATATACACATACACACATACACACAGACACAGATACACATACACACAGACACATATACACACACATATACACACAGACATACACACATACACACATATACACACACAGAGACACACACACAGACACACACAGAGATACACACACAGACACACACACATACATACACACATATACACACACACACACAGATACACACACACATATACACACACACACAGCCTCACACAATATAAAAACACACACCAAGGCTGAGGGATGAAGAGACCTGCTCAGGACCCAGGGCACCATTTTCCCATCGCCACACAGGTCAGAATATTAACTGATTTTTCTCTCTTCCCTCCTAGTCTCACTCTTTTTTTTTTTTTTTTACTAGTCTCACTCTTAACCTTCTGGCCCCTGCCCACCACTGCCTGCCTCAGTGTTGACACGGTGCTCCCCCTTGCTGCAGAAGGGACAGATGTTCTTCTACTTGCCCACAACGTGACAGAGAATAGTCTAGGCTATGCCTGGTACAGAGGAGAAAGGGTAGAAAACATCCAGTTAATTGCATCATACAGAGTAGACACTAATGTAACTACCAAAGGGTCTGCACACAGCGGAAGAGAGACACCTTACCCCAATGGAACCCTGCTCATCCAGAACGTCACCCAGAAAGACACAGGATCCTACACGCTGCTCGTTACAAACGATGATTTACAGACAGAAAGACAAACTGGGCATCTCTGCATATACCGTGAGTGCTTCCTCTCTGACCTCGGAGTATTGGGTGGGAAAGTGAAAGTGAAAGTCGCTCGGTCATGTCCGACTCTGTGACCCCATGGACTATACAGTCCATGAAATTCTCCAGGCCAGAATACTGGAGTGGGTACCCTTTCCCTTCTCCAGTGGATCTTCCCAACTCAGGAATCAAACCCAGGTCTCCCACATTGTAGGCAGATTCTTTACCAGCTGAGCCACCAGCGAAGCCCAGGATAACTGGAGTGGGTAACCTATCCCTTCTCCAGCAGATCTTTCTGATCCAGGAATCGAACCAGGGTCTCCTGCATTGCAGGCAGATTCTTTACCAACTGAGCTATGGGTCGGGGTAAGTTCTATTCACACACACAGGACTGACAGACCCGGATGGTGCCTCCATCCTCCTCTGCATGATGTCCAGTGTTGGGGTTTGAACATTTAGTGCAGGACGCACGCTGTGGAGACAAACTCCAAAGGGTCAGAAATGCTTTCCAGGAAGCCAGACCCTGCAGACACCCTGTGCAGGAAGGATGGTCTGATGGAGGGACTCAGCAGAGGGAGAGCACTCTCAGTCCAGTGCCCCGGGTCCCTCCCCATGACCATGACCCTGAGGAAGACCCTTCAGGACTCAGGGAAGACCCCGGCCTGAGGGCCCCCAGGGATCCTCACAGAGAAACTCAGCCCCAGGAAGCCCTTCTCCAGACCCTGTCCCAGGGCTCCTGCCTCCAGTGACACTGAGCCAAATCCCTAGGCTCCAAGCTGGACGCCAGCCAGAGCTCAGCCCTGAGAGCCACAACCAGGCAGGGGGACAGCCTGGTCCTGCTCCTGAGACTCAGCATGGAGATCACAGGGGCACAAGGTCCCCAGGTGGTCAGTCAGCTGCCCTGGGGGACTTGGAGACTCCAGAGAAGTCTCAGCATCCCCAGGGAGGAACGAAGGAAGGAAGACACTCCTAGAAGCTCCTCATCCCCAGGGTGCCACCCAGGGAGCTCTCTCCCGAGGCTGGTTGATGAAAACCAAGAGAGACGCCAGGTGGTCTCTGAATCCCTCCCTGTTCTGTCCACCACTAAACGCAACTGCACAGTCAACCCCCGAGGAAGCCTGTGCTTCTCCCAGACATAGAGCAGGTGGCCTCACACTCTCTGAGCTCAGCTCCCCATGCATTTGTCTTCGATACACAGACCTGCCTTATCCTTTAAGGGCTCAGTCTGGCTGAGAGGTGAGAGATGCCAATCCTGATTGAAGATGCTTTTAGAGAAGCCAAAGGTAGAAAAGGGGCAATGTTCTCTCTGTTATCTGCACAGCAGTGCTACCCACACCCGTCATCACCAGCAACAACTCCAACCCCTGGGAGCACGAGGACACTGTGGTGTTAACGTGTAGATTTGAGACTCAGGACATCTTCTACATGTATTCCATCAACAATCAGAGCCTCCACAACAGCACCAAGCTGGAACTGTGCAAGAGAAACAGAACTCTTACTGTGTTCAATGTGACAAGGAATGACGTAGAACCCTATGTGTGTGAAGCCAGGAATCCAGAGAATATCATCCATGGTGACCCATTCAACCTGAATGTTCTCTGTGAGTAACCTCTGTTCCTACATGGCCCAGGCCTCCTGGCTGAATCTACAGTGCCCGAGGCCAGGCCGTACCCATCCCTCTCAGGTCCAAGAGCAAGGACCCTCACCCTGGGACACCCAGGCTGGCCATGACTTCCTGTCCCAGGCAAGCCCAGGCAGGCCCACCTTGAATCAAGACTAGGAGGGGATGGACTGCTCTGTCTTGAGAGGCTCAGGGTCACCAGCCTGTGATGGGAGAAACAGGTTAATGTCTCAGACTCAGGATGAGTGAACATGAGAGGTAATGGTTGAGACTTTCTACAACAAGGCTGTGATCCAGACAGAAGGACGCTGTGGCCCTAATACAGACCATGAATTTCCCTTCCCTCTGATTGCACCACATGTGGCTTTATGCTCTTTGCTTCAGATGGCCCAGACACCCCACCACTTCCCCTCAGACTCCTGTTACCATCCAGAGGCAAACCTCAGCCTCTCCCACCACACAGCCTCTAACCCCAGCCACAACGTGTCCCTGGCTTATCACCGGGAGGCCCCCACAATCCATACAGGAACTCTTTATCCCCAACATCACTGCAGATAAGAGTCGATCCTGTAACTGCCTTGTCCATAACTTTGTCACTGATCCCAGTAAAACCACAGTCAAGGCTATCACAGTCTCTGTTAAGTGGCTCCTGGCCCATCAGTACCAAGTTTTGTGGTAGAGCCTGTAGGTTTTCAGAAAAGAATCTGAAAGAAGTTACCTCCCAACTTCCCAGAAGTTACAAGCAAATTCCAAATCAGCCTCTGAACCCTCCCACTACATCTCAGCAGACCCTTCTTCCTCCTGCTGTCTGATTTCTCCTGGCAGACCTTGGGTCCAGCCTGGAATGTGGGGAGGGGATTCTCTCAGACCCTGACAGCCTCATGTAGGGGGAGATAGGAAACAAAGAAGGGGCCCCAGGGTCGAGTGCCTTTTGTTGTTGTTGAAGAAATGGATCACATCTCTTCCCAGATGTGATTTGCTATGTGCTCGGTCGCTCAGTTGTGTCCGACTCTTTGCAACCCCATGGACTGTAGCCCACCAGCCTCCTCTGTCCTTGGAATTTTCCAGGCAAGAATACTGAAATGAATTGCCATTCCCTTCTCCAGGAGATCTTTCCCAACCCAAGGATCAAACCCGGGTCTCCTGAATTGCAGGCAGATTCTTTACTGTCTGAGCCATCTGGGAATCCCAGTTCTATGAACTCCGTTGGTTTATTTAAGCACCATGGGTCTCAGACGTATGTACACACAGCAAGGATGACACCCCCTCCATCATGGGGAGGGAAGGATCAGAACAGATGGACCTAAAGGATTTTCCCACAGTGCCAGCCACACAGAATGAACTGGAAACAGTCGGCTAATATTACTATTACTGATCAGGCGTTGAGCAGACCTTCCCTCTAAGACTGGCAATAGGGATGGGAAGGAAAAACAAGGGGAGGGGGCATAATGTAAGAGGAAAGAGTCCTTAACAGGAACATGAATAGGACATGGAGCTGGCTACAGTGAGAGGATGTCGAGTTAGAGGAAGTCCGAGGTTTCAAATGTGATTAAAAAAAGAGAGAGAGAGATGCAATCGCCTGCAGAAGGAGAGTTGGGAAGACACTGTGATGACAAAACACACGACCACACACACCTCAACGCGTTTCCTTCCTCCCTGACCAGGCCCTCTCCCCCGTAGGACTTCTTGCGGTTTTTCTGGTCAGGTGAACTCAGGCCTTCGTCTCCCCCTTTATCTTCTGCTTTCAGGCCAAGAAAACAGCCCAGCCCTCAATAACGAGATCGTTATCGCCATCATGACTGGGATCCTGGTTAGGTTGGCAGTGGTGACCACTCTGGGGTGTTTTGTTTTCTTCAAGATGACTAGAAGGTACAAATGGCAATGCCCGATGCTAATCCTGTCCCCCAGGCTGACGCCAAGCCAGGAAGAAAGACACCGTATCCTTGGATTCCAGACCTGGCTCTCCACAGCCTCCCCACTCCCCCCAAAGACATTCCCTCTCATCCACCAGCCCCTCCTTCACCAGATGCTGACCTGTGGTGGCTTCCCAACACCTTCTTCATCTGTAATTTAGACACAGTTAACTCCCCACTGTCTCCCCACTTTCCCTGGTGGCTCAGTGGTAAAGAATCCACCAGCAATGCAGAAGATGTGGGTTTAATCCCTGGGTCAGGAAGATACCCTGGAGAAGGAAATGGCAACCCACTCCAGTACTCTTGCCTGGAGAACCCCATGGACAGAGAAGCCTGGAGGGCCACAGTCCATGAGATCGCAAAGAGTTGAACGCGACTGTGCATCTGACCACATACATACACACTCCCTGTTTAGAAAAGGGAACCTTCCTTGTTCCCTGTTTTGACACCAAAGCTGTGACCTCCTCCTGCCTCCTGCAACCCTCAAACATAATCTTGACCTTTCCTAGGGCCAGTGGATAGAATGACCTCAGAGAGCAGCAGCCTCCAGCAGCCACCCTGGGTGAGTGTCTTCTCAGCCCGCGAGCAGCTGGGACACCCTGTTCCTATCCTCGTCTCTGCTCCAGCCAGCCACCGCCCTGGGGCTTCATCACAGGGGATCCGCACTGACTGGCCTGCTAGATGTATGAGTTCTGAGTCATGGGTCACCTCACTGGACCCTAAATGCCCAGAAGGTCCCTCCCTGGGTGATGCCCCTTCTCCCATGGTTCTCTGGAAGCCGAGGACCCCCAACCTCTCCTGGGAGGATGGGCTAAACTTCCTCACACCTCTGGTGCTAACTGCTGTCTCTGCTCCTAGGACATGGTCCTCTGGCAGCTCTGTCTCCCCGGTAAGCACATCCTTTCCTTGTCTCTTCTCCCTGTGGTCCCAGCTGTGCAGACTCAGGGCAGTGGGACTGTCCAACACTTCATAGCACAGACACCCTTCACTCCAAGGTAGCCAGCAACATGAACCCCATCCTGGTCAGGACTGGGACTCACTTCATGGGCAGGACACCCCCACACCCTGCGCTGAGCCTGCCTGGTCCCTTCACAATTAACCCTGGAGTCCAGCCAGGAATAGAGTGGGCACTAGGAGCTTCAGACAAGGGTCTCGGGCTATCGAGGGTGGGGCATGCAGCCCAGATGGGGACTGAAGTGAGGGCTTCAGGCTTGGAGGTGGCTGCTTGGGAGGCAGGGCTGGTCACTTCTGAGGAGAAATGACTCTCTCCCTGCCCTCCTGATGCCCACTTTCTCCCCTGCCCAGGCCTCCCTACACAGCCCCAGGCCAATTGTTTCCCCTCTATGAGGTGAGTGTTGGGGATGAATGGTCTGATCCTGCACTTCTAAGGGCACGTTCTTGAGGTCCAGGAAACAGCAGCAAAAATGGGAAAATGGATGAAGAGGAGCGATGCATCTGGGGCCAGAAAGCCTCCAGCACAGCCAGGCTCCCCACAAAGCACCTCTGTGGACCCCAGGCCAGGGAGATCCTGAGACCTGTTCTGAGAAGTTTATAGGGGCTCAAAGGCCTCTTCTTTCTTTACAGGAATTACTCTATCCCAACACAGATATCTACTGCCAGATCCACCCCGAAGTAGATGTGGTTTCTTAGTTTGCTCCAGAAACTTCCCCCTAAGCGCTGTGGAGAACAGCCTGCCTGAGACCCAGAGTCTGAGTGAGGTCAGAAACCTGAAGCAGAGAAACAGCTGTGACCTGTGAAGATACTGGGGGACCTGGGCTCAGCCTTAGTGTCCCTCCTGGCCTTCTGGAGGCCCTGACAAGGCTGCTCTGAGCCCTGGATGGATGAAGACAAGGACTTCCATTCCCTGAGGAACTGAGGGCTTCCAACGGAAGTGGCTGGGCCTGTGACCCACTGTGGACCACCTGAGAGGTCTGAATAAAGAGCACTTTCCTCTCGTTTGCTCTTTTTGTTCACATGGGCTCCTCCCACCTAAAACTCACCCAGGTTCCACAGCAGTGGGACAAACTGTCTCCTCCTCAATGTGGCCCTCGGGCCTCCTCCCACCTGGGCCTCATCTGCAGCCCCCTCCACACACCTGAAGAACTGAGGTCACCTGGGAAGGGTGAGCTTCCCATGTAAGTTCACATGGGTCAGTTTAGCCACATTCACCCGAACAAAAGTGGTCTGTGCACTAAGGCACAGAGCCCAGAGTTCAGGAGGATGTTCGGCCGTTGCCTGAGTGTTGTTTGTTATGAGATAAGAGACAGTTACAAAACCTGCTAAGTTTCACATCGTGATTTGGCTCTAAGATACTCCTTATCTCGTACGCACACAATGTTGGGTTAGAGAAAGTGACACCTCTTGTTTCCTATTGCTGCTGTAGCAACTTATCACAAACCTGTGGTATAAAACAACACAAATCAAGATGTCAACACAGCTCTGTTCTTTCTGGATGGTCTAGGAGGGAGTTTGTTTCCTTGCCTTTCCAAGCTATGAGAGGCTACCTGTTTTCCTTGGCTTGTGGCCCCTTCCTCCATCTTCAAAAGTCAGCAGTGGAGTATCTTAAAGTCAGACTCTGCTTCCATCATCACATCTCTTTCTCTGGCTCTGCCTCTCCTGCCTTCCTTTTTCTTTATAAGGACCACCTTTGTGATTATATTGGGCCCAGCCGGATAACTCACCATAATCTCCTAATCACATGATCCTTAATTTATAATTTCCCTTTATCTTGGGACATCTGCAGAGATTCCCACTTAAGCCACCTAAGCCTGCATGCCACAACTACTGAACCCACACACCACAACTAGAGAGTCTGTGCACTGCAACAAAAGATCCTGCATGTTGCAACTAAGACTCAATGCAGCCAAATAAATAAAATTTTAAAAAATATGTGGTCAACTTTAAGGGGCCATTGTTTTCTCTATCACATCTCTCAAGGTTGTGGTCATCATCTTCTCTCACTGCAAACTACTCATAGTGGTTTAGTCGCTAAGTTGTGTCTGATTCTTGCGACCCCATTGACTGGGAACCTACCAAGCTCCTCTGCCCATGGGATTCTCCAGGCAAGAATACTGGAGTGGGTTGCCATTTCCTTCTCCAGGGGGTCTTCCCAACCCAGGAATCAAAGCCGGGTCTCCTGCACTGCAGGGAGATTCTCTACCAATTAAGCTACAAAACTACTACTCATGGGCAATCTGGAATTGGTCTTCCTGACTGTGGGGTTAGTTCCTGATTTGATGTGCACAGCACCCTCACTGTCCTTTAGCCATGGAGACAGAAGCCAGTCAACACTCCCTGAAGCCCTCTCCATCTCTTCCTTGTTAGAACGCTGTAAAGAAAGCAGATGCAGCTCCTTTGGGTAGCTAGTGTCGGTCAGCACCATGGACAGGGTGTTCACTGTGCTCATTCCAGGGCTGCACAGAAAGGACCCAATGAAAAGGAATGACTGGAAATCCTGCCCATTTCTATTCTTTCTATGAAAAAGATGCAATGAGGCAGAACGTTTAAGGGATAGCCTGCTTTGCTCTAATTTATAAGTCATGAACCTTTTGCATGTGTCTGGACAGTACTTACTGGCACATCTTTTACAACTTGCCACACTGCTGCTGACCACTGCACCCAGAGTAAGCCCCTGGGGAGGCTGAGAACTTACTTTGGCATCTCAGGGAATCTCCCCACCCCTGAGAGTCAGGCAACTGTCTTGCCTGCAACATTAAGGGAATATTTCATGATTAACCTTCTGAACCTTGGTGCCTGACCTTGGAAACACACCCATCCATCACTGAGCCTGGAGCACCACCTGAGCACAGCCTTCTGTTCCCTGAGCCCCGCTGAGCTCCCCAGACAGCAGGCTGAGCAGAGCCTCAGGCTACTTTCCCAGCTCCTCCAGGCTGAGAGCCCTGTGCTGGGTGTCCTTCTCAGCAGAGCAAACCTTTTTCCTGAGGGAACAGTGGAGCATGAAGACATATTTCCCAGGGCAGAACACCAAAGAACTGTTCCATCTGCCTGCAACCCCCAGATGAAGAGAAAAGACTGGGACCCTCAGAGTCATCCCATCTCCTTGTTCCCATCCACCTCACACTCACAAAACCAAATCTGACCCTCCAGACTCATCCCTGCCCTTCCCAGTGGCTCAGGTCCAAGCCATCCATTCAGGGAACCTAGTATAAGGATCGTGGGTGCTCTTATTTTTATTAATTCTTTCTTCTGCTTTGAGTTGGATTCTTTTTGCTGTCATTTTTCTAGTTTCTTGTGATAGAATCTTAGATTATTAATTTGAGGTGGTGTTTCCTATTTGCTAATATAAGCATTTTGTTGCATAAGTACCCTTCTCGGCATTACATAAGCTACATTCTACAAATGGTTGGAGGTTTTTTAATTCAGTATTTAATTCAATGTTTTAAAAATTTCCTTTGAGACTTCACTTCTGGCCATAGATTATTCAGAAATATGTTATTTATTTTCTAAATGTTTCAGAGATTTTCTTGTTGTCTTTCTGTTGCTGATTTATACTGTGACTGTATTATTGTCAGAGAACATACTCTGTTGGATTTATTTTATTTTTATTTATTATTTTTATTTTATTTTAAATTTGGTTAGATTTTAGATATGACACCAAGCCTAAGCAATGAAAGAGGATGAACTGGACATTCTTCTCCTTGGCCAGTCTTTGAAAGGTCAGCTAGCAGCAAATTCTCATAGTTTTCCTTCATCAGAGAATTTCCTGATTCCCCTTTCATTCCCAAAGGATAAATCTGCCAGATTAGAATTCTTAGTTGACAGTTCTTTCTTTTCAGCACTTGAAAAATATGCCACTTCCATATTTTCAGGTACAAAATCTACTGTCATTTAAATTAGAGTTTCTGGGATTTCCCTGGTGGTCCAGTGGTTAGGAGTCTGAGTTTCCACTGCAAGAGGCAGGAGTTCAGTCCCTAGTCAGAGAACTAGGATCCCCCATGCCTCGTGGCCAAAAAAAAAAAAAGATCCTGAATAGGAAATGGGTTGTTTGTCTGGATTTTTTTAAATTGAAGGATAATTGCTTTATGTATTGTATTGATTTCTGCCATGAATCAGCCATAGGTATACCTATGTCCCCTCCCTCTTGATCCCCCCTCTCACCTCCCTCCCCAACCCACCCCTCTAGGTTGTAAAGATATTTTTTCCTTTGTCGTCAGTTTTCGCAAGTTTAATATGTATCTTAGTGTGAATTTGTTTAGACTGATCCTACTTTGAGTTCACTCAGGTTCCTGAGCCATTATTGTTTCAATTTTTTTTTTCAGTCCATGTTTTCTTTTCCTCTGCTTCTGGTATTTCAATGGTACAAAAGTTAAATCTTTTTATTACTGTCCCCAAAAGCTCTGGGACTCTGTTCACACATCAAATTCTTCCACAGAATAGAAAAAGAGATACAGTTCCCAACTCATCCTGAGATTAAAACCAGAACCAAAAGGAGAATGTCAGACCAGTCACACTTATGAACAGAGATGCCAAAATCCTAAACAAGGTTTTAGCAAACCAAATCCAGCAGTATGTGAAAAAAGATGACACGCCATGACTAAGTTTTGTTGGCCCCAGAGAAGTAAATGTTATTTAACATTTTAAATCTGTAAATGGAAGTGCGCTGGAGCTTCTAGGGTGCAAGCAATGTTTTGTTTTCTGATCTAACTGCTAGATACGTGGGTGTGTCCAATTTTTTAAACATTATTAAGCAATACACTTATGACTTGTACATGTCTTTGCATGTAATACATCAGTTTTTAAAGTTTTAAAAAATCTACCTTGTGTGCCATATTAACATATCAAAGGGAAAACTCCTGATTATCTCAATAGATATAGAAAAATAATTTAACAATATTTGCCATCAGCTTATATTTGTAAATTATTGCACTATGAACACAAGGGAACTGCCTTAATCTGATTAAGAATACCTAACAATTTCTACATTCTCGTGTTTTTTGCAGCATTATTCACAATAGCTAAGACTTGGAAACAACCTAAGTGTCCATCAATGGATGAATGGATAAAGATGTAAAGAGGATGTGAGATAGAAAGATGAAATATTATTCAGCTATGCAAAAGAAAGAAATCTTGCCATTTGCAAAAAAAAAAAAAAAAAAAGGTGGATGGACTTTGATGGCATTATGCTAACTGAAATGAATCAGACAGGCAAAGATACATACTATATGATAGTGGCCCCAACCTTTTTTAGCACCAGGGACTGGTTTCATGGAAGACAATTTTTCCACAGATGGGGGCTGGGGGATCATTTCAGAATGATTCAAGCACATTACATTTTTTGCGCATGCTATTTCTATTATTACATCAACTCCACCTCAGCATCAGGCATTAGATCTCAGAGTTTGGAGGACCTATGCTATATGATATCACTTACATGTGGAGTACAAAAAAAAGCCAATGCATAGAAACAGAAAGTAGGATGGTAATTACCAGGAGTTGAGGGGTAGGGGAAATGAGGAAATGTTGCTCAAAGAGTACAAACTTCCAGTGGTAAAATAAACAGGTTCTAGGAATCTCATGTACAGCACGCTGATTATAGTTAGTAAAACTCTATTGTATACTTGAAAGTGCTAGGAGAGTAGACTTTAAGTGGTCTTACCACAAACAAGAAATGGTAATTATGTGATGAGATGGACGTGTTAGCTAATGCTATGGTAGCAATCATTTTGCAATACACATGCGTTTCAAATCATCACAGTGTACAACCTAAATAAGTGTTGCATGTCTATTATATGAGGCTTCCCCGGTGGCTCAGTGGTAAAGAATCCGCCTTCCAATGCAGGAGACACAAGAGATGCAGCTTCCATCCCTGGTCTGGGAAGATCCCCTGGAGGAGGAAATGACAACCCACTCCAGAATTCTTGCCTGGTGAATCCCATGGACAGAGGAGCCTGGAGGGCTACAGTCCATGGGGTTGCAAAGAGTCAGCCATGACTGAGCAACTGAGCATAATGTCCCTTATATCTCAAAAAAGCTGGAAAAACAATCTTTTTAATGTACCCCCCTCAAAAAAGCAAGCAAACAAGACACAGCAACACTGTTTTCTAGAAAAATGGCAGTATTACACTGAAAATCAAGAACAACCCAAGAATGCCCAGCATTGTCACTGCTGTACTAGGATGTCCCAACCAGTACAGACTGACTGTCATTATTCACAGATGCTTTTTATCTACACAGAAACCTCTCCCCAAAATCCTTTAAACAAATTATTAGAAATAATAATATAGTCTAGCAAAGTGTCTATCTTTAAGATCAATACACTGTACAAAATTTATTGCATTTCCACGTTAAAAACAAATAGAAAATGTAACTTTAAAATGGCATTGTTTATAATAATGAACACTATAGATTATTTTGGAATAAATTAACAAAAGATGTGCAAGATCCTAATGCAAAAAATTTTAAGCTTCCCTGAAAAATATTAAGGAAGACCTCAATAAATAGATGTCCCATGTTCATGGATAGAAGGGTTCAGCTTCGTAAATATATAGACTCTCCCCTAAATTAGCAGTTAGTCAATGAAATTCCAACCAAAATGCCAACAAGAATTCCTTGGAACTTGACAAGTTGGTCCAAATTTACATGGAAGTGCAAAAAGTCCAAGAATAACCAAGGTTCTCTTGAAGATGAAGAATAAGTGGGGAGGGGGAATGACTTGCCTTATCAGGTAAAACGACTTATTAAAAAGCTATAAAAATAAATACAGTGAACTGTTCGCACAAAAATAGATAAATTGATCGATGGGAAGATAGGAATTCCAGAAATAGACTCACACAAATACGAAACTTTGAAATACAACCAAGATGCCATTGCAGATAAATGGGGAAAGAAGGAATCATTCAATAAAAGGGGCTGGGCAATTAATTGTCTATATGAAAAAATGAAAATATCTTAAAGACACACAAAAATCAATTCTAAATAAATTAAGAACATAAATGCAAAAAGCCAAACTTGATTTTTTGGAGGAAACAAAAGAGAGCATGTTTTGGGTTCTGGGATAAATAAGAATCTCTCTTTTTTTTTTTAATGTTATTTCATAATGAGATAGTTAATAAGACAGTGTGTCGATAGGGTTTTTGTGGAAAACAGTCTGAAACATGAATGGAATCAGACTGTCAAGGGCCTTACTGCCATATTTGCAGCCTTTATTTTTGTTTTAACTTTTTTTGGGGGGTGTGATCCCACTCTGTGTCTTACAGGATCTTAGTTCCCTGACCAGGGATTGAACTCAGGTCCTGGCAGTGAAAGCACTGAGCCCTAACCAATGGACCACTGGGGAATCACCAAGAAGCATCTCTTAAGCAAAGCAAAAGAATCACCATAAAACTGAAAGGTTGATAAGTTCAACATTAAAATCCTTTTCTTTAAAAGAGACCATAAGATATAAAGACAAATCATCTAACTGACAAAGAATTAGTACATAAGATATATGCATAGCTAAGGAAATCCTATGTATCCAGAAGAAAAAGTTAAATGATCATATAGAAAAAGAAACCAAAAAAAATAAAATAAAATAAATAGGCATTTTACAGATGAAGCACAGGCAATACACATCTGAAAAAATGATCAACCTACTTGAGAGTCCCTTAGACAGCAAGGAGATCAAACCAGTCAATCCTAAGGAAAATTATCCCTGAATATTCATTGGAAGGACTGATGCTGAAGCTGAAGCTCTGATACTTCGGCCACCTGATGTGAAGAGCCAAGTCACTGGAAAAGACCTTGATGCTGGGAAAGATTGAGGGCAGGAGGAGAAGGGGACAACAGAGGATGAGATGGTTGGATGGCATCACCGGCGCAATGGACATGAATTTGAGCAAACTCAGGGAGACAGTGAAGGACCGGGAAGCCTGGCATGCTGCAATCCATCTGAACAATAACAGCTTAGTAATCAGGGAGATATAAATTCAGACCACAATGAGATGCCATTTTACACCCACCAGATTGGCAAAAGTTTTAAAGTTGGAAAAGTTGGAGGTCATGTGGATGAACAAGAGTTCTTTACTCTCTACCAGTAATGTATAATTGCTACAAACACTTTGGAAAACAATTTGGCATTATTTTCCAAAGCCAGACAAACCTACAGCCCAGCATTTCCATACCTGGCTGTACACACAGGAGAAATTCTTACACACAAGCACTAGGGGACACCCAGCAGCAATAAGGTCCCAAAACTGGGAGAAGGGGAAATCCAAGCACAATTGACAAGAATTATATTGTGATACAAATAGCACAACAGGAGATAACACATCAGTGAAAATGCAGGAACAAAACCACACACTGGAGCATGGATGAATATTAAATATATGCATTTTTTAAAGTTCCAGAAAACTCCATATAACAAACCATTTTACAAGAGGAAACAATTCTAACAACATTTATTGTTTAAATATGTTATTCTTGAACTTCCCTGGTGCTCCAGTGGTTAAGAATCCATCTGCCAGTGCAGGAAACATAGGTTCGATCGCTGGTCTGAGAAGATTCCACATACTACCGGGCAGCTAAGGCTGTGCCCATGCTCTAGCGCCTGTGAGCCGCAACTGCTGAGCCTAGCACCCCACAGCCCATGCTCTGCAACAAGAGAAGCCACTGCCGTGAGAAGCCTGCACACCGCAATTAGAGAGTAGCCCCTGCTTGCGGCAACTAGAGAAAGACCTCACACAGCAAAGAAGACCCCGTGCAACTAAAAATTAAATAAATATTTTAAAATAAATGTATATTATGCATATATGATCAAAGTATATAAAAACCCAAGCCAAGTAAAATGTAGGGTGGTGGTTACTTCATGAGAGAAGGCAAAGAGATGCAATAGGAAGCACTGTATAGGTAAGATGCATGTTCCTCTTGATAGCCTATTTCTTAGGTTGAGTGATATGTTTGTGGGGTTCATTAAATCACACTCCATGGCCAATTGTCCTGTTACATATAATCTTTTGTACATGGTAAATATGTCCCATCTCTCACATCATGATTGGCGCCTCCCATCCACCTAAAGATACCATCCTTTTGACTCTCCAGTTCCCTTTGAAGGTTACTGATGTTCTCAAGCCCCTTGGCTAATGAGAAAAGAGACTCTATGGGGGTTTCCCTGGTGGCTCAGTGGTAAGAATCTGCCTGCCAGTGCAGGAGACATAGGTTCAATCCCTGGTCCAGGAAGATCTCACATGACACAGAGCAGCTAAGCCCGTGAGCCACAACTACCGAGCCTGTGCTCTAGAGCCCAGGAGCTGCAACTACTGAGCCTGCTTGCTGCAACGACGGAAGCCTGCAAACCCTAGAGCCCATGCTCTGCAACAGGAGAGTAGCCCCTGCTCACCACAACTAGAGAAAATCCGGGGCAGCAACAAAGACCCAGCACAGCCAAAAATAAAATAAAATCATTTTTAAAAAGAGAGAGAGAATGTACACACACATGCCTTGGCTCACCCATGCCCTGACTCAGCCCTCTAAAATGATCTACTAGCTCAACTGGTCAGAAGTACAGACTAGGAGGAGCCCAGTGATAAATTTCACCTCGCAGCCTCTTGCCACAGGCTCTCTCTGGTCTCCATTCAGACCTGACCCACTTCTCATGACCTCCTTTGGCTCCCCAACCACCCTTCCAAAACTCATCCATAGTAATCAAGGTCCTCATGACAGTCCAACTTCTGAGGACTATGGCAGGCTCTTCAGATCTCACTTGTCCAAGTCATTAACAGAGGTAGGATTTGAGGCCTCAGGTAGTTAAACCTATTCCTTCCACTGCAAAATGGAAACACAGAAGCGACAATATCTTCTTCATAGTATTGTAATAAGAATGAATGAGGTAAGGCACAGAAAATGCTTAATGCCAAAGTCTTTGTGTGGATCACAACAAACTGGAAAATTGTTAAAGAGATGGGAATACCAGACCACCTGACCTGCCTCCTGAGAAATCTGTATGCAGATCAAGAAACAATAGTTAGAACCGGACATGGAACAACAGACTGGCTCCAAATCGGGAAAGGAGTATGTCAAGATTGTATATTGTCACCCTGCTTATTTAACTTATATGCAGAGTATATCATGTGAAATGGTGGGCTGGATGAAGCACAAGCTGGAATTACCAGGAGAAATATCAGTAACCTCAGATACACAGATGACACCACCCTTATGGCAGAAAGCGAAGAAGAACTAAAAAGTCTCTCAGTGAAAGTGAAAGAAGAGAGTGAAAAAGTTGGCTTAAAACTCAACATTCAAAAAACTAAGATCATGGCATCTGGTCCCAACACTTCATGGCAAATAGATGGGGAAACAATGGGAACAGTGACAGACTTTATTTTTGGGGGTCTCCAAAATCACTGCAGATGGTGACTGCAGCCAGGAAATTAAAAGACACTTGCTCCTTCGAAGAGCAAGTGTCCAACACAGACAGCATATTAAAAAGCAGAGACATTACTTTGCCAACAAAGGTCCATCTAGTCAAAGCTGTGGTTTTTCCAGCAGTCATGTATGAATGTGAGAGTTGGACTATAAAGAAAGCTGAGTGCAGAAGGATTGATGCTTTTGAACTGTGGTGTTAGGGAAGACTCTTGAGAGTCCCTTGGACTACAAGGAGATCCAACCAGTCCATCCTAAAGGAAATCAGTCCTGAATATTCATTGGAAGGACTGGTGCTGAAGCTGAAACTCAAATACATTGGCCACCTGATGCGAAGAACTGACTCATTTGAAAAGACCCTGATGGCAGGAAGAAGACTACCATCTTCTGACTGAAGACTGCCAAGACTGAAGGCAGGAAGAAAAGGGGACGACAGAGGATGAGATGGTTGGATGGCATCACTGACTCGATGGACATGAGTTTGAGTAAACTCAGGGAATTGGTGATGGACAGGGAGGCCTGAAGTGCTGCCGTCTATGGGGTCGCAAAGAGTCGGATACGACTGAGCGACTGAACTGAACAATAAAAGTACCCTAAGTGTCTACCTCCCCACCTCATAACAGAGTACAGAGGGTTAAACTGAGATTCCACAGGTAAATAGCCTAGCACAGAGTCTCCCATCACTATTCCTTACCTGCGCTCAGTCACGTCTGCGACCCCATGGACGGCAGCCCCTCCAGGCTCCTCTGTCTATGGAATTTTCCAGGCAAGAATACTGGAGCAGGTTGTCATTTCCTCCTCCAGGGGGTCTATCTGACCCAGGAATCGAGTCTGCATCTCTTGTGTCTCCAGCATTGCAGATGGACTCTACCACTGAGCTTCCTCAGACTCCATCTTTCCTCATCTACAAAACCCTCTTTTGAAGGCCTGAAGTTGCAGGGTCTGGTGTATCTGCCGCCCCCTTATGGCCAGAAAGAGGAGTTACATGGTCCTCTCCTAGGAGCCTACAACCTGAACCTTAGGTGAAAACTAGCCACCCCCAGCACTCCTTCCTACTATCTGCCAGCTTGCACCAAAAAAAGCAATTAATTGGCAGAGGAAGTCGTCCCAGATCTCCAAATGTCTCAACAAAATCCCCTCAGTAGGGACATATCTTCACAGGAGGCAAGAGGGATTCTACGCTGGACAGGTCATTTAACCTTCCACAGCCAGTTTCTTCTTTGCAAAATGGGGATAAAACTGATCTCACTGGGGTCTTGTGAGAGTTGAATGAGATCCTGTATTTAAAACCTTAGCCTCAGATAAAACTCTTAATTCAAAAAGATACATGTACCCCTATGTTCATACCAGCACTATTTACAATGGCCAGGACATGGAAACAACCTAAATGACCATCAAAGATAAATGGATAAAAATGGTGGCACTAGAGGTAAAGAACCCACCTGTGAAGGCAGGAGGCACCATAGGAGACGCAGGTTCAATCCCTGGCAGGGGAAGTTCCCTGGAGGAGGGCATGGCAACCCACTCCAGTATTCTTGCCTGGAGAATCTCATGGACAGAGGAGCCTGGCGGGCTACAGTTCATGGGATCAAAAAGAATCGGACATGACTGAGCGACTGAGCACAGCACAGTGTTACATATATACAATGGAATACTCCTCAGCCACAAAAAAGAACGAAATAATGCCATCTGCAGCAACGTGGATGCAACTAGAAATTAGCAGACTAAGTGAAGCAAATCAGAAAGAGAAAGACGAATACCATATGGTATCACTTTTATGTGGAAGCTAAAACATGACGCAAATGAACCCATCTATGAAACAGAATATAGATAACAGATTGGTGGTTGCTGAGGGGAAAGGGGTTAGAGGAGGAATGGAGTGGGAGGTTGGGGTTAGCTGATGTGAACTTTAATATACAGAATGGATGAACAACAAGGTCCTACTATATAGAACACAGACCCATATTCAATATCTTATGATAGACCAAAATGGAAAAGAATATTTTAAAAAGAATGTGTATATATATGTATATATGAATATATACATATGTGTGTGTGCTAAGTCGCTTCAGTCATGTCCAACTCTTTGTGACCCCATGGACTGTAGTCTGTAGCCCACCAGGTTCCTCTGTCCATGGGATTCTCTAGGCAAGAATACTGGAGTGGGTTGCCATTTCCTCCTCAGGGCATCTTTCCAACCCAGGGATTGAACCCGTGTCTCTTACCTCTCTTGCACTGGCAGGGGGGTGCGTTCCCACTGGAGCCACCTGGGCAGTTATCTGTAAGTAACTAACTAACACAAGACTGTAAACCAACTTTACTTCAATTTAAAAAGAAAAAAGGGGAAAAAAATACTACATGATACCACTTGTGAAATTCCAAAAATAGTTGAACTTGTAGAAACAGAGATTCAAAAAGTGGTTGCCAGGGGCTAGGGTTGGAGGAAATAGGGAAAAGTTGGTAAAAGAGTACAAACTTTCAGTTATATGAGGAATAGGGTCTGAGGATCTAATGTATAATATGTTGACTATCACTGATAATACTGTGTTGTATAACTGCAATTTGCTAAGAGAATAGAGGGGCTTCCCAGGCGGCGCTAGTGGTAAAGAACCCATCTGCCAAAACAAGAGACATAAGAGACACAGGTTCAATCCCTGGGTCGGGAAGATCCCCTGGAGGAGGGCATGGCAACCCGCTTCAGTATTCTTGCCGGGAGAATCCCACGGACAGAGGAGCCTGGCGGGCTACGGTCCATAGAATCACAAAGACTCGGACACGACTGAAACAACTTGGTATGTATGCACACAAGAGAGTAGAACTTGTGTTCTCACCAGAAAAAGGAAAAAAGGTACACGTGTAAGGTGGTAAATAAATGTGCTAGTTAACACAGTGGTAGGAGTCCTTCTACAATATATATGTGTATCAGATCTTCACGTTGTACACTTTAAATATGTTGCAATTTTGTCAATTACACCTCACTAAAACTGGAAAAGAAGTGGCCTGCAGCATGAGTTTAGCTGGCTCAAAACATATCTCACCCATGTCCCACACACCCTTTGTATACAAGTCCATTTAATAAATTTTTTGCACCAAGAGAAAAAAGAAACCCTAGCAGACACTAACACAATATCTGACACATACAAAATAGACTGTATTTAAAAATCACCCTGATAAGCTGCAGTTTGAATTCATAAAGACTTCATTTTATTGTCTTTAATGGAAACAAGTCTTTATTGTCACTTTTAATATCAGAAAAATGAAACTCTTAAAATTCTGTTTATAATAAATTCATATCCGTGCTATGGCTATCTTTTTTTAATATTTAAATATTTATTTATTTGGCCGCCTCAGGTCTTCCCTGGTGGTGTTGTTCAGTTGCCCAGTCATGTCCGACTCTTTGCAACCCCATGGACTGCTGCATGCCAGATCTCTCTGCCCCTCACCATCTCCCAAAGTTTGCCCAAGTTCATGTCCATTGCATCAGCGATGGCTCAGTGGTAAAGAGGCACTGAGTGGCTTCCTGGATGGCTCAGTGGTAAAGAATCTGCCTGCTGCCAATGCAGGAGACGTGTGTTCTATCCCTGGATCAGGAAGATCCCCTGGAGAAGGAAATGGCAATCCACTCCAGTATTCTTGCCTGGGGAATCCCATGGACAGCGAATCTGGCAGGCTATAGTCCGTGTGTCCAGAGTTGGACACGACTGAAGCAACTTAGCAGCACGCACCCCTCCAGCCTGTTGTGGCACACGAGCTCCGGAGCTCGCGGGCAGTAGTTGAGGCATGTGGGCTTAGCTGCTTCCTGGCCTGTGGGATCTTAGTTCCCTCACCAGGGATTGAACCCTTGCCCCTGCATTGCAAGGTGGATTCTCAACCACTGGACCAGGGAAGTCCCTTTTTTAAAAATGACATTTCTTTTTTAAAAAATATTTATTTGGCTGCATCAGGTCTCAGTTGTGGCCTGTGGGATCTAGTTCCCTGACCAAGGACTGAACCCAGGCCCTGCTTTGGGAGCATAGGGTCTTAGCCACTGGACCACCAGGAAGTCCTTGGCCATGTTAAGTCAAAGGCCCTTTATCATTAAATATGTGATTTTAAACTTTACTCAAATTGAATCTATAATCCTTATGACTTCCCTACAAGGCCTTCATTTTAAATACTTATCTGGCTGCACCGGGTTTAGTTGCAGCACACTAGATCCTCAATTTTCGTTGCAGCTTGTGGGATCTTTAGTAGCAACATGTGAACTCTTAGTTGCAGCACGTGGGATCCAGTTCCCTGACCAAGAATCAAAGCCAGGCCTCTGCATCGTGAACACAGTGTCTCAGCCATTGGACTGCCAGGGAGGTCCCAAGCCTCAATTTTAAAGGGGAGGAAATGGAGGCCCAGAAAATGGAGGAGATTTGGCCAGGATCTCAAAGTCAGTGGCTGAACCCAAGCTAGAATTAATGCTCCCAGGAGGAAAAGGGGAGTGTTTGTGTTCCTCCTGCACGCTGGCCATGATTCTGTCACTTTGCCTATGATCCTCCTCCTGGAGTACCCTGCTCACTTCACAGCGAGCACTGCACATTGCCTGCCCCTCCCCTCCGCCTGCCACCCCTCTTCAGCTCTTTCACAACCCCACAACCCTCATGGACCACAAGACAAGGCAGATATGCAACTCTGTGACTTTATTTGGCCCTGTGAAAAGGGAGGGGGGTGTTGGTCTGGTCCAGCTAGATCCTTAGCCCCTGAAGGCAAACATGAGGCCTAAGAGGATGCCCCAAGGACTCCAACAAGGGGTCCCTGCACCAGTAAACAGAGCCTTCTCTATGATGTTGATGACCTCGGTCACTCTGATGCTCCCAATATGGTGAAAATGGGCTAAAACACTGGTATGTTCACGAGCACAGCCCATGAGGAGGAAGGTGGTATTGAGAGACCCTGCAAGGAAGAGAGGGGGCAGTCAGGGACACTTTCAAAATGCAAGTGCCTTGCCCCTCCTTCCAGACACCCCTCACCAACCAGGACACCTGCTCGCCCCCCAAAGACCCGGCATCAGGCACCTTCCCCCTGTTCCCCTTGGAATTCTGTACCACGAGCCCCAGCATCTCTCCGAGTCCCACCCACCTCCCTCAGGGATGGAAAGGCAGCAGGCCTGGAGCAGGCATCTGAGGAAGAAAGTCTGTGTCCTCTCACCTGCCTGGAATTTCACTGTGGAACTGTAACACTTAGTAGCATCTCTGGGGCAAGACTCAGTGGAGACAAAATTTGGGAGGCAGCTCTTTGAGTGCTCGCCCACACAAGTTGGGCAACTGTGGGAAGAAAATGCTAAAGTCTTGGGAGTCCTGGCCTTGAGCTGCAATATAGCCTCCATGTTGGTGAGGTTATTGCAGAGATAGGTCCGGCAGACCCGGCTATAGGAGGCGATGGACAATCCAGGTGGCGAAACCAGGTAGGAGACTTGCGGGGGATAAGATGAGGCTGGGCTGCAGCCTTTAAAACCCAGGATTCCCCTTCTGGTCCCTGTGGAGCAGAAGATTGGAGAGCTCTGATCAGCATCGTTGACCACACCCAGTCCGACCTCCCACCCCACCCCACCCCACTCCACCCCACCCTGCCCTTGCTGCTCGCTCTGCCCCACCACCAGCTTTGCATCTCCCCTACTGTCCACTTGCTGCTCAGATCTCCCAGGTTTTATCTGCCTCTCCTCACCCCTCTCTCCACGGGAGGAGCCCCTCTGCTCCTCTCTCCCGTGTGTCCCAAACTTGTCTTCTCTCCCACCTCCATTCTGCCCTCTTATCCAGCCCACAGCGCAACCAGCTGGGTCCTGCCCCTCTCCTGCTGGTGTCTGGACGTTGTTCCCAAAGATATGACAGGGATAAATATCTGGAACCGAAGTCCAGAGTCCCTGGGTGCTGGGAAGGGAGGTAGGGGTCAGAAGAGCAAGCCAGAACAATGTAGCAAAGTCGCCCCCACCCACCTGCCTCGATGAACACCAGGGTCTCCTCACAGCCCTCATTGAGTTTACACACCATGCTCCTCAATAGAAACCACTGCCATTTATGGAGATCTACAGCTCTGAAGAGTGAAGATTTTGCTTCATAGCACAGAAGAGCTTCAGCCCCTAAAGAGAGAATCTTTATCCGGTCAACTGCTCCTCACATTGCCTTCTCACCCCTTGAGCCGCCAATCAAGAGTTCAGCCTCCACAGATCTTGTCCCCCGAGGGACCCAGAGACGCAGCTTTCCCTCCCCCAGCGACAGGAATCCAGGCCCCCCCATCCTCCCCAGCCAAGAGGGTCCCGAGGCATCCAGCCCCACAGGACATACAAGGCAGAGAGGAAATGGCCCCCAGGAGACAGAGCAGCTGCATGGGGCTGAGATGCTGGGGTCCCATGGTCCTGTGTTTGGGTTGATTCTGGAACCAGTTTCAATCTAGGTCTCAAAACTCTGTTCTTGTTGGCCTTTAGATCACTGTTTCTGAAGCAGAAAGTTGATTATCAGTTCCTGTGACATAGGCTTCCTGAGACCTTCAGGGACACAGGTCTTCATCTCCATGGTCTTTCCTCCAGCCTAACCTGAACCCACCCCGTGAGCTTCTTGAATCCTGAGTCTCGCTCTCCTGCTTAGTTCCTAATGTTGGAAATGGTGCTGAGCAGAGAAAGCTGACTTATTCAAAGGATCACTATTTATACAGGATGTTCTCCATCCAGAGACAATGAGATCAGAACAACAACTGTGTGAATTACTGATGTATTACTAAGTAACCCCTGACTTGAAAAAGAAATGAGAAAGTATTTAGTACTGAATAATAGCAAACATGCTACATGTCTCACACACACACACACACACACACACGCATGTAAAATCTGATGAAAACTGAATAAGGTCTGTAATTTAATTAAAAGTGTTGTTGTTGTTGTTTAATCACTCAGTCATGTCAGATTCTTTTGCAATTCTATGGACTATAGATGGACAGGGAAGCCTGGTGTGCTGCAGTCCATGGGGTCGAAAGGAGTCGGACACGACCAAGTGACTGAACTGAACTGAACTAAACTGATGGACTATAGCGCCCCAGGCTCCTCTGGGGGAGGTGTCCACAGGATTTCACGGGCAAGAATACCAGAGGTTGCCATTTCCTTCTCCAAGGGATCTTCCTAACCGAGGGATCGAACCCACATTTCCTGCACTGCGGCGGGATTGTTTACCACTGAGCAACCAGAGAAGCCCCAAGAGTACTGTACCAATGTTAATTTCCTGCTCATTTACTACAGTCATACAAAATGTCCCTATGCGGAACCAGAAGAAGGGTTTTAGGGATTCTATACACAATTTTTGCAACTTCTTGTGAGCTAATAATCATTTCAAAATCAAAGTTTTTTTTAATTGGACAATGATTTCTAAATCAGCATTTAGAAGTAAATTTATAATTTAAGTACATTTATCAAGAAACAATAAGAATTATAAAATATGCTTATGAATTAACTCAAGAAGTTATACAAGGAACAACAAAGCAACCTCCCCAAAAAGGAATAAAAATGACCAGAAATCAACTAAATTGATTTAAAAAAAACTATTTACAAAAAACTATTACCAAAAACTAACATTCATTCTTTGACAATATTACTAAGATAATCCTCCAGCAAATCTACTCAAGAAAAAAAAAAAAGAGAGATGCAAATAAGATGCAGAATGAAAAATAGAAACTAAAAGACATTATATGTTCTAAGAATAATAAAACTGTCATTAACAACTCCATATTTGGGACTTCCCTGGTGGTCCAGGGGTTGAGAACCTGCCTTCCAATGCAGAAGACATAGGTTTGATCTCTGGCTAGGGAACTAAGACCCCACATGCCGCAGAGCTACTGAGCCCATGCGCTCTAGTGCCCAAGCACTACAACTAGAGAGAAGCCACAAAACGAAGAACCCTCATGTCGCAATGAAGACCCAATGCAGCCAAAAATAAATTTCTTGAAATATATATTTAAAAAACAAGCCTACACTTACAAACTTGAAATTTATATACTTTATAAGTGGATAAATTTCTAAAATAATATGAAATGCCAAAATGGTCATAAGAAGAATGTATGCAAAGTCTTAAACCAATAAGAATGGACAAAGATCTTGGGCAAATTGATTAGAAAAAGAGAGAAATTTAAGTAGAGAAATAGGCCAAGTATATGAAGAGGCAATTCTCAGTTCTCAGAAAAGCAAACCAGAAAGGCTAACAGGCACATGAAGAAACACTCATGCTCAACAATAATCACAGAAATGCAGTGTATTCAAATGAGCATCTACCAGACTGACAAGAGATCAGAAAGCTGGAAAAATATGAATGTTGGTAGGACTATGGGGCTGGAGAGGCCCTTGTGCATTGGTGCTCATGGGGTAGTTGTGGCCAGGGATAGGGTCCTCTTCTGGACCCTGAAGAATGGAGGTGCTAAGGGTTCTGATCAGTGTCTCAAGCCCAAAGTATCATTCATTGCAAGGAGAAGTCTGGCAGTACTTAGCCAAATTAGGTTTACAAATAGCTATTTCTGGTATATCCTAGGTACACAAAACAGAGATTTCCACCTTCAACTACAAAAGAACACATAAAAGGATGTGCCAGTATGGTGGGGATAGTGAGCTGAAGGCAACATGGGCATCTCTCCCTGAGACCAAGTGAACACGTAACACACAAGGGATGCATACCATGGAATAGCGTGCACTAGTTAGAAGCAACTGGTTAGCTGTACACATCACACACACATGGATGGATCATAAAAACACTGTGTTGATTATTTTTAATAATAAACAACTCAATGTCACTTGCATAAGTTAAAAACATCATGCACATAAAACACTGCACATCTTGCCAAGAACATACACAGACTAAAAGAGATATGCGTGTGCCATCTGAAATGAGCGCCTGTGGGACAGTTAGGGAAGAAAAGTGGGGAACTGGGGATTACTGGAAATAAATAAAATGCAGTAGGTAGTACAAAGTTCTTAAGATTTTGAACTCAAAGACAGACCAAGGTTGGAATCTTTACCTCTCCATTGACTAGCTGTGTGATCTTGTGCCTCTTATTGAACTCATTTATAAAACATATTAAAAATATATCTCATAGGCTCATTATTAAGATTATTAGCATAAAGTGCCAGGCAAGTGCTAAGCTCTCCAAAATGTTGCCTCTGCCCCCCATCTCTCTCTCTCCACTATCTAAAAGATCAAGGTCAATCTCTTTAGCTGGCATTCAAGCCTCCCACATACAGGCCACCCTTCATCCCTCAGATGGGCCCCAAACAACCTTTCCAATTTTGTCTAGTACTGCTTCCCTGCACAGCAGTCCAGATAGACGTCACTTCTGCCGCACTTTTCTGACCAGAATACCTGACCCAGGATGCGTAACCCAGAAATCTGCCGCAAACCAAGAAGCCAAGACCAGCAGAAAAGGTGGGACATGGGAAGGGGGGATGAAGGCAAAGGATAGAAGGAGTTGGACTGAGCAGGGGACAGGGCACACACCTGCCTGGAATGCAAAACCGCAGGCCCCAGCAATCTCGGTACAAGCACGGACACAAAAAGAAAAGACTGGAATAAAATCCTCAAGGAAAAAGGGTTGAAGTAGTGGTCAGAGAAGACACTATTCCTACAAGAGAAACCACACTGAGGAGAAGGAGCAAATTAATGGAACAGAAACTTGCAGGGAGACAGAGGATGAGCCGCAGAGAGAGCACAATTGGGAGTGGCAGAGAAATGAGGAATTGGGCACAAAGATCGGTTTCTGGGGTGGGGAGGAGGCTATCTGAGAGGCTCAAAGACAGAAAAGGAGACAGGGCGGGATGCATAGAGAAAAGGGGACAACACGGAGGATGCGGGTGGGGAAACCGTGAGATGGGTCTAATAAAGATGCACAGAGACGGCTACAATTGCAGTGTGGAGGCCAGAGAATGGGGTGAAATCCGGGAGGAAGATGAACACAGAGGGTGGAAAGGGTTAAAAAGAAAAATCACAGAAGTATCTCGGGAACCAAAGACAGGGATGGGAGGGGAAGGGGGACAGACTATCAGGGGATGAAGCACGTGGAGAAAGGGTTTCGAAAATCAGTAGGATGAACAGGCAAAGAGAGAGACTCCCGGAGAAGGAAAACGTCAAATTTAGGGAAATCAGCATGGGCATAGCCAATAAGAGACACAAGGAAAGGGTCACAACATTAGAAGGTGGGACCCGGGAGGGAAACAAGGATATCACAGGTAGGGGAACATAAAAGGAGAAGTGTAGATCTTGAGTTCGGGTAGTGGGAGAGAAGCGAAAAAACACACGGGCGTCCACGCAGTGCAAGGCCGCTCAAGCCAAGTCCTGGCCACCAAATGCTCCAGAGGCGGGGTGGTGCAGCGCAGGCCGGATGACGAGACTGCGCAAGCGCCAGTGCGTCCAGGTCAACGTTCGCGGGAGGGCGGGCCAGGCGGCCGTTCTTGGGGGCGGGGCCAGCCTTGTACTGGAACCGGTACTCGACGCCCCATTGGCTACCTCTCCCAAAAGAGGAAGAACAATTTGGGAAGGCAAATCACAAGGGGAAGGGATAAGTGCGAGACTCAACTCGACGCGCTATTGGCTGGATTGATAGTCCAGCACGAGGAGAAGCGGACGGAGGTAAAGGGGCGGGCCGTCATTGCAAGATCTTGAAGCGCATTGGTCGGTCGCCTTGGCGCAGGAGACGCCCCTTGAAGTTCATTGGTCCTTTTGAGAAGGGGCGGGAAAAGTGGCGCGAGCGCGGCCGTTTTTCATGCCACTGTCTCACCGCCTCCTTTCGCCTCCTCCAGATTGACTCTAACTGTGCTCCAGGCTGAGGTAACTCCGAACTGACGAGACGAACACGACCCTGCCCCTCTGTGTCTCTTCCACTCCCTCTCTTGCCCTGGATTCCCCGCCCCAGGCATCCCCTCGCCTCCCTGCTCGCGCTCCTCGCGCCCCGTTTGCCCTTTCCCCGCCCCGCGGACCCTGGGCGCGCTCCCCGAGCCCCGCCCCCTCCCTGAGACCCTGGAGCGGGGCGGGGCCGCGGACCCAGCGTTTGGGGGGGACAGCTCCAGAATGGGGTGCGCGCCAGGAACAGCTGAGTGGGGCGGTGGGGCGGGAGTGGCTCGAGATTACTTGTTGGTAGTCGGTGAAGGCGCGTGATGGCCCGGCGCAGCGACGTGCCAGGGTTTGCCTTAGTTTAGAAGGAGTGTGGGTGCAACAGAGGAATTTGGGCCGTGGAGAGGGGGGTCTTTGGGCCTAGATCAGGGCCTGGCACGTGGAAGGGGCTCAGTAAACCTTTGCTGAGGAAATGAAAATAATTCTTGAAAATGGGACAAGGGATTCTTGAAAATGATATATTTACTGGGGTGCAAGGGGGTCTGATTAAAAGGGCTGCAGGGGGAAGTTGAATTGCACGGCATACATGAGGGTTAAGGATTGAAAGGGGAGCATGAAAGCATGTGTGGGAATTGTATAACTGCAGGAGGGAAGGATGATAATTGTGGAAGAGGATGCCAGGAAAATCGTGGGAATGGGGTGGTGATGGAAAGGGGAGTGTAAGAACTGTTGTAGGGGGCATGAGAGTGCCTGAGTGTGCCCCAAACTGGTATTTGTGCTTGGGAAGGTAGAGGTGAGCAGAGAATAATGTTTGGATCGAAAGATACGTAAGAAAGGAACGAGGAGAGAGGTTCTTGGAGAGGAGGATGCCCCAGGAAGCGTGAAGAAGGGAGAGAGCCAGGGGAGAATCAAGGGTGACAGCTGAGTCCCGGGATGGGCAAAGTGGGAAAACCCTTTTGGTGTGGCCTCCCAGAGGCAATAAGGATAGTCAGGACAGGACCCATGTACGTGGCCACCCTGACCTTCCACTCCTGCCCCTAGATCCATGGACCCCAATGAAATGCATGCTGTCCACCACTGCCCTTCAGACTCTGCCACAGGGGGTGAAACCAGAGCCCCTCAGGGCATGGAACTTATCCCCAGGAGAGCTGTCAGTCGGTCTCCAACCTGTGCCCGTTGCCGCAACCACGGTGTCACTGCCCACCTCAAGGGCCACAAGCGCCTGTGCCTGTTTCAGGCTTGCGAGTGTCACAAATGTGTCCTCATCTTGTGAGTATGAGATCCAGAGAAGGGAGAGGATGGGCCTCATATAAAAGGTGGCTGATTTGACTGTTGACTCGCCACTTGCCCTCTTTTAGGGAGCGCCGAAGGGTCATGGCTGCCCAGGTGGCCTTGCGTAGGCAGCAGGAGGCACAGCTAAAGAGGCATCTAGCCGAGGGACTCATGAGAGGGGCAGCTCCTCCCAAAGCTCCCAGCCGTGTCAAGAAGGGAGTCACTCGACCAGGGGTCCACTGTAAGTGTCACTGGCTGTGGCCAGGGCAGGAATTTAGGCAGGAAAAGCCTAAGTAGGGAATAGGGCCCCAGTCCTGCCACTGAATTGATGTATGATTTTGGGCAAGGAGTTTCTGTTCTCTGGGCCTCGCCCTCCCCAACTGTAAAGCGTGATTAAGTGTTGGAAGGATGTAATGAGATCGGGGGGGTAGAAATGGGACAGAGGGAGATAAAAATTCAATATTGGGCTGGAGTGGGAGGCACACAGGAGAAAGAGCTCCCCAAAGCTCTCCCTGGTCCCTCACAGCTGGAAAGGAGAACATAGCACCCCAGCCTCAGACTCCCCATCATGTAGTTCCACTGGCATTGACACCTCCTGGAAAGGTAAGGAAGGCCTGTGCCAGTCCCACTGGCACAAGGTCCCCCTGGGCCCTGAGGGAGTGACTCCTGTCCTAGCCCCTGCCCAGATCCCTTCCTCTGTGCCCTCAGCACCTGGATTCTAGGTCCAGCCCTGACTTGCTGTGTAATCTTGGGCAAATCACTTCTATTCCATGGGCAAAATGATGGGGTGGGATTTTGCAGCCCTTCAAACTCGGAAGTTTTGAGGCCCCAATTCTATCCTAGAACATTCCTTCTCCAGCCTTGAACTTGACTCCAACCTGTGCTCCCTGCCCTTGCAGGAGAACTCTCGGGGCCCTCTGCTGCTCAGTCGTCCCCCAGAAGCCTTGCCTTTGCCCTGGACTCCAGTGCCTCCCGGCCCTTGGGGCCCTGGGCACTGGCTGCCTCCAGGCCTTTCCATGCCAACCCCAGTGGTGTGCCGCTTGCTGTGCCAAGAACCTGCTGTCCCTCTGCATCCTTTCCCTGGTAAGATGAATTCAACGTTAATTCAACAGATATTTGAATGACTGTGTACCACTGTGTCAGAAAGAGAAGAGCAAAAGGATACAGGGTAGGAAAAGGCAAGACAGAGCCATGACCTCTGAACACTATATACTCTGCATTCTCTTTTCCTCATTAGGTTTTGACCCTGGCACTGCCCTCCGGCTGCCCACTCATGGGCCTCTCCCAGCCTGCACAGGATCTCGCCCAATACTGACAGCTCCTCTTTCTGGAGAATCCCAAGGGCATTCTACCCTGCCCCGCACGTGAGTATGGAGGAAAAAAACGTGTTTATGATGTGCCTAACCCTGTGCTGGACACCATAGTAGATGATGAAGAAAAAGTCTTCAGACTACTGTGTGAGGCAGAGCTCTCCTAACTGGCTAGCTATGAATCTTTGTACAAGTATCTTTACTTCTCTGAGCCTGTTTTCTATTAGTAAATCAGAGACAGTACTACCTCTTGGTAATAATAAGAATTAGCAATAATATATGGAATACACTTAGCACAAGCCCTGACCTTAAACAAATAGTAGCTATTAAATCTGCTTAAACAGATAGGGTTGAACTGCCTGCTGACCTGAGGGGTGGGGGGACATGATGGTAAGAATTTCAGAGGCCTAGGAGAAAGGCCAGAGGTCATTAGACCTCTGTCTAAAGGTTGGCCAAGCTGCTCCTCAAGTTCCATGGGGTTTAAGGAACTAGGAGGAAAGAAAATCAGACACTGGTAGGGCAGGAACAATCATTCAAATCCCTCTAGGTGTTTTGCCCATCTTTTTTTAAACTGACACCAATTATTTCCCATAATCCTTACAGTAGCTCTGGGAGTAAGAAACTGAAAGATGTTTCCATTTCACAGAAAACAAAGCAGGGCAAACAGAGGGAGGGACTTGCCCAAAGCCACAAAACCTAATGACCACAGGCACTCACAATCCCAGTTCAGAACACAGCAAAATCCTGCTCCTCTTTTCATGTATACATGTCTGTCCATGAGTTTAATCCCCCTGGCATCTTTTCTCCTTATTTCCAGATGCTCAACTCTGATACTCCAGCCCTGTGGCACCCCAGACCCTCTTCTGCTACAGCCACAGGTCCTGAAAAAGAAGTGGAATCCAGGACCCTGGGAGGAAGTTCAGCTTGGGGAAGGGAAGAGTAGGGAATAATGAAGTAACTGGGGACAGGGAGCCTCTGGAGGGTGGGCAGAAGTAGGGATTCCCAGTCTGCATCTCTCCTTTGCAGGCCCCCGGACCCTCTCGCCTGACCTGGACCTCTGCCTCCTCAGAGCGGCAGCTGCAGCGGGAGGCAGCTGAGGCTCTTGTGGGACTGAAAGATTCATCTCAGGCTCCCCGCCTGACTCCTGGCCCCGCCAACCCTGCCTGGATCTCCCTGCTCCATCCTTGTGGCCCACCAGGTAACCTGTTCTCTAAAAGGAAAGGATGGAAAGGCATGACTGAGAAATGGAGGTACTGGAACAAGCAGGGACTAACCAAGGAGATCAGGAGATCAGCAAGTTGAAGATCCCAGGCCCCACGCTTTTCAACCTAGCCCCTTAGATTACAGTTGAGAGTTATTCAGTGAATTTATTTTTTTGTGTGCTCAAAAGCAAATGTCCAGTGCCCTGATGTCAAGGAAAGTGAGGCCCTGAGAGAGGCCTGAGAGCATATAGCAAGTCAGTGGCAAAGCCTGGTCTCCTCACTCCAGCCCAGGGCTTCTCTTGACCCACGGTGCCTGCTGAAGTCTGGAGAGGGACTGAGGAGGTATCAAGAGCCTGGCCTGGACCCTTGATAACTGCTTTTAAGGAGTTTCCTATTTGGCAACCTGCCTTTAAAGGCATCCTATTTGGAAAACCTGGATGCTTTCACAAAGTTTAGTGATAAACTTGGAGAGATCTAGAAGAATCTTGAGGCGTGAGAACCACCTGTGGGGACAGAAAGGGAAGGCTGAGATTTCTCCTGTCCAAAATGATGGGTTGGGCATGCAGCGCAGGTGAGGAAACTGGCCTGAAGGAACTGCTGAGACAGAAGCAGGTGAGTCTGGAAGGGCTTCTGATCATGGAAGTAAACAAGCAACCATACATGAAGGGGAACAAGGGAATATTTCTGAGCTAGGCAGGGATGTATTCAGAGACTCTGAGCTTTAGAAAGATAAGTATGGTGGCTGTGATGGAGGGGTTGGATGAGGCAAGACTAGAAGTAGTAAAATCGGTGAGGAGGAAGTGTTTGCTATAATCCAGGTGAACAAAGATGGGCCTGGAATAGATGGGGTAAAAAGGGAGGGTTTGCTGGGAGGGGAAATGGATGTGACCTGGTCTTGCCCTCTTCCTTCCTTCCTGTAGCTCCTGCTGGAGGAAGAGGATTCCAGCCTGTTGGGCCCTCTCTCCGGCCCAGCCCAGCACCTTCCGTGGCTCTGCATATTGGGCGACTGGGGTCCATTTCCCTCCTAAGCTAGAAGCCCAGAGGTGGAGGTCCCGGGAGGTAGGGGGCAGCAGCCTGTAGGCATTGCATATTTGGTATTTTACTCACAGATTTCTGCATGGAATTTAATGTAGCACACGCTTCAGGCTTTTTTTAAAGCTCTCAGGTGCTTTGTTAGCTTTTGGTTTCTTTTGTAGCATGGCCATTTCCTTAGCCAAAGGTGGATATTCTCTTACCTTCCTTGGGTCCTGGGACCTTTTCAAATCCCCAACAAAGAAAAAGTTGTGCAGTTTAAGCTAGCCAGTATCTAAATAGATTTCTGCATGAGTTCATGTTCCAGGGTATTCATTTGACATGTGATCCTGTATATACCTGTGCACTCATGTCTGCCTCCATGCATGTGAAAACAAGAGTATTTTTGTTTTGTATCTTGGTTTGTGTGGGTAAGCAAGAAATAAACCAGTGTTGTATTAAGCCACTGAGATGTGGGAGTTGTTTTTTTTACCACAGCTTAACCTAGTCTATCCTGAGTGACAGAAAGGACTTGTTCACTTCACTCCTCAAAATGAAAGTCAGTTACTCAGTAACTACCACAAGTAACTACAAACTTGGATTTCTTTGTATGGCCAGGTAAGAAAGAGTGGTAGGGAAACACAGTAGGTGATTCACTGGTTGAATAATTGACTGCTCTGTGCCAAGCATAGACAGTTTCCAGCTGTTCAGAGGGGCACAGGTTGCAATACCTACAGGGCCAAACAGATCATATAAATGAGTAAAGAAGGCCAGAGAAGCCCTGGCGAACAGAATGCACGCCTCACCTAGGGGGCAGCTTCCTTTTGGCCCTAGTGAATTGTTGCCAGGCAGGAATGTGGGCTCAGTACTGCCATATCTGCTGATTTTTCAAGAGAAGCTGGAAAACTAGATTTCTGTTTTACATTTTTAAATTTTCAAATGCTGACTCAGTTTTTCTTTAAATTCTGTGCTTTGCTTAAATCCTGTGTAGGTCAAATAAAACATATCTTCAGGCCAGCTTTGGTCAGTGGAATGCCAATTTAATGCTCATCTGTTGTTGTTTAGTCGCTATGTCATGTCTGACTCTTTGTGACTCCATGGACTCTAGCCTGCCAGGCTCCTCTGTCCATGGGATTTTCCCCGACAAGAATACTGGAGTGGGTTGCCATTTCTTTCTCCAGGGGATCTTCCCAACCACAGGATCAAACCCATGTCTTCTGCATTGCAGGCGGATTCTTTACCGCTGAGCCACCAAGGAAGCCCCAATGCTGATCTAACATAATATTTTATAATGGGGAGACTGAGAGCAATCAGAACAGGAATAATCAAGTTAGTCTTTATAAAAGGTTTTTCCTGAACTTGGGAAGGACCTATAAAAGGATTGTGACAATTATCATTTATTGAGTACTCACTGTATGCAGTTCCCACATATCCTCACAGCAACTCTGTAAGCTATACATGATTACTCTGACTTTACAAATAAAGGAACAAGCTTAAAGAGATTAAGTGACTTGTCCGAGTATTTTAGGAAAAATTTGTAGGCAAATACTGAAGAAAGATTCCTTTTCCTTGCCAGGCCCAAATCAATTGTGCTTAGTCGCTCAGTCATGTCCAACTCTTTGTGACCTTATGTAAGCCGCTAGGCTCCTCTGTCCACGGGGATTCTCCAGGTAGGAATACTAGAGTTGGTTGCCATGCCCTCCTCCATGGGAACTTCCCAACCCAGGAAGCAAACCTGGGTCTCCTGCATTGCAGGCAGATAAATCAATTAATAGATAATACATAGAGTGAAAAATTCAGGACTCCAGGCGACAGACATCCCAAGGGTTTTTCAAAAAGTCTTTGCTTTTGTATTCAAGATAGCAGTAAGTAATAATATCTTACTCACGTTTGTTTCTTAGTCCTCTGCTGTCAAGTTTTTCTTCTTGAACTGTTCCAAGTATGTGGAGACTTGTTGAGCTATTCCAAAGATATGAAGATTTGGAGACCCCCATCCCCATTCCCACTCTTAGAAGGGCCAAACAGAAAGTTCATGCCTGGGAGGATGATTCTGCCTGGGCACTGATTCTGTTTCCTAATGTTACCTACACACCTTTTTATTCAAGATAATTGATGGTGATGGCATCCAATTACAACTTGCTATTTTCCAGTTTGGGGTCTTGAGAAGATGAGCTGCTTCTAATTCTAACAGATTACAGAGCAACTAACCTCCAACACTTCTCAGGACTAGGACTCAGTGCAGGATAACCGAAGGACCTAAGTTGGTTCACACCTTCCTTCCCTGACCTTAACTTAGATGTACGATTGCCCCTTAATAGACCTGCATAAACCTTGTGCCATGCTCTCTCGGTGACAGATAGCCAAGCTCCATAATCAAGGGGGAGGGAAGCACTGCAAAATGCAACATGGCTAAGACCCTGCTACCCAGAGCTGACCAAAGGTCCCCAGTACACCAAGCTCACACAGCTGGCCACAGTAACAGAGAAAGTATAATCTGAGGTTAAAGGATGACATGAGAAAACGGAGGGGGATAAAGTGACGAAGACTGGAGAAAGGAGCTGGGGGCAGGCCACTCATAGACCCATTTCTCTGCAGCCCATCTCACCTTCTTGTCAGACTTGGCAGGACCTTTTACACTCCTGACTAGGTCTAGTTTGTCAAATTGTCAGGGCTCCCCCATTGCTTCCCCAACCACTTCCCCAGGGAGAGAGGTGGAGGCTCTGCAGAGCTCAGGGTCTGGGGAAAAAGGCAGGTTTACAGATTGTTCATGCTCCTACGTGGCTGAAGCATCCCTCACCTGCAGTTGTGGGGAGCCAATGGGCTCTTGGCCTCTGACCAGCCTTTGGAGATTAAAGCTAATAGACTGTGAGCACTGTTTCATATGTCACTCCCTTTCCCAGCACCCATTAGCAGGTGAGGAGAGGTGTTGCCCAGGTCCAATAGGTACCTCTTCTAAGCTTCCTTCATGTACCATCCTCACTGATGTTCTGCAGAAATCACCAATGAGTTTCCAGATTTGAAGCACCATCCTGCTCCTCTCCAGACAGACACCCATGTTTCACTTCAGGAGCTCCTTTTACATTTTGCCCTTTGGGAATCCACACTCTCTTTCACTCAGCCCTGTGTGAACCTGGTCCACTCCAGGCTATGCTCCTTGACCAATGTAGCACCATCATACCACCCACCTCATCCTGCATCCCTGTCACATTGTGTAGCTGGCTCTGCAGCCGCCAACATACATTCACATAGACAGTTCTATAACCCATGCCCTACATAGACCCTCATTCTTTTCATCTGACTTAATATTTCTAATAAGCCCCTTAGATAGGCTTCCTTACATTCCTCAGGGGCCCTTGGCCCCTAGTTTACCAGCCTGATCACCTTGAGCTGGGCCTGTCCAACCACGTCTTCCCCTCTAAGAATTAGTACTCTAAGAGGGCAGAGCCTGCATTGAACTCCTCTCTGGCCACTCAGCATAAATGACTAAACACGCTGTCTTGATTCCTTAGGAATATTTTTTTTCCTACAAAGTTCACTGTAACATGGCTTCTCCCCTCATCACAACGTGAACAACTTCCTACCCTCAAACCATTTTTTAAAAATTATTTATTTATTTATTTGGCTGAGCCTGGAGGATCTTCAGTTGTGGCAGGCAAACTCTTAGTCGCAGCATGTGAACTCTTAGTTTCGGCATGTGAGATCTAGTTCCCTGACTAGGGATCGAACATGGGACCCCTGCTTTGGGAGCTCAGAGTCTTAGCCACTGGACCACCTGGGAAGTCCCTCTCAAACCACGTTTTAAGAGTTTTCTTTCAAGCAGTTTTTAGGTTCATAGCAAAATTGAGCAGAAAGTAAGAGCTCTCATATTCCCCTTGCTCCCCAAAGCCTCCCCTCCTATCAGCATCACACATCAGAGTAGTACATTTGTTAGAATTGCGGAGTCTACGCTGACACATTATAGTTTACATTAGGATTCATATTTCAATATTTTCTCCTCGCAGCAAGTCAGCAACTTCATCAAACCACAGGTGTGTCCTCTGTGTTCTCGGACCTTAGACGGATTAACCTAGATAATGCATGTAACACTATACATGTTTACCTGTTCCTTGCACAGAGTAGCCACACAAAAAACATTTGTCGATAGAATTAGTCTGTGTGCACTTTGTCCGAAGAGGGGCGTCCCAGGTAAAGAATCTGCCTGCAATGCGGGAGGCCTGGGTTTGATCCCTGGGTTGGTAAGATCCCCTGGAGGAGGGCAAGGCAATCCACTCCCTTATTCTTGGCTGGAGAATCCCCATGGGCAGAGGAGCCTGGTGGGATACAGTCCATGGGGTCACAAAGAGTCTGACAGGACTGAGTGACTAAGCGCACACACATGTCCGAAGAGACTCGGGCTTTAGGAAGCAGAGTTGAACTTCGAAGGTCCCGCCTCTGCTTCTGTTCCTGCCCTTTTCTGCTCCCCGCCTCCAGGGCCTCATTCGCACTCCGCTCTGCTGGGCCACGGTGAAGCAATTTCCGCCCTAAGAAGGGTGGGGCTTCCGTCTCCTGCTCTCGCGAGTACTGCTGATCGAGAAAGGGCAGACTGGCCGCAATTCTTCCGTGTCCTGCCTCTCGGCTCCCGGTCACAGTTCCGCCCTTACTAGCCCCACCTTCGGCCAGAAAAGCCACTTCCACTCGGAAAAAGGGATGGTCCCGCTGGAGGCCCCGGTCTATTTCCCGCCCAGCCAGCTTCCCCATGACTTCCGCCAGGAGATACAGCCTCCGCCGCTATTCGTCCCATCCACGATTGATGCAAACGAAGCTAGATTCCCTCCTGCTCGAGATTAGAGCTCCTCACTCTATCTCGCTGCAGGAGAAAGAAGAGCGAGGAGGAAAAAGCCTCCACCCTCCCACCAAACCCGCCCACGTCCGCGAAGGCGAAGCCACCTTTGCCCTGAGAGAGGCGGAGCCACCTTTTTTGTAAACCCGGTCTCGCGAGCTCCGGAACTCTCGCGATAACCGACGCCCGACTTGTGCGCCCGGGAAACCCCGTTGCTCCCTTTCCCCTGGCTGGCAGCGCGGAGGCCGCACGGTAAGAAGAGTGCTCCGGTGCGACCTGGGCGCGGGGAGTCGGGGCTCGATTTTCGAGCCCGGGGAGCGTGCCTGGGGGCTCCGGGGCACCCGCGTGGGCCGCCCCGCCCCCTAGAGCCGCGGCCACGTGCGAGCGGCAGGCCCGGACATGTCTGATCCGCGCGGTCCGGGAACCGCGGCTGGGCCAGGTGGAAACCCGGGAAAGCGGGGGCGGGGTGGGGGTCAGAATCAGGGGTTGGCGACGTACAGCGTCTTCACAAACGGGGTCAGGCAGTGTTAATGCGCCCCAGAGAGACCGTGGTCTGCGGTAAGCTCTGTAAGACCCGCGGGCGCTTGGGCCTCTAAAGCGGGGAGTTGCAGTAGGGCCTTCGGAAAGTAGGGTGAGTCCGGCGGTTACGTCGCCGTGGGACTGGGCCCGGGCCGTTGGCATTCTTCTCCATCCAACCTGTGTTCTCATGCTCGACCTTGCCCGCAGATGCCTGGAGTTACTGTAAAAGACGTGAACCAGCAGGAGTTCGTCAGAGCTCTGGCAGCCTTCCTCAAAAAGTGAGTGTGGGGACTGGGTGGGGGCTCTAGTCTTGTCCAATGCCTCTGGGCTTTCTTTTCCTGGCTGGGGAGGCTTGGTGGTGGTCAGTGTGGAGTCCACTCTTTCTACATGAGGCCTGGGTTGTGTTTGAGTTGCAGTATTTTTCCTGTTCTGGGGCACAGTGGGCTCCTAGTGGTGTACAGTTGTGCTGATGGAAGGGAATGGGGATGGAGCTTGTGGAGGCTTCTGAATTGTGCCTTTCTGGCTGTCCTGGTCCCAGGTCCGGGAAGCTGAAAGTCCCTGAATGGGTGGACACCGTCAAGCTGGCCAAGCATAAAGAACTTGCTCCCTACGATGAGAACTGGTTCTACACACGAGCTGGTGAGGAACTGGGGCCTTTGGATGGGGAGTGGAGGGCTGGGTGTCTCCTTTGTGAGTTCTTAACTTGTCCCCAGAAGTTACAAGAGAGAAATACTTGACTCTGTCATTGCATACTTTGTGTGATGTAGGGTAATTTTGTGTTGTTGATATTTGTTCATTTGTAAGCGATTTTATGTGAGGACCCATGCTTTCCTCGGAGCCTCGAGGGCATCCCAGGGACAATGAGTAAAGTGTTCATCTTTTGTCTAGAGGTAGTTCATTTTATAAAGTCGTTGTCCTTTCAGTGTCTCTTTTCTGTTTTCATTCAGGTTATCACTCTAGCTTATCTCCTTCTCTTTAAGAAGTTGTTCCTAACAAAGGGGTTGGAAATGTGACCCAGTTATTCTAAATCTTGACAAGTCTCAAGTGCTCAGAAGAAAACTTATGGTCACTCTGTACCAGCTCCTTCTCTTTTTATTAATCCTTTTTATTAATTAATCCTTCAGTAAGGACTGGCTTAAATATAGCCCCTGACCGCACAGTGCTAGTACTGTCTTATCTGTCTTTTTAATGATTGAAGTTTCTCCAAGCAGTCACCCCCATGACGCTTATCTTGGGAGTGGGAGATGGGGTTCCGCCCTGGATTGTGCCAAGGCAGCAAGCAGCCTCTGCACAGACCTTCACTACGAGCTCTCAACCTCTCCACTCTCAACCTTCCTCCTCTGTGAAGTGGGGGTTCTGTCCTGACGACTGCTGGTCTCCATGTGGGAAGTGGGTGGGAAGCAGAGTTGAGAAGTTGACAAAACTCCAGCATGACTTTGAGAAGAGTTGGCCTTGGTCAGGTTGCCCAGTATCTCAGAACATGAAGTGTTTTGTAGTCTGAGCCTTGATGATTGTGAGGTGAGTGGGGTGGGTAGCTTATCCACCTACTCATTTCAGTGTTTTTAGAAAGAAAGATGGGGGGTGGGACAGGGTGGACAAGACCACCACTGCCACCCCTTTCACCTGTCTTGGGAAGCAAGGTTTGCATGGTCCTGACTGCTCTTTTGTGATGCCCGAGATTTGGAGAAAGACTAGTGGTTTTTCTCATTTCGTGGGTGAATATGCCTATGTTGTGTAATCTGTACTTAGCAGAAACCTCCCACATAGGGACTGGTGGTAGCTGAATCGCTGTTGATGTCAGAGTGGTTAATACATGAGGTCTGCCTGCTCCTGAGACCACAGTCCCCTCGGCCTTGTCATCACTTGGGGAGTTGGTGGTGGGCAGCTCTTTTCCCTCGGCAACATTCTCTACTTGGCGTTTCTAGGTCGGGGGAGGTTGTGGGGTGGGGGAAAGGCCATGGGTAATACACACCTAGTTGAGCCTGCTGGTCATCTTTGTAGTTGCTGTGGCCCCTTTCTGTCCACTGTGTACCTTCCCTAACACCTCATGCTGGGTGTGCGTCCTCTGCTTGCCCTGCAAGAGGAAAAGTTTGCCAACCTGTGTTGAAATCTGGAGTGCTCCTACTGAGTTTGTTCAGTTCATACTCTGGATGAGGAGAGTCATGCAGACTGACAGATGAAGACCCTGGGGGAGGGTGTGGCAGGCTGACGACCAAGACCAAAATCTGTAGATCTCAGGTGTAGATTACAAGGGCCACGTAAGTGACAGGGCCTTTGTAAGGGTGGTCTGGAAGGGGTGCGGTTATCTGTAGGGATGAATGGCCTCCAGGCAGTGGTGTTGGGAGTGTGTGAGGGATGGGGTGTGGAGATGGACCCTGTTTCAGGGGAGCAGGGACCTGCTCTAAGGGGAGGAGGGGGGTCGAGGGGAGACTGTGGGCTTTGAATGGGGTGCTGCATTGTGGCCCTGGGTAGATACGAGTGCTCGGATGGGCCTACTTGAGAGGGAGGTAAGAATACAGTGTGTCTGGCAGTGAGTGAGCAGCTGTTGGATTGGGGCACCTGAATCCCTTTTCTCTCCCCCCACCATGCCAAACAGCTTGCAAAATCTTAGTTCCCTGACCATGGATTGAACCCAGGCTCTGGGCAGTGAAAGCAGAGTCCTGACCCCTGGACTGCCAGGGAGTTCCCACTGAATGCATTTTACTGTAAGGTGGAGGCCAGTCCCAATCTGAGCAGTTGCCTTTCCCCGCCTTATGATTCGGTGGGTCATGATGGAGCCATGAACGTGAACTTAACATGGACTGGTGGCTTGCTAGGCTGCGAAGACCAAAGCCTCGTTTGGTCTGCCATTTGCTAAGTGGAGTATGCCCTGCCCCCTCTTCCACTTGGGGGCCCAACAGGATACCTAGCAGGGGTTTAGGGTGCTGCGTGGTCCTGAGGTAGGAGTGACTCCTCATCCGGGTCTCCCTAGAAGGAGCAGAAGGACACCTTTGGAGAGGCTGAAGGGAAAGCCATTTGTGGCAGCACCTCATTCACTGAGGCCATCATAAACACCCTCGGGATGGCCTGGATTTGCGCCCTTACAGCTCCACTTCAGGAGGAGGCGCTGGGACCTCGGCCTAGGTCTGAAGGGCTGAGGAGAAGGAGGTAAAAGGGGGTCAGTGTTTCTGTAGAACTCAGTATTTTGACTGTTAATTTCCAATTTGTGAAATTAATACTCTTGTTCTCCCTTCTAACGGGTCAGAAAAATAATCTGCACAAACCGCTGTGATGGGGGAGGACCTGGTATCTGCCACACTGGATAGTGGGGGGTGGGGGGGTTGCCACGCCACTTAGTTCCTCCATCAGCGGTCGAACACAGGCCCTTGGCAGTGAGAAAACAGGGTCCTAACCACTGGACCACCAGGGATGTCCCCCACACCTAATAGTTTTAGTGGTGTTAAGAAAGGTGTGAAATCCACCCAGGAGAAACTATAGTTGGGCTTTGTTGGAGTTTGTTCTCTGACTTTTGCTGCTGGGGACTTGAGTAAGTTGTCCCTGTGAGTACCAGGCCACTGGCCACTAGACATGGGTGGGCTCTGTCACAGCTGACAGGGAGCCATGTTGGGGTTCAAACCCCAGCTACCAGGGAGCTCACCCCTTTCCATGGTGAGACTGAGTGCTGTCCTGGTTCAGCAAAATTCATTTCTAGTGTGCAGCCTCTTCCAGGTGTTGGTGAAATCAGGGGTGTTCATCTTAACCCTTCTGTGGGGCTCTCATGCCTTCCACGTCCCAAGTGGAGAGTGGATCTCCACATGGAACCAGGGCATGGCCAGGCAGGTGTGGTGGGGAGGTGGCCATTGGGCATTTGTACTGGTCTTGAAGGCCATTTCTCCATGAGGTTACTCCCCTGGCAGAAGGGTTGTTGAGGGAATTGGGGGCGGGGGGGTCTTATAAGAGGTGAGTCTCTTGATCCTGGCAGTGGGTAGACTGCTTGATGCCTGGAAGAGGGGTCAGATCCCTGGTATAGAGGATGGCATGGGGACAGAAAGAACCAAGGAGAGTGATTTAAAGGGGGCAGGGCCATAGGCAATGATACCAGGGAGAGGCTGCTCAGTGGCCCTGGTGAAGTGGCAGGAGTTAGCGCTCCGTGATACGCCCCTGTAGCCTGCGTCCGTGTCTGGAGGCGGGCCGACAATGGGTTGTGTGCAGGTACTGCCCGGGGAGGAGGAGCCCACCTCACCTGGTCAGTTACACTTTATACCACCCCTCCCCCCACCCCAGCTCTTGACACAGGGAGGTGGTGTGACTCTTAGCAGCAAGTCATAACTTCTGACTCATTCTCAGGACCGAGGAGAATCCTAACGTGTGGGGACCTGGAGTCCCTACCCTTGAGCTTTCAGCCAGGCAGGGCTGTGTGGTGGCCAGCATCTGGGCCCCAGCTCTTTCAGACCCCAGTGGCTCCCTGAGGTAGAAAACCAGAACCATCTGCGGGGCTGTCTGTCCCTCCAGAGCAGCCACACTATCAGGCTGGCCCCTGAGGCTATCTTACTACTCACAGGAGAGAGTGAAAAGCAGGTGGCACAGGGCCTGGCGGGCCAGTGTTGCAGTTGGACAGAAGAGATTTCCAAGGAGACTGGCCAGGGGACTTGCCCGAGCCAGAAACCCCAGTCCACGGAGCAGGCTGACATACCTTCAGGTTGGGATCGTCCATGGCGTTAGGATGTCAGCACCGCTGCCACCGCGAACCCGAGCTCTTCAGGGCAGGCCTGGGACGGTAGTGGGGCAATCAGTAGGTCCCTTCTACAACTCTGCAGCCCTGCAGAGCCCCCGGACAGCTGGTTGTGGACGGTCACGGCTCAGACATTTGCTGGGCTCTGTCCATGAAACCTCAGGTCCACCTCACCACTTGGCCGGGGCAGCAGGATCTGCCTGGTCACGTGGCTGAAGCATTCTCCACTGCCGGTGCACCCCAGGCTCCCGATCTGGGGGTGGTGGTCAGGTGTTACTGGAGCCTTGGGTGCATTCGCCTGTTCTCCGTTTCCCCGACTGTAAGATGGTGAGACTCCGCTCCCTGCAGAATTCAGTGTGTGACCCTTTCCTGTGGGCTTCTGTGCCTGAGACGGGGTCTCCAGCCTCCTTTTCCTCCCACCCAGCTTCCACGGCACGCCACCTGTACCTCCGGGGTGGCGCTGGGGTTGGCTCCATGACCAAGATCTATGGTGGGCGTCAGAGGAACGGCGTCATGCCCAGCCACTTCAGCAGAGGCTCCAAGAGCGTGGCCCGGCGGGTCCTCCAAGCCCTGGAGGGGCTGAAAATGGTGGAAAAGGACCAAGATGGGTAAGCCAGCGAGGGGACGCTGGGCACATGAGGGTGCTTGGGGCCAGATCCCCAGTGGTGCCTTTATGGAGGACCATCCCCCTCTGCCCTCAGTGAGGTGTCAGGTATGTCCTGGCCCTCGGGCAGGCAGGGGGTTCTTCAGAAGAGCGAGCAGCCGAGGGGCTTCGCCCCGACCTCTCTGGCTGACTACTCCAGACTCCAGGAAGGTAATTTAGCGACTGTCCGCTTTCATTAGCCTGCTCGTTAACTTTTCCCAATTGATTTTTCGGGGCTTTTGATCTATTGCTTGCAGAAACGACACCCCATCAGCTCAGGAAGAGGGGGGGTTCCCACTGCAGCCTCCAGCTTGTTAGAATGCAGCCGACTGGGGGCCTGAGTGGGACTTGGCTGGCGTCGTGAGGTCCTGCAGCCAGGTGCCTCCTTGGGAAGCCTGGCTCATGTCCAGGGGAGGCCTGGCCGGGACCAGGGATGCTGGTGAGAGTCCACGCTCACCTGGGCCTGCGTGACCCTTCTCTCCCACAGGGGCCGCAAACTGACACCTCAGGGACAGAGAGATCTGGACAGAATCGCTGGACAGGTGAGTGGGGACTTGGGTCACCACCCGGGGGCCTCTGGAGCCTGGATTTTGACAGTTTTGTACCCTGGAGGGTACAGCCAGGGAAGTGGGGGTGCAGGAGAAAGATCGTTTCTAACAGACTTCCCATCACGGGGGGTGGGAGACAGGTTGGAATGCAGGGCCCTGGGTGAAGGGAGCCCCGGGCCTAGGTGCAGCCAGCTGGGCCTCTTCTGCAGGGCACGCTCCCACAGAGGCCACTCCGTCTCCCCAGGTCAGCCTTCTGATTCTGACGGCAGGGTTTCTTCCTTACTCCTGATCCTCACAGAGCATTGGGCGGGGTGCCACGGAACCTGGCCTCCATGTGGAGGCTGACTGACAAGACACCCTGGGCCAGTCTCCCTGTCGGGAGTGATGCTCTTGGCCACTTCCCAGGGTGGTGGCGAGGATTCACGAGCTAAAGCAGCAGGAGCCCCGGGCCCGGCACGAACCTGCTGTTGGTTTTCTTCTTTGTGTATCATTGACTTAGGCCCCCTAGGAGCCTTGGACTGTGGAGTCCCTGAGTGTCAGACAAGAGCAGCGTATCAGCCCTCTGGGAGCGGGAGGTGGCCTGGCAGACGGTAGGGGCAGTGCAGGGCCTGGCAGTGTAGACTGGGGTGATGGGCAGAGGTCAGGATCATACTGCAGTGCTCGCTTGAGTCCCAGTTTCTGATTCTGTAAAAGGGGGAAGTGCCCGAGGCTGTGAGCATCTGGTGAGATGAATACATCAGAAACCACAAATCAGGAGGCCTGGTGCCCCCTGGTTAGTGGGGAGCTTCTGTGAAGTGCCTGAACACAGGCCCACAGCTGATCGTAACTATTTGTCCATCTTTCCTACAGGTGGCAGCTGCCAACAAGAAGCATTAGAACAAATGATGCTGGGTTAATAAATTGCCTCATTCGTAACCCTGGTCTGGGTCTCCTGTTTTGAGGGGTGGGGCATGAGGAAGGAGCACTTCCCTTCCCTGGTGAAAGAGGCGTCAGGGGCTTCCTGGATGGTTGTCATACTCAACAGCCCCAGAAACCTGAGGCCTGGCCTCCAGATTCAAATGGGTTCTACCCCACGTGGGCAAGGTGCTGGTGTATGACCTAGGGCCTCTGCGCGTCTTTCCACAGCAAGTCTCAGAAAAAAGAAACTGAAAGTTCAAGCAGTGGTCCTGCTGGAACAAAGCAGGAGGGGCCCTGGGGCTCAAGTGCTGCTTCCCTGCAGGAAGCAGACAGGGACAAACAGCCCTCGCTCCAGGTGGTCCTTGGTGTGCCTTCCGCCCGAGGGTTTGACCTTGGCCTGGTGTGCGCGTCCTTTCCCTGATCTGCTTGGGACTTCTAGCCTGGGCCCTGCTGTACCCCCTTCAACAAGGAGAAGCGGCAGCACGGACCCAGCTGGGACCAGGGTGTTAACTTCCCTCCCCAGGGGATGGATGTGACACCTGCGGTCTGGGGCCCTCTTGGTGCCCTGCCCCCTCTGGGTCTCCATGGCGATTGGTTCTTGGCACTGATGGGACCTTCCTGGTAGTTCAGACAGTAAAGAAGTCTTCCCTGCAGAAGGGAACGGCTACCTACTCCAGTATTACTGCCTGGAGAATTCCATGGACAGAGGAACCTGGTAGGCTACAGTCCATGGGGTCACAAAGAGCGGGACACTGAGCAACTTCGACTGATGGAACAGGAACTCTACCTGTACCTGGGTCCCTGGTTGGAGCAGGACACCCTTTTAATCCTGGAGGGAGAAGCCTTGCCTTCATAGGACACTCTACCACCCTGGGGACTGGGCACACCTCCCTGCTGGGAAAAGCCAAAATGCTGAGCCCAAACTGGCTAGGCCACAACCCCTGAGGTTCCTCCACCCCAAGTTACCACTGAGATCAGACCCAGTGCCATGCCTGACTTCTGGACTCGGGATGACATGGGTTTGAGTTCTGCTACTGCCCATAATTGCTGTGACCCTGAGCAGCTTACCCTCAGCCTGGTCTTGTTTGTAAAGCTACTTAATCCTGCCTGAGGGATTCTGGGAGGTTCCCTGTCTCGGCCCAAAGCAGCATACCTGGTGTACCAAGATGTTCAAAGTGAAAATATCAGGCCACAGAGTCATACACCTTTGGCACTACTGCCCCCAGCTCAAAAGTTGCCAGGGCTGGAAGTTACTGATGTGAACACTGGACTAGAGCCGACCAGTGTGTTTGTACCCAAGTACTCCAGTTCAGTCATTCAGTAGTGTGTGAACCCTTGCGACCTCATGGATTGCAGCACTCCAGGCTGCCCTGTCCATCACCAACTCCCAGAGCTTACTCAAACTCCTGTCCATCATGTCGGTGATGCCATTCAGCCATCTCATCCTCTGTCGTCCCCTTCTACCTTCTATGTTTCCCAGCATCAGTGTTTTCCAATTAGTCGGTTCTTTGCATCAGGTGGCCAAAGTATTGGAGTTTCTGCTTCAGCATCAGTCCTGCCAGTGAATATTCAGGACTGATTTCCTTTAGGACTGACTGCTTGGATCTCCTTGCAGTTCAAAGGACTCTCAAGAGACTTCTTGAGAGTTCAAAAGCATCAATTCTTCGGCGCTCAGCATTCTTTTTGGTCCAACTCTAACATTCATACATGACTGCTGGAAAAACCATAGCTTTGACTAGACAGACCTTTGTTGGTAAAGTAATGTCTCTGTTTTTAACATGCTGTTGGTCATAGCTTTTCTTGTTGGTCATAGCTTTTCTTCCAAGGAGCAAGCGTCTTTTAATTTCCTGGCTGTAGTCACCATCTGCAGTGATTTTGGAGCCTAAGAAAATAGTCTGCCACTGTTTCCATTGTTTCCCCATCTATTTGCCATGAAGTGGTGGGACCACATGCCATGATCTTATTCTGAATGTCGAGTTTTAAGCCAACTTTTTCACTCTCCTCTTTCAATTTCATCAAGAGGCTCTTTAGCACTTCTTCCCTTGCTGCCATAAGGGTGGTGTCATCTGCGTATCTAAGGTTATTGATATTTCTCCTGGCAATCTTGATTCCAGCTTGTGCTTCATCCAGCCAGGCATTTCACATGATGTACTCTGAATATAAGTTAAATAAGCAGAGTGACAATATACAGCCTTGACACACTCCTTTCCCAATTTGGAACCAGTCTGTTGTTCCATGGCCAGTTCTAACTTGCTTCTTGACCTGCATATAGATTTCTCAGGGGCTTCCCTTATGGCTCAGCTGGTAAACAATCTGCCTGCAATGTGGGAGACCTGGGTTCAAACCCTGGGTTGGGAAGATCCCCTGGAGAAGGGAAAGGCTACCCACTCCAGTATTCTGGCCTGGAGAACCGCATGGGCTGTATAACCTATGGGGTCGCAAGAATCAGATATGACAGAGACTGAAATACTAGAGGTGCTATATAGCCATATCACTTAATACTTTTGTGAAGTAGGTCCCCAAACTCACCCACTGTTTGAGATGGGAAAAAGAAGTCACGGGATGGGTGATTTTCCTCATGACCTACAGCTAGGAGGTAGCAAAGCCAGCATTTGGTAGCTACAGCCAGCTATCTGGGCGGTAGCCACTGCAGGGCTTAGCAATGAGGAAAATGAGACCCAAAGGGTTACACTCCTGGGCATGGCCTTGAGCCAGTCACTCCTTGTTTGGGACCTAAGTTTCCTCTTTTGTCGACTGAGAATGAAATTTCCCAGAATCGTCCTGGGAATGCAATGCCAAGCATCCGGTTAGCTTGCCCAGTGCCAGATACCAGGGGTGCTGGGTAAGTGGGTCGTGGAGGTGCCCAGACAAACCAGTCTGCCTGAGAGGGCCTGCAATGCGGCAGCTGCAGCCCTCTGGCCACTGGGGGGCAGTCAAGGGCCTGGAAACCAGCCTGGCCAGGAAGGATGCTGGAGGAGGCGAATTCCTAAGGGCTGCAGCGACTGGACCACCCAGGCATCTTCCTACGTGGGGGTCAGAAGGAGGAACTTTAGTACAGAGGGGCTCATAACCTGCTATACAGAGGGGCCCAACGGAACACCTGGGTCCCTGGAGGGAAAGGGGGAGGGTCTGAGGGCCAGAGAAGAAGAAGTGTGTCCTAGGAACCCTGCTCTGTGATATTCTTACAGACTCACAAGATAGGGGGGTTGTGTCCAAGTTACAGGAGGAGAAACAGGCTCAGATGAGCAGGGCTGAGATTCAGACCCAGGAGGTGTGATCTCTTGAGGCCCACTTTCTTCTGTGTGGGTGACATTTGCACTTTTTTAAATTACAAAAGACTTTACCACGCAAAACAGTATAATAGTGTGACAAGGACCCATTAACCCACTACCTAGCTTAAAAAGTAAAGTGACCTAAAACTAAGAGAAATGAAGCCTTCTGTGTACTCTTCCCCCAGAGGGAACCCCTCTCGCGAGTGGGATGTCACTCCCCTGCATGGGCTCACCCCTTTCCTGCACACATGTGTCCCTAAACAGCACATGTTGTTTTGCCTTTTGAAAACAAGTCAGCTAGATCCTGCCACAGTCCATTTCTTCTCATTTTTTTGTTGGTCCTGAGATGCAGCCCTGTTGACAAGTGAAGCTCGGACTCCTGCTGTGTGCTACTTTATTGACAACCAATACTTTGGCCACCTGATGCAAAGAGCTGACCCACTGGAAAAGACTGATGCTGGGAGAGGAAAGGGATGACATAGAAGACAAGATGGTTGGATGGCATCACCGACTCAATGGACATGAGTTTGAGCAAACTCCAAGAGATGGTGAAGGACAGGGAAGCCTGGCATGCTGCAGTCCATGGGGTCACAAAGAGTCAGACACGACTGAGCGACATCAACAACCAGCAACCCACTCCAGTATTGTTGCCTGGACAACCCCACGGACAGAGGAGTCTGATGGGCTACAGTCTATAGGGTCGCAAGAGTCAGACACGACTTAGCAACTAAACCACCACCACCGTCAGTTCAGTTCACTTCAGTTGCTCAGTCGTGTCTGACTCTTTGCGACCCCCATGGACTGCAGCACGCCAAGCCTCCCTGTCCATCACCAACTCCCGGAGTTTACCTAAACTCATGTCCATTGAGTCGGTGATGCCATCCAACTATCTCATCCTCTGTCGTCCCCTTCTCCTCCTGCCCTCAATCTTTCCCAGCATCAAGGTCTTTTCAAATGACTCAGTTCTTCACATCAGGTGGCCAAAGTATTGGAGTTTCAGCTTCAACATCAGTCCTTCCAATGAACACTCAGGACTGATTTACTTTAGGATGCACTGGTTGGATCTCCTTGCAGTCCAAGGGACTCTCAAGTGTCTTCTCCAACACCACAGTTCAAAACCGTCAATTCTTCAGCGCTCAGCTTTCTTTACAGTCCAACTCTCACATCCGTACATGACTACTGGCAAATCCACAACCTTGACTAGACTGACCTTTGTTGGCAAAGTAATGTCTCTGCTTTTTGATATGCTGTCTAGGTTGGTCATAATTTTCCTTCCAAGGAGCAAGCGTCTTTTAATTTCCTGGCTGCAGTCACCATCTGCAATGATTTTGGAGCCCAAAAAAATAGTCAGCCACTGTTTCCACTGTTCCCCATCTATTTGCCATGAAGTGATGGGACCAGATACCATGATCTTAGTTTTCTGAAAGTTGAACTTTAAGCCAACTTTTTCACTCTCCTCTTTCACTTTCCTCAAGAAGCTCTTTAGTTCTTCTTCACTTTCTGCCATAAGGGTGGTGTCATCTTCATACCTGTGGTTATTGATATTTCTCCTGGCAATCTTGATTCCAGCTTGTGCTTCATCCAGCCCAGCATTTCTCATGATGTAATTTTTTAATTTGGGGGGATGCTTGGACTCTGCATTTAAGTTAAATAAGCAGGGTAACAATATACAGCCTTGATGTACTCCTTACCATAGCTCAATGTATACATTCATTCTCCTATAAAGGAGTTTCTCATCTGTTTCCCAGTTTTGGCTACCAAAAATCTCCCTGCCATGAATTTCTTCCTAGGTGTCCCCTTATGTGTGTGTGTCTTATATGTGTGTGTACATGTGTGACATGGTCCCCCAACAGCTCACAAACATCTCAGCAACTTCATATCATTTCACTCCCCCACCCCTCAGGCTTCATTTCCCTCCCAGTTGACCTAAAATGATGTTCAAAAGCCACCTGGACACACGTCAGTGACTTGGAATCCCTGCTCCATCATTAGGCTGTGGAACACTGGGCAAGTGACAGATGGCATCCCCTCTCTGTGATGGCCTCAGTTTCCACCCCTTTAAATTGGTGGGGGGGCGGGGGCGGTAAGTGGCCTACCCTGCTGACTTGTGGCGGAAATGAAAAAACACCAGGGAAGAGCCCATTGTGGACCTTGGATGTCAGGAATATCATCTTAAATGACAGCATCAGGGAGATATTTTCATCCTCATCTCTTGGATTAAAAATGCTGAACCTCAGGGACTTCCCTGGTGGTCCAGTGGCTAAGACTCCATGCTCCCAATGCAGGGGATCCGGGTTCAATCCCTGGTCAGGGAACTAGAACCCACATGCCACAATTTATTAGCGTTCACAAGTCGCAATTAAGACCCTGCGCTGTCACATAAGTAAAATGATACATATATATATATATATATATATATTTTAAATGCCAAACCTCAGAAAGGAAAGCCATCACCTAGTCACATAGCTGGTGAGCCTGCCTCATTTATTCCTCATGTGTGTATGTTAGTTGCTCAGTCGTGTCTGACTCTTTGTGACCCCATGGACTATAGCCCACCAGGCCCCTCTGTCCATGGAATTCTCCAGGCAAGAATACTGAAATGAGTAGCCACTCCCTTCTCCAGGGTTTCTTCCTGCATCTCCTTCTATGTGTGTGTGCATGGGATTGAACCCCTGTCTCCTGCATTGGCAGGTGGATTCTTTACCACTGAGCCACCAAGGGAAGCCTTTATTCCTCATAAACATTAATAATAACCAACCTTTACTGAGCACCTATCACGTGCCGGGGTCCTGTGTTCAGCACTGTGCATGTACAACCTCTAAATTCTCTTTTCCAACCCCAAGAAGTGAGGACACAGAGGCTCAGGGACTCCCCACGCTCCAATGGTTAAGAAGCCGCCCTGCAAGGCAGGGAACGTGGGTTTGAGCCCTGGTCAGGGAACTAAGATCCCGCATGCCATAAGGCAGTAAGCCCATGGCCACAACTAGAGAATCTGTGTGCCCCAACAAAAGATCCCACATGATACAGCGAAGATCTCATATGCTGCGACTAAGACCCAATGCAAACAAATAAATTAATAAGTATTAGAAAAAAGAAGTGAGCACACAGAGGCTCGGAGAGGGGACAAGTTTTGCCCAAGGCCAATGAGGGGCAAAGACCAAGCTCGGAACCACCACCACCCTTGACTGCCGCTGTGCAGTAAGCTCCCCAAACCTGGCTCCCTCGGGCAGGGGGGCAGGGCGGGTTTCCTTTCCAGTGACGAGCCAGGCCTTGAACCAATCTCTTCCCCCCACCAAAGCAGCCTCCTCTCAAGGGAGTTGTGGCGGCCACAGGTGCAAGGAGCGGTTCCTCTCCACTCACAGTCTGAAGCCTCCTCCGCCAGGGGCTCCCCCCCCAGCTCGCCAGCCAAAGGGCCCAGCAGTGGGGCCAGCGAAGCCCATCTCCGCAGGGCCGGGCAGGAAGTGGGGCGGGGTTTGGGGCTCAGCCGAGGTGGGATCTGGTACCCCAGGACTGCTACAACCCAGACTAACCAGACCCACTGGGAGAAGATGCCTGGGGGTCCCCAAGCCCTGCAAAGCCCGCCTGCCACCATCTTTCTCCTCCTGATCTCCACTGCTGGCCTGGGTATGTGGTTAACAGGCAGGTGCTGGGGAGAAGGTACTGGGAACTGGGAGATTGTTGAGAGAGGCCCCAGGCAGAGGGGGAGGGAGAGGAGCTGGCAGGAGGCAGGCTAGAAAAGACCCTGTAGAAACTGCATCTGCCTGCTTGATTGTCCCAAACAGGCCAATGGGAGGCTGGAGGGGGCTCAGCGAAGTTGATGGCGCGTCCGGGCCTGGTGGAGGGAGGCAAGGGCAGGAGAAACCTTCCCCACCCCCTCCTCCCCCCAGATCAAAATAAGGAACTAAGGTTGCCCTTGACTGACTGAGCTCCCGAGCGAGCTAGGGGCAGGGAGGGGACGGTGGTGGGTAGCGGTCAGCTTCAGGGGGGAGAAAAAGCTTTCTCCTTTTTTGCCTTGAATCCTAGTCCTCACCCCCTACTTAGTGAACCCCTTCTCAGTGCTGGGGGAGTAGGTGACCTTCCCCCTTGCCCTCCCACACAATGCCAGCTGGCAGGGCTGTGATCACCCTGTTTGACCGAGGAGTTAAGAGAAATACGGCCAGTCACCCCAAATTTCTACTGGGAGCTGAGATTGGAGTGACTCCTCAGGTTGCTGTCTCTTACCCCACTTCTTCCTCCTTCTCTCTTCCCCACCTCTCCCCTCCTCCCTCCAAAAGAGGCAGAGCCAGCCATGCGGACTGGCCCAGGAGGAGGGGCACAGAACTGGGCCTTCCCCTGTGCCTGGGCCATCCCATCTCCTTCGACCCAGCTGAGGCCCTCCAGCTCTAGCCAGCCAGCCCAGCCCAGCCCCTGGCCTCACCCCCGGTCCCCAGCTTGACACAAGCAAGTTAAGGAGAATGAGGGGCGGGCCCAGGGTCACAGGGCAGGGCAGGCTCACATACTGGCAGGAAGAGGCCCAGGGCCAGGGGGCCAGGGGTAGAAGCCCTGAGCCACTCCTGCTGCCGTGGGTCACAGCTGGCCCACTGGTAGAATGAGTTGATGACAGAACTGATTTCTCTGGGTTCTGTGACAATTATACAAAGTAAATAAAGTGCCAGTGTGGGGCTGGGCAGGGGCTGGGTGAGAAAATAATCCAGGAGGGCCTGCAGGAGGAGGCAAAGCCCAGACTGATTTTGGAAGGTGCTTCCTGGCCTGGGGCACTCACTGCTAGTCCTAGGGAACTGCCTATTCAAGTGCCAGCGAGCTCAGAGTGGGTGGAAGCACAGAGCAGGGGGGAGAGGGAGGAGGTGGCCCTGGAGGGGCAAGTGGGGGCACCTCCCAGCCCCCCCCAGCTCCGGGTGTGTCACTCACACTTCTCCACACCCCACCCCACACACACATGCACACGCAGCCAGGAGTCCTGCAGATGCCAGGGGCCGCGCTCGGGCGGTGTCCTCAAGGGCCGTCCCTGACCCACTGCCTCCTGTCTGCAGGCCCCGGGTGCTGGGCCCTGTGGGTGGAGCCGGGCCCACCCTCGGTGACGGTGAGCGTGGGGGAGCAGGTGCGCCTCCAGTGCCCGCACAACGGCAGCAGCAACACCAACGTCACGTGGTGGCACGTCCTCCAAGTCAACTCCTCGTGGCCCCCTGTGATGTATCCCGGGGCCCTGGGTCCCAAAGGGGAGCTGATCATCCAGCAAGTGAACAAGAGTCACCGGGGCATGTATCGGTGCCAAGTCAGCGAGGGCAAGAAGATGCAGCGCTCCTGCGGCACGTACCTCCGCGTGCGAGGTGAGTGCCCATCCCGTCCATCCTCCGGGAAAGCGGGATGGAGCCCGAGCCTGCATCGCCTGCATCTCGGGCATCCTGGGTCTCGCCAAGCGGGAGCCGCTTCCAAGGTCTCGGGCCTCGCTGGAGGGGGCGTGGCCTGGGGGCGTGGCCAGGGGGCAAGGTGGGGCTCTGAGCCGTATTCCCTCCTCACAGAGCCGCTCCCCAGGCCCTTCCTGGACATGGGGGAGGGTACGAAGAACAACATCATCACCGCCGAGGGCATCATCCTCCTCGTCTGCGCCGTGGTGCCTGGGACGCTGCTGCTCTTCCGGGTGAGCCCCCCCCCCCAGGCCCACCCCGCGGGGACCAACGGGCCCCCAAGAATCCCTCCCGCCTAGAACTTGGCAGAATGGCAGCACCCACCTCCGAGATGCTGAGGACAATTTAATAGAATGAACGCGTTTTAAACCGTGCTGGGACCAGAGGGGCGTCCTTGCTGTCTCCCCACAGGGTTGTCTTCACCTCCAGCCCCAGGGATGTCTCACTGACCCCCTCTATCCAGGAGGGCTGTACCCTTCAGATGTAGCCCAGGCCAGGGGAGTTGGGAGCTGGTGTCATCCCGGAGTGTCTGACCCCCACCAGCGTCTCTTTGGCATGTGTGTGTGCTCAGTCGCTAAGTAGTGTCCAGTTCTTTTGCGACCCGGTGGACTGTAGCCCGCCAGGCTCCTCTGTCCAATGGGATTTCCCAGGCAAGAGTACCTGAGCTTCCACAGTGGCTCAGCAGTAAAAGAATCAGCCTGCAATGCAGGAGACGTGGGTTCCATCCTTAGGTCGGGAAGATCCCCTGGAGAAGGGAACGGCAACCCATTCCAGTATTCTTGCCTGGAGAATCCCATGGACAGAGGAGCCTGGCGGGCTACAGGCCACAGGATTGCAAAAAATGTCGGACACAACTGAGCGACTAAAACAACAACAAATTTTCTTTAGGCCACAAGGCAACTATAGCCACTTAGTATTATTGCTCTCACTATTTGTGGGGAAGAATGGGCAGTGGCGAGAGTCAAAAGGACACTGGCTTGGACCCAGAGTGACCTGCCACTTACAGGATATGTGACTCTGGGCATGCCCCTTAACTCCTCCTGGCTGCCACAAGGGTCTGAAAACATGATCTCTATCCGCTCCCCCCCCTCCGCCCCCACTCACTGAGGCTCCCCATCCCTCAACAGAAACGATGGCAGAACATGAAATTCGGGGCTGATATCCAGGATGACTACGAAGATGAAAATCTTTATGAGGTGAGTGGAAGGTCGGGGCAGGTGCAGAGCGGGTGCAGGTCTGTGGGGTGGGGGTGGGGGTCTCCTAGGGTTCCTCCTTGAGGTTGGTTGGGGGCAGGGACCTGGGCCCCAGGGCACTGAGGTCCACCCCCCTGTGTCTGCCGCAGGGCCTGAACCTGGATGACTGTTCCATGTATGAAGACATCTCCCGGGGCCTCCAGGGCACCTACCAGGATGTGGGCAGCCTCCACATTGGAGACGTTCAGCTGGAGAAGCCGTGACCCCGCCGGGCTGACCCGCCATGCACCCAGCCCGCATCTCACCCTACTTCCCCCTGAACCCGCTCTCTTTTCACAATCTTTCCTGGGAGTGTCCTGACTCAACTTCCCCCTTGGGACTGTCCACTCTTCTTCCCTCTAGGCCATCCTCGTCCTCATCCCCTCCACACACTCTAACTCAATCCTCCCCCTACTGCCTTCCCCAGCTTCCCCCACCCACCACCCAGCGGGTAATGAGCCCTTAATCACTGCCTCTAGGGGAGCTGACTGTAGCAGCCTCGGTAGTGTCACCTCCCCGCTGCCTGCTCTGTCCTGGCCACTTAGTGATAATAAATCCTTCCCAACTGCAGACCTTCGCAGGAGTCATGGATCTCGTGGGGACCACTCCCCTTCCTTCTCTGAAACCGAGAAATCCAGGACCTCAGGCCCCTCCTCCCCCAGCCCCTGCCCACTCCCCACACCTGGGACCAGGTAGTCAGTCTTGGTCATCCCCTGAAAAAACAGGAAGTGTCTTGGGAAGGGTCCTACCCCAGGCTCTGTGCCTGAGCAGAGGGGGACACAGGGGGGTCCCAGGTAACCGGTTATATTCATTTACGTGCATCTAAGTCGCCAAAACACAGTGGACTGTCTGCTGGGACTGGTACCAAATCCTGACCATAGCCACACCTGTTCTCTGCGAGTAGACTTGTAAAAGTGGGATTTTGGAGAGCCTGTGGTGGTAAATTGGGGATGGTGGGAAGACCTGGAGGGGATGAGAGAGAAGGACAGAGGTACAGTGTGTCTGAGCTGACAGAGGGGAGGGAAATTGAGACAGAGATAAGGATGGAGAGACAGAGCAAGTGAACTAAAAGACACTGGGGAGACAGGGCATCAGAGAGAGAGGCCAGGAAGAGACAGAAAGGCAAGGAGGGTCCACTGAAAATGGACATGGAGAGGCTGACCCCTGAGACTCTAAGGAAAGCAATAGATGGGGAAATGACTGATGGAGATGCAGAAAGATCCAGACCCAGCGATGGGGAGAGAAGCCTCTGAGACAGAAAGTGACAAAGAGTTGAAAAGACAGCAGGGAGAAGCAGAGGCTCGGGAGCAAGAGGGAAAGACCTCAACGTAGCAAGAGAGTCAGAGACAGAGGCAAAGAGAGGAACACGGACAGAAACACACAGAAGCAAAAACAGAAAAGACCAAGAGATACACAGAGACTCAGAGCAGGGGCGGCCACACGCAGGTGGAGACGGACGCAGGGCCCCCTGCCTCGCCAGGGAGGTGATGGCCGACGTCAGGCAGATCTGAGAAATGTGGTGCCCGTGCCCTGCGGAGGGACAGACTGACAAAGCCGGGAGAAACTGGGCGGGGTCCGGGTGGGGTTGATGCCCGCAGGTCCAGGGCGGAGCGGGGAAAGGAGGGCGGGGCCGGCGGCGAGAAGGGGAAGGAAGCGGAGGTGCCGGGCGGCCGCGGGGCGCGGGCAGGAAGCAAGGAGGGGCGGCGGGGCTGGGGCCTCCGGAAAAACGCCCCAACTTCCTGCCCCGCCAGAGCCAGGAAGCGGGAGCCGGGACACCGGGCCCGGGATCGCCGAGCCCGACCTCGGGCGCCCCGCCGGTCACCACCCCGCGCGGACACCAGGTACACCGTCCCTGGCCCCGCCCGGCCTCCCTCCCCTAGGCTGCTAGGGGAAGTAGGGAGGAGGAGGGAGGGGGCTGGGCGCTGCCGGCCGTGGAGGGGCCTCCTACCGGCCCGGCTCAGCCAGCAGCCGCCCCTCCCTGGGCCTCAGTTTTTCCATCTGTCAAAGGGGACAAAGGGAGGAGAAGTAATACTTGCTGAGGGCCCGGTAGGTGAGATGAGGGCTGCAAGCCCGGGGTCAGAACTTCCCAACTGTCCGGCGGAGGACGGATGATCATTCCCATTGCACGGGTGGGGATACTGAGACCCAGGGCGTAAAACCAACTCGTCCCAAGGCACGCACATCGTGAGACTGAGTGGAGTTGGGATTTGAACTCGCAGGTGCTTTTAGCCAAGCGCCGTCCTCCAAGTCCGCATACTTTAGAGCCACTCAAAAGGAAAAGTGGCGATAGGCCATAGGCTGTCTTGAAGCTGAAAGTTGCAGAACGCGTTTGAAAGCATTTTTTGGAAAGGTCTTTTTCTGGGTTGGGTCAGGAATTATACCTTGGGAAATAGGTTGTAGGGGACAAAAACTGGAGATCGTTCCCCATTGTACTCATGGGAAGACTGAGGCCCGGGAAGAGGTATTTAGTTTTCTCCAGGTACCGCTGCATGTCAGATGGAAAGGATTTTGTTTGCAAAATCCAGGATTTTGTTTTGCAGCCCCAGCAGAAAGTGTGCGGGGGTGCCTGGGGGGACTGCAGGGAGAATTAATGTATAAGTGTTGGGAATTCAAGTGGTCCCACGTTAGGGCGGCGAGATAGGACGGGGACCCCAGTCTGGGGGAACGGCTAAGGGTCGGGGCGACTCGGATTGAACGAACACTGATCTGGGGGCTGGAACTATCCCCGCCTCCGGCCTGGGGGCGGGGGGCAGGGGGCGGGGCCCAGGAGAGTGACGGGGGCAGTCGAGACCCGGAAACGCCAGCCCTCCTAGACAGGCCAGAGCGGCCCTATCTGGCCTGCGTGGCTCAGCGGAGAGCTAGAGCGGCCGGCAAGGAGGAGTAGAGTTTTCTGGGCTGGAGCCCGGCAGGAGCAGGCTAGAACGGCTGGCAGGAGGAGTGGAGGTGGACGCAAAGGCCGACCCTGGGCTGGCTAGAGCGACTCCGAGTCGGGGGTGGGGGAGCCCGGAGCCGGCGCGCGGAGGCTTCGGTTCTGGCTGCTGCGGTGCTTCGCCTCCGACCTGGAGCAGGTGAGGGACGCGGCCCCCGCGGGCGTCAGACCCTGACTCCGCACGTCCTCCCCAGCATCCCTGACCATGCACGCTGCCAAGTCCCGTGTAGGATTTAGGGCCCGTGTACACCCGCCACGTCCTACATATGATTTGGGGCTTGTGTAGACCTGCCACGTTCCATATAGATCCTACAGACCCTCTAAGGTTCCTGATTGCCCCGCGTGGAGGTGCAGCTCCTTACAGACTGGGGGTTTCGATACATCAGTAGCATCTGCTAGAATCCGGGGCCTTGTAGACTGTGGGTCTCGGGGACCACCAAACTCCCCTATAGAATTCTGTTCCCCTTTTAAATCTCCAGAGGTCCCACACACTGGCTTCTTTCCCTTATGTACTTACGATCCTGTGGACCAAGGATCCTTGTAGACCACCATGTGTCAAACAGAATCTGGAGCCTTATGCATTCCAAGGACTAACCTTGACTACTTTGTGTTTTAGTTTCTTTAAGGCTCCCAGAGGTTCTTGGAGACCAGGGTCATCCACTCAATATCTTATAGACCCTGAACTGTGAGTCACTCAGTCGTGTCCGGCTCTTTTCGACCCCATGGACTGTACAGCCTGCCAGGCTTCTCTGTCCGTGGAATTCTCCAGGCAAGAATACTGGAGTGGGTAGCTATTCCCTTCTCCAGGGGATTTTCCTGACCCAGGGATTGAACCCGGTCTCCTCCTTATTGCCGGCAGATTCTTTGTGGTCCAAGCCACCAGGAAAGCCTGTTGTAGACCCTGAGCCCTGCATAATACGCAGGCGCCCATGTAGTCCTTGCGCATGCCCACTTTGTTCTCGGACCCCCACTGTTAAGGACCTTGTCAACCTGCCCTCATCTCCACAGCCCCATGCACACAGCACCCTCTCTGCTGGACCTCAGGCCTTGTCAGTTGCCTTTAGATCCATCTGTCCGCTTCCACCTATCACTCTAACTTTGCAGGACTCCTTCATGCCCCATCTTTTAAGGAGCCACCCTCCTCCCCAATCCTCTCTGAGCCCAGGCCTCTGTGGAGCAGCTGAGTCCAGTCTGAACTCTTGCCCAGATCACAGTGTCCACATACCCGGATACCATAGGGAGACCTGCTGTATCTCAGCTTTGATTGAGATTTCAGTTTCCTAAGGTGGGGGTGCGGATTCTCCATGCTCTCAAAGCAGCACATTCTGGGAGTTAAATGCATAAACTCTGGAGCCAGCCTGCCTGGGTCAGAATCCTGGCAGTGCTTCTTATAAGCTGTGCCTCAGTTTCCTCCTCTGTAAAATGGGAATAATAGCAGTAATAAGAAAACTGCCCAGGGTCACTGAGAGGATTGAGTTTATACCTGTCAAGCACTAATACTGTACTTCATGGCACTTAGTGCACATTCCATGTTAGCTATTATTTCCTGTCGTGGTGATGAGGAATGAAGGAAGTAATACATATCAAGTGCATGTTCCGAGGCCTGCCTGGCACCTAAGCATTTGCTCAGATAAACCTGTGTCCTTGCCTTGGCCCTTTTGGAATTACCCCTGCCTCTGTCGAACTTTCTCCACCCACCCCTGAGTGGAATGAGCATGGACCCTCCGTGTCCATGGTCATGGCTTCCAGTCCAGAAGCTGCAGCTGGTGGCCTGGTGAAGGCTTTCTGTCTCGGATGGGAGTAATAACAGCACAGGGCTGCTTGTGGTCATGAGGCTTCAGTGAGTTACTCTGTGAAAAGCACTTAGAGCAGTGCCTAGCACACTGTAAGTGCAGTGTAAGTTCAGCTCTCATAATAAATAATTACTACTATTCTTCTGCCTTGGTTTGCAACTTTATTTATGTGAACGTTTAACAATGCTCAGATCTGAAGTCACCCAAGCTTGGATGTTGGACAAACACACTTTATAGAAAAGAATCAAAATGAGGCCTGCTTGGGTGAGCCCATAGGATGGCACTTGGACACTCCAGAAGGCATCATTGTTTAATGATCAGAGTCAAAAGGCCGGCTGCCGTTTATTGAGTGCTAGGGAGGAGGCCAGTGGAAGAGGAGAAGGATCGGACTCAGGCGACTAGGGTTATAAATAGCTTTGGGCTGTGGGGAGAGCCACCCCTCACCCCAGTGGTGCACCCCACCCGTTTCCACAGCTCCTTCCTGCCTGACACACGGGCTCAAGTGGCATTAGTCAGACTAATTAAGAACACCGAAGATGTCAGTGGGAAGACACAGGGACGGGGAGATTCTAAGGGAGACAAGATGGGAGAGACAGCGAGAGATGGGAGAGAGAGAGGGGGGAGACAGCGAGCGACGCGGACAGGTGCGGGGACAGTGGCTGCAGGAACCAGGCGTGGGGAGACAGAGGCCGAGAAGAGCGAGGAGGGAAGACGGGGAGCAAGAGAAGACAGGGTGGGGCCTCAGCGGATGTGGGGGGAGGGGAGGCAGAGATGGTGGGAAAAAATGAGCCGGGTCTGAAGAAAGGGAGAGAGAAAATGAAGAATCGGGGAGGAAAGAGGCAAAAGACAGGAGGCAGACTCAAGCGAGAGACAGCCAGGGAGGTCTGGCTGGGGAGAGGCAAGTTGGCAGACAGACAGACAGACGGGACAGGTGGATGTGGGGTGAGGGAGACAGAGGCACCTGGGGGGATGAGCTATCTGACAACCGTCCCTTACTCTCTGGGATGGGAGCCGGAAAGATGCCAGGGCCCCAGGAAGAGAAGTGGCTTCGAGGCCCCTTGGTCCCTGAAGGAGGAGGGTTTGCAGTTTTGTTTTCTTCTGTGGAGAGAGCTGGGGGTTGGGGGATTTGCCATTGTGATTTCCTGTCACAGGAAGTGGGGCTGGTGGGTTCAGAGGCAACATCCTGCCCCAAGTCTGTCGCAGGTCAGAGGCAAGCCCCCACACCCCAGTTATCTCCCTCCCAGCTCCCCTCTAACTTTTCCAACTCTGTTGGCCTGCAAGCCCTGCCCCCCTAGGACCCAACTCCCCAACCCCTCCTCCCTTACTTAGATCCAAGAGCCCCCAGGCCCTTCCTCCATCAGGGGACCCCAAATCGCAGGCTCCTGGGCCACAGCTCTCTCATGGACCCAGGCTCCCGTCCTCCAGCTCCCCCCCACACCCGGCTCCCTGTCCTCGGGCTCCCCGCCCTGGCTGGCCTCTGAAGGGCTCTTTGTCGCCACACAGAGGCCCCATTGAGCTGTGGAGGCCAGGATGGGGGGGAGAGGAGGCTGTTTACTCACCTTCGCACCTGGGCCAGGAATCTGTGAGTAACCGCCCTGCTCTCCCTGCCTCCCACCCCTCTAACCGCGGCCCCTCCTCTTCCCCCAGCCCGGCAGAGCCCATGGAGGCAGAAGACGTCGCCCGAGGGGCGGTGAGTGGAGAGGGCCGAGGGGTGAGGAGACTGGGAAGGTGGGGGAGGGGGGTGCTGTGTGGCGGGGAGCAATGTGGGCTGAAGCCATCCCTCCCCTTCCACAGGCCCCAGGGCCCCCCCGACCCGGCCTGGTGCCCGTCAGCATCATCGGGGCAGAGGACGAGGATTTTGAGATTGAGTTGAAGACGGTGAGAGGGAGGCGGGCTGGAAAAGCCTCTGTCTCAGGCTCCCCGGGGCCCCAGCCCTCAAGCCCTATCCTCAGCGTCCCCTCCCGCTTACACCCTGTTCTCCATCCTCTGATGCTGTCATTTGGCCTCCTGTTTCTGCCCATCTCTCTCTCTTTTTTAAGGATGTCTTTATTTTTTGGTTGTGCTGGGTCTTCACTGCTGAGCTCGGGCTTTCTCTAGTTGTGGCAAGTGAGGGGGTGGTGCTTCTCTTTGTTGCCCTGCGTGGGCTTCTCAATTGCGGTGGCTTCTCTCCTGCTGCAGAGCACAGGCTCTAGGGGCATGCGGGCTTCCGTAGTTCCTGCACGTGGGCTCAGTAGTTGAGGCGCCGGGGCTTAATTGCTCTGCAGCATGTGGGGTCCTCCCAGAACAGGGATCGAACTGGCATCCCTTGCATTGCAAGACAGATTCTTAACCACAGGACCACCAGGGAAGCCCCCATCTTCCTAGTACCTCCTTCCTCATCCCCTCACCCCATCCTCAGTGCCCGTTTCGATATTACAGCACAAGCTGTCAGCCGGTTTACTCTGATCGCAGTTTTTATCGCTGCCCACTCCCTGTAATGACAGCGCAGATCCTCGTTCCATCTCTCCTGATTTCTCTCCTCACCACCCACCGTTAGAACATGAAGTCTCATCCATCCTCCCCACCCCCTAACTGGCCACCATCCCAGCAGTGGCACCATCAGCACCCCCACCCCCCCAGCTTGGGTCCTTTGGGGAAGGTGCCCGGGAAGAGGGGCGGGGATCAAGCCCCAAGCCCCTCCACTGCTCCCCTCTGTCTCACTCCCTTCCCCACCCCTCAGAACCCCGAGGAACAAAACAACCAGTTCCAGAACCTGGATCAGGTGAAGCGGCGCCCGGCCCATCTTATGGCCCTCCTGCAGCACGTGGCCATGCAGTTTGAGCCAGGACCCCTGGTGAGGGCAGGGCTGGGGAGGCACGGGGGCGGGGCCGGAGAGGCACGGGGCGGGGCTGGGACCGGCCGCAGTGTTCAGTGCTTTGGGCCCGCGAGGGTCTGGGAAAGAGACCCAGAGCACACAGCTTGAGAGCCAGGAAGCCCGCCATGGGGTCCAGACAAGGTTGCAGCTGCCAGTGTAAATTTCTGAGCAAAGCAGGGTGCAGTCTCGCAGAGCAACAGAGAATCCAGCAGCCTGGAGGAAAACCGTGCCCCGGCTGCCCTCCCGTGCCCATGGCAGCATCACTCGTCAGTGACAGCGCCCTTAGCCCCAGAATCTTAATTCTCCGCAGGTGCCTCCAGTCAGTGCTTCAGGGCTGGTGGTTGGGAGAAAGCCAGTAGCCTTCTCGGGCCTAGGCAGCACAGCAGGCCCTGGTCCAGAAACAAGGAGACCGCTCCAAGCAGCCCACGAGGCACAGAGGACGTAATGGATGCTACAGAAAACTTGTATCAGGCAGAAAATACTGGGGAGGTGTGGATGCAGAGCCATATTGTCTGGGAGACGCCTGCAGAGTCTAGAGAACCCGGCAGGTGGCTTAGGGAGGAAGAAGGCCCAGTGCTGGCTGGAGAAGGCTCTGTGGATTGGGGTCCTGTCCCGTGAGGACCCCACGCAGCCCAGCATAGGCTGGGAGTTGGGCTTAGACCAGGGCACTGCTCTGTACTGGATGTGGGTCGTAGTGTTGGTTGCTCAGTCGTGTCTGACTCAGCAACCCCATAGACCATAGTCCACCAGACTCCTCTGTCCATCGAATTCTCCAGGGAAGAATACTGGTGTGGGTAGCCATTCCCTTCTCCAGGGGATCTTCCCAACCCAGGGATCAAACACAGGTCTCTCACAAAACAGGCAGATTCTTCACCATCTGGAACCACCAGGGAAGCCCCCTCCAGAAAATAAGGAGGCTGATGGAAGTGGCGGAAAGGGATGCCTGGGGGTGGCAGAGAGAAGGCTGTATTGACTGACACCAAAGTATCAGAAACAGGAAATCAGGAAATTGCCAGAAAAGGACTGTCCCCTCTGCAGCCTCCCCTAATGCCTAAGGCACTGGCCTTCTGGGCAAAGGAGTCCCCCTGCTGAGCCTGAGTGTTTCTGGAACTTGAGCTCCTGGAACTTAGCCCAGGGGTTGTGCTGGTTGCTGTGTCCCTTTCCAGATGTGGAAACTGAGGCCTCGCCAGGGTCAGGGGTGTGACTAACGTGACCCGGATGGCCTTTGGCGTTTTGAGATTTGTCCTCATGCCGTTCCCTCACCTCACTGACTGGTGGAGCGGCCAGGAGATGGTTGTGGTTGCCTGGGCTGCTTCCTCTTAGCCTCAGATGGAGTTTTGATTTTTTTTGGGGGGGGGGTGGGAAGGGGGCAGGCGTAGATTACTGGGGCGAGTCCTTAGCCGACTGAGACCATGTCCCTTACCCAGTGAGAGTGTGCCAGGAGCCAGGACAGGTTGGAGGCCCCACAGCATTGCCACTGTCAGCCAGCAGAGGGCTCCCTCCACAGGCAACCTCAGGGAATGCTTGACGAATGAATGAGTGAGCAAGCATCACTCGTCCTTCTGTTTACGTGATCAGCCCCGCTGTGCGCTAGGCCCTGAGACACCGATGAATCAGAACCTCCTGGCTGCCACACACACACCCTTGAGTAACACAGTATTGCTTGGCGATGGAGAGTCGCAGAGACAGACTGCCAGAAATCCAATCGCAGTTTTGTCACTTGCTAGCTGTTTTCTCATCTGCAACAACGGGATAATGATGGTCCTCCCCATGGTTGAACAGATTAATGCAGGTGGAGGGTTTGGACAGTGTCGGGGATGCACTGAGCCCTCTTAGTATAGCTGGGGGCGGTGATGGTTGTAACAGCAGCAGCAGCGAGAAGACAGACCGAAGAACCATTTCACAGGAGAGAAAATTAAGGGAATGGTGCAGTGGCCCTGGGCAGCTGTGCGGGAGTCGGGTGTTGGGATGCGGGACATCGGGGAGCACTTCCCAGAGGGTTTGCACCCCGAGGCTTTCCAAGGGGCAGTGCGGTTTGGGAGGGGGGGAAGAGGATGGGTCACGCTCTGTGTCCCGCAGCTCTGCTGCCTGCATGCGGACATGCTCGGCTCCCTGGGCCCCAAGGAGTTCAAGAAGGCCTTCATCGACTTCTACCACAGCTTCCTGGATAAGCACTCGGTGAGAGACCCCTTCTAGGGCCCCCGTCCCCCATCCCCAACCCCCTAGACAGCCACCCTGCTCCTCCCAACCTCCACCCTGCTGAGGACAGTGTGAAGGGAGGCCTGGCCCGCCCGGTGGGAGACCTCATGCCAGCCTGGCTCTCCATCCACTGCTCCTCCCGTCAGAGCACCGTTCCCACCTGCTGCCTGGGCTGCCATCCCTTCATCCCATCACGGCTGCCCCTTCACTTCTGCATCCTCCCCTTCACTCCATTCTCTCTCCTGAGCAGATTCTGCGAGTGATGGTCCCTCCCCCCGTGGCCTTTGAACTTGGTAAGGAAATGAAAGGGGACTTTGGGGTGAGGGAGAAGTCGCGAGCAGGGACCAGGAGCCCCCCCCGGGGTGGGAGGCCACGCTCACACCACGGTCCCTGGACAGCGGAGATGCCTTCCTTTCTAACGGCCACCCCAGCCCAAGGAAGCATGGCTGTCAGAGTCCAAGGGTGGGCAGGGCTAGGGGCGGACTCACGGCCCAGGGAACTGGCCCCCAGCCCGGGCCCCGTTGTCCCCGCAGACCGCACGCGGCCTGACCTCTTCTCTGAGGACCTCCAGCGGCAGTTTGTGCAGGAGGTGGTGCAGAGCCAGCAGGTAGCCGTGGTCCGGCAGCTGGAGGACTTTCGCTCCAAGAAGCTCATGGGCATGACACCCTGGGAGCAGGAGCTGGCCCAGCTGGGGGCCTGGGTGGCGCGGGACCGTGCCAGCTATGAGGCCCGGGAGCGGCATCTGGCTGAGCGGCAACTGACCCACCTGGAGGAGATGCAGTAAGTGGGGCAGGTTTCTCCTTAGCCCAGGGGGCACCCTCTGCTATCCCATCCTCGTCCCATCTGCTTCCAGGCTTCCTCTTCAGCTTCAGGGGTCATTTCCACGCATTTGGTTTCCTCTCTTAACTTCTGGGGCCCTTGTGTGCATGCTTCAGTCATGTCCAGTTCTTTGCAACCCCATGGACTGTAGCCCATCAGGCTTCTCTTGTCCATGGGATTCTCCAGGCAAAAATACTGGAATGGGTTGCCATGCTCTCCTCCAGGGGCCCTTACTGACCCAGGGATCAAACCTGTGTCTCTTGTCTATCTGCATTGCCAGGCAGGTTCATTACCACTGGTGCCACCTGGGAAGCCTTCGCATTTTCACCCATCTGGTTTTGCATCTTCCCTTCCCAGCTTGGGGGTCCCTCCCAGTTCCCAGGTCTCATCCATGGTCTTGCATTCAGGCCTGGGCTTTGGGGACTGCCCTTGCAACTCCCACCGCCCCGAGTGAGGGTCTCTCCTCCAGCAACTGTCCATCCCAGATGCTTTGGCAGAGTGCCCCCCACCTTTGAAGGGGACAGTGACCTGTTGGGCTGGGTAGTCAGGGACCCCAGGCTTAGCACATTGCTCACAGACTTTTTCTTCTTACAGGCACACCATCTCTAATGATGAGGAGAAGAGGTGATGGAAGCAGAGGCCGGCAGGGAGTTTGGTGTCACGGGCCTGAAGGGGGGTGGTCTACCTGGGGGCCTGGGTGTTGAGCTGCATGCCCCGGCTCCATTCCCTAGAACCTCCTCTCTCTCCCTTTGCTCAGATGCTCAGCAGGAGGTGGTTGTGGGGCTGGGGTGGGAGGTGAGCAGAGGGAAGCTGTGGGGGCGGCAGGGTCCCTGCGTGTCTGTCCGTGTGCCCTCACTGTCCCCTCCCCACAGTGCCGCCGTGGTCAACGCCATCAGCCTGTACATGCGGCACCTTGGGGTGCGGACCAAGAGCGGGGACAAGAAGTCCGGGAGGAATTTCTTTCGGAAAAAGGTGCTTCCCTGAGCGCCCAAACCTGGCCCTTTCCTCCCCAGAGAAGGCCTTCCCCCCTCCACCCCAGGAAACCTCTATGCCCCTGAGGTTTGAGCCCTCTGTTGACATCGGTCCAGAAATGCCAAGCCCCCTCTCCCCCCCTTCCCCAGATGATAGGGAACCGGCGGTCAGATGAACCGACCAAGACCAAGAAAGGCCTGAGCAGCTTCCTGGATGCCGCCCGCTGGAACCGGGGAGAGCCCCAGGGTGAGGTGCCCAGCCTTGGCCCTGCCCCTACTTCCCCGTGTTGCCCCTATCTCACGGTCCCATCTCTCGTTTCAGCCCCAGATTTTCGACACCTGAAGGTCGAGGTTGATGGTAATGGTCCTGAATCTAGAGCATCATCCATCCTGGGGACCTAAGAGGGGAGGTGGGGGGACCCACACGATTTGAGGGAGGAGGGGCGAGGGGCTAGGACTCTTGGGTCCGAGGGTGGAGGAGGGGTCTCCTGGGTGATGGGGAGGACCTTAGCCTCTTAGATCCCCCAGCCCTTGTGGATCTGAGTCGCTTGACTCTCATACTCAGTTTTCTCCCTCAATACGTCCCCAGCTGAGAAGCCGGGCCTTACAGAACGTAAGGGAGGTCAGGGGGCTCCTTCCCGGGACCGGAATCTCGGAGGCCCTGGGCAGGACACCCCTGGAGTTTCTCTGCACCCTCTGTCTGGGGACAGCCCTGACCGGGAGCCAGGTGAGTTTCCTATACCCCCCAGCAGAACAGCCCCTTGGTCCGCTGCCCTCCCTGCTTCTTGCCACCAGTGTTACTGATAACCACTTCCTTCCCCTGGTTTACCTTTTCCACGGCTTTCCTCCTAAGCTCTGACCTCTGTCCTGGTGATGGATTTCCCCACCTCCTTGGACTACATTTCCCATCAGCCCCCATGGTTTCATTTCCCAGAACCCTCTAAGTCCATGACCGATCAACCCCCTTAGATGGTGAACCTGGCTGCTCCATGGAAAGGTCTCCCACTCCTTGGGTGACGCCCCCCAGAAAGCCACTTGGCCAGGGCCTGGGTTCAAATCCTGGTTCTGCATTTTACTTATGTCAGATCTTAGAAACCCCTCCTCTCTCTGAACCTCAGCCTCCTCCCCTCTAAATGGGATACATTCTCTTCCCACAAGTCCCAGTGGAGTGTTGGGAGAATGAATGAATGTGGAGGCATCCAGTCTCCTCTCCAAGTGGGAGACTGGCACCTCAGTTTTGCGACATCTTCACCCACTGGGCCCTAGCTGCCCAGGGCCCTGTTTTCAGAGCTCTTTCCATCTGTCTGTGCATGTGCTTAGTCATTCAGTCGTGTCCAACTCTTTGCAACCCCATGGACTATACGGTCCAGGGAATTCTCCAGGCCAGAAATACTGGAGTGGATAGCCTTTCCCTTCTCCAGGGGATCTTCCCAGCCCAGGGATCAATTCCAGGTCTCCCACATTGCAGGCAGATTCTCTACCAGCTTCCATCTGTCTGTCCCCCACTAAAATACAGAGCAGCCACGTGGTGTTGGCCAGGCAGTGGATGGTTCAAGGAATGGAGGCCCCCAGGGTGTAGTGGGGTGTGGGTCTCACCACCGCAGGGGCTTTCCAGCCAGCCTTGCTTCCCCCCTCACATGGTCCCCACAGGTGTTGATGCCCTCCTGGAAGTGGGGGACCCGCCCCCGCAGGGCCCAGCCAGCCTGGACACCCCAGCGCCCCCAGAGACCACGGAGGAGGGTGCCGACACAGAGAGGTGCCCGGGGCGGGCGCAGGCTGGGCGGGGGAGGGTACGTGTTGGGAGTCGTGTTGCCACTTGCACCTGCCTGTCCCCAGCCGAGCCGTCTCCACTCTGCCCTGATCCTCCCTCTTCGCCTCCTCTCCCTTCTTCCTCCGCTCTGTCTTTCCCCATCTCTCCCTTCATTCCTTCTTCCTCCCTTTCTCCTTCCCTTCTTCCTCTCCTTCCTTTTTCACTGAATTTTTTTCTCCTCTCCCCTTGCCCCCTCTTGCTCTCCTTTCCTCCCCCTTCCTCTTCTCCCACTTCACTCCCTCTCGGCTCTTCCTGGCCCCTCTCCCTCTGCCCCACTACCACCCCCTCTTCCTTCCGTCCCCCCACCCGCCCCACCCATTCTTAAGCCTCCAGCCCAGCCTCCTTGCTCCTGCCTCCCAGCGCCCCCTCCCTCCCTCACCCCAGCCCTCTGTGCTCCATGCCTGGGGGCCCTGTCCTCCTCACAGTTGGGGGGCAGGCTCTGCCCCCTGCCAGTCCTCGTGCAGCTGCTTTGGGGACCCTGTGGTGGGTGGGGGAGGTGAGTCGGGTTCCCTCTGGGTCCACCTCTGATCCTGTCCCCCTCTCTCCCCAGAAAGTGGAAGAGGTGGGTGCCTGGGCCCTGGGTGGGGGGAGGGCTAGCCCCTCCCCCATTTCTCCTAGCCCCTCCCCTCCCCCCAGGGGCCACCCCTTCCCCTTCACCCCTGTGAGGGGTGGGTGGGGACACCACCCTCCCAGCCGAAGAGCTAAGTATTGAAACCCCCCTCCCCGCCTTGCCTCCTGGCTCTGCCCCCATCCCCCTGCCTCAGGGAAGGGAGGGGGCAGTCCTTTGCTCCCTACTGGGTTCCCCGTCCCTGTCCCTCCCCCACCAGTTTCAGTATCCCTTCTGACCACCCCCCACTGCCCCTGCACCCCGAAGTTACACTGGTCCTTCTGACTCTCTCCTCTCTTCTGTTGCATGTTTGATCCCTGTGCTGGTCTCTCCCCATCTCTCCCTGTCCCTGTCCCCGTCCCTCCCCGTCTCCCTCCCCGTCTCTCCCTGTCCCGGTCTCTCCCTGTCTTGGTCTCTCCCTGTCTGTCCCGTCCCGGTCTCTCCCTGTCCCGGTCTCTCCCTGTCTTGGTCTCTCCCCGTCTGTCCCTGTCCCCGTCTCTCCCTGTCCCGGTCTCTCCCCGTCTCTCCCTGTCCCGGTCTGTCCCTGTCCTGCTCTCTCCCCATCTCTCCCTGTCTTGGTCTCTCCCTGTCTCTCCCTGTCCCGGTCTCTCCCCGCCTGTCCCGGTCGGTCTCTCCCTGTCTCTTCCTGTCTTGGTCTCTCCCTGTCCCGGTCTCTCCCCGTCTGTCCCTGTCCCGGTCTCTCCCCGTCTCTCCCTGTCTTGGTCTCTCCCCGTCTCTCCCTGTCCCCGTCTCTCCCCGTCTCTCCCTGTCCTGGTCTCTCCCTGTCTCTGTCCGGGCCTGACTCTGTCCTTGGCCTCGGGGTCCAGGCTGTCAGGGCGTCTGGGGCGCTCAGAGAGCCTGCGGGTGAGTGACCGCCGCCGGCCTTCCCGGGGCAGCCTCGGGGCTAAGGGCCGGGGTGGGGGCCGCTCCCGGAGCGACGTGGACATGGACCCCAGCTCCGCCACGGCCGTGCTTGGCCCTGCCCGACGAGCCACGTACGTCACTCCCCGCCCTGCCCCCCGCATCCACCGAGGCAGCCTGGAGAGTCAGGGAGGCCAGGGTGGGGGATATCGGATGCTGAGGTCACTGTGGGCCTCCAGTGGTCACAGGAGAGGGGTGAGCTGCTGCTTTCCAGAGATCTGGGGGCCGGTCCGCAGCTCGGCTGCCCTAGGGGATGGGCGTGGAAGGAGTCAAAGGCTCTTTCCTGGGATGCCCCGAGCCAGGCACCTGACGAGGCCTCTGTCCCACAGCCCGGAGCCTGGAGACGAGGGGGAGCCGGGCCGCTCGGGACTAGAGCTGGAACCGGAGGAGCCGCCTGGCTGGCGAGAGCTTGTCCCCCAGGACATTCTGCACAACCTGCCTAGGAGCCAGGTGAAGCGGCAGGAGGTCATCAGTGGTGAGTGCCACCCCCTCCAGCCCACTATGGCCAAGGACACAGCCCACCTCTGGCAAAGACAGACGCAGGGGGATGGCCGTCTTGTTGTTGCTTACACCAGAGCTTGAAGGCCGCCCAGTTCTCTCAGAGGGCCATTTGTTAGCTAAATTGTAGAACATCCCAGGGAAGGAATGGGAAGGCAGCTGTTGGAAGTGACATTTCCAAGGAATTTATTCTGTTTTGGCCACGCTGCGCGGCATGTGGGATCTTAGTTCCCTGACCAGGGATTGAACCCACGCTCTCTCCCTGCAATGGAAACACAGAATCGTAACCACTGGGCCGCCAGGGAAATCCTCTCTAAAGAATTTTTTGTAGTGCGGGACAATGTTGACGTGAACAGCCAGAAACAGTCTATAAAAGTTGCATTTCTAGCACAAGCCTTTGTCTCCTTGTTTGTGAAATGTGAGCAGTGATAACTCCTCCCTTAAAAGTCCCACAGAGATAAAGATGAGATGATTCATGCATTCAGCATAGTGATGGGTCCAGGGACAGAGCATTCAGCTGTGACTGCTATTACGACTATGATCTTAAGCACTCAGGGGAGAAAAAGATTCCCACTCAGAAAACTTTGGGAAGATAATATATTTTTAGCAATGCTTGCTTCTGAGCTGAGAGATACCATTTTTGTCTTAATTCTTCCCTGTGATTTCAAATTGTGTTGAGAGAGGTTTGCCAGATGTAGAGTGTTTTGGGAAACTCATTTGGAAGTTAATTTACAGGTTATTTAATGGTTGAGAAGGATTCTCATTCAGAAGTTTTAGGGCAGTGGTTAGATGCCCTTTGGGTCACAGATCCTTCTGAGGATAATGATCAAAACATTCCCAGTTCCATCTGATAGAATTTTCTGGAATGATGGTAACATGCAATAAATATCTGTCTGTACTTTCCAACATGGTAACCACCAGCCACATAATAGCTGTTGAGCATCTAAAGCATGGTGAGCACAACTGATAGCTGAATTTTGCATTATATTTCATTTTAATTAAGCAAAATTTAAGAGTTATTGGCATAGCTAGTGGCTACCACATTGGACAGCATGGCAGTTTCTCTCACCAGAAATATATGCATACTTAACATACAAAATCGTGCATTTAGTCTCTGGGGATTTGAGGGATCACTGGAACTCAGGCATGCACCCCCTGGAGCCCCCTGGATCCCAGGCCATCAACCTGTCAGAGAGTCATTGTGCCAGAAACAGCCTGAGAAACTTGCTGGATGGTTAGACTTGAAATGCAGCTGCAGGCAGTGAGGCGACCAACTTGTCCCCAATTTTCCTGGGACTGTCCTGGTTTGGGGACTTCCCAGGTGGTGCAGTTGGTAAATACTGCCTGCCAATGCAGGAGATGCCAGAGATACGGGTTCGATTCTTGGGTTGGGAAAATTCCCTGGAGAAGGAAATGGCAACCTGCTCCAGTATTGCCTGGGAAATCCCATGGGTGGAGGAACCTGGTGGGTTACAGTCCATGGGGTCACAGAGAGTCAGACATGACTGAGCGTGCATGCCCACACGACCTAGTTTTAGCACTGAAAATCTCATGTCCCGGGAAACTCATGGTATGAGGCAAACTGGGACTGCTGGTCCCCTTGGCTGGCTGCAACTGCCATATGGGAAAGGCAGTGGGGTGGAGGAATTCTCAGTGGCTATTTCAGGGGCGAGTGGCTCCACCCAGAGCCTTCCTTGTGCCATCCCCTCCCCACCCTGCCTCTGAGAGGGCCCCCCCACACCCCCAGAGTCTGCATGCTCCCCAACTCCAACTGCCTCCTGTCTGCTGTCCCCACAGAGCTCCTGGTGACGGAGGCGGCCCATGTGCGCATGCTCCGCGTGCTCCACGAACTCTTCTATCAGCCCATGGCAGACGGGGGCTACTTCTCCCAGCAGGAGCTCCAGACCATCTTCCCCAGCCTGGACGAGCTCATCGAGGTGCATTGTGAGTGCGGGACTGTGGCCCTCTCATCGTTCCACCTGCCAGCTCTCTGTTCCGTTGCCTTGCCGTTGACCCCGGGCAGCCTCTGGTCTAGCACTGGGGAGGGCCACACTCCAGATCCCCAGATCCCCAGAGCTCACCTCCTAGGGACACATCATCAACAGGCATGGGGCGGGGAGTTGGGGGGGGGGGCAGTCACTGGCCCCAAGGATCCAACACACCCACCTGCAGCCCGAGCCCCCACCCCCCAGCACCCGACCAGCTCTGCATCCAATCTCGGGGACTCTGACAGAGCACCACCTTTCCTCTCTGCTCCCTACAGCCCTATTCCTTGATTGCCTGATGAAGCGGAGGCAGGACAGTGGCTACCTCATCGAGGAGATCGGAGATGTCCTGCTGGCCCGGGTGAGAGAGCCCCGCCCAGACACCGCCCACTTGCCCCTCCCCCTCAACTGTCCCGCCCCTCCCCTCCACTGCCCCGCCTCCCCATCGCCCCGCCCCGCCCTCTCTGCCTGGCTGGGGACCTGGGACCCAGGCCCAGGGTCTCAACCTTACCCGCATCCAAGCCCCAGGGGTCTGGGCCTCTAGCCCTGACCTCCATCCCACCTGAGATACCCTCCCTGACCTGCCTCTCGCTGTAGTTCGATGGTGCCGAGGGCTCGTGGTTCCAGAAGATCTCCTCCCGCTTCTGCAGCCGCCAGTCATTCGCCTTAGAGCAGCTCAAAAGCAAACAGCGCAAGGAACCCCGGTTCTGTACCTTCGTGCAGGTGAGGTGGGGGGGGGGGGGTGGTCTAGGCCCCAGGGTCCCTGGGGAGGGGGCCAGCGTCCTGGTGTCTCAGCGCTGCCGTTCCTGCAGGACGCCGAGAGCCGGCCCCGGTGCCGCCGGCTGCAGCTGAAGGACATGATCCCCACGGAGATGCAGCGTCTGACCAAGTACCCGCTGCTTCTGCAGAGCATCGCGCAGAACACAGGTAGAAAGAGCGGCCCCGCCCCGTCCTTCCGGACCCTGGCTCTCCAGCCTCCAGCCTTGGCCTCGCGACCCGGAGCTTCCAGGGTTGGGGTTCACCCCGGGGCCGGTCTTCCGCTTTCCCCACAGAAGAGACCGCAGAACGGGAGAAAGTGGAGCGGGCAGCCGAGTGTTGCCGGGAAATTCTGCAACACGTCAACTATGCCGTTCGGGACATGGAGGACCTGCTGGTGAGCAGGGTGGGGCCCTGGGCAGGGGTGGTGGGGCGTGCATATGCAGTGGTCTGTGGAAGCCAGTGACCCTCCCTTCCCTGCCCCTAGCGGCTCAAGGATTATCAGAGGCGCCTGGATTTGACCCACCTGCGGCAGAGCAATGACCCCATGCTGAGCGAGTTCAAGGTGCCCTCCCCGCTCCCCTCCCCTCCTCTCACCCTACCCTGGGCATTCTCTGATAGCACACCCAGGAAGCAAGAGGGGCCCCTCAGCTCTGACCCCACCCCCCTCATTTCCCAGCGGGGAATGAGCTGACCTGACCGACCCCCCATGGTCATCCCCACCTTCCCCCGCCCCACCATCGGCTTCACCGGCCATCACCCCTTCCTGCCTGCCTCCAGAACTTAGACATCACCGGCAAGAGGTTGATCCACGAGGGCCCACTGACGTGGCGGGTAACGAAGGACAAGGCTGTGGGTGAGCGCCAGAGCAGCGAGCAGGGCGGGGTGGAGGGGTGCCTCGGGGCCAGGGTGTCAGGGGGGGGGTGCTGAGCCCTGCCCCCCAACCCGCAGAGGTGCACGTGCTGCTGCTGGATGACCTGCTGCTGCTGCTTCAGCGCCAGGACGACCGGTTCTTGCTTAAGTCGCACAGCCGGACGCTGACGCCCACGCCCGACGGCAAGACCATGCTGCGGCCGGTGCTGCGGCTCACCTCCGCCATGACCCGCGAGGTGGCCACCGGTGAGCCCCCGGGCACGGCCGTCCCCAGGATGGCGGAGGAACGCTTCGAAGAGCTGGGCGCGCATGCTCTGTGACCGGGGGCGGGGCTAGCTGGCCGCCCTGAGGCTGAGGCTTGGGGGGGCAGGGGGGGCGGACCCTGGACTGGACACGGCCAGGGTGCCAGGCTGGTTTGTGAATTTTATTAAGTTAAATGGGAAACTGCCCCCAGGTTTTTGCACAGAAGAGCTGCCAGTTCTAAGTAGTATTTTGAAAAGATGCCCTGGCCCCATCTTGGGAGCTGTAGAGAGCAGGGATTGAAACCTGGTGGGGCCATGGTGGTGGGAGGGGTGCTGGAGGTCTTGGAGGTAGAGCTGACAGGGCTGTCATTTCCTGATTAGATGAGGGAGGGCTCCGGACCGGGGCAGAGTAGGTGAGTTGAGTCCTGGGAGCCCTAAGGTCATGGAGGATTTCCCCAGGTGCATGTTGGGGTGACCCTGGCTTTGAGCCTCACTTTTCCCTCCCCCTGCAGATCACAAAGCCTTCTATGTCATTTTTACCTGGGACCATGAGGCCCAGATATACGAGCTGGTGGCGCAGACGGTGTCCGAGAGGAGGATGTGAGTGGGTCTGGATTCCTGGAGCGGGTGGAGGAGGAGGAGAAGGAGGCCCGGGCCCCAGGGTCTCTGGGGACAGGGTGGGGGTGGGATGTCCTGGCCCAGGGTCTGGGGGCTCTGACGGCCCAGGGGGCTGGCCTGTCTCCTCAGCTGGTGTACTATCATCACCGAGACTGCTGGATGCCTGAAGGTCCCCGCCCCCACCTCCCGACCAAAACACCGGCCCAGCCCCAGCAGGTGAGGGGGCCAGGGGAGGGAACCAGAGGTCAAGGGGCAGCCTCCCTGTGTGTCCCCAGAACCTGAGCTCCAGCCCAGTCTCCATGTGCGTGCATGTGCACGTGTGTGTCTATGTGCATGCACGTGAAGGTGTGTGCAGGTGTGCACCCACCCCACCACGGCCCATCTGTCTCCGATCCAGGCCTCTCTGTCTTCCACTGGCCAAGCCTCTCTGTCTCCCTGTCTCCCAAACTCGACCTTTGTCTCTATCTCCGGACCTCCCTGCCTTCCCCACCTCCAGCTCCCTGTCTCCCTGCCCCTGCTGCCCACCAGGGCCAGGGTGGTGGGGTCACCCGGCACTTGCTCCCCTCAGCACCCGTGAACCCCTGCTTAGCAGCTCCGAAAACGGCAATGGCAGCCGAGAGATGCCCCCAGTGGATGGTGAGCCTAGATAGAAGGGCGATGAGTGGGAGTGGGGGGCTCCACAGGAAGCCTGGCAGGGACTGAGCCCCTTCTCCCCAACCCAGGCCGGATGGAGAGACTCTTCAACTCCCTCCTGCCCTTCTGCAGACAAGGCCTTGAGGGCCAGCTCGCTGCCAAGGCCCTTCAGAAAGGTAGCTCAGCCCCACCTGCGCAGGGCGGCCACCGCCTGCCCCCACACTGCTTTCCCACCTGCCTGTGCTCAGCCGCCGGAAGCAAACCCACCCAGTCCACCCCGTGCACAGCCCCAGGCTGCACCAGCGTCCTTGGTGGCCCCAAGCCCCTCTGCCTCCTGCAGCCCCTGTCCCTTCCTGACCTTCAGTTCAGCTTCTCCCCGGGGCCCATCTCTGTGCTTGGTGCCCTGCCCCTCAGCCCCAGTTTCACACCCCTGCACCCCTCCACCCCTCCTCGCATCCCCCAGCCCCTCCCGCAGGTCTGGCTAACCAGAAGCTCATTCCCACCGTAGGCCCACACCCATCCCCAGCTACATCTCCCAGCCCTCGCCCCCCCCACGTCTGACTCTATCCCCTCACCCCTGTCCAGTGCTGACCCTGAAACAGCTCCTGTTGCCTTCGGAGGAAGACAGCGGGGCAGGACCTCCCCTCGAAGGGGATGGGGTCCCAGGGGGCGGCCCCTCAAGCCCAACGCAGCATCAGGAAATTCGGGAGAAGCTGCTCAGCCTGGAGGAGACCATTAAGCAGCTGGAGGTGGTGTGGCCTGGGGGTGGGAGTGGGGAGGAAGGGGCTGACTAAGTGGAAGCCCTTCTCACTGATGATCCCCCAAAACCAGGAGGTGGAGGAGGAGTTTTGCCGCCTGAGACTCCTCCTGTCTCAGCTTGGGGAGAACAGCATCCCCCAGTCTGGCTGTACCTGAGGCCCCCTGCCCCAGGCAGGTGAGTGGGGGGCCAGGGGAGCCGGGCACAGGCCAGAGAGGAGGTGCCCGAGTGACCCCACTGGATGCTAACAGCTGCCTAGCCCTGTCCGTTTCTCTCCCTCCATCTTTGACTTTCTGCATCTCCCCACTCCGCCTCCTATCTCCATCTCTGTTTCTCTGGCTCTTCTGTGCTTCTTCCCCACCCTCCCCTTCCACCCTGTCCATCTCTCTCCATCTCTCTCCGCATCTCCCTTCTGCTCCTGCCTCTCCCCTGCCCCCAGGCCTTTCGCAAGGAGAGGGCCACCCGCCACCGCACGACCACCGACCACCCAGACCACCGACTACCCAGCGTCTCCAACCCCAGGGGCCTGAGGAGAGGGAGCTGGGCTGCCCCGGGCCATGCCTTGGGGGGTGGAGGGCGCCCAGATGGGATCACTGCCCCCCGCCACCTCCCACTGGCTTTGGCCTTCTCTCCCTCCCACTTGGGGGACTCAGGGCTTCATTCCGGGGGGGCCCCACCTGGCCCCCATTCCTGGGCCATCTCAGTATTGCCTGGGTGGGGGGGGTGGCCAAACCCTCCAACCCCCACCCCCCAAGTGCCTTTGCTCTGTTTTTATACCCTGAATTGGAGGTTTATTTTTTAATATATATTATCTAAGGAGAGGTCTGAGTGTGTGAGGGTGGGGAAGGGCCCCAGAATGGCGTCTGGAAACCCCCCCAAGACTGTCTGGCATTGCTTCCTCCGTCTGTCCCACTGCATCGCCTCTGCGTTCATCCAGTCCCATGTCTTAACGTTGACTCCCCAGGGCTGCCCGCCCCCCCCAACACACACACCTCTCGCAGCCCCCACCCCCAAGCCTCTTTGGTCACCTATGCCGATGCTGGGCATCCAGCATCTCACACTTCTTTCCGTTCGTTTATTTTTGTAGTAAATCTCTGGGGGTGGCTGATGGGGGCCGGGGGGAGGGGGGCCCTCCTGGGTGGGGGCTGGGGGCGGGTTTATTGCTCTGAGCTCCCTGTCCCCAGGGGGCCTGTGGGGAAGGGTGGGAGGCGGGCGTCAGCACTGGGGCCACACGAACACTCAGGTCACAGCACAGGGGCAGGTGGGTGGGGGGAGGCTGGGCGCCATATTGCACTTCAGGAGGGGGGCGTCAGGCGGGGACCACCCCCCGCTCAGACTGGAGCCTGGGGAGGAGGCTGGAGGTCATCGTGTCTCCTCCCCTCACTGGAGAGGGGAGGTGAGACCCCCCAGTCTGGGGCTGGGGAAGAAGCCTGGGGCAGCCATGTGCCCGGCCCCAGCCTCCGGCAGGACATCAAGGACAGACCGGGCCACAGAAGAGGCCCGCGGGCGGCCGCCCTGGTCTCCACCCCGGCAGAATCCATCTCCCCGCAGCAGTTCAGCTGCCGACCGCCCCTTTGCCCGCCTTGGCCTTGGGGGGCACGGGGAGGCCCTCGTCGCCGTCACTGTCAGAGCTGCAGCCACTGACGTCGGTGATCTCCAGCTCCGAATCGCTGTCCTCCTTCCCTCCCAGCGCGGCCTCTGGACCCCCGGCCCCCGGCAGCGCCAGGCGCTGGGCCACGGCCAGGCCCGCGGGACGCTCCGGGCCCAGGCCCTCCCCGGTGGCGGCCAGCAGGGGCGTGGCGGTGGGGCCGCCCCCTGCCCCTGCCGAAGGCAGGTGGCCCAGGGAACTGGCCAGGGGGTTGGGGTAGAAGTGTGGTGGGTAGAGAGGCGGGGGCAGCTTGGGGAAGGGGCCAGTGAGGTACGGGCTGAAGTTCCAGGGGTGCTCAGGGAAGGCGCGGCCGAAGTGCCCCAGCAGGCCAGGGGGCTTGGAGTAGCCTGTGGCACCTGGGGAGAAGGTGACAGGCACAGAGGGGGTCAGTTGGGCCGGCTCATTCCTCCCTGCCGTGTTACACCTGATTTTTCCCATCGTCCTCCCACACGGCATCTCCCCACCCTCACGTGGGTCCCCTCATTTCCACCCCCCTGCCTGCCTCCCATTCATTTAGTGCCCCCCAAAAGCTCTGCTGTCAGCTTGACCCCTTCTATAGCTTCCCTCCTCTCTGCTTCACCTTCCTCACATCGTCTGACTTCCAGAGACACACGCGCGCATGCACACATGCACACGCACACACACAGCCTCGCCCAGGGCCTCCTTCCTGCATCCTGGCTCCTCCTCCATCTATCTTTGCCCACCTTCTTCCCTCACACACGTGCAGCATGCCTGCCCACCCCCCGCCCCCACCCTGGGGGCACCCCTGGACCCCAGGCCCTTACCAGAGCCCAGGAATGGGAAAGGGCTGTCTAGACGCAGCTTGTCTGTCTCGGGGGTGAAAAGGGGTGCCCGGGCCCCCGGCTCTCCCAGGCGTGGAGCAGAGAACAGGGTCTGCAGGGTCTAGAGAGGGAGGTGAGGGAATAGGTACCGCTCAGACAGGCTGTTCCTGCCCCAGGGGGTTCAGGGCTTGGGGACCCCAAGATCCAAACTCACTTCGGGGGTGAGGGGAGGAGCATCTGGGCCAGGGGCTCCCCCAAAAGGACCAGGGGTCAGCAGGAGTGGGGAGCCCGTGGTGGCGGCCGCCATGTCCAACAATGGGTAATTGACGAGCACAACCTTGCTGAAATTGAACTTGTAGGTGAACCTCTTCCCTTTGGTCTTGTGGAGAATCCGCTTGTTGTAGTAGTAGCTGTGAGCAGAGGGAGAACACTGATGTGGGGGGTGGGACCCCAGGAGGTGAAGGCAGAGCCCCCAACACTTGCTTGGGACCCAGCATAGGGCACAACAGCTTAGGGAAACTGAGGCCAAAGTCACAGGGCCAGGCAGGGGCTGGGGTCTGTGTGGCTCCAAAGCCCAGGGCTCTGGTCCTTCACTCACAAGTGGGTACTTAGGGTAGCTACAGGCGAAGAGCCCTGTGCGCTGGGATCCCGAAGGATTCTGCCCCCCCAGGAAGTTGAGGGAAAGCCCCCAGGGGACAGGGCCCCAGAGGGACAGTGAGGAGAGAGGGGCGAGGTCCCCAGCCCCTCCTCACCGCAGCGCCCGGCTCAGCTTGTCATAATTCATGTGGGGCTTGCACTTGCGGATGCCCCAGAGCCGAGCCACCTCGTCGGGGTCCTTGATGACAAACTCTCCGTAGTCCCCCTGCCAGGCGATGACGCCCTGGTACTCCTCTTTCTGCAGCAGCTCCAGAATAAAGTGCCACAGCTGGATCTGCCTGGAGCCGGGGGACGACTCCGGCTTGTAGGCCCAATCCGGGAAGGCAAAGCCTGGGGACGGGAGGCAGAAGAGCGGCCCCAGGTCAGGGCGCCGAGTCGGGGATTTGGGGGACCAGGAGGCATCCCCCTCTTCCCTGACCCCTGGTCTCTGATGAGCAGCCTCAGGCATCTTTGGGGAGCCGACGCCCACTCTCCACATCCCACTTGGTGTCCAGTCCCCAGATTGTCCAGAGAGAGAGACCTCAGCGTCCAGGGGCCCTGGGTTGGCACTTGCAGCCCAATCTCCTGCCTTGGCACAGCTGGGCCGGAGGGTGGCAGGGACCAGATTCCCCTGTCCTTGACGCTGGGGGGGAGGGTCTGGGAGGGGCTTGCAGGAAAGGGCACGCCCTCCACTGCGTTCTCCCTGTGCCCCCCAGCCTGGTCCTGCCCCACGAGGTCTGGTCTCTTGTGCACTCTGAACAGTCCCTGATTCCTGCTCACTCTTCTCCCTGCCCCTTGTCCATCTCTCCCCAAAGTTCACCACCCCACACCCCTCCACCGCCCGGGCTGACCTCACCCTGGGACATCCAGGCTGGGCCTGCGTACACGTGTGCCTCCGTACCCGTCCATGTATTTATACCTATCACTTCCCTGTGTCCCCGCCCTTGCCTCTGTGCCATGTCGGTCTGAGAGCACGTGTGTGTGCAGACGCCCACAGCACACAACCTGTCACACAGACATCCACTCCCCCTCAAGGGAATCACCGGCTGTACCAGAGAGCCACACTCCCGCCGGAGCACGACACTACAATCATGCCACCGAGGGAGACACGCCAGACACACACGATTGCACATCTTAGGCCCCTCAGCACCGGTACCCGCTAACAACACAACTGTGATGAGAGACACACAGAACCCCAAAGGCCCAAATGAAACACCATGTGGTGGAGACCGTGAGTGCTACACCAAGACGCATGTGTCAATCTGACAGCCACACCCTCGTGACACCCTAACAGTACAGCAACCCCCACCCCCGTCACAAGCATCCAACTCTTTTTTTTTCACCTCCTGAGATCTTAGTTCCCAACCAGGGATTGAACCCATGCCCCCTGCAGTGGACGCTCAGATTCCTAACTGCTGGACCTCCAGGGAAGTCCCACAACCAGCTCTTAGCATCCACAGCTCCGATGAGCGCCCTGCATCCCAGTGTCCAGACATACAGATGCTAGGTGGAGACCGAGGGGCTTGCCCACCCTTAAATCTCACCTCCCACCCACAAGGCCCCAGGCCCTGGGTCCCACTTCTCCTGTGCCACAGTCTCTGTCCCCGTCCCCCTCCTCAGAGACCCCAGACCCAGGCATGAAAACAGAAGGCAGAATTAGCCTACAGTCCGCAGAGAGCCCTGCAGGAAAGGAAGGTGGTTGGGGTGGCGGGGGCAGCGTCTCTGAGCTGGGAGATTGTTGGTATCCACTTGCTGGTGTGGTCCCAAGGCAGTTCCTTGCCCTCTCTGGCTTGTTAGAATTTCAGGGATGGGAGGCAAGGAGAAGCAGGGTTCCAGCCAGGCTGCCCGGGGTCTGCCCGAGGCTGGCGAAGGCCAGGCAGTTTCCTCCCTAAAGAGAGAATTTCTCTCTCAACTCTGTCTGGGGTCTTTCTCATCTAAGAAGACAGCCGAATCAACAACACACACTCTCTGGCCCATTCCACACCCGGAACACGTCCCAGCGGCTGTATCACACAGACACGCCCAAACGATCCCGAAGATGACACCACACAGACACACAACCCGGCCTGTCCTCCATGCATGTTCTCGGGTGTGCTGTACGTCCCGACCCACAAACACAATGAGAGAGAGGAGGACCCACAACCTCGGCACACAGACACACACACACATCAAGACACACAGCCCCCAGTGTGCAGCCACACTCAGTGACAGAAAGAACCAGCCCCACGCCCCAGACACAGACACAGCCCCCGACACAGGCCTGGGGGACCTCCCACCCACCCACCCATGCAACCCAAAACGCAGCAAGATAAGACCTCCATTAGGTTCAGAATGCCACACACCATGGAAGAAGCAGTCAAAGGCTCATTGCCTACTGAGGCAAGCTGGCAGACAACTCCCCCCCCCCCCCCAGCCTGGAATTGTGGACATTCAGAGTCCCAAAGACACACAGCACACCCAGTCTGTAGACACTCAGGTGACCTCGGACGTGCACGGACAAGCAGGCAGAACCAGTTCAACAAAGAGATGGACACACATTTCCCCAGTGCGACCCCTTCTTCCGGAAACTGTAGGGTGACCCAGAGACACACGCCGGGATCCTAAATAACCAGCACGGAGTCTGTCTCGTCTCTCTGTCTGGTGGTGTACACACACACACACACACACACACACACACACACACACACACACACACACCTCTTCCTCTCACTGCCCATCTGCGGGGTGTGTGACTTGGACTCAAATGCACGTCCAAGTCTTACTGTCCTCCACATCCCTGGTCTGGGTGTCCACTTCCAAGCAAGCCGTCCTCTTTCCCGTTCCAGCTAGTTGGGCCGCGCCTCCGTGTCCCCCTGCCTGGGTCATCCGGTCTGTCCACTTGTCCACCAGCGCCTGGTCTAGTGCCCCCTCTCGTCCCCGGCCCTGCGCCATCAGCGCCCATCTGTCTCCAGTCTCCCTGCTTCTCTTTGCCTGCAGGTCCTGGGTGGAAGCAGATTGCGGCCGGCCGAGACCCCAGGTCTTCAGGCCCCAGCATCTTTGTCCCGCTCAGACCTCCACACCTCACCTGTCCTCCAAAAGACCCTCGTGTCCCAGCAGGGCAGGTGGCAGGAACATCTGGCTGTGAAGTTTTTAGCCAAGTTTTTCACTAAGGGGTGGGATTCAGGCGACTCTGACCAAGACCCCGGGCAGATGGAGGAAAGACAGTGAGAGGTGCAGAAAGGAGGGGCCAGAGGGTTGGGAAGGTCCCAGGGCTGGGGAAAGGGTGGGGTAGGTCTGGGCCAGTTACCAGGGGTCCAGAGAGCCGGCAGGGCGGGTGGGGCGAAGAGAAGGTCGGAGACGCAGCTACAGTCCATGGTGGAGCCAGCCCTGCAGAGAGGCCAGACAGACAGACGGATGAGGACAGGATGGAGCAAGCAAGAGAGACAGACCAAGTCAGTCGGGGGCTGGCACTGCCGGGGAACATCCCCCTCCACCCACCCAGGCCCCAGCCGCCCTCATCCTCGCATCCTGCCCCCCCTCCTTCCCCTACAGGTGCCCCTCTGCCCGCTGGTCCCCGTCATTCCCAGTCCCGCGCCCGGTCCTTCCCTCCCGGCCCGTCCTCCTGGCAGCCTCCCCTTCCTCTGTGCCTCACCACTAACCACGGGCCCCCAGCCTCCCTCCGCGCTCCTCGCCACTCACTCACTCACACTCCCGGCTCACACTCGCGCCCCGCACCGCCCCGCACCGTCTCTGCCGCTGTCTCTCCATCCCTCGCCTCGCGCCTGACCTCTCCGGGTCCGTCTCTGTGTCCCGGGCTCTCCCTCGGTCTCCCTCTGTGGCTGTCCCCGGTCTGTCCCGCTCCCCACCTCTGTGCCCCCACCTCCACCCCGCGCGGCTGGCCCCCGGGCTGGCTGGTCCAGCTCGAGCACCGCCCCGCGCTCTCATCTGTCGCCCAGAGCCAGCCAGCACCGGGCGGGCGGGCAGGCGGCCTTCCGACGGGCTGGGAGGGGGCCGGCCCAGCCCCTGCCCGCCCTGCCCTCCGCCCCACCCACCCCACAGAGCGGCCCCCAGCGCCCGCAGGAGTGCTCCCTCAGATGCCCTCCTTAAACCCGCTGCCCCTCTCAGACCCTCGCCACTTGGGCCTGCCTCCTCTGCAGAAGGCCCCCCTCAGACAGCCCCTTCCCCTTAGGTCTGCCTCTCCCCTCAAACACCTCCTCCCCTTAGATCTGCCTCCCCCCTCAGACACCCCTCCCCTTAGATCTGCCTCCCCCCTCAGACACCCCTCCCCTTAGATCTGCCTCCCCCCTCAGACACCCCTCCCCTTAGATCTGCCTCCCCCCTCAGACACCCCCACCCCTTAGATCTGCGTCCACCCTCAGGCACCCCTTGGATCTGCCTCTCCCCCTTCCCCCCCTACGCCTTGCAACAGGTCCCCCCTCTCAGACCCCCACTCCCTGGGACACCCCTCTCCTTGGGTACCTCATTCTCAGATACTCGGCTCATCCCCTGCTCATCCCTGTCTCTCAGACCTTTCCCCACCGTTCGTTTTTGTCAGCCCTTCTCCCTCTGATACCCCACCAACCCTGACACCACCACCGCCCTCAGACACCCACTCCCTCAGACATCCGCTCTTCTCAGACGCCCACCATCCAGGACACCCCAAGCCCCAGATCCTTCCACCCCTCCAGACCCCACCTCTCAGAGGATGTGCTATCTTCATGCTCCCTCCCTGGGGTACCCACCCACCCTTCCCCTCTACAGACTCTTAAACACACCACCCCTCTCACACGCCCTGCCTCTTGAGGATCTCACACACCTTAGGAACCCACAGCGTTCCCCCCATAAACCCCACCCCTTGGACACCAGAGGAGCCTTGGCAGCCCACTCCCCCGCACCCCGGGCTTGCCCAGTTGCCCACCCAGGGCCACCCTCACCCCAGCCTCCAGCCTCCCCCGCCCCCATGTCTATTGAGGCCTCTCTGATCGCGCCCCCTCCCCAGCACCCAGGCTCCTGCTGGGGGCAGCCCCTCCTCCTCTGCTCCTATACCCTCCTCTCCCCCCAGCTCCCCAACTTTCTCTGTTTCTCTGCCTCCCTATCTCTCTTTCTCTTCATCCTTTCTCTTCATCGTCTCTCTTCCCTTCTCCGTCTCCTCCCACCATCTCTGGTCCACTTTGCTGTCTCTCTCTGGTCTGCTTTCTCATCTCCCGTCACCCCAGGTGTCTCGCCCCATCTTTCCCCACCCAGCAGTCTCCCCCCTCTGCCTCTCCCCCTCCATCACTCAGTCTCTGCCTGTATCTCTGTCCTCCACGACCACCCCCTGCCATGTCCTCCGGGGCCTGTCCCTCTCTGTCCCTGGCCTTTCTCTGTTCTCCCTGGTGTCTCCCCAGGTCTTTCGTCTCTGGAACTCTGCGCCATCTGTCTCTTTTCCTCCCGTCTCTCATCTAACTCCCATCTCTCGGTCTCTCTGCCCCTGTCTGCCCGCCTGGCCCGTCTCAGTCTCTCTTCTCTCCCATCTCCCCACCTCGCTCCATCCACCTCTCTCTCCCCCACCTCCCTGGCTCGCTCTGCCTCTCCGGGCCCCCCTCCCTCCTGCTTCACACACACCACCACCACCCCCCGCCCCCACCCCCTGTTGGCCCCTCTCATTTCCGTGTTGGTTTTGATTTCTCTTCCCGACGCTTTCAACTCCCCGCCGCCTCCTCCGGACACGTTATAACGAGGAGCCGTGGGATCGGCGCTCCGGGCCCTGCTCCCACGCTCCCCCCGCGTCTCTCGCACGCAGGCACGCGTCTCTGCCATCTCGAGGTCTCTGCCTGCCACTTCTTCCCTCTCTGTCCCCCGGCCGGGGTCCTGTTGGGCCCCCGCCCCCTCCTGTTCTGCCCCCTTCCCCGCATGTCTGCCCCTGACTGTCCGGGCACCAAGGCACCCCATCTCCGTGTCCCCATGTCTCTCTGTCTCTGGGTCCCCACGTCTCTGGGGCTCCACACCACCCTGTTTTTATGTCTGGGGGTCTCCACCCCTGTCTCGGTGTCTCTGTCTCCCCATCTCCGCGTCTCTTTTTCCGTCCCAGCATCCCGCATCTGTCTCTAGGGGCCCCTTTGATCTTGCCCTGCCCCTGGCGCCCCCCTGGCCCCATCGATCGCTGATCGACCGATGGAGGGCGCAAGGCATGAGGGGCCGGCCGGGGCAGTGGGCCTGGCAGGGGCCTGGCTGGACAGCTGGACAGATGGACAAACACCCAGCCCCCCCGCCCCCGTGGCTGCGGAGGCGGAGCGGCTGCAAGCCCGCCCCTCCCCACCAGTCCACACGGGGCGGATGGGGACTCCGGGCAAGCTTTAATTTTTAATTTTATTTTGCTTCCTCCACACCCCCCCACCCCCCCATCTCCACCGCCCGCAGCCATGGCATCGAGTGTGTGTGTGCGCGTGTGCGCGCAGCAGTGCGGAGACAGGCTGGGCCGGCAAAGGCTGCCTCCCTCCCTTCCCTGCCAAGGAGCTACACAGACCCACACGGCAACCCAGACACACACACGCCACAGTGCCACACAACACGACCCCGACACAGCTCGACAAAATGACACACGCCACACCGGCACACACAACACGCATCACAACGACGGGTGACGCACATGTTAACCCGCTCACGCACACCAGGACGGCCACAACCAACACCATCACGCAGCCCCTGCCACACGGCAACCCAGGCACACACACCTCCAGCTTACACACCACAGAGACACCCATGTCAAAACACACATACATGTACTCTCACGGTCACAGACATTGACACACAGACAGATACACAACCACATACAGATATATGCAACACACACCCCGATTCAGTCCCCTACAGAAGCAAAGACACACAATCATAGATTAGAGACAGATGCACACTACATAGACACACCGTCACACACCAAGGCTCATGAATACAAGCTCACAAAGCTGCAAAGTGCACACTGACACAGTGCCAGCATAGAAGTGCGCACACACACACACCCAGGCACACCCAGCAGCACAGCCAAGCCAGTCACACACAAGGGACACGAAAGCACAGTCACACAGACAAGCACCAGAGACCGTGTGTGTGCACACTCTTCATCATGCAAGGAGACAGAGGTGCACGCATGACACCAACACAGCCAGCCATCGCCAGGCCAGCATCACACACGGTGCACACATACACACAGCGCCACACTCAGACCCACAGCCCAACTGGATGAGGCTGGGTGGGCTGGAGTGGGCACTCAGAGATAACCCCACTCTGGGGTCCCAATGTTCCTGCCACCATCTGTCCAGCCGTCTGTCCGTCCACTCATCTGTGGACACCCCCAGCCTGGACGTGTGTGAGGCGGGCACTGAACCAGGCCTGCTTATGCAGTGGGTCTCTCCCTCTGTCTTTGTTGCCCCAGCTGTCTGTCGGCCTCTATCTCCAAATATCTCCATCTCTTAGTGTCTCTGTTTCTTGTCTCTGTCTCGAGGCATCTCTGTCTCTCTCCATCTCTCTTTGCCTCTGTCTCCTCGTTGCCGCCCCACCACCACCCCGGCCCCCTGGGCTGGGGTTTAACCAGTTGTTTTGATTTCTCTAAGCTGCTCTGGCTGCCTCGGGAGCCGCCTCAGGCCTTGCACCCCCCACCCCAGCCCCTTCATCCCTCACCCAGCCCCCCCACCTCCCCTTAACACAATCTGCACAAGTGGAATGAAAATTGATTTTTTTTTTAAATTTCATATCTTCTCCAGGGCTCTGTCTAAAGAGGAGAGAGACGCGGCCCAAGACCCTTCTCCCGCGGCCCCCGCACGCATGCATACACACACACACTGACAGGCACACACATCACACTCGGACACACAGATACACACACACACACACACACACACCCCTTGGTGCTCCATCTGCACCCAGCCTGGTACACACGCCTCCATATACCACATACCCATGTAGGACACACCTGTGCACACAGCAGACACAGTAGACCCCTGTGCATGCACACACACTCTCTCTGGACACACACGACTAGGCACCCTTCACACACAGCACACGTACACACACACTGTCCAAACAGGGAGCACACAGCCGGCTACCTGCTCTCATACACTATGTTAACACACACTCCCAGCACGCCTGTCTGTACAGACCATTCCACATCCATGGGGACACAAACCTGGGCCCCAGGACCTCCCATCACAGGTACCAAGGAGGCTATCCCGGGAAGGAAGGGGTCAGGAAGGTGATAGGGGCTCTCCTGCCTGGCCTTGCCCCCACTCCCAACCCAAGGTCACCCATTCTACCCCCACCCACATCCACCAAATGGTGTCCTTGTGTGTGTACACACACACACAAACACACACACCACTGTCTCTACTTCTGTCAAGGCCACACACTGTCATCTCCACAACCGCCCAGCTCGTTTGAGACCTGGCTCATCCCCAGAGGAAACACAGGGGCGGAAACACACCAGCACCTGTGACACACACAGTGATCCCATCCCCAGGCTGATGCTCACACGACATCAGAGACCCAGCCCCACACATCGCTGAGCATCAGTTTACACAAGGGATGCACAGGTACACCACCAGTCTCACACGAATACACAACCACAGACACACGCAGCCTTCCACACCCCTCAGGGCTGGCCACACACAGTCTCGTTCATTTAACTGTCATGAACTGATACTCCTTATCTAGCTCCCCAGATGACCACACACATGCACACACAGCCTGTCCACGCCTGATCCCAGACTCAGACACCAGCCCACAGTCTCAGACACACAACAGCACCCCTGCACACAAAGGCACCGCCACACACAGCCAGTCTGATGCAGCAGCTCGGGGGGGGGCTTGGGGACCGTGTCCACAGCTGCCCCTGTGCTGTGTTCCTCATACCCACACTCACCAGCCTGGCTCCTGGGGTCCCACCATGCTGGCACTCTCGGTCTTTCCACCCCGTCTCCCTGGGGCTATTAAGCCTCCTGGTCTCCTGGCCCTCAGACATGTCCTTTCCCGGCCACTCAGACACGCCATGTGGCCACCTGACCCAGAACCTCCAAACACGGCACAGCTCCAGAGTTTTGGGGGCAGACAGCTGAGCATCACACCCCGGTCACACATGTGGGCATAAACACGACACGCGGGGTTTAATGCGACCCCAGGGTGTCACGCACCCACACTTAGTCACTGCCCAGGAACACACACCTCTCCACACGCCACGTTTACAAGTGCTGTAACACAGGTCACACAGTCCCATGAAAAGGCAGCCAAGCCCCCCCCCAAAGTATCACACACACCACAGACACACACGGTCCAGACAGCTTGCACACATGCACACACGCACACACAGGCGCGCACACGCCCCCAGGAACCTCTGCCCAGGCTGACTGTGCAAGACGGAGGGACAGTTTGGCAGACAGACGGGGCACCAGCTTCCAGCCTGGAGAAGGTGGGTGTGGGGTGCTTGGGAGGCACGAAGCCAGGGCAGGAACGGAGACCTCAGACCCACCCTCACACTGTCTCTCCCTCTAGCTGGCATCTCTGGGGTGGAGTGTGTCTCTCTAGGTCTCGGTCTCTCCCCCTGAGTTCCAGTCTCTGCACGGATGTCCCTGGGGCTGCGGCCAGCGCTCCGAACGGTGTCAGGAAGGGGGGGTGGCGAGGGAGCGTCCCCCGGGAGGTGGGAGCCGCAGTGCCACGCACCCCGCCTACCAAACAGCGCTGGGGGAAGGGAGAGGGAGGGAGGCGCAACCGCAGATGGACCCAGAGAGATGGAGCCAGCGCAGGGCTGGGGGGGACTGAGAGACACCCGCAGAGGGAGAGAGACAGAGACAGCGATGGGGAGAGGGAGATATGGGAGAGAAGTGGGGAGCAGCCCAGAGCGGGGAAACAGACTGGAACAGGGACAGGAGAGACGCAGAGAAGACGGGAGGCCAGAGAGAGTCTCACAAAGACAGACAGGGAGCGAGACACAGGGAGAGACTGACAGAGACCAGAGCCGGGGCGGGAGACCCAAGTTAGGGAGACCCGGGAAAGAGCAGTGGGTCCGAGAGAGGCTTCACAAAGTGAATTAGAGCTGGAGGTCACGGGGAGAGAGCTGCTGGGAGCAGAGTCCCCGGGTCAGGGAGAAAGGAGAGGAGGGGGCAGAGATGCGGAAAATTGAGGGATTAGGGCAGAGGTACAGGAGTGGATGAGGGGGGCTGCAGGGCCCGAGGCCGGAGCAATGGTGGGGAAAGTCAGAGTCCCGCTGGCACAGGCAGAGCCCAAGTGTGGGTTCACGGCCACCTCAACGCCCACCTGGGCTCTTGTGCAGTCTTGGGAGAAGGGACCAGTGTCGGGGAGGGGTCCTGATCTAGTTCCTGGCTGCCACCCCAACTCCAAAGCCTGTCCCCTCCTCCTCCTCCTCACCACCACCCCGCCCCAACCCCAACTCCAACTCCAGCCCCTGCGTTCACCTGAACCCCAGTGGAGCTGGGGTTCTCTTCCCAAGCTGGTCCTCAACTCCCCCGGCTGAATCCCAGTCTCATCCTTACACCCCCAGGCCCTGCACCACCTGCCCTGCCCCCCCCGCCACTGCTGGATCCTCTGGCCTCCGGGCTCTGTGTCAGAGACAGTGGCGATGACTGTGACGTGGTGGGGGTGCTGGGGAGGGGGTGGAGGGACAGGACACTGAAGGCGAGGGTGACCAGCTAGTCCTAGGAGCCACGAGACCATGGGAGCCCCTCTGGACTGCACTGGCCGAAGGGCGGGGAGGCTGTGTGTCCTGCTCACGGGGCTTGGCACCAAGTATGTGCTCAGCAAATACTGTTGGAAGGGAATTCAGGCTACAGGGAGCAAGGCAGGGAAACAGAGGGATGGTGTGAGTCAAGGAACAGAAAGGCAGAGACCCATGGACAGCAGTGGAGGTGGGGAGGCAAGACCCAGGGCGAGGGGGCAGAGAGGTGGGGCACCGAGGGCAGGACCCCTGTGTTGGAGCCAGGCGTAGGGCCTGGGCCAGCTGGAACCGGATGCCTGGGCTTCAGGGATCCCACAAGGGCCAGAGAAGGGCCAGGGTCCGGCTGGACTGGGGGAGGCTCGGGGCTCCAGGGGCATCGCACGGTGCTAATTCAGCGCCATCGATCAGACGGGATGAGAGCAATAAATTATTGTGACAAGATGCAATCCTGGCCCGCGCACTGCCGCCGAGGCGGATCGATCCCTGTCCCCAGCCCCACACCGGGTCCCATGCCCAGGCCTCGGCCGGCCGGGATACTTCTGCCCACCTCTCTCTCCAATCCCCCCACCACACACATGCTTCCACTGACAGCCGGGAGGGGCTGCAGCCCTGGGAAAGAGACAGGAACAGAGAGGGACCCATGGAGGGAAGGTCAGCCCCTATCTGTGCCCCCCGCTTCCCACTGCCTGCATCCTGGGGCTTCCTTCAGTCTCTCATCCACACTATGACCTGGGAGGTAGCAGCTGCCATGATGCCCATTTCACAGATGCAGAAACTGAGGCTCCGACAGGGGCAGTAACTTGGCCAAAGTCCCACAGGGGTGAGCGGTGATGTCTGGACTCAAATGCAGATCAGTATGACTTGAAGTCTCCCTAAGATTTCCACTGTCAGTGGAGAGGGCAAGGGGCAGAGACAGAAGAGGAGAGAGGTGACAGAGAATGAGACAGAGACAGAGAATGCAGGACGCAGACAGAGAGTCAGAGCGCTATAAAGAGATAGGGAGGGATACAGAGACCCTGAGAGAGACAGAAATGGAGGAAAACAGAGAACAAAGACAGGGAGGGAGGAAAAGAGATTCAGGGACAAGCAAAGGGGGATGGGAAGATGGAACAGAGATGGAGACAGACAGAGGGGATAAAAGACAGGTGGGGGGATAGGAAACAGGAGCCAGGAACCAGAGACCAAGGTGTATGTGAGGAGACAGGTGTGTGGCAGGAGGCTGTGCTCGCTTGGCGGGGGGCAGGTGGGAACCAGGAGGCGGATGACAAGCTTGGCCGGGGGCAGTCACCGTCAGAGAGACAGGTGTGCCAGCAGGTAGGGAGGGTATCCAAGGACAGGAGTGGAGGTAGAACGTGGGATGTAGCAGAGCTGGCAGGTGATGGGCAAACAAATGATGCCAAAGTGATGAGGTGGACAGATGTGTCTGTGGAGGAAGGTGGTCACCTGATGGGCAGGTGTGGGGGACAGGGACACTTGGAAGCTTGCAGTCAGATGGCCTCAGATTGATGCAAATCTCCAGTAGCTACCAGCTTCCAAGTCCAGAAATGACTTCATTTCTCTGAACTCAGTTTCCTTCTCTGCAAAATGGGAATAAGGGATAAGATAAGTGCCTCCCTCCCAAGGGTCTCATGAAGATGAAATGAGACAAGGGATATGAAGAACAGAAGACACCGTCTGTCGCAGAGATGGGTGTTTAATAAGCAGTGGCCACGCACACGTTATGAGCAGGTGCTCCTCAGAGAGTGGTCCGTGGACCAGCAGCAGCAGCTGCACGACTTGGAGCTTGCTAGAAATGCAGAGCGTCAGGCTCCTCCCCAGACCTGCTGCACCAGGGTCTCTGCGGTGAGACCCAGGTCTCTGTGGTCCCACAAGCCCTCCAGATGGTTCCTCTGCCCGTGCAACCTAAGGACCCCTGACTTAAGCGCTTCTGCATGCCGCAGCAGGTAGGTGTGTGGATGGCCGAGAACAGGTGTTACACGTTTTTAACAAATGCTACAGGTGTTACTTGTGCTCACCGAGAAAGGTATTCCCCTGAGGAGATAGACGGCTGGTGACACGTTCTGGGAAAAGGGACAGGTCGTTCCAGAGGGGAGTGGGCTGGAGACAGGTGTGAGAGATCTGAAGGTTAGGCTCTAGAGGGGCAGGGGCGACAGGTTGTATGAGCAGGTGGTTGAGAGGGACGGGGTGGGTACACAGTGTTTGAAGAAGCTATGAAGGAACGAGGGCCACAGTGGATGTGGTGAGTTGGGGAGAAGGCGAGAGTGTTGGGAGTCAGGCGTGCATCTGTGGGGCAGAAGCAGGAATCCCTTTGGGGACAGGCTGGGGAGTCCAGTGGTTTGGCAGAGACCTGGATGAAGAGATGTAAAGCAGAGAGAGACTAAGGAGAGGGTGTGTGGAGGGCTCAGTACCTGTTTGCTTGAAGAAATGAGTGGACGTGGTACCGGAGCAGGTGATGCCTGCGGTAGACAGGTGAGCAACAGGCAGGTATGTGGAGATATTGGTATAACCTTGTGAGGAAAGGAAAAAGAAGTGAGGAACGTGGAACTTTAGGTATGTGGGGAAAGAAGAGAGGCAGATAAGTCATACCTGCAGGGACAGGTATACAGGTGAGGCAGGTACCTGTCAACCAGGACAGATTCCTGGCCCAAAGGCATGCCAGCATGAAGCTGCACCTTGGGAGACCCAGAGAGACAGCGAGGACAGCAAGCGTGCATGTGGACATGGGCTTGAAGGAGCCATGGCAGGGGAGGGACCCAAGAAAGATGGCTACCCCGATACCTGGGGGCCACTGCATGTGTGAGCCATGGGGGGGTGGCTAGCAGACACGTGAAGGTGGCGCATGCGCTCTTGTCTGGGATGAGTTACCTGAAGTGACAGGTATGGAGGAAGCCTTGGAAGCAGGTGTACTTACGTGAAATGATGGGAGACGTGAGGAAGAGTGTGAGGGAGTTAGGTGCAGGCAGGGAGTGCCATGAAGAAGATGCATTTCTCAAGTGACAGGGGCGTAGGAGGTTCTTCTGGAAGGACCAGCGTGAGGGTGGACAAGGTCAGCATTATAAGGGAGAGGTATGGGTGAGAGCCGGGGGTGGGGAAGAGAGGGGGGCAGGCACGGCCTGAGGTCAGAGAAGAAGGATGCTCCTGTGTTGAGTGTGAGTGTTTATGTGTAAAGGAAGGGACTGCGTGAGATAGAGTGAGGTAAGACGTGCTGGACAGGTACTGCCTGAAGGAGACAGAGATGAAGAAATACAGACGTGTGAGAAACAAGTGCGTCTCGGGCTTTCCGGGGGAGGTGGGGGTGGTGCAGCTGCAGGTAGAGAGGGAATAACGTGGTCTGAAATGAGACATGCCTGGATTCACGTGGAAAGGGCAAAGTTTGGAGAACATGTTACCTGGAGGTGCAGGTAAGCTTGATCATGGGCATCTTTGGGACAGGTTTCTTCAAGGGACAAGTGTTACCTGGGGGGGGCAGGTGAGAGGAAACAGATGACACCTGGAGGGGGGTGTGGATGAAGGGAACAGGTGCGGAGGACAGGGATTACCTGCAGGGCACAGGTGTAAAGAGTCGAATGTTACCTGGAGGTCCAGATGTGGGACACCGATGTGACAGGTGTGTTGATAGGCAGGTGTGGGTGAAAGATGTTACCTGGGGCCACAGGTGTGTGCGGCATGGCTCTTTGGGGTGGTTTGTGGCTTCCGTTTCACTCACTACCCCCTCCCCGCCTCCCCAGGGGCCGGCTGAGCTCGCGGATCCCTCCCCAGGCTCTGGCCCGCGGCAGGGCACGCAGTTAGCTCTGGGCTCGGCCTGCCGGCAGCCTGGGCTCCAGAGGCTGCTTGGCGATGCGGAGCGCGTCTGGGCCTCGGCGGGCCGGCCGGGCGGGGGGAGCGGGAGGGGGGGCCGTTTAGCCGTGATAGATCCGCGCGCCGCTTGTCTCTTAATCTCCGGAGCGACCGATCGATTCGCTATTTCCCTTTGTTGCCAGAAAATTCGATCCTGGGCCTGGAATTAGGTCCCCGGCTTAATCTGAGCGGAAACCAGCGAGGGGGAGACAGAGACAGAGACACTGGGAGAGACAGAGACAGAGAGACAGTGAGAGACAGAAGCAGAGAGATGCTGAGAAAGATAGGGGAAGGGCAGAGATAGTCACAGAGATTCTGAGAGATGGTCTAAGAGTTGGACCCAAAGAGGTAGAGACAGATGCTGTGAGAGGCAGAGACAGAGAGACAAAAAGAGACAGAGAGACAAGTCTGGGAGAATTAGAGATGGACACAGAGATCCTGGAAGAGACAGGGACAGAGAGTCAGTGAGGAGAGACCCCGCCAGAAAAGAGATGTCAGAGGTGGCCCAGCATGGTCCCGGGACAGCTGTGGAATGACTGGGACAGAAAAGGCATGTGGCACTAGGCCACCTGTCCCCAGGACATGGCCCCCCCAAAGGTCAAGGCCAGGCCTGCACTCCCAGCCGGGAAGTATGCAGACCCCAAACTTGGCTCAAATATCCTCCCCACAGCCCCTGGGACCTCTCACACCAAATATCCAGACCCCAAATATCGAGGGCCAAATTTGCAGATCCTCAGCTCTGAACTCTAGCTTCAAATCCAGACCTCCCAGCCCCCCAAACCCAACCCCCATGCGGACCCCATCTCCAGATATCCACACCCCTAGTCCTGATCCCCAACCCCAAACAGCTCTTCATCCCCAATATCCAGTCTCTTGGCTCCGAGCCCCTAGGTCCCAAATTTCAAGCCCTCAGCCTTGCTCTCTACACCCTCGACTCTCGCCCCTAAGTCCAGACCCGCCCTCACGTCTGGCCGCCAGCGTGCGCTCTTACGGCGCGGTCTACCGCGCTCTCCACACTCCCCGCGCCCCTGTCCTTGGACCCCTGCCCCGAGGGCGCACCTCCAGCCCTCGGCCCCTCCCTCCTCCCGGGAGTCCGACGCAGCCCCACCCGCCCCCACCTCCCGGTAGGAGACCCCACCCGCCTCCCCGCCCCCAGCTTGGGGAGCCCAGCTCTCTCGGGAGCACCTCCCGCGGCCAGGCCCCCGCCCCGGGCAGGAATCCCCGCCCCCCATCCCCGCCCCTGTGCCGGCCGCGGCGCTCACTCACTTTCCGGGATTTGCGCATCCGCACAGGTCCGGGGAGAAGAGTTTAAAGTTCGGATCCCGCAGCCATGGCCCCCGCGGCGTTCTGGGGAGGGGGCACCGGGGCGGGGGCGGGGGTGGGGGGAGATGCCCAGAGCCCCCGAGGAGGGGACGGAGCCAGAGAGGGCGGGAGCAGGGAGCGAGAGTCACTGAGAGACCCGGACACCGAGAGATGTCCGGAGACAGAGAGACGGGAGCTAAGCAGAGACAGGGAGATGCAGAGAGAGACCCCGACACGGAGACGCGCCAAGAGAGATGGAGACGCGGGAAGCTGGGGACGGAGCTCCGGGCGGACAGCGGCTCCGCGAGCCAGGCGCGGGGCAGCAGGGCCGGGGCGGGGGGCGCGGGGGCGGCCGGCCGCGGGCGCCTCCTCCCGCTCCTCCTCCCGCTGCTCCTCCGCGCGCACCGCGCGCCTCCCGCCCTCGCGGCCGCCCGGCCCGGCTCCGCGCGCAGATATATGGAGGCGGCGGCGGCGGCGGGCGGTGCGGGGGAGGGGGCGGGAGCGCGATCGATGGAATATAATTTTCCTCAAACTCGGAAAATAAAGTTCAGAGCTGATCAAATTTGAAAACAGATGTCGAATCGCGACTCTAAATAAGGTTCGATCCCGGGACCGAGGGAGTGGGGGCGGGGGGCGGGGGTGGGTGGAGAGGTGGAGACCCCCTCTCCTCTCCTTTCCCCTCCGCTCCCTGCTCCGCCCCTCCCGAGGAGGACAGGCGGACAAACGGACGGGCGTGAGAGATGGAGGTGGCAACTACGGTGGCCAGGACCCCTGCTGGACACGCGGAACTGGACTCGGACGCGGCTGAAACGCACACAGTCTGGGTAGCAGACACACAGACATAGGGACACACCGATACACTAACAGCGCGAAGACACACAGGGGACACGGCCTGTGGGCACATGGACACACAGCTATAGTAGACACACACACACATACACAAACAGATGGACACAGCTGCACACACAGACCCACCCTGCCCCACTGCCGCTCCCTCACCCACTGACCTGCAGACTGGACACACGCAGGTCCATGGTGACATACGGCTACACTCCGGTCCTGACGCACACCCTCTGACACACGAGCCCAGGGCATGTGGACAGACAGAACCCAGGTCAGGCACACTGACACTCCCCTTCACATGGACACGTGGTCACAGGGTCACTGAGGCCCTGTACACACACACACACCTGCAGTGACAGACAAGGGATCTGCTCTCATTGAAATAACAAGGAAATAGCCACTGGCCTCTGGGCCCTGAGAGGAGCCCCCTGTCACCCCAGCCCACCCCAGAATTCAGCCCCCACTCAGGTGCCCTGGCCCAGCCTGACTCTACTGTCCACTGTCCACTCTCCTTTTCCCTCTCTTGCCCACTTCTCACCCCTTCTCCTTCCCCTCTCCCCCTTGCCACTTCTTTCCCCCACTTTTCTCTCCCACCCCAGGGCCATGCTCTACCCGCTCAGGGGATCACCCCTGGAGTTACCTGCCTCCAGAGGGGAAGGTGGGTGGGGCAAGACAGGAGGCCAGGACAACTCTGTGAGGCTCTCCCCTGCCCCACTGACCCCCAGGTGCCAATGCCAACGTGCTGAAGGGACGAAGAAGGCTCCAGACGGGCTCCAGCTCCACCACACCCCCCTTCACCACTCCTCACTTGGACAAGTCACTAAACATCCCATGGTCTCAGTTTTCTCATCTGCAAAATGGGGCAATTATGTCAACTACATGCTAGAGTTACACAGGGACATGGGCACCATGCCAGTCTCCAAATAAACACCCTAGCTCTGGACATTAGCACTTCCAAATAATCATCCTGAAAATACTAAACATTTGGCCAGAAAATGAGAACTCCTTCCCTTGTCTGTACATAGCATAGCACTCTCAAGAGGACAGCAGGAAGCCCCTGCCTCCACTGTCTCTTCCCCATCATTAAGCTGAACTTGAGACCCCCCGCCTTCCGGAAAACCAACCTCCTTGGGTGTCTAAAACAACCCAGACTGTACATAGCATCCTTGAAGAATGCTCACCAGCTGGACCTGTATCTTTGGGGTGTCTGTGACCCCCACCAGACCGTAGAGAGCGTCTTCTGGGGCAACTTCACAGCAGGTGGCTCTGAGTGCTACAGAGGAGATTCTGAAATACCCTCTGGGGGTAGGATTTCTCATCTGTATGGGAAGCCCTTTGAGAGAGAGACAACACCCTTCAGGTGCATATACACCCTTTGAGAAAGCTAGAACACTGTCAAAGCATCAAGAACACCAACTGGAACGCATTTAATGACTATGAAATGAGCAAAGGGACACCTAGGAAAAAAGAAAGAACACCTTCTGGGAGGAGAGAACTCAGCTGATGGTATGTTACACCCTTCAGTAAGACAACACACCTGAGAAGACAGTGTGTATTACAATTTACACAGCCCCCATCCTTGAAATGTGAGTGGTACCCATAAGTCAGCAAAGATGATCAGCCAAGATAGTTTTCACACCTTCTATCTCTAAGCCCTGCCTCTAGGAGAGAGGAAGGCATCTCAGGGCATCGGAAACACTGTTAGAATGTAAGTAATACCCGTGAGGGGCTTACAATGCCCACTCAGAGCGTAGGAGGGACCCCTGGGAGAGCTGTGATACCCTTAGTGGCCAGGACCAGATAGACAGACATCACCCTTCTGACTGCTCAGGAACCCCCTTCAGAGAAGATGTCTTCTGGATTACTGGCCTGTGCATCTTTGGGCAATCTACTTGAGGCCCAGGTGGTTGGGAGGATTCCAGAGAAGATGGATATCAGGGTGTGCCCTGTCTTGTGAGCACACAGTAGCTGCTCAATAAAAGCCAGGGCTCTTGTATGACATTTTCACATTTCCAAGGAGGGGTGTGACACTCAGCAGGGTGTGTATTCACTCACTGCACCACCAGCACCTACCTGACTTGAAGGAAGCATCTCACAGGAGGGGGACCATCAAGCTGCAGTTAACATCCCCAGGGAGGCTGCAATAGCAGATGGCTGTAGTTAACACCCCTGCTGAGAGAGAACACCCTCAGGGTGTTTAATGCCCCCTGGAAATGAGAGAGGGAGAGAGAAAAGAAAGACAGGACACTCTCGTCAGCCTAAAGCACCCAGTGGACTGAATTTATTACCCTTGAAGGAGAGAGAACACCTCTGGGTCTGAGTTGCTTTGTAACATCCATTAGACTCTTTTCAATGCCCCAAGGAGTGCGAGGACTCCTCTGTGAGGGCTGACGTATCCATTTAGATTGAGGGTAACACCCTTGAAAGAGGTCTTCAGGTGCCTGAATACCCCTAAAGGTGACTGAGGGTGAAACCAGGAAGGGCATAAGCTGACCACCTCCCTGAACCAGGAGCCCAGGAAGCAAGGATAGGGGGGTGGGGCAGAGGGTGGGGTTGGGCTGAACAGAGTCTGTTTCCAATTACAGTACCCAGGACAAGTGTCACTTTAATGTGTTTGCTCTGAGCAGGCACTGGCCCAAACTCTACTCAACTAATTCAACAACCCTATGAGATAGGCGCTGTTATTAGCATCATCCCCATTTTACAGATGAGGAAACTGAGGCTCAGAAGTGACTTGCACTTTGTTACACGGCTAGTTAGTGTTGGAAGTGGAACCTGAGCCTGGCGGGGGTGGGGATGGGCTGAGTGGGGGATGGGATGGAGGGGTGGCGGTCTGTGTTCCTAACCACTAGGCTATACTGCCCTGCTGCATACACCCCCACATATTCGATTCTGATCTTCAGCTCTGACTGACACCCCCCCTCAAACAGAGTCCACCTTATTCCCCCCGAGGCTCTCTGCTCTTCCTCTGGCACAGTGATACCCCCACCCTCACCCCCGGGGTCCACGCCTGGCTTGAGGGTCCCCGGGACAGGGCTTGTGTCTGATTCATCTCTGGGTCCCCACCGAACGCAGAGCCTGGGAGAGGGGGGAGGGGAGGACGTTAAAGAGCGCAAGGCGGGGAGAAGAAGCGGTGCAGAGGGGTCCCGGGAGGAGGGCAGGCGGCCCTGGGTTCCTGGGGAGGTGGCTGAGGAAGAGCAAGGGCAGCCGGGCTTCAGCTAGGCCAGGCCAGGCTCAGGGTGTTGGGGAGCGCTGGGGAATCCAGAGCCGGGGGAGTCACGTCTGCGGGGGAAGGGGGAGCAGCCGGCATCCACACCCCTCCCCCACCCCTCCCCCACCCCTCCCTACCTCCACCTCCTGGAAGGTGGTGGAAGGATGCAGGCAGGGGGATGACAGGGAGGACAGACAGACAGACACACGGAGACACCGCCAGCCAGGGAAAGTGCGGGGGTGGGGGAGGGGTGGGAGTCAGACAGACGGACAAAGACGGGGTGTTGAGAAGACTGGTGGACAGATGGGGGGAGGGAGGTCCCAGGAAAAGGATGGTCAGACTTAGGGCTTGGGGCGGAAAGGACAGACAGACAGCAGGAGAGAGTGGCCCCATGCGAGGGGAGGACAGACAGAGGACACGCAGGGAATCGGGGGACAGATGGACGCCGGAGGGACGGCGGGGCAGGCGCAGCCCGCGAGGCCGGGGCCAGGCCGAGGGCGCGCGCGGTGGCGGCCGGAGCGGGGAGGCGGAGGCCGGGCGAGCGGCGGTGTTTGTGGAGCTGTCGGCTGCGGTGGAATTATGAAAAATAGCAGGCATCGGAGCCGGCCTTCAGCTTCGATTAGGGGAGATGGGACATGACAGGTGCGATCAATACGCAGCCGTTCTATAAAGTGTCAAGTAATGAATCAATTTCGACTAAATTTTCCATTTTTCAGAGGCCGTTCTCCGAGAGAAGAATATCCTCTTTTGTAAAGATATTATTATCGATTTCGGCGGCAATTTGACATCAGGGGTAGTTAATTCCACTCAGAATAAAATTGAAAACACTTGAGAGAGAAAAGAGAGAGGCGAAGAGTGAGACAGAGAGGGAGAGAGGGGGAGGGAAGGAGGGGCTGGGAAGAGAGAGAGATGGATGGACAGAGAGACAGAGAGAGGGACGGACAGTGAGGGAGAGAGGAGCCCAGAGAGATGGGCGGGGGGAGACAGAGACACGCAGAGACATGGAGACACACAGAGAGAAATGTAGACAGCAAAGCCTGGAGTTACAGGGAGACAGAAAGAGACCGAGAGAGACATTCCGAGAGAGACGCAGAGATAGAGAGACGGAAAGGGGCTGGGGGCGGGGGGAACCAGGAAATCAAAGCTGAGACAAAGTGAGCGCATCTAAGAGAGAAACCCTGGGCGTGAGAGACTCGCCACAGAGGTGCAGAGAATAGGACAAAGACAAATTCAGAGAAAGAAAGATGGAGAAGGAGGCAGGAGAAACTGACAGACAGACGGAAGAGACACTGAAAGTGAGAGATGAGAGGGAGAAACTTAAGGATCTGGGGAGAGAGAGACTGAGGGAGTGCTGAGTACAGAGAAGAGGGAAACAGGAGAGAGATGGGGTGCGGGCAGAGGGGAGGAGAGGGGCGCAGGCTGCCCGGAAGGAAAGGAGGGGGCAGAGGCTGAGGGGCCCCTGGAGCGGAGGGTGCACACTGAGATGGGGGGTCTGGGAAGCGCCTCCTGCCCTGGGTTGTCCCCCAAAGTCACTCTGAGTGGAGGGGAGGAGAGTGTGTGAGTGTGAATGTGTGTGTGTGCATGTGTGTCGCAGTCCGAACTGCAGGGCTGGTTGAGGCAAAAGATGAGTGTGTGTGTTGTGTGTTTGTGAGCTTCTCTGGGGGGGCCCGGGGGCTCCGATCCAGAGTTCCCGGGGTGTGACTGGGGCAGGGGTGTGTGTGTGCCCTTGTGTGTCATGACGGAATCCTGTTACTCGTGTGTTTCCTGGAATCCGTCCCTGCTTCTGTGCCCACACGCGCCGTGGGGCCCTGGCCTTGCAGCCCCATGGGTCTCAGCACGGGGCAGCGGTGACAACATTTCTGGTTAGTGCCTGTCAGTCCCCCAGCTGAAATCTGCATTTATCCTGGAGCAGGTCACAGGCTGCCTGGAGGGGAGGAGAGAGGGGGCTGGAAGATAGGAGCCCTGGGTTTTGAGAGAGAAGGTGACTGGGGACCCCAACGCCCGGGTCTGAGGGAGGAGGAGGCTGGGGGAGTGGGCTCCTGGGTGTGAGGGTGGAGGGGGCTGGTACGCCTGGACACTCCTGAACGGGATGCTCTGCGGACAGGCAGCCCAGTGGGGCTGGGAAGCTCAGCCAGCCCGTCAGCCTCCCCACCAGAAAAGCCTGTACCTGCTGCCCCCTAGTGGACACGGAAGTTGGGCCAGCGGCGGGATATGGAGCCGAGAGGTCAAGGAAGCCCAAGGAGGGAACGCAGAGGGACTGCGCCAGAGGGGCTCAGAGACAGAGACTGAGAGATCCGGACAGAGAAACAGGTGGACACAGGAAGGGAAATGACGCGAGGACAGAGAGGCAGGGAGATAAAGGAGCAAGGGTCAGGCAGACAGGATTGAGGGCTGAGATCCTGGTAGAGAGAGAGGACGTGACAGGGGCCGAATTAGAGAGGGCCAGGGAAAGATGGGGGACAGAGGGGAATGTGCCCATAGGCAGTGGGAACAGAGCGAGAGAGAAAGGAAGACTGCTGTTGGACAGAGGGAGGCTGAGCTGGTGGAAAGAGGCAGGACAGAGAGCACCGAGAGACAGACAAGAGCCATGTGGACAGAAGGACAGTGTGACAGACGGGTGGGAGGTAGACCTAAGGAAGGGAGGAGGCGGGAGATGCAAAGAAGAAGAAAAAACCAGGGAGCAGGCAGAGAGATAGCAGACGGACAGAGAGAGAGAAAGGAAATACAGGCAGACAGAGAAAAGGAAAGAGAAGGGCAGACACTCAGAGACAGATGGACAGACAGAAACAAGCAGACACACCCAGAAAGACAAAAAAGCGGTGGACAGAGAGACAGGTGGACAGAGCGGGTATGGAGAAGCCAGGGCCCCCGAAGTCAAGTGGACACCCCTGGATGGAGCAGAAAGTGGGCCATGGAGGCGAGGGTGGACCTAGGACTGGGTGACACTGTGAGCTGGCTGGGGGTCCGGACTAAGGGGCTACCCGAGGCACAGCTTTGGAGTGGAGCCGCGGACGGGGCTCCCCTGGTCGGGGTCTCTGCCCGCCACCCCCTCCTAATCCCCCCCCCACCCGGCGGGCTGCCCGGCGGAGGCGACAGATTGAGCGATGAGACGCATTACGCACTTAATCCGCCTGATTGAATGTTTTGCTTTCGCCCAAATTGAAACATTAAACAACACGGGACGAGAAGAGGCGGCCGCAAATCACTCATGAAAGATTCATCTTCTCCCCGGCAGCCGCCACCGCCCGCCCGCCCGCCTCCACCGCCGCCCGCCCCAGTCGGGAAACCATGGGGTGGGGGCGGGGGCGGGGGCGGGGGCCGGGGCAGCGCCCCTGCCCGCTGTGTGGGCCACCCCCCTGCCTTCCCGGCCCAGGGAAGTTCTTCCCACTGTCTAGCCTCCATCCCACAGGTGGTCACAGAGACTGAGACCCCCATCCCTGCCTGGACAAACTGAGACAACATGATCTCGGCCCCGCCCCCCTGGAGGAGACGCCCATTTTTCTTGCCCTGGTGGGAGTCTACCGCTCTAGCTCCCTTCTTGACCCAGCCTAGGACCATGGGGTGTGTGGGGGCCGCTCAGTTGGTTTGGAGCAGGGAGTGAGATCTCAGAGCCTTGTCCCTGTGGAGGGCCTTTCTGGCTTCTAGATGCATTCGTGGGGTTGGCACCTGGTGGGGGTGAGTCCGAGGACAGTGGTGTTCTGTCAGAATGAGTGAAGACGGGGGACAGGGAATGCGGGTGTATTTAGTCACACTGGAGTTGAGTCTGTCAGTCTGTCGACCTTGCAGGGATAACCTCCTACTTTCTGTCCCTCTGTCTCACTCTGCCTCTGTTGTGGTGACTTGCTGGGTGACTGTGCCTGTCTCTGGGTGTCACTACCCCCATGCCCATGGGATCCCGTGTGTGTAGTTGTAACCCCGTGGGCCTGCTCACATCTGTCTGTCTGCCTGTGGGTATCTGAGTATAGCTGTCTCTCCCTCTGCACCCCGTATGTAGTATTTTTGTGTGTCTGTGTGACTTTCAGGGTGTGACTATCTGTGACTTCCTGCGTGTTCATCGGTGGGTGCTTGTGCGCCTGCCTGTCTGTCTGTCTGCCTGGGTTGGTGTCTCCAGTTGCTTGCTCTGGGTCTGCATTTAACTGTTTCAGGTCGGGGTCTGTTTTGGGCACCCCTCTATCTCTGAGACTGTGTGTCTCTCAAGCTTTCTCTTCTCTGGGTGTGCCTTTCTCTGTCTGGCTGAGAGGGCACTGGGGGCCCAGGCACTCACCAGAACAAGTGGGGCCAGGGTGGGGAGAAGCGGAGGAGAGAGGAGGCAAGAAAGACAGAGAAAGACAGGACAGCGGTGACGGTGACGCCTGAGAGCAGGGGAGCAGGGAGCAAGCGCGAGGGAGCTGGGGGGGGCCGTAGTGGGCGCCACGGCTGGAGCGGGTGATCAATATTCGATTTAGGTTTTAATTCCGGGGCTTTCGGAGCCTGTCAGCCCTGATGTATGAGCTCACACCGGGGCCGCCCAGCCAGCCACCCCACAGATGCCCATGGCCTGGTGGCCTGTCCTGGCCCCAGCTCCCTTGCCCGGGCTGGCTGCCGGCTGTGGATGAGGGGGAAGGGGAGAGCGGGGCTGGGAAGGAGGAGGCCCTGTCTGGGGGCAGAGGGAGGCGGCTACGCACGCACCTGTGCACAAGTTCACCTAAGTTCACAGTTGAGTTCACGCCTGGTCACTCACTTATCCAGCGGACCTGCAGGCCTGCTCCTGCCTGCCTGTGCCGGACGGAAACAGGAAGGGGACCTTGGCTCTGTCCCTAGGGACCCCCAGAGGTCCTCAAACACTGTCTCAGGGACAACACAGCCCTCCTGTCAGCAAGGGTCACACACAGCTAGACACACATGCTGCTGGGCTCATGCATACCTGTGTGCACATGAGCCCTGACATGTGTCCATACATAATCCCCAACAATCAGGTGTCCGCACACTTGCTCCTGGACTCAAGTACACACTTGCACACACCAACTCTGACACACATGTAACCTCTGACATACACACATGCCCACATACACAACCCAGCACACACATGTGTCCTCACACATAACCCCAAGACACACACGGACGTTCCCCATTAATGGGAGGTGGGAGCAACCTGGGGAGACAGCCTTCTGGCAAGAGATCATAAAGAGACAGAGACCCAGAAACTCAGAGACAAGAGACTGACATGGCCACAGAGATGGAAGAGACACAGGCAGATACAAGGAGCATCGGAGAAAAACTCAAGAGATGCAAAGAGAAAAGCAGGGGAGGCTGTGGGGAGAGGTGGGGAAGCAGTGGACAGGAATCGTTGGGGGGGCGGAGGGGGCTCTCCCTTCTTCTCCAGATGCCCCCCCCCAAACGCTGTCTCTCTCTCTCAGGAAGATGGATCCACCGCCCTCCCTGATGACAATGCTGTCTGCGCAAACTTTAATTAACACTTTGAGTTAATTAGTTCGAGATCATTTAGGAGTAAAATGTTTTTATTAGGGAGGCTGCGAGCCTGTTGATGGATGGGGCGCGATTCGCTCTTCCGCCCGCCGGGGACAGCCGGTAAACAGAAATCAATCAGGGGCCTCCCAACCCAGCCCCCACCCCCCACCCCAGGCCAAGCTCCCGGCCCATGCCAGGCCCCTGGGGCTCCCGGGTCCCCGAGTCCACCTCTCTCCCAGGTCCAGGCTTCCGGACCCTCAGCCTTGGCAGGACCCCCGCCCCGACTCCTTCCCGGGCTCTTGGGCCGAGAACCAAGGACCGATTCGCGGTCGCGGGGAGCGGTGGGGGTGGGGTGGGGTGGGGGTGCTCCACGTGCTGCCGATCAGACCCTTCCCTCAACTCCCTCCCACGGTCCCTGTCTCCGCGTCCCCGGAACTTTCTCTTCGTCGTCTCGGCATCTCTGGCTGGCTGTCTCGTCGGGTCTCTGCGAGGCCGCCCCGCTGACGGCTTCATCAGGTGTCCGGGCGGCGGGGGCCGGGGGAGGGGGAGGCCGGGCCGGGCGAGGGGGAGGCCCGGGGCGGAGGGGGCGGGGGTTCCGGGGCCGATAAATCTTCATCAGGCGGCGGCGGGGGGGCCATTAGGCGCTAATGGGAAGATGGAGGGGCCTGTCGGCCGCGCGGGCCGGGCCTCATTTGTCCTGCTTCCCGCTCCATTGGCCGCCGCCCCCGCCCCGCCCCTCCCCCGCCGCCGCCACCGCCCCTCCCCCGCCGCGCGCCCCATTTCCGCTTCCAACCTTTGGAAGGGATGGGTGGGGAGAGGGGGTGCAGAAAATCCGGGGGGAGGGTGGGGGTTGAAGACGGAGGGAGTTGGATGGCCGGGGAAGAGTTAGGAAAGGAGGAGGAGGCGTCGGAGGCGGAGGGGAAGGGGGTTAGGCCGCAGAGGCAGAGTTTAGAAAGTGGGCGACACGGATAGAAAGCAGGCGGAGGACGCGGGGAGAAGGTGCCACGCCCAGGGGTCAGGACGTGGAGAAAGTAAACAGAACTCTGGAGGGAGGGAGAGCTCGGGAGGGGCACAGGGGACCCGAGAGGGGGCCTGGATCCCGGGAGGGTGGGGACGGGAACCCAGAGGGGCGCGGGGTTGGAATTAGGGAAGGGGTCGGATCACCGGCTCCAGCCTCCAGGGCGGGGGTCCCCGGGAAGGCGCGCGGGCGGCGTCCCCCGAGGCAGAGGCGCGGCCCCCGCCCGCCGCCGCCGCCGCCGCCCGCTCCCGGACTCGCGCCCCCCGCGCGTCCACTCTGATTTCTCGGCCCATTTTTCTTCCTCTCCTGTCACTCCGGCGCTCGCCCTCCCGCCGCCGGCTGCCCCGCCGCGCTCTGCTTCCCGCGGGAACCCCCGCCGCAGCCAGCCCCCGAGGCCGCAGCCCGGCTCTGCGCCGCAGCGCCCCCACGCCCGCCCGCCCGGGCCGCCTCTGTCCGCTCCAGACCCACGTATGCCAGGAGTGGGACCCCCATATCAGTCATCCCAGAAATGGATCAGCCCGCAAGATCCGCAGGAGGGGCCCAGCCTTGGGGGCAGCACTGAAGCTGGGGTTCCCCAGACCTGGGGAAGGATGGGATCTTTAGCACTTCCGGGCCCCAATCTCCAATTCCCCTAAAGGAGGCTGCAAACTCACAAACCAGGTGCCTGAGTCCCCACCATCTCTCAGAAATCCCTGAGAAATGAAATCCCAAGATGAGAGAGAAATCCCAAGCAGACCGTAGACCCCTGTGATCAGACCCATACCTTGAGCTGAGTCACCCCAAGCCATGTAAAGTTACTCAGACTCAGACACCCACTCTACCTACAGCTCAGCCCCAGACACCCCTAGACGAGGGTTCTGGACCTCAGCCCCACTCACTCCAAACTGCCATCCCAAGACACTGAGAGGATAAGGGAGCTGGGCCTCAGATCAGTCACCCCCAAATAAGTCAATAACTCTGCAAGTCACCCCTAAAGTAGACACTTCTTCCCTCAGACTCAGTCACCCCAGAGTTAGGCATCAGAGGCCCTAAAGTTGGCACGCCTAAACTAGACTTTCCTCACTGAACCCTAAGCAAACATTAGGACCTTGAGATAAGTCACCCAGGAGCTAGACAAACAGGCCCCCCAGATGCTGTCACCCCACTCAGGGCATGACTGCTGCTGTCAGACTAGGAAATAGGGCCGAGACCCGGTCACCCCAGAACTGAGCAACTCCAGTCCTGACAACTGGGGCCCCCCCAGACTCAATCAGTCCAAACTTGGGATCTGGGCCCCACCCTGCTTAAGATTCCCCCAAACGAGACGGTTGGCTGGCTCCTCAGACTCAGTGTCCACTGGGACAAGGTCAGGAGCCTCAGAGCAAGGCACCTTGACGTTAGTCATCTAGTTGCCTCGACAGACTCAGACACCACTCTCCCCACAGCCCAGCCTTGCATCTGGACCCAATCACTGGTAACTCTAACCGAGGCATTTGAATAACCAGCTTGACTAACTCCCCAACTTGGCCTCTGGAACTCCATCATCAATTGTCCTTAAAATGCACATCTGAGCTCCCTCCCCCATTACCTCCCCTAAGACTTGGGAACTTAATAAGTTAACTCACAAACTAGGCAGCTAGCCTCCCAACCTCAGGCATCCCCAAAGACAGGACTCTGACTGACACTGAAGCTTAGTGATCCCCAAATCGGCTCTCCTGGTTGCTCAGCTGGTAAAGAATCCGCCTGCAGTTCAGGAGACCCAGGTTCGATTCCTGGGTCGGGAAGATCCCCCTGGAGAAGGGGATAGACTACCCACTCCAATATTCTTGGGCTTCCCTGGTGGTTCAGCTGGTAAAAAAATCCACTCTCAATGCGTTAGACCTGGGTTTGATCCCTGGGTTGGGACGATCCCTTGGAGAAGGTTTCGGCTACCCACTCCAGTATTCTGGCCTGGAGAAATGGCCTGGACTGTACAGTCCATGGGGTTGCAAAGAGTCAGACACGATTGAGCAACTACAAACTACAGTCCCCAAACTATACCTCTGGCCCCCAACCTTCAGTTGTCCTACACTAACTATTAGTATCTCACAGGCTGTTACCCTAAAAGTAGGCACATCAAGCCAGGAACCCCCAAATCAGGCATGTGTAGCTGACCCTCAAGGTCAGTCATCCTGAAATAAATTCTGGGAACCTCATAATCAGAGAGACTCAAACTCAGAATGTAAGGTGCCTTCCTCAAACACCCCTGTGGTGGGTTGCGGTGGTCCCCCAAAAGATGCCCATGTCCTAACCTGCTAATGTGACATTATTGGATAAAGAGTCTTTGAAGATGTCATTAAGTTGGGGCTTCCCCGGTGGCTCCATGGTAAAGAATCCACCTGCCAACGCAGGAGACACGGGTTTGATCCCTGGTCCAGGAAGATTCCATGTGCATGGGACAGCTAAGACCATGCACCACAACTGTTGAGCCTGCACTCCAGAGTTGGGGATCAGCAGCTACTGAAACCCCTACGCCCTAGAACCCATGATCCGCAACAAGAGAAGCCACTGCAATGAGAAGCCTGCACGCCACAATTAGAGAGTAGCCCCTGCTCACTGCAAACTAGAGAAAAGCCCATGGAGCGATGAAAACCCAGCACAGCAAAAAAAAAATTAAAAAATAAATTTTTAAAAATGTTTAAGTTAAAAAAAAAAGGATATCATTCAGTGATGGATCTCCAGATGTAGACCATCCTGCATTAGCTGGGGAGAGGTCCTAAATCCAGTGACGATGATGATGTCCTTGTAAGAGACGGAAGAGAAGCAAGCCACAGAGGCAGAGAAGGCCATGTGAGGACCAAGGCAGGAAGAGACCAGGAAGCATCCTCCCCTGGAGGCTTTGCAGGGATCGCAGCCCTGTTGACATCTTCATTTGGGGCTTCTGGCCTCCAGAACTGGGAGAAAATAAATTTCTCCTGTTTTAAGCCACTTGGTTTGTTACCGGCCACAGGAGACTAATTCAAGCCCTCCCCAAGCCAAGTCTCTGTATCCCTAAGCTCAGTGATCCTCCCAGACTAGAAATGTGAGCCCCTACAGTCAGATGCCTCAAACTAGCCTCAATTCCCCAGCTCAAACTTCTGGATCTCAATCCAATTACCTACCATCATGATGTTGGGGATCCACAGTCACCCCCAAATTTGTTAACTAAGTCCCGAGGCTCATCCAGCCCCCAAGTGTGTACATGGGTTCAGAGCCACTATCACCGTTGAAATAAACGATGGGGACTTCCCTGGTGGTCCATCGGCTGGGGCTCCATGTTTCCATTGTGGGGGGCGTGGGTTCAATCCTGGGTCAGGGAACTGGGATCCCACATGCCAAGTGTCGTGGCCAAAAATTAAAAATAAAAGAATTTTTAAATAATTAAAAAAAATAAGCAGTGGGACCCCCACTGGCAGTAATCCCCAACCTCTTCATCACCACAGTCTAAACAATACCCGACACTTGAGACACCTCAAAAAGAGACAGCTGGACCCCTGGTCTCAGTACCAAAGTAAAATAAGCATTAGAAACTCCCTAGTTGGTAAACCTAAAGTCAGCATCTGGGCTCCAAGGTCGGTTGACCCCAAACTAGGTATTGAGACCCCCACATTGAGCCACTCCTAAACCAGGCGTCTAGGCCCTCCAAGGGCTAAGCCTCAGTGTCGTCACCCCTTAACTAGGCGCCTGGGTGATGAGCCTCAGACACCACTGTGTGCTGTGCCTAGTTGCTCGGGGCTGTCCGACTCTGCGACCCCATGGACTGTAGCCCACCGGCTCCTCCGTCCATGGGGGTTCTCCAGGCAAGAAGACTGGAGTGGGCTGCCATCTCCTCCAACCCCCACAACAGGCAACTCCAAACTCCATCACCCCTAAACCGGATACAAGGAAGCCCAGTGACAGTCACTTCACACCTTGGCTACTAGGCCTCAAGGCTCAGTGAACCCCAAATTGTATGTATTAATTGGTTAATCCCCAGCTAGTCAAGCATTTCCCCTCTAAAATGTCCCCCAAAACTAGTCTTCTGATACACAAGAATGACACCCCCCAAGGAGGCATCTGAAGACAGAGTCAACTGCAGGTAACAAGGGGGGGTCCCCGTCAAACTTGACATCTAGGCCCCAGCTGTCATCCTGGGCTGGCACGTGGGCTCTCTGGTGGTCATCTCAACCTCACCATCTGGAAAGCCCATATTCGGCCCCCCAAACTAGACATTGGGGCTTCCCTGGTAGCTCAGCTGGTAAAGAATCCGCCTGCAATGCAAGAGACCCCAATTCAATCCCTGGGTCGGGAAGATCCCCTGGAGAAGGGCACAGCAACCCACTCGAGTATTCTTGCCTGGACAATCCCATGGACAGAGGAGCCTGGCGGGCTACAGTCCAGGGGTGGCAAAGAGTTGGACATGACTGGGCAGCTAAAGACAGCAAAACTAGACAGCTGAGCAGCTGCCTCAGCTGTCCCCAGACTAGGGCTCTGGGGTCCCAGGACCTGCCATCGGGATGCCAGGGTAAGTCACCTCTACGTCAGCATTTAGGGCCCCAGCGTTAGTTCTCAAATTAGAATGCAAAGATGGTACTGATGAATCTATTTGCAGGGCAGCAATGGAGACGCAGACATTAGAGAACAGACTTGGGGACACAGTGGGGGAGAGAGAAGGGAGGATGATCTGAGAGAGTAGCATTGAAACATACACATTACCATATGTAAGACAGGTAACATTACACATTACCCTAGGTAAGATAGGTAGCATATGGTAGGTAAGATAGGTAACACATGGTAGGACTGTAGCCTATCAGGTTCCTCCGTCCATCGAATTTTCTAGGCAAGAGTACTGGAGTGGGTTGCCATTTCCTTCTCCAGGGCATCTTCCCAATCCAGGGATCAAACCCGGGTCTCCCGCATTGCAGGCAGATGCTTTACCATCTGAGCCACCAGGGGAGTTGTAAGATAGACAGCCAGTGGGAATTTGCTGTGACACAGGGACTCAAAACCGGTGCTCTGTGACAACGTCGAGGGGTGGGATGGGGAGGGAGGTGGGAGGGAGGTTCTAGAGGGAGGGGACATAGGTATGCTTATGGCTGATTCATGTTGGTGTATGGCAGACACCATCACAAGATTGTAATTATCTTCCAATTTAAAATAAAATAAAACTAGAGTATGGACCACAGTCTCACCCCTAAATTTACCTGGCTTCAGGGCCCCACAGTCGGTAAAGCCACAGCAAGTCCCTCTCAGAATACACACCTGAAACCCATGGCAGGTCACCCACAAGCTTGGCATCTGGGCTCCCAGGGTCAGATACCCCCTACACCAGGGTGTGGGACACCCATGCTTAGCAAGCCCCAAACTTCAGTCAGCCCTAAAGTAATCAATAGGACCCCCAAATGAACATGTTGTTTAGTCGCTAGGTCGTGTCCGACTCTTTTGTGACCCGTGGACCGTAGCCTGCCAAGGCTCCTTTGTCCATGGGATTTCCCAGGCAAGAATACTGGAGTGGGTTGCCATTTTCTTTTCCCAGGGATCTTCCCAACCCAGGGATCGAACTCGCGTCTCCTGCATTGGCAGGCGGGTTCTTTACCACTGAGCCATCTGGGAAGCCCCCACATGAGCAAAGGGGCTGCCAGATGTGGTCACCACTAAACCCCAAGCCAGTCAGTCTCAACTGGACAGCTGAGTCCCCAGGCTTACCCAGACTTGACGGGAAAGTGCCCCAGGAGGCCCCTCCAGTCTTACCATCCAGGCTGTCTCCTGCTGTCCCCGTGGAAGTCTGCACTGTCACAGAGTTAGAACCTGGGCACCCAAATCAGGAACGTGGGCTCATGAGCAGCAAAACTTGGCAGGAGGGACTCCAGTCACCCCAAATTCAGGATCTTCCCAAAGTGGGGATCTGAGTCCCCAGTTTTCATCACCTGCAACAATGCACCTCAGCCACCACAACCACGTGCCCCCAGACTCGACCTTGACCTTCAGGATGCTGTTGCGTTTGATGAGGGCAGTTGAGCCAGCCTGATCCCCGAGCCAGAAAGCTCCACAGCCCACTGTGCCCCCGCCTCAGAGAGCCACTCCTCCCCCAAGGCCTGCATTTGGGTCTTGTCCTCGATCCCCACCCCGCACGCTGGGTATCTCTGCCCAGGACCCATCACCTCCACACTCACGTGCGGACGTATCCCTACCTTGAAAGCCCTCGGCCTTTCATGTTGCAGACATCCCCAGACCCAATCAAGAACCCCTCAAGTGGATCCTGGGCCCTGGGGTCCCAACCTCTTCTGTTCCACTTTTTTTTTTTTTTTTTTTGCCTTATCACACGACTTGCGGGATCTTAGCTCCTCAACTGGGGATTGCACCTGAGCCCTGGGCAGTGGAAGCTGAACCTCTGGTCTGCCAGGGAATTTCTTCTCTGCTTTCAACAGCCAGACTCTTCAGCTTCAGTAACCCCTAAACAGGGCTGCACACCCAGGCCACGCTTACTCAGGGACCCCACCCCTGGGTGCAGGAGACCCCTGATTGAGTCCGTCCCAGGGACATTCAGGCACCAGCACTCTCAGATTCAGCATTTGGAAGACGCCGCGTGCCCAGGCTCTACACCCCAAACCAGAGGACTCGAGTGACACTTTCTGCCTTCTCGGACTAAAACTGATTGTCCTTAGTCTGACCAGCTGCACAACCACACCCCCAGTCTCTGTGCCCCAAGCTAGACACCTGGGCTCCCCCTAACACCCACTACAGTCTGGACTCCTGGCCTAATGCCCCTAACTAGACCCTGAACCTTAATCTCTGTCATAAGAAACTAGGTCCCCCCACCCCCGTCACACCACCCTCAATGGAGCGCCAGACCCTTGGTATGGAAACATAACCCGTCTCCACAATGCCATGTGTCATCTTGAATCGGGTCATTGGATCCCCAGGTTGCGTCTCTCCAAGCTAGGCAATTGAGTGCTCATCTGTCACTCCAAAGTAGACTAGCAGAACCCCAGTCTCTGACCCCCAACAAGGTACTCAGCCTCTGTCACCCACAGGAAGCATGCTAGCCCCCCATCTCAGTTCCTTCCAACTCTCCACTGGCACTCCCACTCTCAGTTACCCCATCCATCACCCCCAAAGATATTTTGAGAACCCCAATTCTATCATTCCAAAGTAAATGGTTGGCCTCACAATTTCTGTCACCCTCAACTGAAATTGTTCACATACATATGTGCATGCTAAGTCGCTTCAGTGGTGTCTGACTCTGTGACCCCATGGACTGTAGCCCACCAGGCTCCTCTGTCCATGGGATTCTCCAGGCAAGGATACTGGAGTGGGTTGCTTACCCTCCTCCAGGGGATCTTCCCGACCCAGGGATCGACCTTGCGTCTCTTAGGTCTGCTGCGTTGGCGGGTGGGTTCTTTACCGCTAGTGCCGTTGTTCATGTGAATTGGCTCCAGATCCAGGGACGAGCAGTCTCTGTCACCTGGAAGGGAGAGATGCTGTCCCCCCACCTGTGTTACCTTTGATACCTGGTCTCATCACCTCGAACTAGACAGTTGATCCCAGTACCCATCTCTCCCAAATGGACAACTGAACCCTGATCACTGTCAACCCAAACTAGACAAAAGATGCCAGTCATCATCCCAGATTAGAAAACAAGACAGTTACCCCCAAAACACCCTGGATGCCAGTCTCTCAGTCCCACAACACAGACAATCACATCCCAGGCTTTGTCACCCCAGGTGCTCCCTGGGACCTCAGTCACTGTCATGTGAAATTAGACCCAGACCCCAACCTCGGTCACCCCAAATATGCTCTGGGACTTCAGTGTTTATTCCACAAAACTAGACAGACTTCAACCTCGGCCACCCAAAATACACTCTGAGATCCCAGTCACTGTCCTAACAAATGAGACAACCAGACCCCATTCTCTGTCTCCTTAAATATACCCTGGGACCCCAGTCTCTGATCCCCCAAACTAGACAACCTTTCTATCACCCCCAGTATACCCTGGGACCATGGACTCTGTCTCCCCAAAGCCACACAGCCATGCCCCTGGTCTCTCACCCCAAATACACCTTGGAGCCCAAGATTATGATCCCCAAAACTAGATAACAGATCCATAGCCAACCCCCCAAATATTCCTTGGAACCCCCAATTTGACCCTCAACAACCAGATTCCAGTCTGTCACTCCATATAGAACCAGAACCCTAAGCTCTGTCCCATGAAAGTAGGCAAGCAGACCTCCAGATTCTGTCAACTGAATGTCCCTGGAATCCAGTTTTTTCCCCACAAAAGGGTAAAATCAAACCCTCAGTCTCTGACACCCCAAATATGCCCTGGGACCCAGTCTCTGTCCCCCCTAAACAAGACAAGGGTACGTCTAGGCTCTGTCACTCCACACCAGGCACCTGGATACATAAAATGTCACCTCCAACTAGAGACCTGGTGCCCGGCCCCTGCAGCCTTCATATCAGTCAAACTCCAGTCTGTCATCCTCAACTGGTCAACCAGAACCCTGGTCTCACTTCTGCCAAACTAAACAAGCAAACTTCCATTCTATGTTACCCTAAAGGCAACCCTGAAGTCACAATCATTTCATCCCCAAATGAACAACTGATCCCTAATCTCCAAACGAGGCAACTAACCTCCAAGTCTCCATCGCCCTAAACCAGGTTCTGAATCCCAGAACCTCTGGTCTCTGACACCTCAGTCTAAACACATGAATCCCCATTTCTTTTTTTTTTTTTCTCTTCTGGCTGCCCTGGGTCTTCATTGCTCATGCTGTGCAGGCTTTCTCTAGTTTTGGTGAGCACGGACTTTCTCTAGTTGTGATGCACAGGCTTCCCACTGCAGTGGTTTCTCTTGCGGAGCACAGGCTCCTGAGCGCACAGGCTCCATAACTGTGGTGCACTGGCTTAGTTGCCCTGCAGCCTGTGGGATCTTCCCAGACCAGGGATCCAACCCATGTTCCCTGCATTGGCAGGCAGATTCTCAGCCACTGGGCCACCAGGGAAGTCCCTGAACCCCCACTTCTGATGTCCCAAGCCAGACATCTGGACCCCCAGGCTCTGGCACTTCACATTAGACAAAGAAACCCCACAGTCCTCTGAAATCTCATGACGATGGTAATCCTGGTCTCTGCCTCTCAAGACAGACAGGAGTCCAGTTGGTCTGTCATCCCAATGAGGCAACCAGACCTGTGGTGTCTGCCTCTTCATACTATCCAGGTGGTCACCCCAATGTCTTTCACCCAAACTAACACCCCTCTGCCCAGCGTCATCACCCTAAACTAGATAACCAGGCCTTTGGCCTCTATAACCCCGAGCCAGACAACCAGCCTTGTGTCTCTGAACCCCAAAAGAGATAATCAGACTACAAGTCTCAGACACCCCAATGGAGCCCACCAGACCCCAGTTTCTAGCGCTCCAAACTAGAAATGGAATCTTCAATCTGGCATCCCAAACCTTAGACTTTTGGCGTCTCAGCCTAACAACTAGACTACCATTCTGTCACCCTCAAAAAGACTAGACCCCAACTCTGACACCCCTAAAGAAACTCCGGAGCCCAGTCTTGGTCACCAAAAACTAGACAATAAGATCCTCAGTCTGTCACCCCAGACTAGACTAGTCCCCATTACCCCAACCTTGACAAGATCCCCAGTGCCTAATACCTCCCACAACTCTGTTCTCTGTCACTCCCAACCAGATAAGAGAGTCCCAGACCTGTCACTTAAACTTTGAGAACTAGGGACTTCCCTGGAAGTCCAGTGGTTAGGACTCCACACCTCCACTGCAGAGAGCGCAGGTTCAATCCCTGGTTGGGGAACTAAGATCCTACATGCAGCTTGCAGCGTGTCAAAAAAGAGAAAAATTTGAGAACCAGATCCAGTGTTTTTAATCTCAAACTAGACAAGCAGACATTCTTCAAACTAAAAAAAAAAAAAAAAAAAGATCTCCTGGGGAGTTCCCTGGTAGTCTAGTGGTTAGGATTCAGCGCTTTCACTGCCATGGCCTGGGGGTTCAAGCCCTGATTGGGGGACTGAGATTCCACAAGCCAGGTGACAGAACCAGAAAAAAAAGGCAAATGTTGTTTTAAAAAAAATCTCTCATTTGCTGTCACTTCACACTGGGCAAAGAGCCCCCCAATCCCTGGTGTCCTAAATTACACAAGGGCACCCCCAGGCTCTGTCACCACCAGCCAGACAGTATTTCCTGTCTCTGCCACCTCAAGGAAACAACCAGACCCCCATCAGGGGGCCCCCAGTGCAGGGGGCCCCCTACCTTGTCATCCCAGACTAGGGCCCTGGACTCCCAGTGTCACCAGGACTCCCAGTCTGTCACCTCAAGCCAGATAAATGACCTCCAACTTGACAACAGATCCTCAATTTCCGGGGCTTCTCAGGTGGTGCTAGTGGTAAAGAATCTACCTGGTAATTCAAGAGATCTGGGTTTGATCCCTGGGTCAGGAAGATCCCCTGGAGAAGGAGGTGGGCAACCCACTACCCATTCCAGGATTCTTGCCTGGAGAATCCCATGGACAGAGGAGCCTGGCGGGCTACAGTCCACAGGGTCACAAAGAGTCAGACACGACTGAGGAACTGAGCACCCCAATTTCTATTACCCCAAATCAGGGACTGGACTCCAAGCTGTCACCCCAAACAAGACAATCAGATGCCCAGTCTGACACCCCAGGTGAAGGGCAAGCACTCCCTGGTTCTGTCACTCTACACTGGACAAGTAGGTCCACTGTCCCTGTCACCCCAAACCTGAGCCAACGGGCTCTTCAGTCATGAAACTGACAGCCAGAGCCTCAATCTGTCACCCCGACCAGCCAGCTGGAACCCCAACCTCCATCACCAAAATAGACAACCAGACTTTTGGTTCTTGGTGAGACACCAAGTCCCCCAGTTTCTGTTACCCCAAAACAAACCTTTCAACTCCAGTTCAGGAAGGGATAGATAGGGAAGTGACCCCCTACTCATGAACAACCCCATGGAAGCTGCTGGTCTCAGTATCAGAATTAGGAACCTGGAGTCAGTCACCGCCAGATTAGGCCTCCGGCCCAAGTCCCAGCCTCCCACTCCCAGACCCGGGCTTTGACGCCTCGCCCCAGTGACCTCAGTCCCAGATCCTTGGGGCTCGGGCTTCAGTCACCTTCAAAGGAGGCAGTCTGACCGCATTCACTCCAGGCCCAGCGACGGAAACTGGGCAGAGTGACCACCCACGCTGATGGCAGGCTCCCCTGGGAATACTGGCATCTGGATTAACAAAATGAACACCTTCAGCCATCCTCAAGCTGGGAACGTGGCCTCTGAGCAGACCCAGGAGCCTGACCCGCAGCCGCAGACGCTCCAGGTCTCCTCTGCCAGGAGGAGCCCATCCCGGCGCGCTCCCGGGAGAAGGGCCGGAGGAAGCGCTTTTCCGCCCCCTGGTGGCAACCACTGGAACTGCGCCCCCGGTGCCTGGGAACACTGTGAACCTGTGAACCCGGACACACGAGCCCCCTGGTCTCCCCATTTTGCCGAAAGCCTGGGGGTTCCCCTTGCCTGCGCCCTCCCACACAGGCCAGTCACCAAGCCCCCGCCTTCATCTTCCTGAATCTTCTTTTCCTGTCCGTCCTTTCCATTTCACAGTCCCTGCCTCGTCTTCCCCAGCTTGGTTCCTGCTCCATGATCTTACTGCCTCCAGCCCATCTCCCACAGGACCCCAAAGGATAGTGTTTTGTTTTTGTTTTTTTTGCCACACTGCGCAGCTTGTGGGATCTTAGTTCCCCACTAGGGATTGAACCTGTGTCCCCTGCAGAGGAAGCACAGAGTCTTAACCACTAGACCTCCAAGGGAAGTTGCCTGGGGATATTCCTGACATTCATACCTGACCTTCTCCCTTCCTTGCTCAAAAGCCTTCCATAGTTTCACATTGCCTTAAGCTATAGTTTAAAAGCTCCGCGTGGCTCCCAGGTCCTGCCTGCTCTGGCCCCTGGCATCCTCCTCAGGGTCACCCCTTTATCACTCCCTTCACCGCAGCCACAGCAGTGCCGTGTCATTGAGCAAGTCCTGCCTCAGGGCCTTTGCACTTGCAATTCCCTTGAGCCAGAACACTCTTTCCCAAGACCTCTGAGGGGCGAGCTCCTCCTCACTGCCCGCAAGTCCCTGCCCCTCCACTCTAGTCTAGCCCCTGCCTTCCACAATTACCCTTTAGTCACATCCAGTCTCCTGTTTCATAGGCTTGGCTGTCTGAGAGCTTCCTATTGGTTGGTTGTTTGGCCCATGAATGTGAGTTCCAAGAAGGCAGGGCCTCAATTGTGGTGCTGTTCTTTCTTCAACGGTGGTGCTGTTGTTTTTAAGCCAGCATGTCTAGTAGAAACAGGATAGCAGCTACAGATGTAATGTTATATTATTTACCTAATCACACTTTTTGGCCATGCTGTGCGGCATGCGGGATCTTAGTTCCCTAACCAGGAATCGGACCCTGGTCCCCATAGTGAAAGTGCCAAGTCCTAACCACTAGACCACCAGCGAATTCCCTGACATTTTAAAAAGTAAAGAAAAAAGTGAAAATACTAATTTACCCTAACATATCCAACCTTAGCATATCCAACAGGTACCCAACGTATCTACCAGCTTCCCAGGTGGCTTAGTGGTGAAGAATCTGCCTGCAATGCAGGAGACTCCGGTTAGAACCCTGGGTTGGGAAGGTCCCCTGGAGAAGGAAATGGCAACCCACTCTAGTATTCTTACCTGGGGAATCCCACAGATAGAAGAGCCTGGTGGGCTACATTCCATGGGGGTCACAAGAGTTGGACATGATTTAGCGACTAAACAACAACAACATCCAACCGATTATCCTTCCAACACATAACCAATATAAAAATTATTAATGAGATATTTTACACTCTTTTCTGACTAAGTCTTTGAAACCTGGTGTGTATTTTATACTCACAGCACGTCTCAATCCAGATCAGCCATGTTTCAAGTAGCTCGTAGCTATATATGGCTATGAAGTCACTCAGTTGTGTCTGACTCTTTTGCAGCCCCACAGACTGTAGTCTGCCAGGCTTCTCTGTCCATGGGATTTCCCAGGCAAGGATACTGGAGTGGGTTGCCATTTCCTTCTCCAGGGGATCTTCCGGACCTAGGGACCGAACGCAGGTCTCCTGCGTTGCAGGCAGACTCTTTACCGTCTGAGCCACCAGGGAAGCCTGCCATACCTGGCTGATGGCCACCATATGTGACGGAATTCTGGAACAATACTGGGCACTCAGTTCAGTTCAGTCACTCAGTCGTGTCCAACTCTTTGCGACCCCAAGAACCGCAGCACGCCAGGCCTCCCATCCATCACCAACTCCCTGAGTTTACCCAAACTCATGTTCATTGATTCAGTGATGCCATTTAACCATCTCATCCTCTGTCGTCCCCTTCTCCTCCTGCCCTCAATCTTTCCCAACATCAGGGTCTTTTCCAATGAGTCACCTCTTCGCATCAGGTGGCGAAAATATTGGAGTTTCAGCTTCAACATCAGTCCTTCCAATGAACACCCAGGACTGATCTCCTTTAGGATGGACTGGTTGGATCTCCTTGCAGTCCAAGGGACTCTCAAGAGTCTTCTCCATCACCACAGTTCAAAAGTGTCAATTCTTCATCACTCAGCTTTCTTCACAGTCCAACTCTCACATCCATACGTGACTACTGGAAAAACCATAGCCTTGACTAGATGGATCTTTGTTGACAAAGTAATGTCTCTGCTTTTTAATATGCTGTCTAGGTTGGTCATAACTTTCCTTCCAAGGAGTAAGGGTCTTTTAATTTCATGGCTGCAGTCAACATCTGCAGTGAGTTTGAAGCCCCAAAAAATAAAGTCAGCCACTATTTCCACCGTTTCCCCATCTAATTGCCAAGAAGTGATGGGACTGGATGCCATGATCTTAGTTTTCTGAATGTTGAGCTTTAAGCCAACTTTTTCACTCTCCTTTTTCATTTTCATCAAGAGGCTCTTTAGTTCTTCTTCGCTTTCTGCCATAAGGGTGGCGGCATCTGCATATCTGAGGTTATTGATATTTCTCCCGGCAATCTTGATTACAGCTTGTGCTTCATCCATACCAGCGTTTCTCATGATGTACTCTGCATATAAGTTAAATAAGCAGGGTGACATTATACAGCCTTGACGTACTCCTTTTCCTATTTGGAACCAGTCGTTGTTCCATGTCCAGTTCTAACTGTTGCTTCCTGACCTGCATACAGGTTTCTCAAGGGGCAGATCAGGTGGTCTGGTATTCCCATCTCTTTCAGAATTTTCCACAGTTTATTGTGATCCACACAGTCAAAGGCTTTGGCATAGTCAATAAAGCAGAAATAGATGTTTTTCTGGAACTCTCTTGCTTTCTCGATGATCCAGCAAATGTTGGCAATTTGATCTCTGGTTCCTCTGCCTTTTCTAAAACCAGCTTGAACATCTGGAAGTTCACATATTGCTTAAGCCTGGCTTGGAGAATTTTGAGCATTACTTTACTAGTGTGTGAAATGAGTGCAGTTGTGTGGTAGTTTGAGCATTCTTTGGCATTGCCTTTCTTTGGGATTGGAATGAAAACTGGCCTTTTCCAGTCCTGTGGCCACTGTGCACTCGGTGGACCCTCAATAAACACTTGCTGAAAAGAATTCTGAACTAGTGAGTTTTGACGAGACCGGAGGTTGGGGAGGCCAGCCTCAGCTGGCTGTGTGGGGCACTGTGCCTCTGCTAGGCCGCTTCACCTGCGGCTCTTCCTGTGGCCGGCTCTGGGTCCCTCAGAGGGCACGGGAATGTCACCTCCTGAGAGAGCCCTCCTAGACCCGCCCCTCTGAAGTAGCTCTTCAGCCCCGTCTGTCACTTCTTTGTCGTCTCGCCTGCCAACTGCTTTCCCTGCCACGTGCCTTTCTTCTTAGTCCGTGGTTGTACCACAGCGGCCTTCACGTTACAGCGAAGAGCCAAGTGCGTCTCTCTCACCTCACTCAGGAAAACCAACGTCCCTCCCCACCAGAGGGAGGGCAGTCCTCCCGTCCACCCGCCCCCGTCTGCTCCAGCCACACGGGCCCCCCGCTGTTCCTCAGACCTCCAGGCCCACTGCTGTCTCCTGGCATTTGCACCTACTATTTCCTCTCACCAGAACGTTCTCCCTCTGGGAGGGAGGGATCTGTGGCTGCTCCCGCTCTCAATTTATTATTATTCAGGGGCTTCCCTGATAGCTCAATTGGTAAAGAACCCGCCTGCAATGCAGGATACCTGGGTTCGATCCCAGGATACCTGGGTTCAGTCCATGGGGTCGCAAAGAGTTGGACACACCTGAGCGACTTTCACTCACTTCACAAACTAAAGGTGATTAGCCACCAATATCTAAGTGTGAAAGCTAGTAGGTCTTTTTTCAAAAAAAATTTTTTTTCCACACCACATGGCTTATGGGATCTTAATTCCCTGACCAGGGACTGACCCTGGGTCCCTGGCAGTGAAAGCAAGGAGTCCTAACCACTGGACCACCAGGGAATTCCCTCCCTCACTCAATTTTTTTTTTTAACATGATTTATGTATTTAAATTGTTTGGCTGGGCTGGGTCTTCCTTGCTGTGCACGGGGCGGGGGTCGGGGGCTTCTCTCGTTTCAGAGTGGGGCCTCTAGGTGCGTGGGCTCAGTAGCTGTGGCACATGGGCTTAGCTGGCCCGCAACATGTGGAATCTTCCTGGCGTAGGGATCAAACTGGTGCTCCCTGCATTGGCAGGCAGATTCTTAATCGCTGGAACCACCAGTGAAGTCTGCTCACTCAATTTAAGTCTTCACTGAACATCACCTCAGGGAAGCTTCTTAAACCTATAACTCATTTCTAGAACTTCCTCTATGAAGAGTTACCATGAAGATGGCGATCCTTAGAGAGGCTTTGTTTCTGTAGTGGCCCTTGTCTGGCCTCTGGGAACCTGGATTTCGGCAGGGTCCTTGCTGCTCCCTGAAAGAATGGCTCTTGTGTCTACACTGTTTGTGCAAACCACATTGTTTATGCTGAAGACCTGCTTTTTTCTGGGTACTGAGTCTGTGATGAACTTCTCTGCAGACAGCATTTCACTGTTGTGGCGACTGCACTCAATCTGGTGACTGCACTGGGAGAGGGCTCTGGGAAGCTTGTGGTTTCTTCTGGACTTCGCCCCACATGCCTTTTTTTTCTTTGCTGATTTTGCCTCATAGGTAACAGTGCCTGTAATGCAGGAGAACTGGGTTTGATCCCTGGATCGGGAAGATCCCCTGGAGAAGGGCATGGCAACCCACTGCAGTGTTCTTGCCTGGAGAATTCCATGGACAAAGGAGCCTGGTGGGCTACAGTCCATGGGGTCACAAAGTGTCGGACACAACTATGCGACATTTTGCTTCATAACCTTTCATGATAATAAATCACAGCTGTGAATACGGTTGGTGCCCGAGTCCTGAGTCCTCCTAGCAAATCATGAAACATGGGGGTGATCTCAGGGGCCCGACATACTCTTTTCTCCTCCTTAGAACTTGTCGCCACTGACCATCCTATTTGCTATTTATCTTGCTTATTGTACACTTCCCACCCCCACCTGTGTCCATGGCCCACCCCCACCTTCTTGGTCTCTGTAGGACCCCAGCATCACCAGCACAGACCCACAGAAGACCTCGGGAGAATATTTGCTGAACAACTGTTAACAGTTTTATTCCCAAAGCTGGAGTCCCTCCCTGGTCTTGATGTGGGAAAGGGGCCTTTGGCCGGAGCTGCAGAGCTGAGTGGGACCGGGGTGAACAGGGGCAGCTGGCTCGGGAGGCTGGCGGGCCTGCGAAGCCACATCACACGGGTTCCATCTGCAGCTCCTCCCCGTCCACAGCCTCCATCTGGTGGAAGGCGGCGTGGGAGCCGATGACTACGAGAGTGGCTCCTGCAGGCAAATGGGCAGTTCAGGGCCTGGTGGCCTCACCTGGCCCCCACCGCCCACAGCGCTGCCGGGAGCCTGTACTCACCCAGGACCCAGAAGACGGCAGAGCCCGCGCCAGCCAGCCAGAAGAAGGGAAAGGAGACGCCCCCGGCCAGGGCATACTGATGGGCAGGGCTCACCTCACGGCCTGCGGGGCAGAGGGCACTGGGGCAGCTGTTCCGACACGTGCCTCCCTCCAGAGTAACCCCTGATGCTCCCCCAAAACTCTGGTCTTGCAAGCTCCAGGAGCCTCAGGGTCTAATCTAAACTTGTGCCAAGGCCCTCCAGCCCTTGGCCCCACCCACTGACCGTGGGAACACAGAGTGCCTTCCTCAGCCCCCTGCCCTCTGCCCTTCAACCCCACTTCTGCTAGGAAGCTCCCAGCCTCCCTCTCCTGACTATAGTTCTCCTGCTCCAACCTGCCCTCGCACAGATCTGGAACCTCCGACTGGCAGCCCAAGAGCCAAGTCTGACCTGGGGATGTGTCTTCTGAGTCTGCACATTATTCCACCAGAATTTGGTTTGTGGCTGCCGGAAAAACTGGATAATTTCACATAACAATAGGCCGGCCCTCTGTATCCACGGATGGAAACCCGTGGATCATTGTACTACGTCATTTTTCATAAGGGACTTGAGCATCGGTGGACTTTGCCATCCATGTGGGGGCTCCTGGAACAATCCCCTATGGACACCAAGGGGCGGCTGTACAGAAGTCTGGCTTCTCGTGGTGGAGTGGAAGGTCGGATCTGCAGGTACTGGTGGCAGCAATGGCTGGAGCCAAGTCGTGTCTATGCTCCAAGCGCTCCCTCCATGCCCTGGGCTAGCCTGACGCGCCCCTCCACCCAGCCCACCTTTGTCGTGTACATGACCAGCAGGCTTCTGAAGCATTCTATCTTAGGTCTACCTGTCCATCTGAGCCCAATTCCCCCTTATCCCCACTCCAAAGCCCTTGAGCATCTCCTAGTTGGGAACTCAGGGCCGTCTGTTATTTCTAAATCCTCTGCCAGCACTGCACATAATGTGTGACTTAGTTCCCTGACGGGGGATGGAACCCATGCCCCCTGCGTTGGAAGCATGGTCTTAACCACTGAACCACCAGGGAAGTCCCCAGGCCTGTCTTTCTTCTCAGCGGTGTTTCCGGTGCCAGTCTTGGACCACCTGAGCCACAAGGCTCAGCTTCCCTCTCTGAGAAATCCCAAGATTTCCACTTCTACCCCACGAAGCAGGAAAGGGGGAGCACGGATATAGGCCAGTGGGAAGTCGCCACCTGGTGGCCGATGTGGGTACGTGCAGCTGACGTTTTTGGCAGGAGGTTTAGGCAGGAGGGAGAGGGAAGGAGGAGGTTTTGAGGATTCAGGCGGAGGTGGGTTCTGGGGTATCTTCTGCACTTGGGAGATAGCAATTTTGGGGGGCTGAGAGTGGGTGGGAGCATCAGGTGTGTCTGAGACTTTACGGGACCGAATTTGGAGGAATCTAGTGTAGATAGAGGCTTGGGCAGACGTGGGTTCAAAAGGACCTGGGTTTGATGTAAAAATGTTTGCGTTCCAAGAGACCAGGGTGTGAAGAGTCTGGGCAAGGGATTTCTCACCGAACAGCACAAACTTGGACTGCAGCGTGCGCAGATAGAGGATGTAGCAGGCGCCAAAGAAGACAGCCAGAGCCACCAGCAGCATGGGAGACGTCGCCCTGGAAGCGGGCAGGGAGCCATGCGTCAGGGAGCTGGGGCTAGGCCAGACAAGGAGGCCCTGACCTTCCCACCGGCGGATGGCAGGAGATCTGCTTGGGGCTGGGGAAGCCTAGGTCACATTTGGTCACACTGAATCCTGGCCAGGTTGATGGAGGGGACTAGGGACCTGGCCCTTCGGTGAAAACTTCCGGCAGAACTATCCCACGGGAATGGGGCCTGGGCAGTGAGAGGTGGGGCCGGATGCAGAGGGCGGGGTCGGCCAGCGCGGGCCACGCAGCCTGGTGGGGGTGGGGACGGGGGCGCGGACGGGCCGCAGAGGCACTCACACACAGTACAGGATGAGGCCCAGAAACACGAAGACATAGTTGCTCTGGTAGTACTCCACGTTGCGTACGAGGCGCTGGCACAGCTCGCCCAGGTTGCGGGGCCGCGAGAAGCGCCGCTGGTCCACGAAGGAGCCCCAGGACCGGATGGTCGCACGGCGCCGCTCCAGCCACTCACGGCCCGCGCCAGATGGAATCAGTTTCGGCAGCAGGGTCCTGGTGGGTGAGGGGCCACGTCAGCGATCGACCGACCGGGATGGAGTCCGGACCCCCCAGCAAGAAGAGGACCGAGGGGGCCGGACTCCGGGGTTCTGGGGTGGATAATGGTCCCAGGCTCCTAGATCTCAGGGGAGATAGGGGCTGAGGGCCCAGACTCCAGAGTCCTCGAAGAGGACAACAGAGGCCCAAACTCTTATGTCTAGAGGCCGGGATTCCTAGGACCCCCAGGGAGGAGGGGTCGGGGGACCAGGACTCCCGGGTCTCGGTTGCTCACGCGGCGCTCAGTCCTTCCGCCTCGGCATCCCTCTGCTGGTCCTTCTCGGCCGCCATGTCTGTGTTGTCTGGGGAAGAACTAAGGAGCCCAGGGCTCTGCAGACCCCGCGGGCCCCGCCCGAGCCCGGCCTCACCCAGCAGAGCTGGAGCGGACGTGTAGTCGTTCTGGAGCCGCTGGGGAACGGTAGTTCTGCTGTCGAGCATTATGGGAGTTGTAGTCCTGATGGTGCCGGCGAGAATAGGCACCATGATGGCGGTGTGACTCGCGACGCACTTTGGGAGTTGTAGTCGTGTAAAATAACCCAGAGCCCCTCTGAGCATTGTGGGAGTTGTAGTTTCCGAATTAGGACGCGTGGAGTCGGGGAAGGTGGGCTGTCAAGAGTCAGGGCGTTAGGCGAGCTCTAAAGGCAAGACGACGCTGTGTACTCCCCGTGCAGGCTATAATGGGGACCGTGTAGAGCTGTCATTCTGTCTCTAGGAGGTATAAAAAAACACTTGATAAAACACTCAGATGTTCTGATTCAGCAGATCTAGGGCGAGACCCTTCATCCGCGTTTCTAACAAGTTTCTAGGTGATGTTGATGCTTCTGTTCCATGGCCCACATTTTGAATAGCAAGACTGTAAAGAATTCGTGGGAGTCTATTCCTTCCTTCTTTAAAAGGCTAGTGATGGGGCCGTGGTTGCTGGAGGGGGTGTCTAAGGTGGGGAGCAAAGCTTCACCCCCACCCTTGGGCTCCCAAGGTAGAATCTATTAGGATTAGGAATCTAGGCATGCCCCTGCTTTAGTTAGGGTGGAGGGAAGTGTAGGAAAAGGCTGAGATTTTTTTTTTCATTTTTTCATTCAGTTTTATTGAAGGGATGAGAATTTTTTAAAGATGTAGATGTCATAACTAAAGGAGCTGGGATTCTGGGGTCAGAGGTCAAACTTCAAGCTGTGTTGACCTCATCACCTCCCTGAACCTCAGTGTTTTCATCTGGACAGTAACGATCCTGGGGGTACCACACTCATGGGATTGAGATTGGGTTGAATGATTCATGTAAAGTGCTTGAAAGAGTCTTGATATTTCACAACTGTTCGATAAACAGTAGTCCATGCTATTGCCACTACATTATCATGGCTGTTATAATTATTTCTAGAGTTCAGCTTTGTCAAAAAATTTTAAAAATTTTATTTGTTTATTTTGGGCTACATCAACTCTTAGTTACAACACATCAACTCTTAGTTACAACTCTTAGTTGCTTTGTGACATGTGGGATCTTGGTTCCCAGACCAGGGATCGAACCCAGGTCCCCAGCATTGGAAGGTGGATTCTTAAGTACTGTATCACCAGGGAAGTCCCAGACTTCTCACTAGCCCCTTGGATGTTCCAAACAGTGGCTGGTGTCTGAGACATGGGCCTTTCTTTCCCCTGGTTCCCAAAATCTTAACACTCTCAGTCTTTGCCCCTGCTGCGGGGTGAGTTGTAGAAAACCAGCCAGAGTTCTAAGGGGGTGCACCAGAATGACCTCAAGAAATGTGTAGAAGTTTCAGGAAGCCTGGGCTTCCTTACACAGACTGAGAACCTCATTTTCCAAGGCTGGGTGGGGCTAAAGGAAAATGCCCAATGAGATATTTGGTGGCTCAGATGGTAAAGAATCTGCCTGCAATGTGGGAGACCCGGGTTCGATCCCTGGGTCGGGAAGATCTCCTGGAGATGGGAACGGCTACCCACTCTAGTTTTCTTGCCTGGAGAATTCCATGGACAGAGGAGCCTTGCAGGCTATGGGGTCAAGTGAGCAACTAACATTTTCACTTTTCCTCTTTGTTAACCGCAGGCTTTTAGTAGAAGCTTGTTCAGGTTTCCCACTTGGGTCGAGTTGGGCTTCTGGAAATCGGCGTATGGGGTTTCCTGTGAGTCCACAGTTAGTCCAGAGCATTAATGGGGGAGCAGCCCCCTGATTTCAAAGTAATGGGAGCAGTGGAGGTAACTGGAAGAGCCCCCAAGAGGAAGATGAGTCTTGAGGAGCAGAGGGTTGGAGGCAGAGACCCAACTGCCTTCTTCCAGGGCCAACCTTGGGGAAATGGGATTTAATTTTTGTTAAGCTCTGGGGCTTCCTCATAGAATACAAATAAAAGTAATTTCACTCATAACTCATGTTTGTGTTCCTGTGAGTACTCGCTCAGAGCAGAGCACATAACAAGCAAAGGCCTGGAGGTGTCAAAAGGCATGGGCTGTGGACGGTGGGGTCAAGAGGCAAGGACATTGTGGGGAGGGACCCTCTGAGTGGAGCAGGGGGGACTTGGCATAAGGGCAATGGGAGGGAGGCGCCCCTTGAAACAGGGATTGTGGGAGGAAGCCCTAAGGCGGAGATATTGTGAGAGATGGGAAGATCCCTGAGACAGGGGGATGAGGGGAGACCAGGGAAAAGGGGCCTATGGCAAGCAAGCCATGAATTAGGGGGATGGCCAGAGATAAGGGAGTCCCTCCAGCCTGAGGCCTCCTTCCTGCCTCTTGGATCCCTGGAAGAAATGGAGCCGGGAGAGTAGGAAGATAGACAATCGGAAATCTGGGTTATGTATCTGCTGTGTGACCTCAAGGAAGTCCCTGCCCTCTCTGGGCCTCAGATTGCTCACCTGTCTATGGGAGTATTCCTCATCCTGTACCTGATGAATAAAGGAGGTTCTCTGGCCTCCCTAAGGGATGTCCAGGCTCACAACACTTACCAGGACCAGGCTCTGCCCTGGGCATCACAGGCGGTGTCTGGTCACGGCCCCTATCCTCCGACTGTCTTCCCCTTCAGATTAAGGCACTCTTCCTCAGCACTGTCTTGTGCAGTGGGCATGCACACACACTCACACTCATGTGGACTCTCAGCATCCCAGACATTTGGGCTGGGAGGCAGGTAGGCCAAGGACCAGCCCCAGGCCCTCCTCTCACTGCCAGCTCTGTTAGAAAGGCCGTCTCAAGGGAAGTGGTAGGGCTGCCCAACCAGAAGGGCTAAAATTCAAAAGACTGACAATAGCAAGTATTGACAAGGATGTGGAGCAACTGGAACTTTGATACATTGTGGCAATGCTGATGACACAAGAGCTTTGGAAAGGGCTGGCTATTTCTGTGAAAGGTAAACACAGTCTACCCCCAATCAGCAATTCCATTTCTAGGCATGTACCCAACAGAGATGCCCACATGTGTCATCAGAGGATGTTACTAGAATGTTCCTAGAGGGTCCCAAAAGGGAAACAACAAATCCATCAACAGGAGGATGGATTGACAAATAGTATAATAGTCACACAGTGGAAAACCCTGCAATGAAAAAGTGTTGGCTACCAATACCTGAGACACCATGGATGACCCTCATAGACCTGATGTTGAGGATGAGAAGGACCTGCGGCAGCACACCATAAGATTTCATTCTAGAGAGTCCAAGAACAGGCACAACCAAAAGATGGTGACAGAAAGCAGATCAGTGGCTGCCTGTGGAGGGGCTGCTGACTGGGAAGGGGTCATGAAGGAACTTTCTGGGTAGATGTAAATGTTCTATAGCTCAATATGGATGGTGGCTACATGGATGTAATTATTTAAATCATTGAGCTATGCCTTTGAGATCTGTGCAAGTCACTATATGGAAGCTTATCTCAACAAAAAGAGAAGAACATGGTGACTTAGAGCTTGGACATCCTAGGTTCAGATCCCAGATTTGTCACCTCGCAGCTGTGTGACCTTGAGCAAGTCACTTTCCCTCTGGGTGCCTTGTGAGGATTAAGTGAACTAATACAGGTAGAATGTTTAGAAGAGGGCAGAGCACAGAGCGGGAGCTCAGTGAACCATTATATCATCATGGCCCTCAGGGTCCTCTCCAGTATGAGAGGATCCAGAGCCTGACTCCTTCTCCCGTGTTCTGATCCCAGGATCCCGTCACCTGGCGAATTCACAGTGTTCTCACACTAACCCTTGTTGGGTCTAAAACTCCGTGATTGGATGGATGACTTTGAGATTCCATGACTCCTAAGTTCATGCCAGGCTAAATTTCTGGGCTTCTGCGAATCACAGTCTTGGGCGCCAGCACAGGGAACGCTGTCCCGCCCACACACCCCCGCTCCCCGCCCCCCAACAAAGCAAAGCGCGACACACACGGCTTCTCTCTCCCCACTGATATATTTGATAATCGTCCAGAACCAGAGACGGCATCAGCCAGGGGGCGACGGGGAGTAAAAAAGAGTCCAGGGAGGGGTCTGGGAGGCAGGGGTGAGGAGGAGAGGAACAGACACACACGAAAGAGAGAGGTGGGGGAGAGGCAGGGGGCGAGGGGCGGGGGCGGGGGCGGGGCGAGAAGCCAGTCAGGGGGCGGGGCGTGGGCGAGGGAGGCGGGAGATCGCTTGGAGGGGCGGGGCCAAGGGGAGAGAGGGCCCCTCTCCCCAGAATACAAAATGAGGGGGACTGGAGTGGGCGGTCCTGGGCTCGCGGGAGCAGGGAAGAGACGGGAGACGTGGTGGGGCTGAGGTCAGTAGTAGGTTTCCTTCTCCACCCAACCTGGAGAGACAAAGGAGGAAAGACACAGAGACAGAGACAGCGACACAGAAAGAAGCCCAAAGGGGCAGAGACACAGGGAAAGACACCGGAAGGAGGAGGCCGGGAGAGGAGGGGAGAGGGAAGAGGTGCCAAGGGGATGGAGAGACAGCGCGGATGGGAGGAGGGGGTACGGGAGGGGAGGGGAGGAGGGGGAAGACAGAGTGAGGTTAGCATCGTCACCAGGCGGCGCTCTCCCGCCTCCCGCTCCAGCTGCCCGGTCCCATTCCCCCCAGCCTCCCACCTCTACCCCGGTTAGCCCCTCACCCCCGGGGTTCCTGCGCAGGATGAGTTTGCGGATTTCGTCGTAGACGAAGATGAGGAAACTGTAGGGGAAGGCACAGAACCACCAGCTGGGCCTGCGAAGAAGCGAGAGGAGCGAGTCAGCGCCGGGCAACACGTTGGAAAGGAGGGGCCAGGCCCAGCGCACTGCCTCCCTGATCCTTTGTACTCAAGGTGACGGGTGCCCTGGCCATGGCTCTGGGTTTGGGTCTACAGAGCCCCCCCACCCCCCACCCCGTGAGGGTGTTCCACTGCAAAGGCTCCTGGGAGGACCCTGGAGCAGGTAGTACCTGGAGGGGGAAAGGCACTCACTTGAGAGGGTACATGCGAAGGGCCACATCCATGCCTGGGCAGTAGGACAGGAAGGCCGCCAGGGCTGTCTCCTCAAACAAGCCGAAGATCAGGATCTTGTTCCTGCAGGCACAGTCAGGGCTGGACCCAGTGAAGCCCACCTGGCATCCCCACCCCATAGACACAGAGGCACCCCCACGGGCAGAGGAAGAGAGACAGACAGGGAGACACACGGATGGAGACAGAAAGAGGCAGCGAGGCACAGACGGGTCCAGGGAGATGGTGACAGTGAAATATGAAGACAGAGACACACAGACAAGCAGGGGTATAAAAAGATAAAATAGATCTGGAGAGAGACCCAGGAAGATCCCAGCAGTGCGTGCTCACGCACACACACACACACACACACACACACACACACACACAGAGGCAGGCAGGGAATCCAAGATAGATGTGACCACTGGAGAGAAAATCAACTCAGAGGCAAAACCAGAACAGACAGACGTGGGGCGGGACGGAAAGCAGCCACAGCGACCATGACCCTCACTTCATGCCCTGCTGGAAGACAGAGTTCCTCCGGGTCTTGCAGATGATCAGGTCAGCCCACTGCACGACCACTATGCTCACAAAGAAAGCCGTGTGGCACGTGAACTCCACCACCTTCCTCTGCTCGTAGGTCTGCGAGGGTGACGATGCGCGTGTCAGTCAGCGGTCAGTGTGGCCGCAGCCCCGGCCCCCACTCCTTGCCCACGTGCTCCTTGTGTGCACCCCTGCGTAGGTCCCCAAGGCAAAGTGGGGACTCTGTCCAGATGGGGTGCCCTGGGGGGACATGTCTGCCCTCTGTAGCTCAGAGCCCCTTGGGAAGAGTGAGGAAATGGACAAGGAAGGAGAGTGTGCTGGTGACCTTAGTTGTGGACCAGAGACCCCAGGGGCCTCCTGGGGGGACACTGGCTGGGCTTTGAAGGGAAGACAGAGACTGGGAAGAGGGTCACAAAGGCTTCCTACCTGGCAGGGCAGAGAGCCTGGCCAGTGAACAGGACCAAGATGGGTTGGGGCAAGAGCGCCAGGAGACCCCTTGTGTCCGGGGGAGGGTCTTGATGACCCCCAGGGCAGAGGGGCCATCACAGGAAGCCACCCGTGCATGGACAAGACAGCTCACCGTGGCCCAGGATGCTGTGGGCAGAGACCCCTGCTGGGAGGCCCATGGCCACGCTGTGGGACCCAGCCCTACGCACCCACTGCTGTCCGTAACTGTCCTCCAGGTCGTTAACCGTGCGGTCATCCCAGTTCAGCCGGATGCCCACCAGGTTGCCGGGCAAGAAGCCATTTTCTGCCAGGATCACGAAGTAGGAGAAGAAGCCACCAAGAGCCTGGATCATTCCTGGAGGAGGAGAGTAGGGAGATGAGGTGAGGCTCAGGTTGGGGCAGGCAGCCAGCCCAGGGCACCTCTGGGGCCCCTTGAGACCCACACGAGGAGTCTGGTGCAGCGCTGGGTCCCCTGGCCTGAGCTTCCTCCTGGCTGAGCTCCCAGAGGACGATCTGAGAGCGCCACCTGGTGGTGAGCACCTGAAATGGGCTCCCTGGAGCAGCAGACTTGGGGAGGGGGCTCCCCAGAGATGGAGAACCTGGAGGCTCCCTCCCACTTGACCCCGGCCACTTGGCCATCAGGAAATCACTGAGGACCCCCTATGCACGAATGACTTTCCCAGGCCTCTGACCAGCACCACCACCAAGCCTCTGCTGGGACACCAGTAAAGCTCTGCAAGCCTCACCTCCAGCCGCAGAGGGAGGAGGAGGCAGGAAGGGGTGGGGCTCGCCCCTGCCCTCAGAGAGCTCACAGGCTGACAGGTCCTTCCCAGCATGCTGGGGGGTGGAGCAGTGGCGTGGTCCTCCTGGGGCCAGCCCTGACCTGCCACTCAGTATCCCACATGCCCCCCCCCCCCCGAGGCCTTTCCTCCACCCGTGCCTGCCCCACCCCAGTGACCACCCCCCATCTCTAAGTCACTCCTTCCAAACTTGTGGAGTCCCACACCAAGGCCACAGAAGGGGAGTCCAGAACCAATGTCACCTCTGGAACTGACTGAACCCCACTGTAACTGTTGCCAAACCCCCCACACTACGATCCTTCCTGACCCCATATTTTTAGGTAAAAATGCCCACCCCGGTACTCACCCTCTAGCGCCCTAACCAGTCACCTAATGCCACCCTTCTAGCAGGAGTTTTCTTCATTTTGAGGCTAAAAAACTGGCTACTAACCCATGAAAAGCACTGACTCTCCCCCACCCACTACATTTGCAGTATCTTCATTATCTCTGCCCCTTGCTCTTCATACATTCACTCCCTTCTGAAATGCTCAGTGTCTGGAAATTCTTCTCCAGCTCGTGCTGGTACTGCCGCGACTAGACCTACGGCAGCCTGTCCTGCTTTTCACTCCACTCATTCAACACGAGGTTCCCGAGCGCCCAGGTGGGCCAGGCACTGGGCATTCAGCCGTAAGCCAGGAGGGGGCCCCAGGTCCTCACCGATCTGTCCGTAGGCCATGCTGATGAGTCTCTCATTGACCAGCTTGTCGGTGCGTGGGTTCCTGGGCTGTCTCTTCATGATGTCACTCTCGGCAGCCTCGTATGCCAATGAGATGGCAGGGACCTGGGCGGGAGAAGCCGGTGAATCGGGGTGGTGGGGGGGACCCGGCCCTCCCGGAGTCTGGGGGTGGCCGGGGCTCACCATGTCAGTGCCCAGGTCGATGCAGAGGATGGTGATGGTGCCCAGAGGCAGTGGGATGTTGGCCATGATGAACAGCAGGAAGGGCGTGATCTCCGGGATGTTGCTGGTCAGGGTGTAGGCAATGGACTTCTTCAGGTTGTCGAAAATCAGGCGGCCTGTTGGCAGGAGTGGGCTCAGACCTCAGCACCCACGCCAGGGCGCTCTAGTCCTGCTGCCCCTTCCGTACCCAGTCCTTCCTAATCCAGCCCCTCACCACCCGCCTTTCCATTCAGACATCTGACCAGGTTGCTTCTGTTCAAACATTCTCAAAATACAACCACTTAGGAAGACTGTGTAGCAGTTTATTTTCTTTTCCTTTTTTGGCCATTCCGCGTGGCTTGCAGGATCTTAGTTGCCCCGACCAGTGATTGAACCTGTGCCCCCAGCAGCAAAAGTGCAGAGTCTTAACCACTGGACTGCCAGGGAGTTCCCAGTAGCTTTTGTTAAAGTTAAGCATCCCTGCCTTATTGACCCAGCAATCCTCATCATAGGTTTATGGGATGAGTGTTTATGTCTACCAAAAAGCCAGTACAAGAATATTCACCACAGCATTGAAAGTCGCTCAGTTGTGTCCAACTCTTTGCGACCTCATGGACTATACAGTTCATGGAATTTTCCAGGCAGAATACTGGAGTGGGTAGCCTTTCCCTTCTCCAAGAGATCTTCCCAACCCAGGGATTGAACCCATCTCCTGCATTGCAGGAGGATTCTTTCCCAGCTGAGCCAGAAGGGAACCCCAAGAATACTGGAGTGGGTAGCCTATCCCTTCTCCAGCAGATCTTCTTGACCCAGAAATCAAACCAGGGTCTCCTGCATTGCAGGCAGATTCTTTACCAACTTTATCCTTATCTTTATCAGGGAAGCCCCACCATAACATTATAATAGCCAAAAAAGAGGGACTTCCCTGGTGGCCTATTGGTTAAGACTCCCTGCTTCCACTGCAGGGGCGTAAGTTTGATCCCTGGATGGAGAATTAAGATCCTACAAGCCAAACAGCACAGCAAAAAAAAAAAAAAAAATACATATATATATATGTGTGTATATATATATATATATATATATAAAGGAATTGCCATACTTATTTTTTAAAAAGGCACAGAAATGCAGGCTGTTCTGTGGGAGGTGGTATAGATGGTATGACCACCTTTGTGTAAACAATAGGCACCTGGTTGTTCACACCTGCTGTTGCCTATCCCTGCCATGTGTGGCTCTCCACAAACTACTCCACAAAAGTCTCACCCTAAATATTTATGGGCGATGATTTAAGTGAACTTCAACATAACCCAGTGTGTGTACTGAGCTGGGCGGTGTGACGTGGGCGTTCACTGTGCCACTTGCTCTGCTTGTGGGTGTATCTGGACCTCCCCCTACTGAAGGTTAAACTGTGCTTCTTCTTTCACTTCAGAGAGGCCTCCCTTGCCCCTCCTTATCTAGGTGGGACCCCTGCTGGGACTTCCCTGGAGGTCCAGTGGTTAGGAGTCCGTGGTTCCAACACAGGAGGCATGAGTTCAATCCCTGGTGGGGGAACTAGGATCCCCAGCTCCATGCAGTGCAGCCAAAAAATTTTTTTAAAAAGGTAGGACCCCTGTTATCACCTATCATAGCACCCTGCTGGTTTTCTTCTTAGGACCTGTCACAATAAGTAATTATTTGTTTTTTTTTGTTTTGGGTTTTTTTTTTTTTTTTGGCTGTGCTGCATGAAATGTGGGATCTTAGCTCTCTGACCAGGGATAGAACCCGTGCCTCCTGCATTGGAAGCATGGAGTCTTAAGTACTGGACTTCCAGGCAAGTCCCTGTAATTACGTTTGTTATGTTATAATTTGTTAACTTGGGGAAGGCCCCCCAGTTCCTGGAGGGCAGGGACCATGTCTGCTTTGCTCACAGCTGATTCTCCAGCCCCCAGCGTGATGCACAAGGTAGGAGCCCAAGAAATGTCTGGGAGGCATGAACTAGAGCACCCATGAGTGTGTGCTCTGCACATACGTGGAAGATGTTTTGGGGGGGCGGTGAGAAAGGGTTAACCGTGTGTCCTCTGGGCCACAGGAGACAAGGGCTCAGGGCATTTAACCTGAGGCTGTAGGCTCAGCTCTACTGTTTGAATTCTTGCTTATCACGAGTTATTTTTTACACTGGGCACATTTGAAATGTGAGAGAGAGATTGGAAGAAAATGCACCACAGTGTGAACAGTGAGTATTTCTGGACGGTGAGGTTGTGGGTGATGCTAATGTGCTTCTTAATGCTTTTCTGTGTTTTCTAAAATTATCATGAATTACTTGGATGATCAGAATAAAACTGAACGTGAATAAGCCCCATCTGCGGCCGCATCCAGACCCGTCAGGAAGTGGTGCCCAGGGGACCCTGAGGTCTGGGCTCTTGGCGGCCTGGCCTCACCCACCAGCGCCCCTACACGGCCTTGCCTCTGCCTGCAACTCCGTTCGCTGGCGTTTCTCTGTGTGAAAACTCCCACATGGCCCTGGGGACTTGGCACAGGGACTCCTGCCCACTTGGGGAAGCTTCTTGGCCCCCGACTGCAGGCTAGGGGAGGGGCCACCTCAGGGCCCCTCTGCTGGACCCTCTGCCTCCCTGAGGTTGTACTTCTGAGTATTTTTTTTTGGGGGGGGGTACTGAGTATTTTTTAAATACTTCCACCTCTGCCTTGCCCAACAGACTGGGCTCTCGCTGGGCAACACAGGGACCCTGAAGTGTATCAGCTCAGTCCTGCCCCCAGGGAGCCCCGGACACTGCGGGGGGAAGAAAATTGAAAAGGACAAGCTCAGGCTGTGCAGGGGGCCTGGTGGGATTCCGCGGTCTCCCCGTCGTGCACCCGCTGCAGCCCTGGCCTGTTCCCCTTGCCCTTCTCTGGTTTCATGCAGGGACCCCAGTCTCCAGGGCCACCTGGGCTGACTCACTCACCCTCCTCCACACCCGTGACAATGGAGGCAAAGTTGTCGTCCAGAAGAATCATGTCGGCTGCCTGTTTGGAGACGTCAGAGCCAGCGATGCCCATGGCCACCCCGATGTCGGCCTTCTTCAGGGCGGGGGAGTCGTTCACGCCATCCCCGGTCACGGCCACGATGGCTCCCTGGAGGGGGAGAGGGTGAGCATGGCGCCCGGAGGCTTGGCACCACCCTCTTCTCACCATGGACCCTGGAGTCCAGGTCCCCAGCCCCCTTCCCCTGAGGGACCCCAGCCCAGCCCACCTGTCTCTGACAGCCCTCCACGATGATGAGCTTCTGCTGGGGGGAGGTGCGGGCGAAGACGATCTCGGTGTGGTTCTGCAGGATCTCATCGATTTGCTCAGAGGTGAAGTCCTTGAGGTCAGTGCCGTGAATCACGCAGGCCTTGGCATCCCTGGGGAGAGCAGAGAGTGGTCAGGACATGCGGACAGACCCACAGACAGGGGAGGACGGACCAGGCTCTGAGAGAGGGACAAAGGGCTTTGCAGGGGTGGCGGTGGTGGGGTCAGAGATGAAGGGAAATGGGAGAGGAGGGGCTGCGGGAGGGATGGAGGGCAGACCTCAGGAAGAACTTTGGGACCCTGGACTTAGAGGAACAGAGATATGCAGACAACCAGGAAATGGAAACAGACCCAGAGAGAGACATGAGGATGGGAAAGCTAAGGGAGTCAGAACAGAGATGAGAGAGACAAAGACATAAAGACAGGCAGGGAGAGAGACTGACGGACACAGGAATGAGGGATATCATAGAATCCTCTCAGATGGGAATTACTAGCAGCCCGTTTTAGAGAGGAGGAAACTGGGGCTCAGAGAGGCTAAATGACTCGCCCAAGGTCACAGAGCTCATGCGTGGCCAAGCTGGGATGTGAGCCTACCCCTTGCCAGCCTCACGCAGCTGGAGCACCAGGCTGTTCATCATTAAGATAGAAGTGGAACTGGGCCCAGATGCTGAGTCAAGAGAGGAGACCCAGGAGGAAGGGGACCCACCATCCCAGAGGGGCCTGAGTCGGGCTAGGTGGGGCTCACCGGGGGTTGACCTGGCTGACGGGAATGTTGAGCCGGGCAGCAATGTCCTCCACAGTCTCGTTGCCCTCGGAGATGATGCCCACGCCCTTGGCAATGGCCTTGGCCGTGATGGGGTGATCGCCGGTGACCATGATGACCTGCAGGCATTGTGTGCAAATGGTCCAGTCTCACTGCTGGCCCCTGGAGCCCTGGCCCTGCCTCCCCCGCTGCCCCCTGGGCCACACCTTGATGCCTGCACTGCGGCACTTGCCCACCGCGTCGGGGACAGCTGCTCGGGGAGGGTCAATCATGGACATGAGGCCCACGAAGCAGAGGTTGTCGGTGGTGAAGTTCACATCGTCACAGTCGAAGGCAAAGCCCTTGGGGAACTGCTCCTCGGGCAGGTAGTAGTGGCAGAAACCTGGTGAGGGGAGAAAGGAACGGGCGCTGCAGCCTCAGTCCTCCCTGCCTCCTGCCCACAGCTCCCATGGCAGCAATCAGACTCCCCAGCTGGCCAGAGTCGGTCCACACTCATTTCTGAAAGATGGCTTCCCCTGTCATTCATTCAATCATGGTGCATTCTGGGAGATCCTATTCTGAGCCAGGCTCTGGGCAGCACCACATCCCTCCTTACCCTCCGGTCCCTGCCCCAACTTGGCCCCACCCCGGTGCCCACCAAGCACACGCTCGCCCAGGCCGCCGAGCTCGAGGTAGGCGTTCTGAAAGGCCTCCTTCATCTCTTCATCCAGCGGCTGCTCCTTGCCGTGCAGCAGGATGGTGGAGCAGCGGTCCAGGATGCGCTCGGGGGCGCCCTTCATCACCAGCAGGTACCGGTTGTCATTGGGGTCCTCGGTCTCGTGGATGGAAAGCTGCGAACAGAGCCGAGGGTGGCCGTGCCTGAGCCTCCCAGGGACCTGGAGGCTACCTGCGCCCAGCTGGGGGGAAGAGGACTCCCTGCCACCCCCTCGGGTGCCAGGATGCCACGGATGCCAGGACAGACAACTGCTGGGCTCCCCAGAGGGCACTGCCTGGATCTCTCTGCCTGAGAGATTGTCATCTGTTTCTCGGACTCTCTCACAGAGATCTCTGCTCATCCCTGCCCGTTTCTGTCTCTTTGTCTGATGAATATTTCTTCTCCTCTGTGTCTCTCTCACAGAAATCTCAAGGGTCCTGAGGACACGTGCATTTCTCTCTGCCTCGCCCGATGATCTCTCATCTCACACTAGACCCCATCACCAAATCTGTTCAGCTCACCTCTGAAGTACTCAGATTCTGAACTCTTCTCATCTCCCCTGCCTTCCCATTCAGCCACCAGCATCTCTCATATGAAATGTCACCGCAGCACCGCCACATCGAGTCCCTGTGTCTGTCTTCCCCTCCCCACTGTATTTTTATTTCCTCCTCATGGTAGGCAGAAGGAAACTTTAAAATATGAGAGTCAGTGAAAAATGGTGCAGCCACTTTGGAAAACAGCCTGGCTATCCCCACAAAGCTTAAACATAGAGTTACGACGTAAGCTGGCAATCCCCGGCTATATACCCAGGAGGCATGCAGACGATGTCCACACAGAAACTTGTAGCGGATGTTCACAGCAGCATTATTCATAGTAGCCAAGGGGTGCAAATAACCCAAATGTCCACTGATAGATGAATGGATCAACAAAATGTGATCTCGCTATACAATGCAAAGTTATTCAGCCACATAAAGGAACGGAGTACTGATATGTGTTACAACATGGAAGGAAAGGGAAGTGAAAGTCGCTCAGTCGTGTCCGACTCTGTGACCCCACAGACTCTACAGTCCATGGAATTCTCTAGGCCAGAATACTGGAGTGGGTAGTCATTCCTTCTCCAGGGGATCTTCCCAACCCAGGGATCAAACCCAGGTCTCCCACATTGCAGGAGGATTCTTTACTGTCTGAGCCAGCAGGGAAGCCCTGAGCCTGGAAAACATGATGCTGAGTGAGAGAACTCAGACACTCAAAAACACATATTGTAGGATTGTGTTTACATGAAGTGTCGAGAATAAGCAAGGGCATAGAGACAGGACATAGATTAGTAGTTGCTTAGGGCTTGGGGAGATGGGGGAGGTAGGGGAACAAAGCCAGAGAGTGTGAGGGTATTTTTTGAGATGATGGAAATTCTCTAAAACTGACTGAGTAGATGCTAGCTATACTATGCTGTATATACTATACTGTACTATATACTATGTGTGACTATACTAAAACTCTTGAATTATGTACTTTACGTGGGTGATCTATGATGGTGTATGAACTAGATCTCCATAAAGCAGCTTTTAAAAATGTGAGTCAGGTCCCATCTCTACCCTGCTCCTTGGCTCACGTTCCCCCCAGGGTCACACCCAAGTTGTGTCCACAGTTCATGAGGCCTGACGGGACCTGGCCCAGCACACACAGCCCTCATCTCCCACCATGCTTTTTGGCTCCACACCCCCTGACTATTGTTCAGATAGATACCTCAACACATTCCTGCCTCAGGACCTTTGCACATACTATGCCCATTGCCCCCCAGATACCTGCAGGGCTTCCTCCCTCAGCACGGTGACTGGCTGACATATTCCAAATTTTCTCAAGTCCTCATGCCTCTGTCATTGTCTGTCTCCTGGCACAAGAGCATAAGTTCCACAAGAGGAGGAACTTCACTGTTTCACTCACTGCTGTTATGTCTCTCCAGCACCTAACACAAGCATCTCAGACATATGGTGGCTGCTTAAAAATATATCTGCTGAATGAATGAATGAGATCTCTGGCTGGTTCCCACTCTGCTACAGGAAGATCTTTACTCCTCTGCCTCCCACTCCCACAGAGACCTCGCTCTCACTCCCGTCTCTGTTCCTCTCTCCACTATCAGTCCCATTTTACAGATGGGTAAACTGGGAGGCTCTGGGAAAGTTAATAGCTTGCCCAAAGCAGGAGGGCAGTGGGGCAGAGCTGACTGCTTTTTCAGCGTCACAGAGAAAGTGGAGAGCCCCAGGGTACCTGGTATTTGTTAGTGGAATTGAAGGGGATCTCAGCCACTTTCTTATTACGTTCACGCATCAGCTTCACGGAGCCAGAGGACAATTCGATGCACTTGAGCAGAGCAGATTCGGAGGCATCCCCAGCCACATCCCTCTGTAGGGCAGGAGAGGGGGCTGTCAGAGCAGAGAAGCGTGGGGTGGGCAGGGGCCGGGCTGAGGCCAGTGGGAGGTGGGACCCACCTTGAGCACGGGGACATTGTCCTGACCCCCCTTGAAGACAGCACGGTTGCAGAGTCCAGCGATGTGGGACAGGGCCACCCAGGTATGCGAACTCTTGTCGAATGAAGTCCCTGAAAAATCCACCAGTCAGGGAAAGGGACACCTGGGGGGGGGTCCAAGCACCCTTAGTCCTGTCTGGGCTCCACCCTCACCTGACTGGTCCTCAGTGGTGTCGGCCTCGTGGATCTGGTTGTCGAACCACATGTGGGCGACGGTCATGCGGTTCTGGGTGAGGGTCCCTGTCTTGTCTGAGCAGATGGTGGACGTGGAGCCCAGGGTCTCCACAGCCTCTAGGTTTTTCACGAGGCAGTTCTTCCGAGCCATGCGCTTGGCGGTCAGTGTCAGACACACCTGCGGCATGTGCGAGGACAGGTGAGTGACAGGTAGAGGCAGGTGGCAGGGCTGGGCCGGCAACAACCTGACTGCTGAGCCCAAAGAGAATCCTGGGCAAAGAATCACCCAGGGACTCCACCCAAGGCACAGACCCATAGAAATGGGCTCAGATGCACCCCCCAAAATATACTAGAATGTTCACAGCAGTGACATAATAGTCCCAAACAGAAACAACCAAAATGTTCCCTAACAACAGAAGTGAAAAATGGAGAAATAAAAGATGGGAATACTATACAGTGATGAAAAAGGATAAGCGATCACTGCCTACAACCACATGGGTGAAGCTCAAAACTAACATTCAGCAAAGAAGAGGCAGAAACAAGAGTTGCTGCTGAATGATTCCACTGACGTGAACTACAAAAACGACTGTTTGAGACCAGGCTATCCTAGGGGTAATCCTGGGGTTGTGGGGGAGGGGCTGAACAAGGTCTTGAGACGGTTTCTGGGGAACTCCATCTGGGGGCAGCTGACCTAGGGTGTCTTCAGCTGACTCCAGCTCATCAGGTTGTATGTTCATATGTGCAACTCTCATGTGTACCGTGTAGGTCAATAAAAGGCCTTGACCTCGAGTAGCTTTGAATATGCTAATATGGAAAAGTTTGCAGGATCTATTGATTCTAAAAGAATCAAAGAGCAGAATAGTATTCCTAGAATGGTCCCTTCTGTGTACCCTGAAAACAGTTACTACATATGTGGGAATATGCCCACCTCTGCTGGGAACAGTGCAGTGAGCCTGCTTCTGAGGGGGGTTGATGGCTAGGCTAGGTAGTGGGTCCAGACTTATTTTACTCTTTAAGTATTTTAATATATTCTTTCGACTTTTTACCATGAGAGTGTGCGTCTTAATTTTGTAAGTTAACTTCAAAAATGATAGGGTGGTTAGCTTGTGGGATCTTAGTTCTCCGACCAGGGATCGAATCCAGGCCCTTGGTAGTGAAAGCAGAGAGTCCTAACCACTGGACAGCCAGGGAAATCCCTGTTGGTTTATTTTGTTCAGGAGGCCCTCTGAGTCCCAGGACCCTCCATATTCAATGTCTGGGAGGATTTGGCCCTTGATGTCTTGATTGCAATTTGGCCCCCCAAGTTGCAATCAAGATCATTGCCATTGGACTTCAGTGGCTAAGAATTCACCTTCTAATGCAAGAGGCACAGATTCGACTCCTGGTCGGGGCACTAAGATCTCACAGGCTGTGTGGGGCAGCCAAAAAATAAATAAGTAAATAAAATAAGATCATTGCCTAAGGGTTCTGCATGCAGCAACTAAGACCCAGTGCAGCCAAATAAAAAAACTTTTTTAAAGAAAAGATCTTTGCTATCAGGTCCCCAGCCCCCTCCTCCCTCAGACCCGGGGGTCCGGGCCTTACGGTGACAGTGGCCAGCAGGCCCTCTGGGACATTGGCCACGATGATGCCGATGAGGAAGATGACAGCCTCGAGCCAGGTGTATCCAAGAATGAGGGACAGGATGAAGAAGGAGACACCCAGGAAGACGGCCACGCCAGTGATGAGCTGGATGAAGTGCTCGATCTCGATGGCGATGGGCGTCTTGCCCACCTCCAGCCCCGAAGCCAGAGTCGCAATGCGGCCCATGACAGTGCGGTCACCCGTGGCCACCACCACGCCCCGAGCCGTGCCTGTGGGGCCAGAGGGTTCGGGGCTGAGGCTCAGCGAGGTGCAGAGGGACCCTGAGCCCCAGAGGCACGTCTGTCTGTCTGAACCAGCCCGGCCCCACCTGGGTGCCCGCCCCGCCTCGACTGTCTCACCTTCCACGCAGTTGGTGGAAAAGAAGGTGATGTTCCGGGTCTCCAGGGGGTTGTCGTGTGTGCAATCGGGGGAGCGGGTCTGGGGCTCTGATTCGCCGGTCAGGGAAGAGTTGTCTACCTGGGGTGGGGGCACAGGAGACCGGGCTCAATCTCGGGCCTGGGCTCAACTGGCATTTGCTCAGAGGAGATTTCAAGATTTTTGTTTGTCCATTTGTTTTGTTAATGAGGTGGAAATCTCATTAATAAAGGAAACCTGTGTCTGTGGAGGTCACAGCTAGAGACCTAGAAGTCTGGGTGTCTGTGTCTGGAGGACAGAGGTTGGGCTCTTGAAGGTGGAGAGGGTGCAACTTCTAGGCAAGGTCAAAGGTACTTGCAGGCCTGAGGGAAGAGGAGGAGGCCTGGACTCCAGGGTCTGAGGGAGGAAGGGCTGGGGGTCTGGACTCCTGGGTCTGAGGGAGGAAGGGCTGGGGGCTTGGATTCTTAGGTCTGAGGGAGGAGGGGCTGGGGGCCTGGATCCAGGGTCTGAGGGAGGAGGGACTGGGAGCCTGGATCCAGGGTCTGAGGGAGGAGGGACTGGGAGCCTGGATCCAGGGTCTGAGGGAGGAGGGACTGGGGGCCTGGATCCAGGGTCTGAGGGAGGAGGGGCTGGGAGCCTGGATCCAGGGTCTGCGGGAGGAGGGACTGGGAGCCTGGATCCAGGGTCTGAGGGAGGAGGGGCTGGGGGCCTGGATCCAGGGTCTGAGGGAGGAGGGACTGGGGGCCTGGATCCAGGGTCTGAGGGAGGAGGGGCTGGGGGCCTGGATCCAGGGTCTGAGGGAGGAGGGACTGGGGGCCTGGATCCAGGGTCTGAGGGAGGAGGGGCTGGGAGCCTGGATCCAGGGTCTGAGGGAGGAGGGACTGGGGGCCTGGACTCCTGGGTCTGAGGGAGGAGGGGCTGGGAGCCTGGACCCCTGGGTCTGAGGGAGGAGGGACTGGGGGCCTGGATCCAGGGTCTGAGGGAGGAGGGACTGGGAGCCTGGATCCAGGGTCTGAGGGAGGAGGGGCTGGGGGCCTGGACTCCTGGGCCGCTCCAGGAAGGGCAGAGCTGGGCCCCACACCCACCTTGCAGCCGTGGGCTGAGATGATGCGCAGGTCGGCTGGAACTCGGTCTCCACCCTTGATCTCCACCAGGTCCCCAACCACCACCTCCTCAGCGTTCACCTGCATCTTCTCACCTTCCCGGATGACCAGGGCTTGCTGCGGGTGGGATGGAGAGGCGTCACCTCCCTGACGCTCTCTGCCTAAGGTCACTGGGCACAGCCTCGGCAGCTGTCCACACCCCACCTGGCCCCTTCCTGGGCACCCCTCACCTGGGGAACCATGTTCTTGAAGGATTCCATGATCTTGGAGCTCTTGGCTTCCTGGTAGTAGGAGAAGCAGCCGGTGATGATGACCACAGCCGCCAGCACGATGCCCAGGTACAGCTGTGGGGAGATGCAAGGTCACAGCCCGCCCCACAGCAACTCCCCACTAGCCCTACCCTGAGATGTGTGCAGTCTGGGGAGAGAGCTTTGTGTCCGTGGGCTTCTGCAATTGTATGTCTGACCTCAGGTTGTATCTATTTGAGGGTCTGTATCTCTCTGGCTGTCCACGTTTGAGTCTTTCTCTTTTTAAAATGTTGGTTCTATTTATTTATTGGCCTTGCTACACAGCTTACGGGATCTTAGTTCCCTGACCAGGGATTAAACCCAGGCCCTCGGCAGTGAAAGCACGGAGTCCTAACCACTGGACCGCCAGGGAATTACCTTGAATCCCTCTTTCTGAACAAAAGCGTGTCTGAGCCTCTGGTCTGTCCATCTCTCTATTTTGTGGGTCTTTCAGCCTGTGTCAGAGAATTGGTGGGTATGCTATTATTCATGTGTCTGTCTGTGTTAAGGTCAACATGCCTGTCTGTCTGACTGAATGCCTGACTTTAAATGGATGAGACTGTTTGTGTTTGACTCTCTCTAGGCGGATCTCTGTCTCTGTCTCTGTCTGTTGGTCTGTGTAGGTCTGAGACTCTGGGTCTGTTCACCTGTTTAGGTTTTAATTTCTGAGAATCCTGTCTGCGCTTGACTCTCACACCTCTCTGTCCACCACCAAGTTATGCCTGCGACTGTGTTTGGGTGCTTGTGTCTGTCTGTCTGTCTATCAGTCCATGGCTGTGTCTGTGCCTGTGTGTCTGAACTAGGTGGCTGTGCTTGAATCTATGTGTTCGTGTGACTGCCTGCACTGACTCTCTGCACTAGTGTGTACATGTGCATGCATGGGTGTGTGCGTACAAGGATCGCCATGTAGTCAGAACACAGGTCTATGTTTATGAGCATCATGTCTGTTGGGACCGTGAGTGTGTGTGTCCCCTGTGCTGAGTGAACAGGACCTGATAAATCAACACGTGGGTGTGCCTAGGTCTCTATGCGAGCCCACTCAGTGAGCATCTTTCAGGCCATGACCACCTGCTAGTGTCTATCCTCAAGGCCAGTGATGTCACACAGCTTTGGGATGGAGCCCCAGCTCATACTTCCTACTGTGTGACCTGGAACAAGCAACTTGGCCTTTTTTTTTTTTAACTGTACAATGTGGCTTGCAGGATCTTAGTTCCTGACCAGGAATCAAACCCAGGCCCCCTACATTGGAAGCGCCAAGCCCTAACCACTGGACAAACAGGAAGTCCCATACTTGTCCTTTCTGCACCCATTTTCCTCCTTGCATCTCTGGTTCTCTCACCAGGTGATTGTGAAAGTTAGATGGGAAGAAGTCGGAGGCGGGGCTTTGAAAAGTCCAAGGGGAGAAGTGAGACATGCCTCCATGTCTCTACAGGGACGAGCTCCTGGGCGGGGCCGGGTGGAGGGCACTCACGTTGTCGCCAGAAGGGTCATCCTCTGTGCCCGCCTGGATGCCGTAGGCCAGGAAGCAGAGGATGGCCCCGATCCACAGCAGGATCGAGAAGCCCCCGAAGAGCTGGCGGCAGAACTTGACCCACTCCGGGGTGGTCGGCGGCGGTGTGAGCGCGTTGGGCCCATCTCGGGCCAGGATCTCCTGGGCTTTGCTGTGGGTCAGACCCTGGGGGACACAGGACTCACTTAGGACCCTCCCGGAGAAACCCTGGCACCCCCAACACTACAGAGCACCCTCAGGCCTTGGGGGGTCACACCTCCCCCCCCCATCCCGGGGACCCCTGTCCTTCCAGCCCGGCCGCACCTGCACACAGTCGGTGTTGTATTTCCGGCAGACCTCTTCCACGGACATCTTGTGCTCTGTCTGAAGAACAGGAGTTTGGGGGGACATCGGGTGAGCGTGGAGGCCTGGCGGGGCGGGGGGGGGTGTCGTTGGGGGAGGGGCCTGCTCCGGGCGGGCGCAGAGGGTGGGACTCACCATCGCCACCTCCTTCTTGAGGTCATCCAGGTCCCGGCGGTCTTTGGTGCCCTTGCTCTTCTTGGGCGAGCCCTTGTCATCTTTCTTGTCCTGCGAGGTGGCGACACGATAGCTGTCAGAACCACCAGACTGCGGGCGAGAAGGGGTTACAGGGGGCAGCGCCCTGCGGCTGTGCAGCTGGTCTCCGGGCAGGCCCTGCTCTGGGGGGGTCCATCTGTCCCTGCCCTGCAGCCTGGGTGTCTCTCAGAACTCCCGAGGCCTGTCTCCTCCTATTGCTTCCCAGCCCCTCCCAAAGCCCCCACCCCACCCCCATCTCAGGCTCCTTGGATCTCTGTGCTAGCGAGTCTCCATCTGGGTCTGTCTATGCCTCTCTCTCTGTCTGTCTCTAGGTCTCTCCCCTTCAGTCTCCATCTTTTTTGTCTCTGTGTGTCTTTCTGTCTCTTTCTCCCTCTCCCTGGGCTTGCCCAAGCCCCACCCCCCCACCCCCCAAGTGTCTGTCTCTCGCTATGTCTGTTGATCTATCTCTCTTGATCTGTCTCTCCGGACCTCTGTTTGTGCTGTGTCTTATCCCCTTCTGTCTCTCTCTGTCTCCTTCTGCCGCTGTACCTCTCCCCCTCTCCAACTGTGGGGATCCCCATCTCTCTGATCGCAGTCTCTCATCACTTCACATTCTCTGTGTCTGCAGCTTGACGCGTGTCTCTCTGAGACTTCTGTCTCTCTCTGATCTCCGGCTCTTTATGTTTTCCGTCTCATACAATGTCCGTCCCCGTCTCTTGCACTCTCTCCCTGAGTCTGGCTGAGTCCGTCTCTCTGTGTGCTCCCTGGGCCCCTATCTCTTTCCAAGTTGGTGTGTGGGGCTTTTAGATTATCTCTGAGTGTCAGGATTTTCTGCCCATCCTTATCTCTTCTCTGTCTTCATCTCTCAAGGTACCTCCTTTTCTGTAAGGCTCGATATGCCTCTCCCTGTCTCTACTGTTTCAACCGTCTTGTCTGTCTGTCTGTCTCTCACGGTCTCGCTCTGCGATCTTCCTCTCTATCCCCGTATCTCTCAGTCTCTCTCTCATCCATCTTGGCATCTCTGTGCTTCCAGTTCCAGGTCTCCCCCATATAACTCCCCCAGGTCTCCCCCTGTCTTTTCTTCCTGGCTCTTCTCTTGGGTCTCTTCTCCCAACTCCATGGATGTCTCTTTCAGAGGACCCAGTTGGGACAAATGCCCAGGAGGTCGCCTGTTGGGCCCAGGGATGGTGGCCTGGCTGGATGTGCAGTCGGTCCTGAGGGGCTTGACTGACAAGCTGTGGGCCTAGCTTCTCTCCTGGGGGCTGGCGGAAGCCAAGAACGCGTTTGGACGGGGGTGGGTATGTTTAGGTCTCTGAAGGACAGACTAGTTGCTGGCTGGGATTCCGGGTGCAGAACAGCAAGAGGCAGAAGTCCCCCAGGCCTGGCGTGAACTGGATGTAGTGTGGGGGGAGCGATGGAAGTTCCAGTTTGGGGGCTTGGGCTCATGGGGAAGGCAGCATCCTTGGAGGCTGGCAGGAGGGGTGGGAACCGCTGACAGATCTTACGGGCCCAGAGCCAAGCTGGGATCCCAGGCTCAGCGCGGCTCAGCGCTAATCCCCTCGTGACCTTGTAGAGGGTTGAGCTGCCTGCTCTCTGCCCCCAGACCCCGAGGCTGAGCCCGGGGGGCTACTGCATCTTAGAGGCCTGGGAGCCTGGGTTTCAGGGGGCAGGAGGGTGGCTTGGCCCTGGGCCAGCCCTGCAGCAGTGCTGCGTCTGACACGGAGCATGGAGATTTGGGGGGCAGGGAGGACCCTCCTCCACCCATGCTTCAGGAGGGGTCTCAGCCTCTGCAAGAGGCAGACCCAAGGACGGAGAGAGTGGAGATACAAGGTCGTGGGCACAAGTTAGAGAAATGAGGGGCAGGCAAGAGAGGAGAGAGGGGGCCTGGAAGGAGGTGGGAAGAAAACTAGCTGCTCACCCCTGAGGCCTTAGGGAAGGCCAGGGAGCTGATGCTTGGGTCCCTGTGAGACCCAGGGGTGGAGCTCCAGACTCCTCCATCTGAGAGAGGAGAGGCTGGAGCCTGGACTCCTGGATCTGAGGGAGGAGGGGCTGGGATACCCCGGTCCCTGGCAGGCGAGCCTTGGCTCCTGCTTGCCCTTGCCATGACCAGACTCCCTTGGGGGCGGGCTTCCATCTGTTGGAGGGGGAGCCGAGGCTTTCCCAGTCAAGGCAGGAGGCCCAGATGGGCGCACTGCGGGGCGGGAGCACCTCGGAGGGTGGGGGACACGCCTGTCTGGCCGCTGCAGCCCGCCTCTGCAGCTCCTCGCCATTTTCCATGCTGCCAGCCTCGGAAGCTGGCTGAACTCAAGCAGGCTCTGCCCCTCAGCCCACCACTCCCTCCCCCTTTCAAGGTGTCTGAGGCCTCGTCTCAGCGTCTCTCGGTCAACCTCCCCTTATGCCCTCTGTTCTCTTTTCCTGTCATTCAGGCTGACTCTGGTTGTCTCTGGATGGGATATGTCTGCCCTTGGGTCTCCTCATCTCAGCCTCAGTTTCTCTGTCTCTCCATGTCTCTTCTTGTCTGTATCTCTCTATCTTTCCATATCCTCCTGCCTGTGTCTGTCTCTTTCTTTGTCTCTATGTCGCTTTTTCTCTGTCTCTTTGTGTCTATGTCTCTTTGTCTCTCTGTCTCTTTGTCTCTTTCAGAGCATCTCTCTCTGTGTCCGCTCATTTCTCTCTGTCTTTCCAAGTCTCTGTCTCCCATGTCTAAAGCGCTCACTTCTCCTGTCCCACGTCATTTCCTAAGACCCGTCCCCAATTTCTTATCTAAGGCATTTAGCCTCAGTCCTCTCTTCCACCCTGCCCACGGCTTCTCTTCCATTCCACTTACCTGGAAGCCATCACTGACTCCCACCTGCCCCTTCTCTCTCCCAGTCCTCTCCCCATCCAATTCTTCTTCCCTTCTCCCCTCGCCCACCCCCATCCACCAATCTGCAGCCCCATCCCCCACCTCCGTCCCTGGACCCAACAGCCTTCATCCGCCATCTTTCTCCCCATCCCTCATATTCCCTCTCCTATCCCAACCCCCTTTCTCTTCATCCCACCCAGCCCAGCCCACCAGCCTCCTTCCCCCCACCCCCTCCCTCTGGCCCCGCCCCAGACACTCAGGGAGGGATCCAGGGCTGCAGCTGGGGGGTCAGGTGGTCAGCCAGGGAAAGAGGCGGCATCTGCTGGAGAAACTCACAGACAAGGACACACGGACACAGAGGAAAGGGCATAGCCGGGCATGCACAATACCCCACAACACGCATTTGCACACACAGCCCTCAGCCAGGCACTCATTCTCCCTGCCGTGGCTCTCCTGCTACCCCCAGCCCCCAGATCTGCTCCCCCAGATTAGGAGGTAGACACACGCTGCAGACCCAGGCTGCTCCGCACTGCGGAGCACCCCCATGCGGGCCTGGAAGGAGAAAGGGAGGTCATCGGGTGTGCATCTCATAGTCTGGACCTATCCCCGCCTGGCCACGGAAGCAGACAGTCTTCAACACCCCCAGACACAAACACCGGCGTTCAGACACACCCAGACACGGGTGCAGGCATTCAGACACCACCCGGGCCACACAATCGCAGGCGAACGGTGTTGCCAGGCCTGACAGAACCAGGAACGCACACACGCACACGCACATCTTCGGCTGAGCAGGGAACCACAGCAGGTCAGACAGAGAGGCCGAAGGCCGGTCCGTGCCCCGCGGACCCCGCACACAAAGGACACACCAACATGCGCCACAGACTCCCGCCGACCCAGGCGGCCCCGCGCACACACTCAACCAGCGACACAACCACACGGACGGGCTGGGTCAGCCGGCTCCCAGGGTCCTGCACCCGGGTCCCGGAGAGCAGAGGTCCTAGAGTCCTCGCCCCCGCTCTCCGCAGACACCCAATGTCACTGGACCCACAATGTCACACACACAGGCGCGCGCGCACACACACACACACACACACACAGAGGCATCGCCTGGCTGGCCTGAGCACCTACCCCCATCTTGGCGGCTCCGGGGGACAGGGGCACGCGGGCGGGGCAGGGGCCGGGGCAGGGGGCCTCAGGGTGGGCTCAGGCGCGGGCTCGGGCTGGGGGCCTCTGCAGCGCCCGCGCCTCGGTCCGCGCGTGGGTCCGGCGGTCAGCCCTACCGCACAGAGTCTGCGGCGCCCGCCGCCGCCTCCGCCTCCTCATATGCCCGCGCCCGCGGGGGGGCCGGCGCCGGCCAATCAGGGGCGCCGCCGCCCTGATGGATGGCCCGCGGCCCCGCCCCCGGTACTGCAGCTGTTCTCCCCGCCCCCCAGCCTCCGCAAAGTGGCCGCTCGGCGGCGAAGGGGGAGCGCTGCGGGAGGCGGAGAACCCGGAGAACCTCCCCCGCAATGAGGGACCTGGAAACCCCCGCAGTGTGGGGTGTCGCCTCCAAGGAGGGGGCGCTGAGGGGGGAGAGCCCCGGAACCCCCCTCATTGTATGCCACCAAAGGGAGGGGGCGCTGTGGAAGGTGAACCTCGGGTGGGGGGAAGCCCCGTAAACCACTGCAATAAGGCAGGAAGGCCAGAGCACCCTTCTCTGCAATGAGGCAGGGGGAGCCCTGGAGACTGGGGTGCTGTTCAGGAGGGGTAGGTGGAGGGAATCCAAGAGGCGAGAAAGAGACCCCGCAATGAGCAGGGCCGCTGCAGAGGGGGGCGGGGCCCTGAGGCCCCCTCACCGTGTGACCACCCCCTACCCACTATGGCATGGCAGTTATCCAAGGAGACACAACTGCACAGGTACACAGGAGACTCATCACAGCCAGAGAATCCCACCAAGCATCGGACTCACACCTGACCATCACCCAGAGAGCACAGATGCTGGGGACACCCACCAACACCACCCGCCACACACCACCAGTTTCACAATCACATTCCGTCACACACCAGCTTATCACCTCCCACACATCCTACAGTACCCCATCAAAACAAGCCCAGAGACTCACAAACACATAGCAAGGAAAACACACGTAACACACACACTGCACACCCCATCACACCACAACAGAATCACAGTCATAAATGCCATGCAGAGGAACACACACCCTTAAAACACCACCTCACAGACACACACGTCACATGCTCCATCATAGCTGGCCTTAAACCATCTCACACAGAGACCAGCAAACATATAATCTATAGGCCCATGAACCAGTACACATCCACACTCAGCACCGTCACACAGACACAGGCCTCACACTGCCCCAGACACCACTTAAACCTTTGTGGACTCTGCTGTGTAGTCACACAACATCACACACACTTCTCCCCAATATATCTGGGCATATGCAAAGACCCTCCATGCAAAACTTTCAAAGTATTGCTAATTGTGAATGACAGACAAAGGGTGCACACAGACTCATGCACGGCACAATAATTCACAGACACAGATCACGCAACACCATCCCACACGCCTCACACACTACACTCATCATGTATTGCAGTGCTGTCTTATTCAGTTGTATTGTAGCTTCAGTGTAACACCCCCAATGCCCACACTCCCACGCTGTGCACATCCCAGCTTGGTATATATTGATATACACATACACAGATGCACAGTTAGCACCCACACCCCAGGCCTGCCACAATACACAACACCCCGTCGGCCACCCACTGGAGCCTGAGGAGTTACAGCCTCCCACCCCCACCTCTCTGCTCTATGAGGAACACTCCCAGACTCTGGGAATGGCAGAAAGGGCAGAGAGCAGCCAAGAGCCTGTCTCTGTAGCTTTTTCAGAATGTGGGTATCCTTCCACCTATGGAAGTCAAGATGTGGGGGACAGGCAATGGGCATGAAGGTTAAGGACCAGGTCACTGATATGTGTGAAAGGCTGAAGGCTGGAGTGAGACACAAAAAATGGGAGATTCAAAACCACAGAACCACAGGACAGGGAGACTGGGCCAAAGAGTAAAAGGGGGCAGGAAGGTGGGTTCCTTCGTTCCTCCAGCACCCAGAGCCTCAGCCCAATCCTATACTCTGACCCGTCCCCATCCTTCCCTGCTGTCCTTTGTTGCCATAGTAACAGGGAGGCAGCATATGCAGCAAAGGAGGCTGGGCTTACAGATCTGGCCTGTCTCCATGGAGACTGGGGGGGGGGGGAGCCACATCTTCTAGCCCTGGTAGTTGGCCCCTCTGCGGAACTCTGTCCCCTTCCAGGAGGAGGATGGGAGGGAAGGAGGGAGGCTCTGTCAACATATTATCTTTTTCCTCTCCACCTTATCCTGCAGGGATGAGCCTGGACCATGGCAGAGAGATTGGGGGGATGGAGAAGCCTGGGGGGTTTCAGGATCCCAGGAGATTCTTGGCCTTCTCTCCTGTTCACCAGCTGAGCTGGGGGAGACTGCACCCCAGACAGGCTCATGTCCCTCCATGCACTCCCTCCTCAGTTTGGGGAGACTGATGACTGTGCATAGTGTTCCCAGCGTGAGGCTTTGCGGAAGTTGGGTGGGGGAGGAGGAAGATTTACGAAGGTCACAGGGATGGATGGGGACAAGGGAACTCAGCAAGAGAGACGGAAGGAAAGACTAAGGGGATGAATGGACACAGAGTTCAGAACCAGAGAGATGCAAATAGGAAAGGAAAAACAGGAAGATGGACAAAGACAGACAGACTGGCAAAGACAGAAATGAGGAAACAGATGGAGGAGACAGATCAACTGCATTACTTAGTGAAGATGAGAGCGACACAGGGACATAGAGAGCCAGGCAGACATGTTTGGCAAACTGTGGGAGACAGAGATAAAGACTGAAGAGACAGAGCAGAAATGCGGGTGGGGGAGACTCAGAAATGGGAGACCTGATGCTTGGTATTGGGACAGAGAATGGGAGAGACCAGAAATGTCTGCAGCCATATTCTATTACCTTGACAGACTGACATTCCTGCTCAAGGGCAGAGACATTGATTTAGTCTCTAAGAGATGTGGAAACAAGAAACATCCTGAGACACAAGCTCGCCCCCACACCTGCCTCTGAAGGGCACACATGTGGCAAGTGTCTGAGACACGGAAGAGGCCAGGTTGAGACAGGGTGCTGTGTGCCAGGCGGGGTCCCCCGGATGTGGCGTGCCCAAGCACTGCGAAGGCTGGCAGGTCCTGTGGGGGAGACAGGGCGATGCTGCGCGCCAGGCCGGTGCTGAACGGACAGCTCCCGAGCTCTGGGCCGCCTGCCCGAGGGGCGGGGCCCAGCCTCGCTCCTCTCCCTCGCTTGATCTCTAGCATTTCCACTGCTCGGGCCCCCTAACGTCTGCATCTAGTTTTCCAAGGCTTGTTTCTCACTCATCTCTGCTCCACTTCAGTCTCTGCCTCTCTCAGCCCCAACTCCACCGGTCTCTTAACTTCTGTTTTCTCTGTCTACCCCTCCTCTCTCCCATTCTGTCTCACCCTTCTCCCACCTCATTATGGCTTGTCTCCCTGTGTCTTCCTCTTTGGCCTATTTCCCCGTCCCTCTCTGCTCCCCTCCGTGATCTCGCCCCATCGCTACTCCATTTCTGTCTCTTCCCCATTCCTGTCCCACCTCTTTCTCTCCACCTCTCCATCTCTCCCTCTTCCACTCGGCCTCGTTTTGGCTCCGGCTGTGTGACCTTCACTCGTCCTTTCTCAGCGGCAGTTTCCACAGAAACCTCCAGCGGGGCGGGGGAGGGCGGGGACAGAAAGCAGACCCACCCTTTTCCCCCGGCTCCACCGGCCCTTCGGCCTCCCGCCCCCCTACCTCCCATTCCACTGGGATTTCTCACTTCCTCTCTTGGGAGCTGGGGAGTTAACGTTTTCAGCAGAAACACAGGATCAGGGTCACAGACAACTGAAGGTGGTCTCAGGGAGGTACACACATGCACATGATTACAAGGCCAACAAATCACCCTGGCCCAGGCACACACCTGCCACTGTCCGGGCTAGCCGGGCCACCACCACACTGAACTGATCACTCGCCCTCCCCTCCCCCAGCCCCATCTGGTTTCTGTCATTCTATGTCTCCTTTTCCTGGTGTCTCCGCCTCTCCAGATCCCTGCATCTCTCCATCTGTCCCAGGGAGAGCTGCCTCCTTCTGTCCTGGGAGAAGGTCAGTGGAGAAGGGCCAGCTGCCCGGACCTGCGCTGACCTGCTGTCTGTGGGCAGGGCGGAGAATCGAGAGAGTGCAGGGGTGCCCACCCAGTCTGTGGTTCTCAACAGTCTCCCTGGGGGGTGGGGAGGGGAAGCCCAACTCTTCGGTGCCCTCACTCCCCCAGGAAACGAGACCCGCGTATCCCCAGCTTTGGGGTTTTGTTCTTTTTTTTATTCCAACAGGGACTGGGCTGTGGCAGGGGGGAGGGATGGGGGCCCAACTGACCCCATCCCTGTGGGGGTCTCATAGAAATTCGGAGGTTTCTCCCCAAAAAAGAGAGAGAAAGAGAAGAGTCGAGGGGCGCCAGGGGACACCCATCTGCCCAGAGGCTTCCCACTTCTCCAGAAGTGGGGAGGGCTGCGTCAAGTCTTGGGGAGCCTGAGCAGTCCCAGGATGGGGTTCTCCCCGCGGACTGCCTGCCGCTTCTGGGAACGACCCCTGCAGTCCCAGGCCCCGGAGTCCTCGGTCCCCGCGCTCCTCTTTGTCCGCAGTCGGGGGCGGTGTGCGGGAGTCCGCGGCTCCCTCCGACGAGTCCAGTAGGGGGCGCAGGCGGGCTCTGGAACCGAGCCTGGGACTTCACCGGGAACCCAAGGCAAAATCGCGGCGTCCGGCGCCCGGCGGGCGCAAGTCCCGTCCCTCGCCCACTGGGGAAGCGAGGGCGACCGGGGCCTGGGGCGGGCCCGGCCCCTGCGTCAGTCCGGGCGCCCGCCCGTGGTCACTCGTGCTCGGCCAGCTCGCGGGGGCCGGCGGGGCCGGGCCGGGGCCGGGGCGGGCTGGTGGCTTCGGCGGGGGCGACCAGGCCACGCGGGGGCGCGCCGGCCCCGGACGCCCGCAGCGCCTGGATGCGCCGGCACTCCTGGCAGACGCGCACGTGGGTGCAGGGCGTGGGGGCGGCGGGCCGGGCCCCGCCTGGCGGCCCCGGATCGTCCAGGAGGCGCTGGGGGCCCCCGTGCGCGCTGCCCGCATCCGCGCCAGCTGAGTAGAGCTTGCCGTTGCTAAGGCGCATCTCGCGGACGGCGCGCAGCGACAGCAGGGCCCGGCTGGGGCCGCCGGGCCGCCGGCGCCGGCGGGAACGCGACGTCTTGCGGCAGGACACCGCGTGCCGCAGCTCCTGCAGCATCTCCTGGCACACCGACACCTGGGGGCGGCGCGGGGCGGCGGTCACGGTCTGCTCCCTCCTTGCGGCCGCGCCTCCTCCCTCTCCAACCCTCTGGTCCTCTAGGCAACGCTCTTCACATCCTCCTGCTCTCCCCGCCCCACCGCTGTGTTCACCTCTTTCTCTTTCCCACCTGCGCTCCCATCGTCTCCCTTCCTTCCATCCTCTCCTCACTCCCTAGTCTCTTCCCTCGCAGGTCCCTTCTCTCCCCGTGCTCTTCCTTCTTCTCACCTCTCAACTCCTGTCTGTCCTCCACTTCTCTCTCCCTTCTCCCTTATTCTCTGGATTTCTTCTTAAATCGGCCCTTCACCTCTGAGCCATGCTCCTCTCTTCCCCTCTCTCGCCTCTTGTCTTTTCACTCCAGAGTTTCTGACTGCATCTATTCCTTCCCTCCTACTTGTTCTCCATCCTGTCACTAATTCCTCTGCGCGGTGCTGACCGCCTACTGGTGGCTTAGATGCTAAAGAATCTGCCTGCATAGCAGGAGACCCAGGTTTGATCCCTGGGTGAGGAAGATCCCCTGGAGAAGGGAGTGGCTACTTACTCCAGTATTCTTGCCTGGAAAACCCCATGGACAGAGGAGCCTGGAGAGCTACAGCCCATGGGGTCACAAAGAGTTGGACACAACTGAGTGACTAACACTTTCACAACATACTGGCAGACCACCTACGGTGTCCCAGGCACTGTCTGGGAGCATTAGGGCCACAGCAGAGAACAGATGGAAGCCCCTGCCCTCCTGGAGGTTATATTCCAGCACGCAGAGACAAAACGTAAAGACATAGTATGTTCGATGGTGATGAGTGCTTTGGAAAAAAATTAAAATTTGGAAAAGAGATGGGGGTGTGGGTGGGGAGCAAGGTTGAATGTTGAGATGAGACCTTAGGGGAGATTCGTTGAGAAGAGGACCTGCAAGTAGACAAACGCAGGGCGGGGATGAGCTGCATGGGACCTGGTAGGAGGGAGGGCAGACATTTCAGCTGGATACAGGTGCGGAGGTTCTGGAAGAACCTGGAGCAGGTCAGGGTGGCCAGGGCAGGGTGGCAAGGAGGCATGGGAGGAGAGGAGGTCAGAGGAGCCATGGGGGCTGGCTTGTTTAAGGCCCAGAGTCCACGGTAAGCATTTGGCTTTCACTCCGAGTCAGATGAGCCGACTCACTGGAAAAGACCCGATGCTGGGAAGGATTGAAGGCGGGAGAAGGGGATGACAGAGGACGAGATGGTTGGATGGCATCACCGACTCAATGGACATGAGTTTGAGCAAGCTCCAGGAGATGGTGAAGGACAGGCAAGCCTGGCGTGCTGCAGTCCATGGGGTCGCAAAGAGTCAGACATGACTGAGCGACTGAACAACAACAGAACAACTGAGTCAGAAGAGTTTTAGATATAGGACCACTGTGCCTTCACCGGATCACTCTGGAGCTGTGCTGAGAGGGAGACTGTAGGGAGGCCAAGGGCAAGAGCAGGGAGCCCTCTAGGGAACCACTCTGATCACCAGGCAAGAGATGGCAGTGACTGGAACGGTGTTGTGGTGGCCAAGCAGGTGAGAAGAGTTTGAATTCTGGGTGTGTTTCAAAGGTGGAGCCAACAGTTTTTGCTGAGATCAGGAAGAGGGCGTGAGAAAGAGGGAGGGGAACGACGGCCTTGCCTGATGGGCGGGCAGGAGCTCCGTGTTGGCCACGTGACATCACGCACCGCCTGGTGGACAGCCAGGCGGAGAACAGGGAGCTGAATTTACAAACCGTGGGTTCAGGGCGAGGTCCCTGGAAAGGATACACACCTGGGGGCTATGGTAGTCAGCCTCCAAGATCCTGCCCCGAGGTGCTCACACCCTTGTGTAATCCCCTTTGCCTTTGTAGGAGGGTCCCTGTGTGATCCACAGAATAAGGCTAGGTCGGCTGACATTTCGGCTCTCTCTTGGATCCCTCGCTCTGGGGCAAGTCGGCTGCCACGGCCTGAGGACACTCAAGCAGCCCCATGGAGAAGTCGCTGAGTAAGAACTGAGGCCTCCTGCCCGTGGCCATGTGAATGAGTGTATTTTTATTCTATCTCAGGATGTTTTGACTTCTTAAACATCTTGCTAGCCAGGGAGAGACCGCCCTCCCAGAGCTAGCTGATTCTTAGGGACAGCGAAGGGTTGGAAACCTGCCTTTCATACGAAAACCCAACCAGTTCTGAATCTATACTCCCCTTTTATCTGACTCACACACCAAACCCTAAAACAACCCAGGGCAGGTACCAGACAAGTAGAGACCACCCCTCTAGCCCAGAACCTGCTAACAGCGTTCACGTGGCCGAGTACTAAGCCGTTTCCCCACTTGTCTTGCCTTTCCCAATAAAGCCTCTGCTCTAGGTTTCTCTCTCCCTTCTCCTTCCTGATCAAAGCTGGTGCTTTCCTTGTGGCCCTAGCGGCGTTGGTGGTCGAGGGGCGGCGGCAATCTGTTAGGTGATATAAGTAATAAATTCTTCTTTCCCTGGCACTGGCTTCTCCGTGTCATCACCCAGTCACTCCCATAAATTAAAACCCCAAGTACATTGTGAGACAGGGAGCCATCCTAGAAGTAGATCCTCTAGCCCCAGTGGGGCCTGTGTGTGTGTGCGTGCTAAGTCACTTCAGTCGTGTCCAACTCTGTGCGACCCTATGGACTGTAGCCGCCAGGTTCCTCTGTCCATGGGATTCTCCAGGCAAGAATACTGGAGTGGGTTGCCATGCCCCCTCCTCCAGGGGATCTTCCTGAGCCAGGAATCGAACCCGCATCTCTTACGTATCCTGGATTGGCAGGCAGGTTCTTTACCACTAGCGCCACCTGGGAAGCCCCCAGACAACAGCAACTGCCCATGACGTCGTGCACGTGACCTCAGCAGAGACACTGAGCTGCCAGGACCACCCAGCTGAGCCGCTCCCAGATCCTGACCTGTGGAAACTGTGAACTGGTATCAGTTTGCTGTTGGAAGTTGCTAAAATGGGGGATAGCTTGTTACGTGGCAAAAGATGAATAATGCAGGAGTCATCAGCATACAGTCTTGCAAACCATTTGGCTGGAAGAGATCACCGAGGGAGGGGAGGAAGAGAAGAGAAGTCCAAGGCCCAAGCCCTAGGGCCCGCCAAGGAGAATGTCAGAGAGGTAGGAGGAAGATGACACAGGAGCAGGGACCAGAGAGGGCTGAGGAGTTGGTGACCAGGTGTGTGGGAGCCCAGGGCTACCTCACCGTGATGAGGCTGGAGACTCAGGCACTGGATTTCAGATGTGAAGGTCACGGATGGCGAGACTGGCTTCGGCAGAGGGGCGGGGACAGAAGGTGGATGGGAGTGTGTCCAAGAATGAATGGAAGGACAGAAACTGGAAACACCCTGTCGAGGCTACCACAGAAGGGAAGAAACGGGCTGGTGACCAGGAGGGGAATCGGGGTGGAGAGAGAGGATTCCTTGAAGATGGGAGAAACGACAGTGTATCTGTCTGCCACCCGGCTTGATCTGATAGAGATGAAAACTGATGATGCTGGAGGGAAGGAGAGAAGGCTGAGGAATGTCCTTGGGAAGGCGAGAGGGGAGGAGGGAACCAGGCACAGGTGGAGGGAGTGTTAGCGAGGAGGAGCGTGGACGCTCATTTGGAATAACTAACGGGGCGCGTGGGGAAGGCAGGCGGGTGGCAGCATGTGGAGGTGAGGGCTGGCAGGCTCTCGGACTCCTCTGCTTTTCTCAGGCGAGCAGAAGCAAGGTCAAGGGCTCACAGCGAGGAGGGGGAGGAGGGGCTGGAGGCTGGCAGAAGGCGGGGAAGGTGGGAATCTCAGAGGAGCAGTGAGGGGGCGGGCAGCAGGGTTAGCGGTGGAGTGTGGGTGGGCAGCCCGCGCACACAGGGCGTGAGAGCGGCCAGCACGCCTGCTTCCTTGCTGCCGCATACAGCTGCATTCTCCTTGCCCCGTTGTCTCTCCTGCTATTTCTTCCTTATCTACCACCTCGTTCTCTCCCGGGAGCCTTCTCTCGGTGCCCCTCCTCAATCCTTCCCCCGCATCCTCACGGCTGCCTGCACCCTCTTCCCCCTCTATCCTTCCTCATGTCCGTGGACCCTCTCTCTCGTCTTCCTTCTGCCCTTGCCTCTTTTTTTTTTTTTAAATTGGCTGCACTGCAGCTTGTGGGATCTTAGTTCCCTGACCAGGGATTGAACTGGGACCCTCTGCCTTGAGAACACCAGTCCTAACCACTGGACCACCAGCGAAGTCCCTGCTCTCACCTCTTTCTGGAGCTCCAGGACCCCTGGAAGATCGTCTCTCCCCTCCCTGGCTTCCACCCCTTCCCCCGCATTCCTCCAGGAATGGCTTCCAATGCCACAGTCTTCACGACCCCCCCGCCACCCCCAGGGTCCCACTTCTCCCCGCACACCCTTCCTCAGCCTCCTTACCTCTTCCGACTCTGCGGACCTCCGCGTGGACCATATGAACTCCATGACCGCCACGAAGACAGCGATGATGAGGCCACAGATGAGCACGACAAAAATGCCCCCGATGTTCTCCATGCCCAAGCCTGGGGGTGGAAGGGGAGAGCCAGGGGTCGGGCCTTGTGGACCGGGGAGGAGGGGACCAGTGAGGGGCCTTTGGGAAGGGCAGGGCATGCGGGGTTGGCTGACCTTTGGCTCGGTGGTCCTCCTCCTTGGGGCAGCGGCCCCCCTCCCACCACTTGCGCTTCAGGATCTCCAGCCGGTTGTTCTCCTGAAGCTGAAGGATGGCCAGCGTGATCTCATCCCGGAACGGGGAGCCTGGACCGGGCACACGGCGGGGGCAGGTCATCAGGACCCTGGAGCCCTGTCCCCCAAGGCCCAGCTCCTCTCCTCCCAGCTCCACCGCATGCCCAGCATCTTCCCTGTCCACCCTCTATCTGACTACTGCTCACCACCTCCCCTTAACTACCCCTGGGCCAAGCTCCCGACTTGTCACATTTGTCACCACTTCCCCCTCCTTGGACAGCAAGGAGATCAAACCAGTCAATCCTAAAGGAAATCAACCCTGAATAGTCATTGGAAGGACTGATGCTGAAGCTGAGGCTCCAATACTTTGGCCACCTGATGGGAAGAGTCGGCTCACTGGAAAAGACCCTGATGCTGAGAAAGACTGAGGGCAGGAGGAGAAGGGGGCGACAGAGGATGAGATGGTTGGATGGCATCATCCACTCAATGGACATGAGTTTGAGCAGACTCCGGGAGACAGTGAAGGACAGTAAAGCCTGGCATGCTGCAGTCATGGGATTGCAGAGAGTCAGACACAACTGGGCGACTGAACACCACCACTCCCCTCCTTGTGGCCCCCACCCTTACTCCCCACTGAAGCTCTTCTCAACACAGCAGCCAGAGAGACAATTTCAGAAACACAGTCATAGATCACACCTCTCTGGTGCTTAAAACTCTCCAATGACTTCTGTTTGCAGCTAGAAAAAAAAAATGTTCACAGGTTCAACAAGATCCTGCATTCACTGGTCCTGCCACCTGGGGCTCTCTTAGAACCTTTGCTTCCACCTGGAATGTTCCTTACTTCACTCAAGGTGCAGCTCACACGGTGCCTCAGAAGGGTCTTCTCTAACTCTTTAAAATGCCAGGGAATTCCCCAGCAGTCCAGTGGTTAGGACGCTGTGCTTTCACTACGGGGAGCCTGGGTTCAGTCCCTGGTTGGTGAACTAAGAAATGGCAAGCCACGTGGTGCAGCCAAATTAAAAAAAAAAAAATGACAACAAGAACCCCACTCCCCGTCCATCTCTTCCCCTAATTTACTTCAGAGCAGTTGTGGCCACATGACATCACCGTATAAGGCTATGTGTTAACTGACTGCCATTTTTTGCCCCAGTAGACAGCTCAGGTGGGGGCTGAGCAGCTAGCTCCCCGCTGTGGCCTCTGAGTACCCAGCACAGTCCTAGCACACAGTAGGGCATCAGACCTGCCACATGAGTGGGTCCCCAGCCACACCTCTCCTCTGACTGGCCCCAAACCTCGACCACCTCTTTCCTCCCTGCCCTCAGATCCTTCCCTTAAACCATCCTTGGGTCCCACCCACATCCTACCCTCTACCAATTATGATAATTCTTTTTTAAAAAATATTTCTTCTGTGGACCATTTGTAAGGTCTTTATTGAATTTGTTACAATATTGTTTCTGTTTTATGTTTTGGTTTTTTGACTGTAAGGCATCTTAGCTTCCCAACCAGGGATCAAACCTGCGCCCCGCATTGGAAGGTGAAGTATTAACCACTTGTAATCCAGGTTGGTGTGACTCCAGATCCTGTCTCTCAGAGCACCAGGTGCCAAGGTTTCCCCAATAACATCACTGACCTTACTGCAAAGCTGCTAAGATTTGGGCTCGTTTGTTATGTAGTCACAGGTAAGTAATGCAGCAATCATCAGAATATAGGTAGGCTTAAAGCCAAAATTGGGTGACCCAACCAGTGGTGAGTTTCCAGCACCAGCCCTGGAAAAACACGTCCAGGTCTCCCTGGCAGATCCATCCATCATTCTTCCTCCCTCCCTCTCTTCCTCCCTTCCACCCATCCAACAACATCCACTGTTATTTCCAGAGCACCTGCGCTGAGCCAGGCTGTGGGTTTGGTGCAGAGAATGCGAAGTCAGCAAAACCACAGCCTCCCCCTGGAGGGGCCCTGGGGCCAACGGGAGAAGGTGGTGAGCCTCGCAGGGTTCTCCCTGCCGCCCTGCAGGGCTGGAGTGGATGGCTCCGCGGCCTGTTTATCCAGGTGTAGGGTGCAGAGACTCAGGAAGGTGGCGACACCTGCCCAAGGCCACACAGGCAGGAGCCTACACACAGCACACCCAGCCTGCTCAGGGAGGGTCTGGCCCACCCCATGGCCTGCTCACACGGCTTGGTTCCGGCTGCCCGGGGCCCCAGGGCCGCCATACCCAGCGGCATGCCGATGCCGTAGCCCTTGGTGTCGAGGAGGCCCCCGATCTGGGTGAGGTTGCAGTTGAGGCGCCGGTGGTACTCGTTCATGGTGGACTCGAGCAGGAAGGCGTAGCGGGAGTTGAGGACGCGGGCGATGCCCTCCTCTGTGCTCTTGACAAACACGCTGGGCTGCTTCGACTGCATGTAGTTCCACATCCGCTGGTACGTCTGGTACCGTGAATTCTGCGCAGAGGGAGCACAGAGGAGGGGAGGAGGACGGGTGAGGGTCCTCCCACTCCTGCCTTTCCCCCCGAGTCTGGTCCTCTGCCCTCCAGGAGGTCTCCCTCAAGCCGAGAGAGCGAGATCAGAGGAAGACAGAGCCAAGGACAGAGAGAGACAAGACAGACAGACCACTCAAGGCCAGGTCCAAACCATCCCCACACCCACCAGCCCAGCAAGGAACCCGAGGACGGAAGGCATGGGAAGGAGGGGGCATGGCCTGTTTTCTAACCCTCTTTCTCTCTCCCACCCTTGGGTCTTGGTGCGTCTTGACGCCCAGCCTGTCTTCCCAGTGTTCCCAGGGTATATCCAGAGAAGCTGGGAGGAGAGGCTGCACCCCCATTATCTCCCCAGGGCCCAGCTGGCTTCAGAGAGACCTCCATCCAGGCCAAACAGGACAGCGCTCCTCCTCCAGGCCCTGCGGGGACCTTCTGAGCAATGCCCTCCCCTGCCCTGAGCCGCTGTGCGTGGCGCTGACCCCGCCACTGAGCCAGGGTGGCCCCGGGGGCCCACCTGAAAGAAGGTCATGGTGGAGCCGGCGTGGATGGTGCCGTACTCGATGTTGGTCTGGTCCGCCAGGTCGTCGGCCGACTCCACGGGCACCTCCATGCGCTGCACGGTGAGGAAGGCGGCCAGGTTGGCCGTGTAGGAGGAGATGATGATCAAGGTGAAGGCCCACCTGAGGGGTGGGAGGGGTGAGCTGTGGGCTGGCGCCACCCCTGCCACCTTGCCCCCGCGGCCGTGCACCCCACTGGCGGCGCCCCCGCTCAGCGACCCCAGCATCTAGAAGGCTGACTGCTGACTGGGGTCACAGAATCCCATGGACAGAGGAGCCTGGCGAGCTACCGTCCATGGCGTCACAAAGAGTTGGGAGGGGCTGGGATCATAGAATCTGGAGCCAGATACCTGGGTTTACATTTTTTAAAAGATTTTTATTTATTTACTTGGCTGCGCCAGGTCTTAGTGGAGCATGTGGGATCTAGTTCTCTGAGCAGGGATTGAACAAGGGTCCCCTGCATTGGGAGGGCAGAGTTGAAACCATTGGACCACCAGGGAAGTCCCTTCTCTGGGTTTAAGTATTACTTCCACGGACTTCCTGGTAGCTCAGACAGTAAAGAATCCATCTGCAATGCAGAAGACCCGGATTTAATCCCTGGGTCGGGAAGATCCCCTGGAGAAGGAAACAGCTACCTACTCCAGTATTCTTTCCTGGAGAATCCCATGGACAGAGGAGCCTGGCGGGCTACAGTCCATGGCGTCACAAAGAGTTGGACACAACTGAGCGACTAACACTTTCTTTCCAGAGACTTCTGCTCCCAGAAACACAAGAGAATAAGACGGTCTGGAAATACCCTCTGTGAACTATTAATAGAAAACTGGACAGGGTATAGGAAATGACCTTAGACAAAGGACCATAGGCATCACAGCACCAGGATCCCCTGAGGAAAGAATAATGAAGTAAGACTTGCTTGCCATTACCCAGCTGGACTTAATTTATAGACGGCCGTGCCAGGAAGGAAAACCCAGAGTCTGGCAAACTCACTGAGCTGTAGAGATGGAGATCAGAGATCAAGAAGGCCAAGATGGCTGGCATTCATGAGACAGAATGCCCAAGAGGAAGAAGCAGAATGCTCAGAGTTCTAGTAATCTGCATAGCTTTCTCTTTTGAATCTTTGGCTGAATGTCAGTCTGTGTATGCACTGGATAAAACTCCAAGGGGTCAGATAAGGATGACTTTCAAAGGGAGAACAATTTCCAGGGCTCATAGAGGGATAGGAATCTTTTGAGCTCCTAACCAGAGTAGAGAGATTTCTTTGAATGCATAAGACATTCAATAGAGATCCAAAAGGATAACACATTAGAATTAGAGTTAAGTTAGCCCAAGAATATGTTATGCTAGACCTACCATAAAAGAGCTTAAAAACAGGCCTGGAAAGGCTCAAAAGAATCCACAAGTAACTGTCTTGCAGGAAAAAAAAGCAACAAACCCCAAGATTCTTTAATACACGCAACAATGTGAACAACATAAAATCCACAATGTCTGTCATCCAATAAAAAAATACCAGATAAACAAACGTGCAGGGAACTGTGACTTACAACTAGGAAAAAGTTGCTCAATGGAAGCCGAACTAGAATTGGCAGAGATGATGGAATTAGCAGACAAGGACATTAAACAGCTATTACGAAGACATTCAGAATGATCAAGGATGTAAAGAAAAACATGAACATATTGCAGAGGGAAATGGAAGAAAGGAACAGAAATCTGTGTATGAAATATACAACATTTAAAAGGAAATTTTTATTGGAAGGATCTACACAGATTAAACACTGCACAGAAAACAGATTTTGAAGACAGCAAAAGAATCTATTCAAAAGAAACACACAAACACAAAAAATGAAACACAAAGAGGGAAAAAATGACCGACAATGAGCACAGAGCCTCAGTGGCCTGAGGAATAATACCGAGTGGTCTTACATCCATGACCGGAGTCCCAGAGAGAGAAGAGAGTAAGGGGGTAACAGAAAAAAATATGTGAAAAAGTAATGTCCAAAATTTTTCAAAGTTAGTCAAAATTATAAACTTGCAGATCCAAGAATCTCAATAAACCCCAAGTAAGACAAACATACATACACACATGTTATTAGTTATTTCTTGTTTTAGAAATAGCTAGTAACACTTTACATCAAGTTTATAAAGTCTGAATTTTTTCTGAATGAATGCAACTAATTTTTATAAGTAAATGCTGGGTTTTATGAGTTTTCCAGGTGGCTCAGTGGTGAAGAATCCACCTGCAATGCAGGAGACATGGAGATCCAGGTTTCATCTCTGGGTCAGGAAGATCCCCTGGAGAAGGAAATGGCAACCCACTCTAGTATTCCTGCCTGGGAAATCCCATGGACAGAGAAGCCTGGCGGGCTACAGTCCACGGGGTCGAAAAAATACACGACTTAGCAATTAAACAACATCAAACAAATACTAATAATTATACTGCAGGTAAATGGTCTCAGCCTGGGGTTGGCAAACTATGGCCCACAGGCCAGATCTGACTTTCTGTTTTTGTGCAGCCCACAGGCTAAGAGTGGCTTTCACATTTTTAAATGCTTAAAAAGAAACTGAAGGAAGAGTAACAGCTCATGACAAGCGACACATAAAATTCAAATTTCACTGTCAGTGTCCATAAAGTTTTATTGGGGGAACTCCCTGGTGATCCAGCGGTTAGGACTCTGAGCTTCCAATGTGGGGGGAATGGGGAGTGGGTTGGATCCCTGGTTGGGGAGCTAAGATCCCACATGCCCCGCTGTGCAGCCAAAAAAAAAAAGTTTAATTGGAACACAACCACACTCATTCAATCAAGGCTGCTTTTGTACCACAATCAGGGTTAAGTAGATGCAACAAATACTATACGGTCAGCAAAGCCTGAAATATTTATAATTTGGCCCAATACTCAAAAAAAGTTTGCCAATCCCTAGTCCAAGGCCTAAGTACGTGCTGTCTATAAGAAAACCACTTTAAATATAATAGTGTAGGTAAGCTGACAATGAAAGGATGGGGAAAAGACATACTGTGAAACACTACACTAAAAAAGCTGGGGATGGCCCTGGTTGGTCCAGTGGCTAAGACTCCGTGCTACAGTGATTGAACGGGGGCCCTGGTTCGATCCCTGGTCAGGGAACTAGATCCCACATGCCGCAACTAAGATGCAGTGCAGCCAGATAAATAAGTACTTTTTTTTAAAAGCTGGGATGGCTATATGAATATCAAAAAAGGTAACCCCAAAACAAGGAATTTATCAGGACTAAAGAGGAAGTGAAAGTGAAAGTCACTCAGTCATGTCCGACTCTGAGACCCCACGGACTATATAGTCCATGAAATTCTCTAGGCCAGAATACTGTAGTGGGTAGCCTTTCCCTTCTCCAGGGGATCTTCCCAACCCAGGGATTAAACCCAGGTCTCTTGTATTGCAGGTGGGTTCTTTACCAGCTGAGCCACCAGGAAAGCCCAAGAATACTGGAGTGGGTAGCCTATCCCTTCTCCAGAGGATCTTCCCAACCCAGGAATCGAACCAGGGTCTCCTGCATTGCAGGCAGATTCTTTACCAACTGAGCTACATAATAGCAAAGGGGTCAGTTCATCAAAAGGACACAACAGTCCCAAACTTTGATGCACCTAATGACACCGCTTCAAAATTCATGAAGCCAAACCTGAGAACTGAAAAGAGAAACAAAATTTCTCCACAATTACAAGCGGTGATCTCAACACTCTTCTCTCAGTAATTGATAGAATCAGTAAACAGAAAGGCAGTAAGCATATAGAAGACATGAAGACAAGAGTAACCTACTGGTCCTAATTGACATTTACAAAACACTGCACCCACTGACAGCAAAACACACATTCTATGCCAGTGCATGTAGAACATTTACCAGAATAGACTCTATGCTGAGTCATAAAACAAGTCTCAATAAATGACAAACGATTAAAATCCTACAGAGAATTTTCACTGACCACAGTGGAAATAAAGTAGAAATCAAGGTCCCTGGAAAATCCCCAAATCTTGGCTCCATCACTGATGAGCTGTGAGACCACAGATTCACCCGTGAGGTTAAGTATAATCGTAGGCCCCCATAGGAATTCCCTCACAGGCCAGTGGTTAGGACTCTGTGCTTTCAATATCAAGAGGGTGGGTTCAGTCCCTGGTGGAGGAACTAAGATCCCGTAAGACTCAGAGTGTGGCCAAAATCACAGCATTTATAATAATAGTAATAATGATGATGATGATTGTAGGCTGCTCCTCACAGGGCTGTGCTAAGAGTGAGTTACAACACAGGCCAAGTGCCATGCACGTGTGTGCTTTTGTGGTCCTGGTGACTCTGGAAGAACTTGGGAAAAGAAGTACCCACTGGCCTGGCTCTAGACCCAAAGGCAGTCACCTGTCTTGGCCTGGCCCTCTGTCCTCCCACCAGGCAGATGAGAGGGGCTAGGCTCCCTGCCGAAGTACAGATACAGATCTGTGGGGCCTGAAGTCAGGAAAGATGCTGAGAGGTCCTTCCAGACCACCCCCTCTTCCAGCGGATAATGATGAAAAGAGCAGCTGTCCTCTGCTGAGCATGCATGCACACTCCTGTGCTAGGCGCTGGGGTGCGGGTGGAGTGTAGGATAAACGGATGAATAATACGCCTTTTCCAAAAGCAACCCAAACTCAACTCACACAAAGTTCCAGGGTCTGCCATGAGCTCTCTGGAAGCCAAGTCTCTTCAAACCTACCCCACGGGTGAATGCTGTCATTCACTCAAGACAAAACTATTCAGTGCCTGGTACACCCCAGGTACCCCGAGACCCCAGGGGCAGCATGGCAGACGGGTGGTGTCGATGGTGGGGGTGATGGGGCCATTCACCAAGACTGAGCCTGGGGATCAATTTGGGAGTAAGGACGTGAGCTCCGTTTTGGGCAAGCGGAGCTTGAGGATACCTGTTGGGCTCATGGAGGGATCTGAAGTTGAGGACTTGGGAAGGGAAGCCGGGGGTATACAGAGTGGTGGTTCCTGGGCAGGGAGTGGCCCCAGGGTTGTTTAAGGAAAGTGCTTGGTGGAGGTGTGGGGCACTCTGGTGACCACAGTGATTGTGTGGGGTCCTGATGTCACTGGGTGGGGACAGGTGTTGACCAGGCAGCCCAGTCTAAACATGGAAAATCCCGTACATGATTATCTGACTCTTAACTCCCTGATACATAAAAACCAGGGCTTCTCAGGTGGCACTAGTGGTAAAGAGTCTGCTTGCCAACACAGGAGACTCAGTCAGGTTCTATCCCTGGGTCAGGAAGATCTCCTGGAGAATGAAATGGCAACCCACCCCAGTATTCCTGCCTGGAGAATCCCATGGACAGAGGAGCCTGGTGGGCGATGGGCCTTGGGGTTGCAAAGAGTTGGACATGACTGAGCATGCACAGACATAAAAACAAAAATATTTTTGGCATGGCTAGAATAGAAACCAACATTTCTAGAAAGATCCCTATTGTTTAGATTGAGGAACAAAGCTGGATGTTGTTTTGTTTGAAACCTTGCCAAGAACTGTTCACGATTTGGGGAAACCGCGTCTCTGACAGCAGCCCTGCTGTGGTATTTGAGTCACTACGTGAAGACACTTGGACCAGCTGCGTTGATGAGTCTCACATTCATGGTGATTTGTGTTTGTACAGATATACTTATCTGCCAATGATTTCAAAGCGTCACGCCTCAGGTGTTGACTTCATTCTATTAAACGGTCTGTCTTCTCATAATTGCAATGGTATCCACTACCTGACCACTGCTATCTGTCTTGGAGCACAGTCCCGCCCAAGCATTTAGGTATCGCTCTCCTACTGTTTTATCATCAATCACTCCCCCTTTTCTCCTTTGTATTGAAATCAGGGCATTATATTGATTTGTTCTGAATCATGTGTGTAGGCTGATGTATTTGAAACCTTTGAATTTCATTAAGGCAGAAAAGAGATGTTACCAAATATTTGTTATAAAAACAGGGCACTGGGCTCCTTGGTGGCTAAGTGGTAAAGAATCTGCCTGCCCATGCAGAAGACATGAGTTTGATTCGGGAGGACCCCACATGCCACAGAGCAACTGAGCCTGTGTACCACAACTATTGATCCTGTGCTCCAGAGCCTATGAGCTGCAACTACTGAAGCCCAAGCGCCCTAGGGCCCGGGATCCACAACAAGAGAGGCCACTGCAATGCGAAGCTTGTGCACTTCAGCTAGAGAGTAGCCTCCACTCGCCACAACTAGAGGAAAGGCCACACAGCAATGAAGATCCAGCACAGCCACAAGTAAATAAAATAAATTTTTTTTTTTAAGAAGGCATTGAAGGAGTTCCCTAGTGGTCTAGTGGTTAAGGGAGGCTTCCCCGGTGGCGCTAGTGGTAAAGAACCCACCTGCCAATGCAGGAGACTTAAGAGACACGGGTTCGATCCCTGGGTTGGGAAGATCCCCTGGAGGATGGCGTGGCAACCCACTCCAGTATTCTTGCCTGGAGAATTCCATGGACAGAGGAGCCTGGTGGGCTACAGTCCACAGGGTCGCAAAGAGTCAGACACGACTGAAGTAACTTAGCACGTGCACATGCTAGTGGTTAGGAGTCTGCATTTTCACTGCGGTGGCCTGCATTCAATCCCTGGTCAGGGATTGAGATCCCACACGCTGTGTGGCGTGATCAAAATAAACAAATAAATAAAGTAGTGTGTGTGGTTTTATTTTTAAGAGCGCACTGAGTCTGTGAGCACTGAAGACTCACTGGTGTGGAGTGAGAGAGAGCAAGGGCAAAGGAAGCCATGCTGAAATGGAAGAGAGGATCCAAAGAGGTAGGAGGGAGCCAGGAAGACACAGCAGCCTAGGAGCAACGAGTTTCTAGAAAGAGGATGGCTAACAGGCTGTGCTGGCCATATCAATAAAGGGGGCCCATGTGACCCTGGTGGAGTGTGGGGAAGGGAGCAGAACGAGACCTGAGGTTTGGGGGCTTTCTTTACCAGGAGGGCGTGAGGAGAGGGTGACCCGGCCTGAGAAGCTGACAACGGCAAAGGAGGTCTAAGGACCAACTTCAAGGGAGTGACTGGGGGAGCCCAGGAGGGCCAGGGCTGGGGTCAGAGTCTGAACTCGGAAATACTGATTTTCAAAGCCGAACTGGGGCCTCCCTGCTGGTCCAGTGGTTAAGACTCGGGGCTTCCAGTGCAAGGGGTGTGAGTTCAATCTCTGTTTGGGGAACTAAGACCCCCACAGGCCATGGGGCATGGCCAAAAATGATAAAGAATCAAGGCAGAAGTGTCCCAAATGATGATGCGCCCTTGGGTGTGGCTGCAGGAGGCTGTGGCCTGGGCGAACAGGAGACGAGGGGCCCAGGAGGCAGGCTCTGGGTGGGCTGCTGCTGCTCCTGTGGCAACCACATCCCCGGGGCATAGAACACCCAGCTGGGGAAGAGGGTCCCTGACTGAGGAGCAGAAGGGATGGGCTACAGAGAGGTGGTCACTGGTCCCCCACCTGACCCGGAGACTCGGCCAGATTCGTCACGGCGGGTCCCTGCCTGCCCTGCAGCCACCTCCTCACACACGCCGCCCGCTCCTGCCCGGCTGGGAGGCGCCTCCCTCTCCTTGGCAGGCCTGCCTCTGCACCTTTAGGACTCAGCCTAGATGTCACCTCCTCAGAGGCGCCGTTCCTAAGCACCTTCATTCTGCACTGTTCTTTCACTGCACCCTGTTGGATTCTTCAATAGCTCAGCCTATGTACATCTGATACATCGTTACATTTAAAATGCTAATAAGATTCACTTAGGATGTGTGGTAGGCAGAAGAAAGCCTTGCCCCTAAGACGTCTGTCTATATGAACATCCCTGGAACTTGTATGTTCCTTCACAGAGTAAGAGGCTCTTTACACGGGACTTCCCTGTTGGTTCAGTGGCTAAGACTCTGCACACCCAGTGCAGGGGGGCCCAGATTCGATCCTTGGTCAGGAAGCTAGATTCCATATGCCGTAACTAGGAGTAAGCATGCTGCAACTAAAGACCCGGCATGTCACAATGAAGATCAAAGATTCTGAGTGCTGGAACTAAGACCCAGTGCAGCCAAATAAATAAATAATTTTTTTTCTTAAAAAGGGTCTTTGAAGATAGAACTAAGTTAAGCATCCTGAGATTGAGATATTGACCTGGAGTATCCAGGTGGGCCCATGGAATCACAAGGGTCCTTATAAGGGGAAGAAGGAGGTCAGAGTCACAGAGAGATTTGAAGATGCTGTGCTGCTGGCTCTGAAGCTGGAGAAAGGGGCCATGAGCCCAGGAATGCAGGCAGCTTCTAAAAGCTGGAAAAGGCAAGGAAATGGATTCTCCCCTAGAGCCTTCAGAATTGGCCCTCCCAACACCTTGACTTTAGCCCAGTGATATCTATCTTGCACGTCTGACCTCCAGAGCTGTAAGAGAATAAATTTACATTGTTTTTAAATCACTAAGTTTGTGGTAATTTGTTGCAACAGCAACAGGAAAGGAAGGCAGAGTGTAACTCCTGAAGTGATGCCAATTTCAAAATGTTTAAAAGAAATCATTGAAATTCAGAAGTTTCAAAGCCAAGCAAATTGTAAATAACTGCCAGATGGTAGTTAGTTGCACTTAGTTGAGAGAGAGAAAAACCTGCCACCATTATGGTTGGTCTTGAATGAACAAGTTTTGAATCAGACAATATCATTGGGATACATTCCTGGCATAAAATATGATGTCCTTGTGTTTATTTATCTGTTAACTTATTTATTCTCAGCTCCCTCACCTCTTAATTTCTCACCTGAGTATGTGGCACATGCAAAGGGCTCAGAAGCACTTTGTGCTGAATGACTATTGATGCATTGACTGTAACTGACAGGGATGGGGCCCGACGTCTTGGGTTGCCCTGGAGAGGTCACCAAGGGCCTGGGGAGCAGAGCCAGGCTCAGGCAGCACCCAGGGACTGGGGGGGTGGGTGGCACTGGGGTGGGAAGCTGGCTCAGCCCCGCCCTGCCTCTAGCCAAATGCATTCTCTCTAGCAAGCCACTTCCTCTCTCTGGGTCTCCGTCTTCCAATCCATAAAACTGGGAGAATGTTCCTTGTTCTAGGCATGCTCCTTGGCTTTCTGTGGTTCTAAGGAGGAAAAGGAGCTTAGAAGAGTTACATGAGCTGCAACCAAGCCCATCTGCTATTTAAAAGACAGGATGGGGACTTCCCTGGTGGTCCAGTGGTTAAGACTCTGCAATCCTAATGCAGGGGGCACAGGTTCAATCCCTGGTTGGAGAAGTAAGGTCCCACATACCATGGGTCTAAATAAATCAAAGACAGGGTGGCAAACATGAGCGCTTATGGAAGCAAGGCCAGAAAGTGACCAAAGGAGGCAGAGGGGCCTGTGGCCAATGGAACAGACATCACCACCAAGTGGGAATGCCAGCTGAGCAATACCAGATCTCCCAAATCTTTGAGAAAAGTGAGAAATCTGAATTTGGGGAGTTCCCTGGTGGCCCCGTGAGCGGGCTCTCACTGCTGAGGCCCCGGGTTCAATCCCTGCTTGGGAAACATTCCCGCAAGCCATGTGGCACAGCCAAAACAAAACAGAAAAAGAAAGAAGTCTGGGACTACCCTGGTAGTCCAGTGGTTAAGAACATCCGAGCTCCCAGTGCAAGGGACATGGCTTCGATCCCTATAGAATCTGGGGAATTAAGATTCTACATGCCACGTGGCCAACAAATAAACCAATTTAATTAAATATTTTTCTGTTTTTTGTTTAGAAAGAAAGAAATCTGAATTTGTAAGTGAATTTGCCCAATTTTTAAATGCCAACCAATCCGAAAAATGTAAAGCTATGAGCAAGACACCACTGGTCGCCAGTGTCTGCTCTCTGGCATGAAGCTTCTCAGAGCTTGTCTCGGGGGCAAAATAAGTTCTATTCAAGGTACTGGGTCCCCAAGGGGCTCTGAGGGAGCAGCTGTCTCTGAGTGGGCCTCAGCCTTGGCCTGCGGACGTGAAGGCTGTCGTGGCTCAAGGGTTCTAGTCTCTGATTGCCTGGGGCAATGTCTCAGACAGCGACTACAATGCCCACACTGTCCTGATTATAACCCCTCTGTCAGCAGAAGCACTTTCCCATCATCACCTCGCTGGATCCTTACAACCTGAGACGTGGGCATTTTTCACTCCCATTTCTCAGATGAGGAGACTGAGGCACAGAGAGGGTACAGCCCGTGAGCGGCAGAGCTGGGGCTCAGCTCCCCCTACCCTGCGTCCCATCACACGGCTGGCGTGGGGAACAGGAATGGGCCCAGGTCTCAGGAGGGTCCCCCCCCACACCCCACCAACCCCAGTTGGGGCGGGCAGACAGCCTCTCACCAGACTCCGCTGACGCAGCGCGTGGACAGCGCCCGGGGCATGATCTCCGAGCCCTGCTGCATGAAGCCCCCCACGGGAAACCAGAGGCTGTTGCCCAGCGTGTACTGGTTCTCCAGGATGTGGGGGCGCGCCCGCAGGCACGGGTGCGGGTTGTACCACTCGTAGGGGCTCAGCCTGTGGAGAGACACAGGGGGTGGGAAGAAAGAGAGAAAACAGGAGAGAGAGAGGGCCACCGTGATCAGAAGAGACGGGAGGACACACGTGGAGAGGCAGAGAGACACAGACGGACAGGGAGACACGCACACAGACAGAGACAGAGGGGGCCAGAGAGGAAGGGGACAGAAGAACGAGAAGGGGACAGGCCTGCAGAGGACCCCAGAGCCAAAGTCAGAGACACAGGGAGGAAACACAGAGACCGGGCCGGAAAGGGAGAAGGGAGGGCGGCTACGGGGAACCCAAGACTCTGAGTGGAGGCCGAGACAATCAGGACAGACAGAAAGGGCAGCCGAGGAGACCCCGGCTCCTGCCTCCTCCCCGCCCCCTCCCTCCCAGGCAGCAGGTAGTGGACCCACCTGGCGGCCAGGAACAGGACGCAACTGACGGCCAGATAGGCAAGAAGCATGAAGAGCCACACAGCCGGAGAGAAAGGGTCCAGGAAGGAAAAGTAGCCGGGCTTGCGGCCCTGGTGGGAGAGGGAGTGAGCGCAGAGTCCCCCCCGCCAGCCCCTCTCAAAGCCCTGGGGCCCACAGGCCCCACCGTGGCAGGCAAGGTCCAGCCAGCAGCCCCTGCCTCCCTTGGGCCTCAATGCCACCCCCGCCCCATCCCCAGCCGCGTCTCCAGGGCAACCATACCATATGCACACGGTAGAGGATGCTGATCCCCAGGGTCATGAAGGGCTTGGAGAAGTCGATGACCTTCTCCCTCTCGGCCGTGATGGTGAACGCGGCCACAGCCAGGTCTGCCTTCTGCTGGAGGGGAGGCGGGGCGCGGGGGCAGAGGGGTGGGCCGGGGAGACAGATGGGCAATCAGAGAGAACTGTACCGAGGGAGCGATTTGGAGTATCAGAAGCCAAGAGAGAGAGACACAGAGAGGAGGACGGCAGGAGGAGCCAGGGGACCAGACTGGCTCCGGGAGTGCACCGCGGGCCCCCTGTTGGACCCCTGTCATCTCATGTCCTCCTTCCTCCCAGCTGCCCTGCCTCATCCAATCTCTCCCGCTCCCCTCCCCCACGTCAAGCTCATCATTTAAGACCCTGCTTTATAAAACCTACCACTGACCCCCCGCCACTCCCACCACACCAGGGTCCTGAGATTGGAGTCAAGATACCTGGACGCTGACCCACTCAGGACCCTCCGGGAGTCTTGGTTTCTCTTTGGTATGAACAATTAACAACAGGTAACATTTATCAAGCTTACTACGTGCCAGGCTCTGAGCTAGATGCCAGTTTATACGGTTTATCTTGTATAATCTTCTCAACAGCTGCCTGGGGAGAAGCCCCATTTTACAGCTGGGGAGACTGAGTCTCAGAGAGGCCAAGGCACTAGGGAATAAAGGCACAGCAGCTGGGGACCATAACACAGAGGCGTGACCTCCACTCTCCTGCCCCCAGCAGGTGCTAGGGACCCAGGTGTGTGTGAACGCAGTCATCCTGAGACACAGGACTAAGCCCAGCTCCATTGAGAATGACCTCGAGAGGATCTGCATGTGCTCTTGAGTCAGGGAGGGGGGGGTGGCTGGGGTCCAGGTCTGACGTGGTGAAGGGTAGGGGCTGGAGAAAAGGGTGTGTTGGGAGGTCTGGCTGGCACATTGGGATGCCTGATCCAAAGAGGCCATCTTGCTCTTGCCCAAGTGGACATCAGCCAGTCGTTAGCTGTGGGCAGGACCCAGGCTGGGAAAAAACCTGGCACCTCACACACACATATACACACCCTAGACACACACACACACACACACACATTGCACATGTGAGCACTGTACACGGTCAAGTCTACACCAGCAACAACACGTGCACACCAAGCCAAATCCACGCGTGCACGCAAGTGGACTCAGGCAGGCAGACACATGCGCAGCACACAAGTGTAGGGCGGAGTGGTGATGTGGGGGGCATCCCCTAGAGGCACAGTGCACACACGTGAACATGTGGCCTCACGTGCACACACACACGACAGAGAAGGCAGGGAGCCGGGACGGGCCGGGTGCAGGAGGGGGAGCCCGGCTCTGAGCCAGGTGACCGGGGACAGGGGCTTCCATGTGTCAGAGCCTCAGTTTGCTGCTCTGTAAAATGGGGGCAGTAAGTGTGGGCGAGACATCTCCTGGGTCGGGACCGGGCTCCCAGGATGCCTCTTCCAGGAATAACGGCTCCGCCCCCACGGCCTCAACTGGGGCCAGCACTGACTCCCAATTCAAGCACAGACCTTCAACCCTGAGGCTGAAACAGAAGAGTCAAGGTCCTAGATCACTGGCCTGGGAAGAGGGACATACTCACCGCCTCCGAGGGGCTGAGTTTGAGAGCACGGGAGGGAAGAGAGGCTGAGACAGAACTGGGGTAAGGAGAGAGGGCTCAGGCCTTGAAGGAGAGGTGGCACAGGCTGAAAACAGAACCAGGGTCACAGGGCGATCAAGTGGGGCCCACATGAAATCCACGATCAGGGGAGAAGAGACCAATCTGAAAGCTAGCTCGACGTCAGGGAGAGAGGACAGACCCGAAAGACAAACCAAGAGTAGAGGGAGATGACGCAGATGACACGATTCCCGCAAGGTGGGGGACAGACGACACGGCCCCAGCGAGACTTGGGAGCAGAGATGGTGAAGCCAGAGGCTTCGACGTGTGGCAAGGGCCCAGAACACACGGAATTCACAGCCCACCCTCGGGAATTTCTGGATGTTGAGAGTAAGGAGTGGTTCCCTCTGGTTTTTTTTTTTTTGCCCACAACGTGCAGATTCTCAGTTCTGTGACCAGGGATTGAACCTGTGCCCCCAGCAGTGAAAGCACGGAGTCCTTACCACTGGACCACCAGGGAAGTCCAATTTTCTCCTTTCTCATGCATTTGCCCCTCTTATGACTAATATGTGAATTGTCAGGAACAATGCCAGCAAATATAGGAATCTTTTTTATATTTTACACACCCCAGAAGGTCTGTCTTGGCAAAAGTCCTCCATGATAGCCCATCAGCCTCCTCACTGCCACACTCCGCTAATAACACCCCCAATCCAAAGTGAGAATCACCTGTTTAAAACCCAGGGGTGGCTTCCCCACTGCACCCAAGACAGTGTCCAGGGTGGCTGGAGCAGAAGGGGAGGGGGAGGGGACTTCCCTGGCGGTCCAGTGGCTAAGACTCTGTGCTCCCAAAGCAGGGACCCGGGTTCGACCCCTGGTCTTGTCACAACTGAGACAGAAGATCCTGTGTGCCGCAACTAAGAGCTGGTGCAGCCAAATAATTAAATATTTAGAAAAAGAAAAAGAAAGCAAGGGGCAGGAAATTCAGTGGAGTGGGGACCAAAGCCCAGCAGGGCCTTGCAGGCCAGGGTAAGGCAGCCAATTCTGCTCCAAGGACAGTGGAGGACATCACATCAGAGGGTATGAGCAGGAGGTGACTGATCTGCTTGCCTTGAGAACAGACCACAGGGGCAAGAGTGGAAGCGGGCATAGGGGTGAGATGGGCAGGGAGAAAGCTGACTAAAGGTGTCCACGGAGATGCTGGGGGCGGGCAAAGTTGGTGGTGGTCAGATTCAGGTTTCATTCTGAACAGAGGACAGACAGATCCTTAAAGGCTGAAAGTTCCTTCTAGATCCCTCTCAGAGTCTTAAAACTCCCCCTCCCTTTCCACCTCCTCCTCCCCGCCTCTTCATTTCCCAAAAGAGACACCCATTCCTTCGAGAAGACTTCCCTCCCCAAGGGGACCCTGACAGTTTCACCTCTGGGGTGAAATCGGGAAGAAGCCAAATGATAAGCCACCTGTAGAAATGACGGTGGGGGGTTGTCTAAATGCCTAAAAACCAACCACTTGTGACTGTCGGGCTCCCCCCAACCAGCTCTGTGCTCCAGCTGCAAACCACCTGTGCTGTCCGTTGGCTCCCTGTCAGGCTCTGCCAGGAGGGGGCGCCAGAGGAAGGCTGCAGGGCTGGAGGAATGAGGGTAACCTGCACTTTCCAGGGGCTCTCCGCTCCCAGCCTTCCATCTGCACCAAAGGCAGCCGCAGTTCTTCCCAGGACAGCAGACAAATCCAGTCTGCAGCTTCCTAGCACTCGCAGTGGGCTTCCCCGATGGCTCAGTGGTAAAGAATCCACCTGCCAATGCAGGAGACAGGGATTTGATCCCTGGGTCGGGAAGATCCCCTGGGTAAGGAAATGGCAACCCACTCCAGCATTCTTGCCTGGAGAATCCCATGGACAGAGGAGCCTGGCGGGCTACAGTCCATGGGGTCACAAAAAAGTCTTGACATGACTTAGCGACTAAGAACAACCACAAGCACTCGCAGAAGAAGCCTCACAGAGCTCTTCCTCAAAGTTTCCAATAGTGTCAGCTCCTCCCCGTTCCTTCAGAACTTGAGACAGAGTGGCTTCCTGACTTGCTACCTCCGTGCCTGAGAGCAAGGGTGTGTGAACCACGGCCAGGTCTAGTGTATCTGCCCAATTTTGTAAATAAAGTTTTACTGGAACCCAGCCAGCCTCACTTGTTTAGGGATCATCGGCAACTGCTTTCCAGACAAAAGAAGAGTTGAGTAGTGACAGGATGACCTGGAAGCCGGGACTATTTACATCCGGCCCCTTGAAGAAAAAGTTGGCCTCGGACTTCAACTTTTACCCTCTCAGTTACCTAGTTAGCAACTTCATTCCTAGTGAACACTTATCTTCATTCAGATATCTGGAGTGACCCGTTTCCTGGTAGGACCCTGACTGGTGCACAAACGACAATACTCAGATCACACGAGTGCTCAGGTCACATGGTCACTATCCATGGGCAGGTGTTCAATCTCTATGGGAGCCCAGTAATGAGCAGTTTCTCAAGCTGAAAAAATAGTATCTGCAGAAAAGAGCCTGATTTGCTTCAAAACCCCGGGGGTCTGAAGTGAGTGCCCTCCTGCTGCCTGCATCCCTATTTGCCACCAGCACTCTGCACATCCCTGGATCTGCCAGGTCATCAGATTTGGGTGTCAGTCAGGTCAGATTGCATGAAGCCAGGACCTGCTGCAGAGTCTTTGTACTCTGGGCCTCCCTCAAAATGAAAGTCTTATGAATTGTTTGGTAAAAGGACTGAAGCAGCACACACAAGTGAAACCCAGGGATGAGTTGCCACTCAAATCCAAAAATCCCACCAAACATCCACAATACCAGACCAACAGCAACTCCACCTCAAAGGTCTGAGGCTCAGCTCTATTGGGCCTCTTGAGTTTCTAAGTTTCAGTCTTTCCAACCTCTCCTTTCCCCTTAGCCCTCAGGGTGGTGGGTGCTTCCTGCTACCTTCAGGATCCCTTAGTTTCCTTTTTCACTCTTTTGGTGAGCAGGTTCACAACTTTCACTTTGTTATTTAGTTGTTAAATCGTGTCCCAACTTTTTTGCAGCCCCATGGACTGTAGCCCACCAGGCTCCTCTGTTCATGGGATTCTCCAGGCAGGAACACTGGAGTGGGTTGCCATTCCCTTCTCTGGGGGATCTTCCCAACCCAGGGATAGAATCCCCCGTCTTTGCATTGGCAGGTGGATTCTTTCCCACTGAGACAACAGGGGAGCCCTCTAACAACTTTACATCTAGTTAACAATTCTTTGTGGGGTTTTTTTGGCTGCACTGTGAAGCCTGCAGGATCTGCCTGGATGCTGAGCAGAGGAAGCATGGAGTCTTAACCGCTGGACTGCCAGGGATTTCCCAAGCTAACAATTCTTTTTTAAAAAGATTTGTCTAAAAAAAAAGATTTGTCTATTTTTGGCTATGCTGGGTCTTTGTTGCTGCACAAGGACTTTCTGTAGTTGTGGCTCACAGGCTCAGCTGCCTTGCAGCACATAGGCTCTTCCCAGAACAGGGATGAATCCATGTTCCCTGCACTGGCAGGCAGATTCTTAACCACTGGACCACCAGGGAAGCCCAACAAAGAGCTATATTAAATTCTCTCTGCTCCAATAGCTGATAGGAGGGAAAACCGATGGCGGTCCAGTGGTTAAGACTGATATGGATGGGACTTCCCTGATGGCCCCAGGGGTTAAGAATCTACCTGGCAATGCAGGGGACATGGGTTCAATCCCTGCGAGGTATGCCGCACATACCTTGGGGCAACTAAGCCCGCACCTCACAACGAGAAAGTCCAGGCATCACAAGGAAAGATCCCATGAGAGTCAGTGAAGATATCACATGTTCTAACTAAGACCTGATACAGCCAAATAAATAAATATTTTAAAATAAAATTAAAAAGACTGATAGGGATAAAAATAGTTACATAGATGGCTGTAGAAGTCACAGTAGGGGATTGTAGAGAGGCAAACCTAGGGAACTTAGAGAGACCATTCTAAGGTAAAGTGAAAGCAAAGTCACTTAGTCGTGTCCAACTCTTTTGTGATCCCATGGACTGTAGCCTACAAGGCTCCTCTGTCCATGGGATTTTCCAGGCAAGAACACTGGAGTGGGTTGCCATTTCCTTCTCCAGGGGACCTTCCCAACCCAGGGATCAAAACCAGGTCTCCTGCACTGCAGGCAGTCTCTTTACCATCTGAGCCACCGGGGAAGCCCTACTCTAAGTAAAGGTCACTCAAGAAAGCTATTACAAAAAAAAAAAAAAAAAAAGAAAGCTATTACAACATCCTGGGATGAAGCAGGTTTGCTTAACTACAAAGTCATGAGTAAAAGCATGAGATATGTCCCAGGTCATTAAGTGAAAGAAAAAAAAAATGAAGCTTGCATTGTGCTGGTCGAGATCAGCAAAATAATGATCCTCAGGATTAAGGACAGAGATTTAAGGGAATGGTTGACATTTCAAAGCAAGAGACCGTCATTACATGGAACCTGAGATGATTCAACATATTTTAGGACATGTTACCACCCTTCTGTTGATTTCAATAAGCTCTGTGACAGTCCTAGTTTGACCTCATAGGGTCAAACACTCTCCTATCCAAAAGAAAAGAGAAGCTAGTGATGTAAGCCTGACATCAACTGGAAGAAACAGGAAAAAGTCGGTCCTTCCCCTCCTCCACTTTCCTTTGATTATAACTGTTAGTGTTCAGTCAACTTATAAGGGTATAAATTGCTCAGTCATGTCTTCTTTGTAACCCCATAGACTGTAGCCCACCAGGCTCCTCTGTCCATGGGATTTCCCAGCCAAAAATACTGGAGTGGGTAGCCATTTCCTTTTCCAGGGAATCTTCCCAACCCAGGGATCGAACCTAGGTCTCCTGCATTGCAGGCAGATTCTTTACCTTCTGAGCCACCAATGAAGCCCAAAATGTAGTCTACTTGATCCTTGGGGCACAGCCCTCTCACCTGCCCACTTGCACCCCACACAAGCAAGTAGAATATTATTAATTCTACTTCCTGCCTATCACTTTGCCTCTCCCTGAATTCCTTCTGTGCTGAGACTCAAAGAACCCAAGTTCAGATACCGGGTGAGTGATTCTAATTAAGAGACAGTGGACTGAGAACTTTCCTGGTGGTCCAGTGGTTAAGGATCCATGTTGCAGTGCAGAGAACTCGGGTTCAATCCCTGGCGGGGGAGCTGAGATCCTACAAGCTGCAGAGCGACGATGCCCATGCACCGCAACTACTGAGGCTGCCTGCGAGCTCTGGAGCCGGAGAACCACAACTAGAGAGTCTGTATGCTGCAACAAAAGATCCCGTATGAGGCAGTGAAGATGCTTCAAGCCACAGCTAAGACCCGACGCAGCCAAATAAATAAATATTAAAAAAATAAAAAGGACCGTGGGTTCGAGTCCCAATCTGAGTTTTGGTTGGCTTTGTATCCTGGCACATGGGTTCATCAGAGGTGCACAGTTTCGGCACTCAGAGCCTCCACTGCAGGGGGCACAGGTCCAACCCTGGTCAGGGAACTAAGATCTTGCATGCACACTGTGACCGGAAAAAAAAAAAAACATACAAAAAATAGCCGATATGATTCTGCAAGGAGATCAAACCAGTCAATCCTAAAGGAAACCAACCCTGACTATTCACTGGAAGGACTGAAGCTGAAGCGACAATACTTTGGCCACCTGATGCGAAGAGACAACTCATTAGTGAAGACTCTGATGCTGGGAAAGACTGAAGGCAAAAGGAGAAGAGGGCGGGAGAGGATGAGATGATTAGACAGCATCACCGACTCAATGGACGTGAGTCTGAATAAACTGCAGGAGATAGTGGAGGACAGGGGAGCCTGGCGTGCTGCGGTCCGTAGGGTTGTAGTCAGACACAACTGAGTACCATGATTCTGTTCAAGTAACTGGTGCTGTTTTGTCTCCAGATTGGACCATAACTGACTGATATCAGCAGTGGGTTTACTGCCAACTTCCTTACTAAATGCTAGTTCCTGCTCTTAAGATCCGATCAGCAGAATGATGCCAACATGATGGACGAGTGCAACACTGTATCCAGGGACCAGGTTCTCAGTGGTCTAGATGATGGCAGAAAGCAAGAGAATTGATGTCAGCCTTCAGCAAGACTGAAGGTTTGTACTCCTAGCTTCTGGTGGTCCTTGGAAAGTGGTATGGAGACAAAAGCATTTGCCAGGTCAGTCAGTAGCTCGCAACAGCTGCCAAGGGCTGTGCTGACGTGCTCCAGTAAAGACACTTCATTTGGGCCAGCAACTGCAATTGCAATCACCACCCGACTGCATTTACAGTAATCCACAGTCATTCTCCGAGATCCATCTGCCTTCCACACAAGCCAAACAGGTCAGTTGTTTTTTGTCTATTTGTTTTTTGGCCGTGCCTTGTGGCATGCAGGATCTTAGTTCCCTGACCAGGGATCAAGCACTGGAAGCCCAGTCTTAGCCACTGGACCACTAGGGAAGTCCCCAAACAGGCCAGCTGAACAAAGATGAGATCACTACCCCAGCTTCTTTTGAGCCATTAATGGTGGCACTAATCTCTGCAGTTCCTCCAAAGGCGGTAGAATTGCTTTTGGATTTCCATCCTGGGAAACGTGAGGCGTTCTGGGGGCTTCCACTGGCTCTTTCTATAACAATGATCCTGACTCCACGGGTCAGAAAACCAACGTGGGATTCTGCCAGCTGCCATGTACATCTGTTCCAATTATACAACCCAGTCCTGGGAAACAAAGAGCGAGTCCACAGACCCATCAGGCCCCTCCTGAGTGGAACTTGGGCTCAGACTCCATCGACCACGTGGCCACAGAACCCTTATGGTGGTACACCAGTCAAAGCAGGAAAATTCAAAATGCCTTGCCATCTATGAAAATGACTGGAGGTTGTCTGAAAATCTAAAAACCCATCAAATCCTCAGTGCCGAGACAGAGCTGGTGTTAAAAGAAACTGGGCTTAGAAAAAGAGAAAAGAAGGGATTTCCTTGGTGGTCCAGGAAATGGCAACCCACTCCAGTATTCTTGCCAGGGAAATCCTAGGGACAGAGGAGCCTGGTGGGCTACAGCCCATGGGGTCGCAAAGAGTCAGACACAACTTAATGACTGACCACGTGTGTACACAGTGAACTAAGATATTTTATGCCATGTGGCACAGCCAAAAAAAGGAAAGAAAGAACCTGGTACAGTCTTTCCAGAAAGCAGTTCCACAGTATATAACAAAAGCCATACAAAGGGTTTTCCTCTTTCACCTGGTAATTCTATTGAGAGTCAATTCTAACCAGCTATGATGCAGGCTAAGCTTTTGTGCATGAAGATGTTTGCTTATAGTTGTTTATAACAGCACAAACAAACAGATAAAAATACCTGGAAACAACTAAAAAACGCTTCAATAAATTACAGTACATCCACATGGGGGTTAATGTGCAGCCGTGTGACATTGTGTTTAGGTTAAAACGCTAAGATTATTTTTAGCCTTTCGGGTTGGCAAAGATTTTTTTAAAAGATTGATAATACCCATTGTTGGCAAGAGTGTGGGAAATTTGACATTCTCGTGCACTTTGGGTGGGAATATAAATTGGTGGAACCTTTTTGAAGGGCCATTTGGCAGTATGCACTTAAAAAATATTCATACCCTTTGACCCACTGCTTGGAATTTATCCCTCAGGAACACCCCCACCAATCCACAGGCCCAGCTGATGGTAGCATTGTCTATGCCTGCAAAAACTGGAAACCATCCAAATATCCATCAATAGGGGACGAGTTAAATAATTCATGCTCAGTCGCACAAGGAAATCCTTTTGTCTCCACTTGAATTTCAAGTAGGTATCTCCAACGATCCACACCCTGAGATAACTCTTATCCTTCCCACTCAGAGACGGCCCCTCCTATATCCTCCCCACCATGGAAACTGGCTTTACCAGTTTTGCCCAGCTGTTTAGCCAAACCCTGCAGTTATTTGACTCTTCTTGGCCCCTGGCACACATCTTACCTGGCGGTACACTTGACCCCAGCACAATGCAGCATCTTCTCTCTTCCATACCTTCCAGTGACCTCTGAAATGGACCATCCTGTCTCTACTCTTGGACCACTACAGTTATTTCTCAGCCACCACTGCATGCATGCTCAGTCATTCAGTCACGTCCAATTCTTTGCCACCCTGTAGACTGTAGCCCGCCAGGTTCCCCTGTCCATGGGATTCTCCAGGCAGGAATACTGAAGTGGGTTGCCATGCCCTCCTCCAGGAGATCTTCCTGACCCAGGGATCGAACCTGCGTCTTTTATGTCTCCTGCATCGGCAGGTGGGTTCTTTACCACTAACAACATCTGGGAAGCCCTAACAAGAGTAATCATTTTAAAATGCTTTTGAAATTAAGTCAAGGCCCTATATCCATGTAATGGAATATTATTCAGCCTCAAAAAGGAAGGCAGGGGACTTCCCTGGTGGTGCAGCGGGTAAGACTCCACACTTGCAATGCAGGGGGTGCAGGTTCCATCCCTGGTCAGGGAACTAAGATCCCACATGCTGCATGGGGTAACCTAATAATAATAACAACGTGTAACAGTAATAACATGTGGGTGTGTGTGCTCAGTAGCTCAGTGGTGTCAGACTCTTTGCGACCCCACGGACTGTAGCCAGCCAGGCTCCTGCATCCATGGGATTTTCCAGGCAAGAATACTGGAGTGGGTTGCCATGCCCTCCTCTAGAATAATAATAATACTTTTTTAAAAAGGAAGACAGTACTCATCACGCTATAATGTGGATGAACCTCGAGCACACTGTGCTGTCTGAAAGAAGCCAGACTCAAAAGGCCACGTATTGGCTGGTTCCATTTACACCAAAAGTCTAGAATAAGTAAATCATGGAGACAGACAGCAGAGTGGTAACTGCCAGGAGCTGAAGAAAGGGGGAAATGGCAGTGACTGCTATTGGGTTTGGATTTTCTTTGGGGGTCATGAAAATGTCTTGAAAGTAGACAGAGGCAATTGTTATACAATATTGTGAATATACTAAATGCCACTGAACTGTATACTTTAAAATGGTTAATTTTATATGAACTTCACCTCAATAAAAAAAAGAATAAAGAAATTAGATCATGGCACCTTCCCTGCTTAAAACCTTCCAGTGGCTCCACAGCACAATAAAAACAAAATCCAAAAGAAAAAAAAAAATAAAAGGAATTCCCTGGTGTCCAGTGGTTGGGAATCAAGTGCTTTCACTCACGGGGCCCAGGTTCCATCCCTGCTGGGGGAACTAGGATCCTCAAGCCACGTAGAGAGGTCAAAAAGAAAAACAAAAAACAAACAAAAAAACACACCCAAATTCCTTACCCGCAAGACCCCAGTGACCCAGGCTCTGTTCTGGGACCTTGAATCCCCCCTCGCCCACTCCCTACAAATCTCTGTGATGGAGGGAACATCATTCCCATTTCAAGAGGGGAAACTGAGATCAGAGAGATGAAGTGGCCTGTCAGCGATCATGTGGGAACACCTGAACCTAAGGCCGGCTCCATCTGCATCTGACCAGCTCACAGCCGTGGACACCGTGGTGGCTCCCCGGACCCTTCTTCAGGATGGGATACTCATGGCCCCATGTGTTGGTGGCTGTTTGCTCTGTATGTGGAAGAAGCCCCTTGACATCCCCTGAGGACAGCCCCTCTCCAAAGATTTGTCGCTGGGGGGCATAAAAGCCTGGCCCCTTCCCTCAGGGGGACATCTTTAATGGCCACCCCCGCTCCAGAGCTGCCCGCAGGACGGTCATGACTGCCTCACAGCTCAACTCCTCCCTCTGCCCAAGCCTGCTCCTCCCCTCCCACGTGCTAAGTCACTTCAGTCATGGCTGACTCTTTGCGACCCCATGGACTATAGCCCACCAGGCTCTGTCCATGCGACTCTCCAGACAAGAATACTGGAGTGGGTTGCCATGCCTTCCTTCAAGGGATCTTCCCCACCCGGGGATGGAACCTGGGTCTCCGGCATCTCCTGCACTGGCAGATGGATTCTTTCCCTCACGCCACCTTACAAGGCAGGTTTCTCAGGGTGCCCCCACACACCTCCTGCCTGCTAATTTCCACCTGGAAATCCGCCTCCTGATCTCTTAAGCACCAGAGCAAAGTGCACAGAGTTTAGCCTGCACTCACTCAGTTGTGTCTGACTCTTTGCCACCTCCTGGACTATAGCCCGCCAGGCTCCTCTGTCCATGGGATTCTCCAGGCAAGAATACTGGAGTGGGTTGCTATTTCCTGGATCTTCCCGACCCAGGGATTAAACCCATGTCTCCTGCATTGCAGGCAGATTCTTTACCACTTGGGCCTCCAGGAAAGCCCCTAGAAAGATCCTACTAGAGGACAAACTGGAATGGAGAAAGACAGGAGGCCCAGAGAAGGCGGGTGAGAGGGGCGGGGCTGAGTTCCCAGCGGGATAAATGGGCCATAATTGGAGCCTGGCGTCTGAGCCCTGCACCTGGCCCGGGGTGGTTGGGGGGCTGCTGGTGCCCCGGGCTGTCTTCCCTCTGGAAGTCAATCATCAGCTCTGGGCCAGCCTGCCGGGGTGCCAGCCCTGGCTCTGCCTGTCACCAGCCATGTGCCCTGGGCATGGTATCTGAGTGCCTCACTCTGCTCATTACAGAAATCTGAGCTAACACCAGGCCTTCCTCAAAGGGGTGGCCGTGAGGAGTCAAGGAGTTGTGTTAAGTTCATAAAGTTCGGACAAGGGCCTGGCACAGCATGAGCATCACCCTGACCACTCCAGGCTTCCCAAGGACCTGCTGGGTGTCTGGAACGGACATGGGCCTCAGGTCAGACACACCAATCTGCAGCCCTGCGTGTTGGGGGCCGGTCCCTTCACTGCTGAGCCCCTGATCTCACATCGGCAGGAGGGCAGTGATCATCTGGGCCAGAAAGGATTGTTAGAAGAAGTGACACTTGCAAAGTTCCGGGCACGTGGTGTGAGGTTCACCAACGTCAGCTGCTGCCGCCGGGAGGACAGTGGGGAGTGTCTGCGTGAGGCTCAGTGTGCTTGGCCTTCCACAGCACGCAGATGAGCCTCAGCGAGGCCAAACCCTGCCCATCCTTTGCACAGTCAGCCTGCTCCTCCTCCAGTGTTCTTTCCCTAAATGTCATCGCTGGTGCCCAGTTGCCCAAATCAGAAACAGGAGGAGCGCTCACGTCCTCTCTCCTCCATCCCTCATCCCAGGCAGTCACCAAGTCTAGGCCCTCTCCAGCCTCCTCTTACATCCCTACAGACCCTCTTGCAGCCCCTGCCTCTCCCCACCCCATGACTGTCTCCTCATTTGAGCCAGCTCAACCCTTTGTGTGCAGGGGGTGCATCCCATGGGCCGCCAGCTGAGGACCAAAGTCTTTAACCCTAAGAGCAAAGCCAGGCCGCTGAATCCCCAAGGTGTACCACAGCACCTGGTATACAGTTGCTGTTGTTGTTCAGTTGCTAAGTCGTGTCTGACTCTTTGCAACCCCGTGGACTGCAGCCCACCAGGCTTCCCTGTCCCCCACTATCTCCCACTCAAGTTCACGTCCACAGAGTCAATGATGCTATCTAACCATCTCATTCTCTGCCGCCCTCTTCTCCTTTTGCCTTCAGTCTTTGCCAGCATCAGGGGATTTTTCCTACTGGTATACAGCAGGCACTCAATAAATGCTAGCTGGCTGGAGGGCAGATGAATGCATGAATGGATGCCCGTGCTGACAGGAATAACACTAACAATGATAGAGAGTTCAGGCTCACAACACCCACTGCTTGGGGGGCCCTGTTCCAAGCCCCTACACAGATTAATTCATTTTACACTCACAACGACCCTATGTGCCAGCATCTGTTATTTCTTCGGTTTTACACGGAGGTTAAATAAGTCACCCGAGGTCACACAACAAATGCTCTGCAGAGATTCAAACAAGACCCAGGACCCAGGAGCATAAACTTTTCTGATTAGCAGCCACCAATCAGCAAAGCTCCCAGTCCTGCTCTGCTCACCTCAGGCACCTTCACACCAAGTCCTAAGACACAGGGAGTTAAACTCTTGCCCAAGGTCATACGGTTATAAATAGACTTCTTCCTTGATGAATGGACAGGCGTCCAGTTGACGGTGACTTTGGTTGGGCGGGTGGTTGTTACTCTCCTGGAATCTTATTTCTGGGGGCCCTGATGAACAAACAGTTCTGAGCTTACATGACTGGGGACCGGCTATGGCGATGAAGTCACAGGTAAGGCTGCCAGTGAGGTGGGCATTAAGGCACCAGCTTCTGCCTCTGGGCTCCTCAGGTCCTAGCTTCAGACTCTTAAACTCACCCAGGGCTGAAGCTTTCAAGTGGCTGGCTGTCTGCAGAACAGTGCCTCGGGCCTGCCAGTTGGAATTGGCCGGGGTCGGGGTGATACTGAGTCACCAGGACCCCGGGGGACACCCCCACCTCCTTCTCCACCAGAGCAGCTGTTTTGTCCAGGGTTCTGAGGGCCCTTTCAATTGGAAAAAAGGTTCTGCAGTCAAAACAACTTTTGAAAATCAGTGCCCTAAGGGATCAACGTCCTTGTCAAGCAAAGTGGCCTTTTTGAGTTTACCCTGGTGACATTCAGGGGCTCACATGCAGTGAATTCTGGATGAGAGAGACAGGAAAGTGAGAGCCTCCAATGCCCTCCGCCAAGTCCAATGTCAAGGCCACCCTGACTGTTTACGGCCACAGGTCCCTGCTCCACACACCTGCCCTGGGCATGCCCTAAGCCAGGGGCCTGTTTGTCTTTTCTGGGCTTTTGCCCATGCAGCTTCTAGTGCCTGGAAGAAAAAGGAACCACAGGATGGTTCCAGTATTTCCCTGGTGGTCCAGTGATTAGGACTCCACACCTTCGTTGCTGGGGCCCTGCGTTCAATCCCTGGTTGAGGAACCAAGATCTTTCAAGCCTTGCAGGGCAACCAGAAACAAAGAGGAACTCAGGAACTACATATGACCAGCAACATGTGTGATGTGTCTGTAACCCTCATTACAGACCTGTCAGCTATCACTAGCCCCCATCCTAGGAAGGGGAAACTGAGGTTCGGAGGAGAGAAATGACTCACCACAGCACTCGTACCAGGGTTGGCCTGACTCCAAAATAGTCTTTCCACTGCACTCTTGCCTACCACCTCCCACCTGCCCTCCCATCCTGCCCACACTCAGGGTCCAGCTGCTCTTCTGATACATCCCTCTCTCTCTTACACACACCCCACCCAGCTGTTTGTAAATGCCATTTCTTCTCCTCCGAGTAAGTTCTCCTCCTCCCAAACCCCACTTCACCCAGCTGACTATTTCACACTCTTTGGGAATCTGCTGGGATGTCACCTCTTCCAGGAAGCCCTCCCTGGATCCCCGGCTGGGTCAGGATCCCGTAGGTCCCTCCTCTGAGTTTTCCGTCTTGAAGCCCGGAAGTCTCTGTCTTGTGGTCATTTGTTTTTCTGCATCCCAGTGGGGCCCTGAGCTCTTGGAAGCAGGGTCCAGGTCCCCTAGGCTCATCGCTATACCCTATGCCTAGCAAGGTGCAAGGCACACACTAGATGTTCAATAAACATCTCCTGGAAGAGTGGACTTGCAAGAGCAATGGGCAAACCCAAAGTCCACCTCCTGGCAGGTGCCGGGGCGCAGTGCACCTGAGGTGCAGTCCCCGGCTGCCCCTCCTAGCTCCCCCTCCCACAGGAAGCTTCCTCCACCTCCCCCAGTTGTCCAGTCCCTCCAGTTCCCACTCCACCATCTCCTTCATTCACTCAAGTCTTTGTTAGTCGCTCAATCATGTCCGACTCTTCACAACCCCATGGACTGTAGCCTCTGTGTGGGATTTTCCAGGCAAGAATATTGGAGTGGGTAGCCATTCCCTTCTCCAGGGGATCTTCCCACCCCAGGGATTGACCCGGATCTCCCACATTGCGGGTAGATTCCCGTCTGAGCTTTGAGCAAAGACAAAGCCGAGGCGGCATGAGGGAAGCATCCGGAGGCTAGACACAGGAAATGACGTGCACGGCCTTTGACACCGGAAGTGATGCACAGTCCCCTTCCCGTCTGTGCTGGCCCCGTGGTGCTCACCAGCCACAGGGGCACAGCACATCATGGGCTGGTGCCTAGTGTACATGCCAGGCTGGCCCTGAGGCCCCACTGGCTTCCCGCCGTCCCTCCTCACCCGGCCCACGCCCCTTCCGCAGCCCCAGCCCCGCCGTACCCGGTTGATGAGCTCGCCCACCATGCCCGTCCAGGAGCCGTTGGGCTCGGGCGCCCCATACAGCCCGTCCTCCACCAAGCGCAGGCGGTACCGGAAGCGCAGCAGCTCGGCCAGCTCCCGCAGCATGTCCACGCAGAAGCCCTCGAAGCGCTCGTTCCCGGACAGAGCCTGGAAGTTGGGCCGGCGCATGACGTACGGGTTTTCCTGGGGAAGCAGGAGAGAAGAGGGGGCGGGGTCAGAGACTGGGCATCGAGGGGAGGCCTGGGTCCCAGAGTCCACGCCGGGCAGCTAGATCCGGAACCTGCTCGCAGAGCAGGGATGACAGAGTCCTGGCCTACCTACATCCCCTGTTTACTAATGCTCAAAGCCAGGGCAGGGTTGGGGAGGGGTGGGATAAATTAGGAGGTTGGGATTAACATATTGTTGTTTAGTCGCTAAGTGGTGTCCAACTCTTTGCCACCCCATGGACTGCAGTACTCCAGGCTCCTGCGTCCTTCACCGTCTCCCGGAGTTTGCTCAAACTCTGTTACTGAGTCGGTAATGCCATCCAACCATCTCAGCCTTTGTTGCCCCCTTCTCCTTTGGCCTTCAGTCTTTCCCAGCATCAGGGCAGGGCCTTTTCCAATGAGAAGGCTCTTCCCATCAGGTGACCAAAGTATTGGAGTTTCAGCTTCAGCATCAGTCCGTCCAGTAAATATTCAGGGTTGATTTCCCTTAGGATTGACTGATTTGATTTCCTTGCAGTCCAAGGTACTCTAAAGAGTCTTCTCCAGCCCCACAAATTGATAATCAACAAGGACCTACTGTGCAGCCCAGGGAACTAAACTCTTTTTTTGTAATAACCTATAAGGGAAAAGAATCTGAAAAAAAGAATATATAAACGTGATCACCAGATTGGAGACCTGAAACTAACAACACTATGGATCAACTATACCTCAAAAAAATATAAATAGCTACCAAAAAACATAAATACTCAGAGCCAAGGAAAAAGCACAGGGAAACTGCAAGCCCCTAGCAGATCCCAGGGAGCTGGTTTGATCTCCACTAGCCAAGTTAACATTCACTCAAGTTCAAATGGGAACTTCCCTGGCAGTCCGGTGGTTAGGACTCAGCACCTTCACTGCTATAGCCCTAGGTTCAATCCCTAGTCAGGGAAATAAGATTTGACAAGCCAAGCAGCACAGCCAATTAAAAAAAAAAAAAAAGCAAGCTCAAATGGCTATGAGGAAGGCAGGTAACCTGAGTGAATTAGTCTGCATGGCATGCATCTGTGCTCAGTCATTGCGACCCCATGGGCTGTAGCCCGCCAGGCTCCTCTGTCCATGGGATCCTCCAGGCAAGAATACTGGAGTGCGTTGTCATGCCCTCCTCCAGGGATCTTCCCGACCCAGGGATGGAACCCACGTCTCTTGCGTCTCCTGCATTGCTGGCGGGTTCTTTACCACTAGTGCCACGTGGGAAGCCCCTTGAGATATATTACTTGTAATCCAAGTCACACACGTACATGCCTGCAGCTGCACGTGCATCACTACACTTAGCTCCACAAAGCAGTTCTTCTTACAACCGTGGCAAAATAGCCTGCTATTTTCTGTCCTGCTCTGTTTCATTTTTCTACACAATCGATAGCGACCCACTAAACTGACTTCATGAGCCACCAAGGGATCCAAGAGGATCTGCCCCACCAGGATTTAGCTCCAGCCCAACACTGTCATGAGAGTGTCAGGCCTGAGAAGCCAGATGGTGCAATGTTAAGAGAATTTGGAAACCCAGGTTGTTTTGTAAAATCTCCTGATTATAAAGGTTAGCAACAATCCAAATTCTAATACCATCTTTTTTTTTTTTTAATGCTTGGCAGGCTAAACAAACACCTAACAGTTTGCAATCTCTGGCTACAGCCGTTTTGCTACGCTGATGCTTATTTCTGAGGGGTTTGAGCAGACTTTACTGACTCTTATTGTGCCAAATGAGGCAAAAGCAGAGAGAATATTCCAAGTGCTAGTTAAGATGAGGTATAGGAAGATGATGGTAACAAAAGGGAAATTTATCTGTGCAGTTATTGTCTAAATGGTTGTACAGTGTCACCTTGGGCTTAGGACTATAAGGAGTTATGACATAGGAACCAGCCGGAAGAACCTTGGCCAATGATATCCACAATGGTTACATATGGACTGAACACCTGCTGAGTACCAGCTCCTGCGCTGACTGTGTTCTCTGGATTTTATCCCTTTATTTCCTCACAGTGACCTTACACGGGTGGTATTCTTAGACTCACTTTACACATGTGGAAAGTAGGGCTTGGACTTCCCTGGTGGTCTAATGGTCAGGAATCCACCTGCCAATGCAGGGGACTAGGGTTCGCTCCCTGGTCCAGGAAGATCCCACATGCCCTGGGGCAACTAAGCCTGTGCTCTGCAACTGCTGAGCCCACAGTCTAGAGCCCGTGCTCTGTAACAAGAAAAGCCACCGCAATGAGAAGCCTGTGCTCTGCAACTAGAGAGTAGCCCTGGCTCGCTGCAGCTAGAGAAAGCCCACGTGTGTGCAGCAGTGAAGACCCAGCACAGCCAAAAATTAATGAATGAATGAATTAAAAAAAAAGAAACTGAGGTTCACAGAGGTCATCCTGCTGCCTCTCATTGAATACAGAATTACTGAGCTCTGGGGTGGACGCACAGTATTTTGCAGCTCCTCCCGTCAAGAGGTAGAGTGGATTTCCTCTCTTCTTGGGTCTGAGCTGGCCTCAAGACTTGCTTTGGCCAACAGAGTGTGGTGGAAGTAGCGCTGTGGGACTTTCAGTGCCTGGGTCCTCAGACAGACCTCCTGGGACCTCAGCGTAAGGAAGCCTGGGCCAGCCTACTGAAGGATGAGTGAGGATGAATGGGCCGAGGTGTGCTGGCCAACAGCCCAGCCTCAACACCAGCAGCACGAAATCGCAGTGAGCGCAGCAGAACCGCTCAGGGAATTCCTGGGGGTCCAATGGTTAGGGCTCCATGCCCTCCCTGCCAAGGGCCTGGGTTCTATCCCTGGTTGGGGAACAAAGATGCCACGAGCCTCAAGATGCAGTCAAAAATAATTAAGTAAATCAATACATCACTTTTAAGGACTCCCCTGGGGGTCAAGTGCTTAGGATTCTGTGTTTTCACCACCGAGGGTGTTGGCCCAATTCCTGGTTGGGGAACTAATATCCCACAAGCTGCATGCTGTGGCCACATTAGAAAAACAACACTGTTCAGTTGACCCATAGCATTGTGAGAAATAGTAATCATTATTGCTGGAAGCCTCCAGGTTTGGGGGCAGTTTGTTATACAGTGGTAGGTACGATAGTGTTAGTCACCCAGTCATGTCTGACTCTTCTTGACCCCAAGGACTGTAGCCCACCAGGCTCCTCTGTCCATGGGATTCTCCAGGCAAGAATACGGGAGTGGGTAGCCATTCCCTTCTCCAGGGGATCTTCCCTACCCAGGGATCGAACCTGGGTCTTCTGCATTGCAGGCGGACTCTTTACCATCTGAACCACCAGGGAAGCCTGATAGGTACTAGAAGGTACCTATAAGGTACTACAGACTGGATTCCTGGACCCCAGCAAAGCCCCTGAGCTGAGGGGAGATGGGGTGGAAGGAAGGCAGTACTTTTCTCTCTCTCCAAAGCCACATTTCTAAATCCAAACTTGTGCTGAGAGTAGGGATGAGATAATGCTAATAATAGCAGCGGCAGCTAGCATTTCTTGTGGGCTTGCTGTATGACAGCTATTCTGTCAGCGTAGGAGGTCGGTATTATTACCTCTATTTGAGAGATGAGGACACAGGTCCCTAGAAGTGAAGTAGTAAGTGGTTGAGATGGACAAGTCAGGCTGAGTCCACAGCTCTGCTCTTAAGCTCTGTGCCAGACTAAACTCAAGTGGATAGAATCAGAGAGCAGACCTGTGAGTAGCCAGATACAGAGATGGGGGTGAGGGAAGGGAAGGCCAGGTATCGAAGCCAGAGAATTAGAAATTAGGAATTCTCTACACAAGCAAGTGTTAGAACTGGAAGGCTCTGGTACAGACCTCTTGACATACACAGGAGGAAACTGAAGCTCAGAGAAATCAAGTGTCTTGCCCAAGGTCACATAACTGAAGCAGGGCAGTGGGAAAGGGAGATGGAGCAGAGGTTGGATTTGAAACCCACTGCTGCACTCTCCAAAGCCCTCGTTCCTTCCATCAGGTCGATCTCCCAATTCAAGACTGAAGCATCTGGCCTGTAGATTTTGGGTTCAAAGCCTCAGGATCAGGGTGGGAACTGACAGAGTCAAAAATAAGGGCTGAGGCCTGGGAACAGAACTCAAGGTCAGAAAACAGTGATCTAGCATTCAACCTGCAGTCCCAGACCATCAGAGCCGGGGGCCTGGAGGAGCCTCTAATCCAAGGTTTTCAGACTCCTTCAAAAAACAGTCTTCTGCAGAAAACCCAGCATTGGAGACAGTGGGATATTGCTAAGTCTGATTCTAAGAATTCATCTGAGTGGCTATGCACCTGCACACAAAAATGTAGGTCCAGGGGAGTCATGGCAGCGTTTCTTGTAGCAGGAACAAAGACTGAAACAGCCTAATTTGGAACAGGTTAAAAAGATTATTGATGTCATCAAAGAATCCCAGGCAACTACTGAAATAACAAGTTCTATAAGATATATTAAGAGGAAAAAAAACAAGCTACAGAACAACGTGTACAATATGCTATTCTTTGTGAAGGCAAGAGTGGGGATGTGCTTGTATATGCTCAGATATTTCTGGGAGGATGGGGAAAAAATCTGGGGGACTGGAGAGGGAAAGAGACAGATTTTTTTCACTCCTTAACCCACCCTGCAAGCCTTGAATTCAATTTAATGGAGAATTAAATTGAATGCTATTTCATTCTATTTAATTAACTTCTGTCCCACCCCCAGTTTAACATTTTTAATTTTGAAATATTTAAAACATCTTAAAGATGATATGTAAATGTATATGAAAATGCAAAAGATCAACAGAACCAAAGCAATCCTAAAGTAGAATATGAAAGCTGAAGGATTTACAATAGCTTTGACACAACTTAAAGCTGTGGTGTTTTAAGGCAATGTGGTAGTAGAGCAAAGACAGACAAACAGTAGAATGAAGAATTTGTACATCCACAGGTAAATGTATACTTGATTTAGGTGGCGCTCATGGTAACCTGCCTGCCAATGCAGGAGACATAAGAGTCGTCGGTTCAATCCCTGGGTTGGGAAGATGCCCTAGAGGAAGGCATGGCAACCCACTCCAGTATTCTTGCCTAGAGAATCTCATGGACAGAGGAGCCTGGTGGGTTACTGTCCATAGGGTCACACAGAGTTGGACACAACTGAAGTGACTTACCATGCAAACATGCATGATTTATGATAAGGGTTAAGACTGTAGAGAAAAGAGAAAGAATGAACATTTTGATAAATGATGCCTTTCAATAAAACATCCATATGGAAAAAAAGTATTCTGACCACCCCCTCCTCACATGATACATAAAAATCAATTCTAGGTGGACTGTAGATCTAAATGTAAAAGACAAAATTATTACGAAGAAACACAGAAAACTAGCTTTATGATCTTGGGGTAGGCAGACAGTTCTTTTTTTTTTTTTTGTCCATGCCTTACCACATGTTGGATCTTAGTTCCCCAACCAGAGATCAAACCCATGCCCCCTACAGTGGAAATGCAGGGTCTTAATCACTGGACCACCAGGGAAGTCCCAAGAATTCTTAAATTCTAAAATCATTAAACAGAAAGGGGAAAAAATGGATAAAGTGGACATTAGGAAAATTAAAAATCTTTTCCTCAAAAGATACCACTGAGGGGAATTCCCTGGTTGTCGAGTGGTTAGGACTCCACGCTTTCACTGCCAAGGCTTTGATCTCTGGTCAGGGAACTAAGATTCCAAAAGCCACACAAGTGTGGCTGAAAAAAAGAAAAAACAAACCTCTGAAAGTGAAAAGGAAAGTCACAAAGTGGGAGAAGGTCTCTGCAATGCATATTCTGACAAAGAACTTATATCCAGAATACACAAATATGTTACAAATCAATAAAAAGGTCAGATATCTCAAATTTCTGAATATACAGAAAGCTTTGAGCAGGGACCTCCCAGAAGGAGATTCCAAATAGGCAATAAATGAAAAGTGGTCAACTTCCCTGACCATTAAGGAAATGTACATGAAAACCACAATAGGGTCGGCGCCTTTCTGCACTCAGCACCGGCAGAAGGGAGTACCAACTGGAATCCTTCATACACCATGGGTGGGAATGAAGATGGGTACCATGGCTTAGGAAGATGCCTTGTCAGTATCTGCAGAGGCTGCAAACCCCAACAATTCTTCTCCTGCCTATACACTCGACAGGAATGCCTATCCGCTCACCAAAAGGCATGCGACAGAGTATCCACAGCAGACTATTCACAACAGCAAAAGAACTAGAAACAGCTCCAACACCCATCAATTTGGTGGGTAAATAAATCGAGGTTCGTTCATGTAACACAACATGTAACACGACTAAAGGCTTCCCTGGTGGTTCAGCGGTAAAGATTCTGCATGCGAAGCAGGAGACATTGTTCGATCCCTGGTCCAGGAAGATCCCCTGGAGAAGGAAATGGCAACCCACTCCAGTATTCTTGCCTGGAGAATCCCATGGACAGAGGAGCCTGGCGGGCTACAGTCCATGGGGTCGCAATGAGTCGGACGTGACTTTGCGACTGGACCACAGGACTAAACCATTTGCAGCAAAGTTGGTGAATCTCACAAACGTATGCACAAGAGAGAATATAGAATATGATGCCATTTATCTGAAGTTCAAAGCAGGCAAATCTACTATGTGGTGATAAAAGTTGAGACCGTGGCAGGCATTATAGACCTGAAGGGGCATATGGAAGGCTGCTCCCACAAGTGTGCTCAGTTATCGAAAATTCAGTGATCAGTACACTCATGATTTGTGAAAGTTTCTGTATGCATGTTAGGGAAAAATTCCCTTGAAACGAAAACCAAAAATGTTAAAGTAGGATGGGTTCTGGAAAATTCTTCACAAGCTGCTTGCCTCAACCTTTTCATGAAGCCAGGACCCAACTCCATGTCCACGACTTGCTGGAGCTCAGTTTAAAGAACCTTGATCTAGTCCACCACCCTTCACTCTGTCATGAATATTTTAATTCCCTCATTTTACAGGAGGAAGCTGAGAACAGAGAGAAGAGACCCACCCTGGTCACCAAGTGTACAAACAGCTGGGCCAGGTCTAGAACAGAAGTGAAGGCTGGGAAAGAAGCAGAAATCGACGTGTTGTGGTTCAAGGTAGAAACACATGGGCCCTGCCATCTTCCAGTTGGGCCACTCATGTCCACTAACCCTCCTGTGCCTTATTTTTGTCTGAAAATTGGGAGTCACCATGGTACTAGCCTCAGGACTGCCATGAACACAGTAACACCAGCAAAGGGCTCAGCACACAGCTCACAGACTCTGGTCATGATGATTATTGTACTCTTTCTGGGAGGGAGTCATGCCATGTGGCTTGTCTGAGCTAGGATCTTAGTTCCCTGACTAGGGATTGAACCCATGCCCCCTGCCATGGAAGTTTGGAGTCGTAACCACTGAACCACCAGGGAAGTCTCAGTTGCTATTCTTATTGAGGATACCAGGTCAGGAGAAAAAAGGGATTCCCACATGCTCAGCACACTTTGCCAGAAGGACACTGCCAGGGGAGTCCTCTGATCTCACGCAATCCTCCCACAGTCTTTCAAGGTGGGACTATTAGACCCATTTACAGATGAAGGTATAGAACCTAGAGAGTTGAACACTGAGGTCCAGGTGAAGTCAGGAATGCAAGTGAGGTCTGTCTGACCCCAGAAGAACCAAAGAGCAAGATAAGATGTCCTGCCTTAATGAAAAGGAACGCCAGGAAAGGAGAAAACGCTCTGGGAGGGCCCGGCACGGCATCATCCCCTGGGGCCTGTCCCATACCCCCAGCTTCCCTGTGGGACCTCTTTCAGTCTTGGCACCAGCCTGATCTCTCAGCTCCAGACATGTGGGCCCCACATCAGGGATAACCCCAGCCTCCACCCCATCGAGGACCTCCTCCTGCTCCTTCCCTCAGCCCAGCCCATCAGCACCCCACATCAGGTCCCTCCCTCCCCACAGCCCCAGCCCAGCCCAAGCCTCATCCTCCCATCTGACCTGGAGCATCTCTCTCCTGCAGCCTCCCTCAGGGCCCAGCTTTTGCAAACATCCAGATCTGGCCCGGTCCCTTCCGGTTTAACAGTCTCCAAGATACATGCCAGCCACTTCAGTTACGTCAGACTCTTTGCGACCCCATGGACTGTAGCCCACCAGGCTCCTCTGTCCATGGGATTCTCCAGGCAAGAATCCTGGAGTGAGTTGCTTTGCCCTCCTCAAGGGGATCTTCCCAACCCAGGGATCAAACCTGCATCTCATCCATTACAGGCAGATTCTTGACCACTGAGCCAGCAGGGCAACCCCCCCAAGGTACAGAGTGAGCATGACTAAGCTCTTCAGAGGCTAGTCCCCACCTGTCACAGTGCTCACCACTCCTCCGTGTTCGCTGGGTGCCAGGCACCATCCCAAGCCCTGGGGACCAGAGCGGGAAATAAGACAGGTCCTGACAACTTTGTGCCCCTCCCGCCGGCGCCCAGGCTGACTCACGTCTGTGTCGCCAAGTGCCTGGCACAGGCCCTGCCCAGAAACATGAGTCTGAGAAAGTTTGTGAACGAAGGGGCACACTAAGGCTGCTGCCTCCACATCCAACCTGGCCAACACTTCCTGAGGCCCCTCCTCCTGGGAGTTCCCGCTGCCTGGGAGGCCAGGCCCCCTCCTCTGTGCACCCAACTCCTACACAGCTTCTAAAGCCCCATCTAATGCCACCTTCTCTGTGAAGCCTTCCTTCCTCAGGCTTTTGAAAGTTCAGGCAGCCCCTCCTTTCTGTGGGGCCCCCTTATCACCCTGGCTGGGAATGATTGTGTCCAGGTCCACCTCCTTCATCAGACTGGGATCCCCTCCCCGGGGCCACTCGAGGACAGAGAGACCACGAGACCACCTGTGACTCATCCCAGTGCCTCCAGGATTTGTATCACATCTGGTGCAGCTTCAGTAAATATTTGTAGAATGAATGAGAGAATGAATGACTCCATCACAAGAAAGATGAAAGTTAGGAAGAGGGCAACACGGGCTCAGGGGCCCTGGGGAAAAGAGGAGACAAGTGTGGGAAGAGGCTGGAAGCCCCCGGGTCATGACTGTGCTCTCCTGACACCCCCGCCCTGACGTCCGCCCCTCCTCCCCACCCAGAACCCCAGGAAGCCTCTGGGGTGCACTCCGCTTCCACGAGTGCAAGGAGGTGCTCCTTCTCCCAGGCAGCCTGGCCTGGCCCTCAGGGCCCCTCGGTGAGGCTGTTAGGAAGTGTCTGGTTTCCCGTCTGCAGGCCATCTGTCCCTCCCCAGCAGGCTCACTGGCCCTTCTCCAGAGGAACGCGAGGCCCACACTAGGTCAGGAGTTCCCCAGGGACCGAGGGGATGGCTCAGCGTGCGACGCGCTGCTTTAGGGGCCTCTGCCGTCCTGCGGAGCCCATGTAAGCCTCCCGAGCTCAGCGTCCACAGCTATCGGCCAGCCCGGCTCACAGTGACCGGGGGGCTCCCCCGAGACAATGGACGCTACCCGGGCAGGGACCCACTGCTCTGAAGCCCAGCGGCTCGGGGCACCCTCCTGCTCCCCAGGTCCTGAGCATCTCCCCTCCCTGACCTCCTGGCAGGAGGCAGAGGGTGCAGGGGACAGGGCAGGGGTTCCAAGTATGTCCCTCAGCTCCAGCCAGGACCCACCTTGTAAACTGCTTCCTGACCATCAAAAGGAGAAAGATAGGAGCAGCTGAGAGGTTTAAAGAGTGACACCTGCCAGGGCCTAGCATGGTGCCTGATGTGAGAGCAGGTTCATAAATCCTCACTGACACACAAAGGCTCCTTGGTCTCTGACCTGGTAAGACGTAGGACTGGCACCCCAGGGGCTACAGGACCATGATCATGCCAGGGCTCAGGAGGAGGGGACTGGACCTTCAGAGCACAGTGCTTAAGACCCAGGCTGCGGAGATTCAGAGACGTGGCGTCGTCCCTTTTGGCCATGCCTTATACTTGCTGTGTGTCCTGGCCAAGTCGCTTAACCTCTCTGAGCCTCTTCAAGATGGATATTAAATAAGGTGGCGTGTGTCAATATGCTCGGAGGGCAAATGTGACAAAATGAACTCTCCCGCGATGGTGATTCACGGGGGCCCACCCTGGGCCGGGCGCCGTGCGAGGCCCTGCCTGTGGTGCCAGTGGAATGCTCACGCTGAGAGCAGTTCCCGTCTCTGGCAGGCATCGGCAGGCTGGCAGCTCCCAAGGCTGGACCTGGCTCTGAGGTCAGAGTCTGTGCCTGCTGAGGCTCCAGCAGCAATTAGGTGGGTGACATCTTGTCCACAGTCAGGGGTTGTCGGGTGCCCGGGTGGCATCTCCCCTGTTCTGGGTTTTGGGCCAGCCCTGGCAATGCCTCCCGCCTCCTCACTAGGACCGGGCCGGGGCACCACTCAGCAAAGGCCGCTGCATCCACGGCCCACCCCCACGAGGGCCACTCACCAGGATGGTCGTAACCACCAGCGTCTTGTTGGCTAGCGTCTGCGACAGGTTGATGTCCAGGGTGGTGGCGTTCATGGCCAGCGTCCGGTTAGAGTACCACACCCCGATCTGGGGCAGAGAGGGCGCTGTCAGCACAGGCATTTCCACCCCCCACCCCCGAGGATGCCTCAGCCCTTGGGCCCTGCCCTACCCTCGCCCCCCACCCCACCAAGGCCCCCCGGCATCGCCCTGGGGAAGCTCACCTCCCGGTGGCCCTGCCGAGACTTCTCCAAGATGCGCAGCGTGTAGTTGGTCCTCTGCCCTTTGCTGTTGAACTCGACCCGCCCGGTCAGCCCGTCATACTCTACCTAGCAGGGCGGGAGGAGGGCAGAGGGAGGGGTGGCAGGGGCCCGGAGGGAGGAGACAGAGAGAGAGGGAGAGGGACCAGGAAGGACCACAGGTGAACAGCACAGACGGAGGAAAGCCAGGCCCAGAGAGAGCAAGGAGGCGGGGGAGTGGGGTCGGAGGTGCAGGGGGCGCGGGGAGACACAGTGAGTGCCCCCGCGCCCAGGCAGGCTGCAGCGCCCCCTCGGCCCGCCCCGCTCCGCGCTCACCATGCGCAGGTAGTTCATGAGGCTGGTCCCGTGGGGCCAAATGTTGGCCGACGTACAGGCCAGCGGCTTCACGCCGATCTCCTGGCTGCGGTTCAGCTCCCGGACGGCGCTCACCACCACGTGCACGGCGTCAAACATCAGGGCAGCCGACAGCTGGGGGGTGGACGGTGGGGTGGGGGGCAGAGTTCAGCCAAGGGAGGCCGGAAGCTCCGTGGTGTTTACCCCCAAGCCCTCAGACATTTCTCTCTCCAGGAATGTAAAATCATGAGGTCAGGAGCGAGGAGGGGTTTCTCGGGGGTCGGAGATGGCAGGGCGAAGGGCAAGCAGGCTGCCCGAGCCGTTGTCAGGGCAGCTTTTCCTGTGGGGCATGTGTCTTGGGAAGGGCACATCCAAGAGGGTTTGCCTGGACGGCCAGCTGTCACCCCCATAGCGGGGAGGTTCGTGGGCACAGAAATCCATGCGTCCGTGTGGTTGACATGGGGTCATGGAGGAGGGGAAGGGAGACAGTCACAGCCCGTGTCCAGGGACACACTTATGTGGGCGGGGCTGGACAAACGTGCATATTTGTCTATACATGGGGGAGGGGCGTCATGTACAGGAAACAGGAGGGCAGAAGGGTTATGAGCCCGCAGCCGGGTGGCAGATGACTCCACTAGAGGCCTGGCTCTGCTATTAATATTTCCTACAGAGAGCTGAGTCCACATCCCTCCCCAAATCTCTGCTTCCTCCCTGATAAAAGTAAAGGTAACAGTTAACTCTGCCTCTGAGTGCTTATGTGGGATTCCAGGGAGAGAACGCATGCAAAGAGCTCAGAACAGCACCTGGCACTCAGCAAGGGCTCGACACGCACAGGCTGCTGAGCTGTGTCTGTGAATTCGGGACGTGTGTCTTGGAGAACATGGGAGAATGTGTCTCAGCGGGCTGGGTGTGACGGTCTGAGTAGCCGTGTGGTGTCGGTAGGTGCAGGGTGCGGACAGATGTGCATCTGTCCTTGTATGTACATGAGGGCCCTGCACGCACACGTCTGAATGCGTGGCTCGGCGTCTGTGTAAGTTTCTGTGCACGAAGGTGTGTCTTCTCGGTACCCTGGTGTCTGACTAGATGTCTGTGAACAAATACACATTAAGTATGCATCTTTTGTATGTCTGCATTTATTCAACACATGTTTTTGGACATCTATCCTGAGCCAGCTGGTTTTAGGTGTGGGGATACAATAATGAACAAAACAGACAGCAAACCCCTGCCCTCATGGAACTTACAACCTAAATCTCTACAAATACATCTAAGCACAATATAGAGCAAGCCACGGGGTGATTAGATAAGCAAAGACAGGTGCTGTGGAGAAAAACCCAGCAGGGGAGGGGGCTAAACCGTGGATGTGTGTTAGTCTCTCAGTCATGTCCGTATTCGACTCTCTGACCCCATGGACTGTAGCCCTCCAGGCTCCTCTGTCCATGGGATTCTCCAGGCAAGAATACTGGAGTGGGTTGCCATTTCCTTCTCCAGGGGATCTTCCCGACCCAGGGATGGAACTTGGGTCTCTCGCATTGCAAATAATGGGTAGTTGGCCATTTTTAAAATGGGGGGGGCATTTGAGCAGTAACTTGGTGATGAGCGAATCGCTAGCTCCCTGGGGATGTACACGCAGAGCAGCAGGAAGAGCCAGTGCAAAGGCCCTGGGGTATGTGTGTGCTGGGGCACCTGGAGGTGTGGCTGGAGCAGGTGGAGAGGAAGAAATGGGTCAGACTCAACCCCAGGGCTGCACCATGAGGCCTCCTGGCTGTACTCAGAAAGCAAGAGGGGTACCAGGGGGTTCTGAGCACAATCGGCCGAAGCCTAAAGGGGCCCCGGAAGTGTCTGTGTGCTGGGAGGAGGGCGCAAGCTCACCGCAGGGCCGGGGTAGGTGCTGGCTTCACAGTTCTCCCTCCAGGACATGTTGAGGCTGCGCACGAACTCAGGATAGAAGGGGTGCGAGGTGTTGAACATGGAGAAGCCCAGGATGTTGGAGGAGTCCTCCACGACCCCGTCCAAGTGCAGGATGGGGAAGTCCTGGGGCCGAGAAGAGGGCGTGAGGCTGGGGTGGGCCCGCCTGGGGCAGAGGCGGGTGGGGGCTGCAGGGGGTACGCACCATGGTGGTGAGGATGTACTTATAAAACGCTGAAGTCATTCCCAGCTCCGAGGCCTGGAGAACAAAGGAGGCAGAAATGGGGAGAAGCCGAGAGACACCCCGTGGGAAACAGTAAGAGACACCCGGGGACAGAGAGAGACAGGGAAAAGGAGATGCATGGAGACAGAGGGAGACCTCGGCCCCTCCCATCCCACAGGGTGGCTGGCGCCCCAGGTGGGAGGAAGATTTTGTTGGAGGGAGAATGACGCCCTCAAGTGCCCACCTTTCTCTTTAGGTCACTTAGAAGACTACTTTCTGGAGACAGCCAAAGGGACACCTCAGAAAAAGGGTGGCGGAAGGGTAGGTAATCTTAACTTTAACCCCCAGGTTGCCCCAAAGCCAAGTTTGAGGCTGCTAATGTGTAGGGCTCAGCCTGGTCACAGGTCAGAAAAACTACACCTTGCCATTTTTAAAAGCACTTTGCCATGAAAGGATGTGCATTTAAATCTCAAGATTTGGGGGAATTCCCTGGAGGTTCAGTGGTCAGGACTCTACACTTCTACTGCAGGGGGCACAGGTTCGATCCCCGGGGTGGGGGGGGGGGTGGGAACTAATAGCCCACCTGCCCGCAGCTTGGCCAAAAAAGGAAAAAATTTAGAAAATAAAAAATAAATAACTCTCAAGATTCACATTCTCACAGTCCTCAAGAACAAAGCTAGAAGACACCTTAGGTCTGCAGCGCCCAGTTCTGTCCCACTCAGATCATTAGAATAGGAAATGGCACCGGCCTGCATGGCAAGAGCTGTTAGCGCATGGTTACAGCCCCTTCCAGGACGGGAAAGGGCGGGCCAGAAAGGAAGGTGATCACTGGTCACCCGCTCACACAGGAGCGGCTGGGACCCTGGCCCAGGGCTGCCCTGCCTGCCTTGAGAACCCAAAGTCTTTTCTCTCAGACGCCTGCCTCAAGAGCCCTGTGGATTCTGTCACACTTCTTCCTAGAAGCTACACTCAGCAATGACATATGGTTTTAATTTTTTAAAAGCTGGAGAAAAATAAATAATACAGATTAGATTATAAGGAAAATTAAGAGCAGGGAACAATGAATGATTAATGAATGTGGGTCACTGGTGGGTGGCACTTGGAGGGCCCTGGGGTGGGAGGAGAAGGTCCTGGGACTGGCCTATCCTGGGTGGCCCTGAGCCAGTCCATCTCTTCCCCCCAAATCCCTGCTTCTTTATTCACAAAATGGTATCATGCTTGCCCTGCAGGGTGGGATGAGAGCCAAACACACATATATATACTGTGCTATATGCTAAGTCCCTTTAGTCATGTTCATCTCCTTGTGACCCCATGGACTGTAGCCCATCAGGCTCCTCTGTTCATGGGATTCTCCAGGCAAGAATGCTGGACTGGGTTGCCATGCCCTCCTCCAGGGGATCTTCCTGACCCAGGGATTGAACCTGCGTTTCTTACATCTCCTGCATTGCCAGGGCGGGGGGCGGGGGTCTTCTTTACCACTAGTGCCACCTGGGAGGCCTATATAATATATTTTTTTGGCTGAGCCATGCAGCTTGTGCAATACTAGTTCTCCAACCAGGGATGGAACCCATGTTCCCTACAGTGGAAGTGTAGAACCTTAACCACTGGACCACCAGGGAATTCCCGAGAGCCAAATTAAAGAAGACATGCAAACGCCCCAACCAGAGTAGGACAAGCACTCAGTAAAGACCGCAGTGCACTCCCAGTACGCCAACATCTGCTCTGGGCCAGGGGCCATCCGGGTGCCTCCCCGCCATTCCCTCATTTACCCTCATGGCAGCCCAATGAGGTAGGAAGTATTCTCAAAAAGGGGAGGCAACTGTCCAGGATCCAACCAGGGGTGCAAGCGGGAAGAGACAGAACTTCCTGGTTAGTGTTTGCACGTGAGAAGCGGGACTCCGGACCGCCATGCAACCACTGATGCCCGTGGGCCTTGGCTGACTTGCTCTGTCACCCCCATGTTTCTGTTCTTGACCCTGCAGGGAATCAGAGATGGGGCAGGGAGGGACCCACCTTACGGAGAATGAGGTGGGAGATGGATGCGTTGGCGTCAATGATGATGGTGGACACTTTGTCGTCACGGATCTCCTTGAGCAGCGGCGTGGGGTCCCGGCTGTCATCCAGCATCCTCACAGACAGCGTCTCCTTGGAGATGAGGAAGCCGCGCACCAGCTCCTCCAATCGCAGCAGGCCTGAGGGAGGGAAGGGGCCCTGCGTTAGAGCCCCTCCGTGCGCCTGGCTGGGAGTGGCCGCTCCCTGCTCCCTGGCACGGGGTAGCTGGGGAGAGGACGCGGGGCAGCTGTCCAGAGCGCAGCTGGCTCTCTTGGGGCGCTGGGCCAGGACCTCCCCTGACCTCCACATGCCTGTCTCCTGCCACCTTTCTGCCCCCAAGGGGCTGCATCACAGGCACGCACACTTCGCACGTGCGGAGCCGCAATCTGCTCTTCTCGCCAAACCACCAGTCTCTCAGGGTCAGTGCACAACTCCAGCCGGCCAGGCGCTCAGGCCAAACCCTTTGATGGCAGCCTGGCTTCCTCTCCGTCTCACATCAGCGCCCAATCCACCCAGGCTTGAGTTTCAAAGCATACCCCGTGGCGCCGAGCCACCATCACCGCCCTGGCCCAGGCCGCTGCCATCTCCTGCCTGTTACGATGGCCACACTGCCCCGCACCCCTGGGAGAGCCTGTTCCCGGGGCAGCAGCCAGAACTGCGGTAAGCAGGTGTGTCCCCGTCTGTTCCGAACCCTCCAACGCCTTCTCATTTGTTCAGAGTGAAGGCCAAAGTCCTCAACGCCCCCAAGGCCCCACTCCACCTGCCCACGCGGCTCATCTCCCTGACCTCATCTCCTCTCACTCACTCTCAGCCATGCTGGCCTCCTCGTTCACACACACGCACATACACACACACACACAAACACACACACACGCCTGGTGGCCTCCGCGCCTGCTGTCCCCTCTGCCTGGAACACTCTTCTCCAGATCCCCACTCGGCTCCGTCCCTCACCACCTTCAGATCTGTACTCAAATGTCACCTCCTCAACAAGGCCCAAGCCCACCAGCCCATTTCAAATACCACCCCCTGCCCCAGCTCTCCCAGTTCGTCATCTTCCTCTATTTATCACAAGACTTTATATATATATACACACACACATACATATTTTTTTTTTTGGCTGTGCGTGCAACATGGGATCCCAGTTCCCCAACCAGGGATCGAACCCACAGCCCCTGCATTGGAAACTCGAGTCTTAACCACTGGACTGCCAGGGAAGTTCCTGTCCACAGGACTCAACACTGCTGGCTGGACCACGTCTCCTCTATGTTCACCGCCTGGCTCCTCTCATTAGCTCTGACAAGGGCAGGGACCCCTGGCCTGGCTCACGCACAGCCTCATCCCTAAGACCGAGAAGAACGTCTGGACCACAGCAAGTGTGCAGGAAATACATTATGAAAGAGGACTTCTTCCTGGAGGTGACTGAGCTCGGTCCTCTCTCTCTCAGCTGCACACCCACAGGCCCACCAGTCCCACCAGCCCCCTTGACGTCCCCACTTGACTGTCTCAAGGACACCTCAAACCCACTGCATGCCCCAGAACTGACCGTCCCTTCCTCCTCGGGCAGGACCTGGTCACCGTCCATGACCCCTCTGGCCTTCCCTCACAATGCTCCTCAGATCCATTCTGGCCCCTCCAGCCCCTGCCACCACCTGAGCCCTAATCGAGACCATCCCTTGCCACCTCTGGGGGCTCTCCCTGCCACATCTCCTGTCGCTCTCCGAGTCTGCTGTCTACACGGCAGCCAAAGGGCCGAGAGAGCTCTTCCTGCGACACACCCGCCTGGTGCGGTCCTTGCTCCACCCTCCATCACTGGGCTTCCCTGATGTCTCAGTGGGTAAAGAGTCCACCTGCAATGCAGGAGACACAGGAGACACATCTGTCTTCCATCCCTGGGTGGGGAAGATCCCTTGGAGGAGGAAATGGCAACCCACTCCAGTATTTTTGCCTGGGAAATCCCATGGACAGAGGAGCCCGGCGGGCTACAGTCCATGGGGTCGCAAAAGAGTCGGACACGACTGAGCGACTTAGCACATCGTCTTCAGGATAAAACACAAGGCCCGGAGCGATGGAGCCCCATCTCCGGGTCCTGCTTCATTACTCCTGCACGGGCGGCATCTTTGAGCCTCCCTGGGCCTTGCCTCTGCCTTGCTTTCTACTCAGTACCCACGCCTTCCCTCCTCTCCCACCTCAACTCATCCCCACCCTTCAGGTCCAGCATAAAGGTCCCTTCCTCTGGGAGGCGGACACTGAGGCTCTCAGACCAGGGTAGGATCACCCCCCACTTAACTCCTGAGAGCTCGCATCGCTCTGAATCAAACTGCTCGACCGCCGTGCGGCCCAGTGGCCCCGGAGCTCCGGGAAGTCGGGGACCGAGCCTAGCACTACTCACTGAGGAAACGCCGAGACCCAGCAGGGGCCTGCTTGGAGTCATGCTTAGTGATTATCTGCACATTAAATGGTCTCTTTGGGGTGGGGAAGTGAGAAGGGGGGTGGCCTATGGAACCAGAGATCTGGGTTCCTAAAGGGAAAGGGATGCAGGGACAAGGAGAGACTGTGTCTGACTCCCCCAGACCTTACAACCAGGGCGCACAAGTGACTGTGAGAGATTAGATCTCTTGGGAAGAGCAGTTTGGGGAAACAGAAAACAAAGCCTCCTGCTCTCCTCCCTCGTGGGAATTCCCTGGCAGTCCAGCAGTTAGGGCTCCGCATTCTCACCGCCAAGGGCCCAGGTTTGACCCCTGGTCGGGGAACTAAGATCCCTCAAGCCGCAAGGCATGGCCAACAAAATCAAAGAAGTAAAAATGAAATAAAAAACCGTTCTCCTCCCTCACACTCGGCCTTGGCGCAGATGAGGCTGGCTGAGGGGTAGTTGAAGGACTTGAGGATCCGGGAGACGGCCAGACTGACGTCCTCGTTACTAGGGTACAAGCTGACGGACGCGAAGCGGAGGTACTGAAGGCGGGGTGTCTCCTCGGGACCCACCTTGATGTGGGGGATCTAAACAGAGAAGAACTTGTGCTTCCATCCTGCTCCCCCTCCCCAGCCCTCACCCTCCAGGGACCCATCCCCCACCCCAGGCTCCCCCTCACCTCCTTCTCTCCACAGATATGGCTCACGGTGGAGGCAGACGCGGGGCTGGAGGAGGGTCCCAGGACAGACACAACCCCCTTGGGCAGGATCTGACACACTGTGAGGGGCAGGAAGAGACCGCAGATTCAGGCACTTGCTTCCTCTTTTCTGACCCCGCCCTTGGGGACCCTTCCCTGGCCCGGGAGAGAACCCGACACTCCACATATGGCTGCCTGATCCTTCTCCCCGTGCCGGCACCTGGAGGCCCGATCCCTGACCAGGCCCATCGCAGGGGAAAACAACAGAGGGGCCACGAGACACAGGGAGACAGGGAGACAGGCCAACGGACGGCCAGGTCAGAGCAAGAGAGAAACAAAGAGGGCAAGAGGACACCAAGGACCTCCTTCTGGCTGCAAATCCAGTGTCTGGTTTCTCAGCCTTTGTCTTTGTCAACCTTTTTAACCACACAAAACCTAGGATACTGGGCTTCCCAGGCGGCTCAGTGGTAAAAGAATCAATCCACCTGCCAGTGCAGGAGACACAGGAGACGCACGTTCCATCCCTGGGTCAGGAAGATCCCCTGGAGGAGGAAATGGTAACCTGCTCTAGTATTCTTGCCTGGAGAATCCCATGGACAGAGGACGCGGGTGGGCTGTAGTGCATGGTGGGGGGGTCATCCAACACCCCTTCTACCCCGAACTGATAGCCAAGGCTCCCTCTATGCTCTACACCCCAAACACCTTTCCTCTGTTGCATTTACTGGCTCTCTTCCCTCTTCTTTCTCCTTATACACGTGTGCGTCTCTGGGCTGGGAGGCAGGCAGAGTCTTGTTTTCACCTGCCCCGTGCTCATCCCCATGGCAGAACATGAACTTTCCCTCGGGGAAGCACATGGTTCCCAGAACTGATTGATTCCTGACCCAGGATCAAAGAATCACATTGTCCTGGCCACGGGGATCGGTTCAGAGATGGGGACGGGCTCAAACTAGGCCATTGAGAGCCTTCCCCAGGTCCGCTGCTAAAATTATCCCTGGCTTTGCTAAACTGGAGAGATGTAAAGTTTTGACCAGTTGTGGCCATCCTGACACCAGCTGGGGAGGGCATTCCTGAAAACAAAACCAACTGAGAGGAAAGTAGGACCCAGAGAGGAAGACGCAGAGCTTCCTGGAACATCACTTGAGTATCTGCATGCCAGAAACAATCCAGGGATATCATTCGAGGACCTGGATCCAAGCAAGCCCCAAATTAATCTTCAGGTCATTTTGCTGTTGTTCAGTCACCAAGTCGTGTCTGACTCTTTGCAACCCCGTGGACTGCACCATGGCAGGCTCCCTTGTCCTCTACTATCTCCCCGAGGTTTGCTCAGATTCATGTCCATTGAGTCGGTGATGCCATCTAACTGTCTCATCCTCTGCCGCCCCCTTGTCCTTTTGCCCTCAATCTTTCCCAGCATCAGGGCCTTTAGCAACATGACCTGATAAGTTGTTTTTCTTAAGTCAGCCTGAGTTGGGTTTCTGCCACCCAACAGAGAGCATCGTAACTAAACATTTCATTTTCCTCCAAACTTACTACCTACGTGCCTTCTGTGTTGGTGAGGGGGGCGGGGTCACCATTCACACACACCACATCCCTGGAAATGATCCTCAGCTTTGATCTTTCTCCTAATGGTCAAGTCACCAAGTCCTGTCTCATTTCTGTACTCAAATTTTCTCACATCTTTCCCTCTCTCTTCAACCCCTCCTCCCCTGTCCTACCTAGGGGTGTCAACTCAGGCACTCACCAGCCTCCTCATGAGCCACCCAAATCTAGCCTCTAATTTCCACTTTCACCAGCTCCCTGCTCCAAACCCATCAATGACTCCCCACTGCCTGCACATGAAGATGGCATCTTTCAGCCTCCTCGAGCTGACCTGTCAACCTGCCCAGCCTCACCTCCCACCACCCAGCTATACTCCAGTCTCTCACGATCCTTGCACACAAGTCCTGAGCCCAGGTGGTCAGGCTGAGTGCAACCCCACACCGTGTTCCTTGGCTCCAAACACTCGGTCCTCCCCTCTGCCCCAGCTCCAGACCACAGGCACGTGCCTGGAACACCATCTGCCTCCACACCCTCCAACCCAGCCTCTCAATTTGTGTTCTGTGCTACTCCAGCCAAAAAAGTCTAGGCGTCACTGGACCCCATTTGGCCTCTCAAAGATCTGAAACAAACATGAACAAAATAAAGGCTCTGACAAGGTCTGCAGGGAAGAAATCTGTCTAAAACTCGTTTGAAGGCCACATCTCCCACAAGTCTGTATTCCCAGCACGTCTGTTCAAGGGACATTCGCTCAGTCTGTGAGTATTCAGTAGACTCATGCATCCCCTACTAGAGGGCTGCTTGTGTTTCACAGGCTAGATCTTGAGCAATGCCTCTCATTCTAGATCCTGCTCATGTTTCAGAGCTCAGTTTCAGGTTAGTCTTCTCCAGAACACCTGCGCTGTCCCTGCCCCTGAGGCCCCCAGCCCCACTGGCTGGGGCCCTCGTTACTTAGCTCTGGGGGCTAAGCATCCCCAACCAGTCATGAAGCTTGTCTTTCAAATGAGGCCCTCGGGTCCTCCAGGGCAGCACCCAGGCTGGAGCTCTCCCTGCTGCCCCACACACTCAGCAGCGCCATCTCTGGGAAGGAGGAGGCAGTGCAGCCATGAAGGAAGGGGCAGAGGAGGCCAGAATAGGTTAGGCTGAGGGAGGGATGGAGGCAGCAGCCCAGCCTGCCTCACCCCCGCCCCCCCGTGGCCCTGCTCACTGGTGTCCGTGGTCTCGTACTGGCTGTCCCGCTGCAGCTCAAAGATGTCCACTTCCACGCGGGCCTTGGCTGGGACCTCGATGATCCCGTTGATCTGCTCCCGGGCCAGGGCCAGGGCCAGACGTTCGCCGCGGCCACACACGGTCTGGTCGTCCAGGATGGCAGCTGAGGGAACACAGGAGTTGGGGACTGTACTCTTGGGTCCTGAGGGAGGAGGGGCTGGGTTCCCGGACTCCTTGGCTCTGAGGTAGGGCTGCAGGTGGGGTGAAGGGGTCCAGACTCCTGAATCTGAGGTTGGAGAGACCTGGGATCCCGACTCCTAGGCTCAGGGGGAGGAAGGAGCTGGGCAGGGGCTGCCAGACTGCGGCCCAGATCCCTGGTTCCTGAGGGACGGGCATGATCAGAGAAGAGCCCCAGGGCCCAGTGGGAGGGTCTGTGCAGAGGCGGGGCGGAGGGGGGCTTTAGGGCCTCACCCATGCGCAGTGATGAGAGCACCTGGCAGCTGGGGCTGGCGAAGGCAACAATCAGCAGCAGCAGCAGCTCAGCCGGCATCTTCCTCCCCTCCTCATGGGGACGCAGCTGCCGCGGCCCCCACTCGCCACCTGCAGGGAGACCCCCCCGCCCACAGGGAAATTGCCGAAATGGGGACTTCTGAGCCCCTGGACTGCCGGATGGGGTGGTGACCACAAAGCCTGGGACACAGTTGCTGAGCTCTGAAGGGCCCTGCCCTCATTAGAGCTGACAGTACTGAAGGCATCGCTGGGGGCACTGAGACTCAGAGGAGACTAGCAGTGGGGAGGGGGAGCAAAGCTCACAGCACCCCAGCACCGAGGGGGAGAAGAACTGATGGAGAATGTTCACAGCTACCCAAAAGGGAGGGAGATATGAAAAGGATCTCAGGTAAGAGCAGATTCCAGGGACTATCTCCACCCCAATAGGAAACCAGGAAGTGCCACCCCCCACCCAGTTCCGCCCCTGTCTCTGGGCAGGCAGCTGTTACTAGGCAACAGAAACCGGCTGGAGAGGATGCAGTGGTTGCTAGGCAACCCCATCCCAGGCCTCACTTGCCACCTTCCTGACGTCCCTGGTTCCCACAATCCCACGGGGAGAGAAGCCTGGACATCCGGGGTCTGGAGGGGAAAGTATCCGGGAGTTAAGAAACTTGGGAAGAGAAAGACACATGGAGACACACAGATGGAGACAGATGGGAAGATCCAAGGCACCTAAGGGGCTAAAAAAGAAAAAAGGAAAAAAAAAAAAAGAGTAATGAGAGAGAAAGACAAAAACAGACAGAGAGAAGAGAGGCTGGGGGTGGCAGAGATATGAAAAGACTCAGGAAAGGAGAAAGGGAAAATAGGCCAAAATATAAGGGAACAGAAAGATGATACGAAGACAAGAGAATTGGGAGAAACAATGGAGAGAAACAGAGAAGGAGAGTTGTAGGGAGAAGAGGACAGGACTAGGAAAGAGAAAGAAGAAGACAGAAGACAGGGAGACATGGAGACAGAGAGAGAAAGGGCAGGGCAGGGAAAGGAGGAGAGTGGGCAGGTAGAAGACAGGGAAATCAAGACACAGGAGGGGACTTCCCTGGTGGTCCAGTGGTTAGGACTCCATGCTCCCAGTGTAAGGGGTGCAGGTTCAATCCCTGGTAGGGGAACTAAGATTCCACATGCCAAGCAGTGTGACCAAAAAAAAAAAAGACACAGGGGGGACACAGAACAGAACATGAAGACAGAATGGAGAGAAGACACAAATCTACTCAAGATGCCACCAGAAAGCTGGATGGAAGGAGTGAATAAAGCGGGGGGGCCCTATCTGCTGAATCGCATGCCAAACTATGGCCCCCCCACCCTGCTCTAGGGAGCTGAAGACTAGCGGAAGGCAGTGAGTCTTTGCTTCCCACAATTGCTCCCAGTGCCCTTGCCTTCTGCTGGGGGACCACTAGGCAGGGATGAGTCTGGCCAACTGCATGGCTCCCCCTGGTCAAGGGCAGGGCCCCATGGGAAGGGACACTTGGGTTTCCATGGAAGAGGGTTCCTGAGAGGCCTGGAGTGGGGTGATGTGAGCCTGGGGGGCTCCCCACACGCCACTCATTCCCATGGGAGGAGGGCTTAGGCTGGGGAGATGGCAGAATGAGACCCACCAATGGAGGAGGCAGAAGCACACGGCAACACATCACATCATCCCTTGTAGCCAGAAAAACCTAGGCCAGGGCCACTGGAGACCCCCTAGGTCCCTGCTCTGCCGCCACCTCCCAGGTGACCTTGAACAGGTCCCTCTCTCTCAGGACCTCTGGGAAAGACAGGCTGGGGGTAGGAGGGCCTGCTGGACTGCCTGGGGCCTCTGGACTGTAATCTGCATCACAAGTGAAGCCCTGTCAAGGGTGCAGGATGGAAAGAAGCAGGGTGAACCCAGAAGGAGAACTCACAGGGACAGGGGTGTGGAGGGCGGGGCTAGGAGAGCGGCATGAGTGAGGGGTCATCCTGAGCTCCAGGGGCTTCTGGGGACAAATCAGGGAGGAGACTAGAAACATAAAGACCAAGAAGGAGACAGGGGCCAGAAAGGCAGGGACCCGCAGGTGGCAGACACAGGTGGGAGCTGAAAGAGACAGTCCAGGGACTGGGCTGGGGCAGCAGATGGACACAGAGGCACAGGAAGGCACAGACAGAAAGACAGGCAAACCAAAAGGAAGTAAGTTGGGCTCAATGAGAGAGAAGGACACACAGACATCACCTAGAAGTGAGACACCAGAGGGGACAGAGACAAGAGGGAGAGCGCACAGAGAGAGGAGGGCAGGGAATCAGGCCCAGAGACTTAAGCAGAGCCAGATAAAGATGGAAACACAGCAGCTGAGTGAGCGGAACGGGCCCTGCCAGGAGAGGAAGACAGACAAGTGGGCAAGTGAGAAATATCGCAAAGGAGAGAGGGCAAATGGGGTGAGGGATAGAGAGAAAAGATGAACAGAAACAGGAACGGAGGGGAGGAGAGAAATCGCCCAACTCTGACAAGGAGGGCTAGTCGGAAAGAGAGAGATGGAGAGAAAAGGTCTATGAGCCACACAGCTTCTCTGGAGAAGAGGAAAGACCAAGCAGGAGAGACAGACACAAGATTGAGAGACAGACTCCCCAACATGGAGAGAGGAGAAAGGAGAGTCAAAGAGGGAAACTGAGGGAGGGAAGAAGAGTGAGTGACCTGGAGGGGCACAGGCAGGGGACAAGCACCCACACACAGGAGCATCCATCCATCCATCCATCCGCACAGAGGAGCATCTTGGAAGCAGGTCAACCCTAGAGACTGCAAGCCCCAAGGCAAGGGGAGGAATGGGAGCCAGAAGCCAGGCAGGGGGATGCAGAAGGGGAAGAGAGAATAGGGGGCCAGGGAGATCACCGTGGGAAAGATAAAGTGGGCCACGAAGCAGGGCAGTGGCTAAGGAGTGAGGGATGGAGGAGACAGGATGAGGAGTGGATCTGGGGGAAGAAAGCAGAAAGTAAGAGAAGGAAGACGGCCTCCAAGCCCAGAGGTGGAGAGAGAGGCAGACAGGTGAGCAGAGGCCCAGACAAAGTGAACAGAGGGCAGTGGGGAGAGGCTGAGACCAGGCACAGGATCCTCCCAGACAGAGAGGAGACAGGAGAGTTTGGGGAGACGGAGGGAGGGGAGGGAGACGGGAAGATCCATAGAGACACACCAAGAAAGGGCTGGGCTCACCGCAAAGAGAAAGAAGTTGGACAGAGTCAGAGAGAGGTCCAAGAGACACATGAAATAGGAGATTCAAAAATGGAAAAAGACACTTCCAGGAGACAGAGACCAGCTGGGATGGGGCCCACGGTAGGTGGAGAGGATGAGGCTCAGGGGAAAGGAGAGAGACATGGAAACAGAGTGAGAGAGCAGAGCCGGTCACCGCGGACCAAGGCTGGAGAGCAGGGGCGGAGACCAGCCAGGAGTCCCGGAGGCGGAGTGAGATCGCAAGTCAGAGCCAAACCAGACCCTCAGGAGCCCAGCAGCTGGGGGGCTGGGGGGCATGGCTGAGCTGTGTAATGAGAAGAAGGGGTGAGGAAAGGCTGAGGGGGAAGGACGTGGGGAGATGGAGGGTGCAGGGCAGGCCCTTGGTGGGGGAGGGTGTCTGCCGCTCGGGGCAGTCGGGGGTATGTGGGCCCCCCACCAGCCGGCAGTGAGCCCAGCCTTCCAGGCCCAGGCCCAGCCCGCACCCTGCAGACACTCACGGATCCTGGTGGGACGGAGGGCTGGGCTCCCTCGAGGCCCGAGGATCGGATCGACAAGGGGGAGATGCTCCGGCGCTGGGCGGTGTGGCTGGGGCCGGGGGAGAGGGCAGTCCACAGGGCCCCCTCCCCCGCCTCCGGCGGTGGCCCCCAACTAATCCCAAACAGGGGGCTCCCCGGGGGGCAGGGAGGAAGGACAGGTGGAAGAGAAGAGGACGGACCAGGGAGGGGAGGAAGGGGAAAGGAGAAAATGGAGGAGGGAAGGGGAGAGAGGAGAGGGGGAAGGAGGGAGGAAGGTGAAAACGCAAGGGAGGGGGCACAGGCAGAGCCGGGGGAGGGGGAAGCCGGCCCAGGCAAGGGCCCCCGCCCCCTCCCCTAGCCGGGCCGGCCTGGGGGGGCCACGGCGGGCGAGGACTGGGTGGCGACAAGGAAGCCGGCCATCAGGAGAGGTGGGGGAGGGGAGGGCTGGGTGGGGGGGAGGGGGCCACCCCTTCCCCCCCTCCCCCCTGGAGCCCCGGGCCGGCCCTGGATGAGGAGGCAGGGGCCTGGAGTCCTCAAGCCCTCAGCCCGCACGGGGAAAGCATGCTGGGGGCGGGGAGAGGCGGACGAGTGGAGGGGCTGGGGGAGGATGGGGTGCTGGGAGACCCCGAGAAGAGCCGACGACGACGACGAGCCGGGTAGGAGAGGTGGAGAGATGGAGAGGAGGAGGGAGGGGAGGATGGAGAGGAGCAGGTGGAAGAGGAAGGCGGAGGAGGGTGGGGTGTCCCGGGGGCGCCCAGCGCAGGGCCTCGGCGGGAGGGCCTGGCTACGGACTCCTGGTCCCCTGCGAGGAACAGCCGCCGGCTCCGGGCTCCCAGCTGGGCCTCCCTCCCCGCCGCCGCCGCCGCCGCCGCCGCCGCCACTTCTCCCCTCCGAGGCCGCCGCCTGCCTGCCTGCCTGCCTGCCCGCCTGCCGCCCGCGCTGGGTCCTGGAGCGCAGGGGGGCGGGGGGGAGAGAGGAGGGAGGGAGGGAGACAGGGAGGAGGGCGGGCAGGAGGACGGGAGGGAGGCAAGCGGAGATAGAGAGAGGAAGACAGAGAGAGGGAGAGATCGGAGGGAGGGGAGTCGGGGGAGGGGGAGCCCGTTGGTCCTGGCTGGGGGGCCCCCGCGAGGAGAATGCTGATGAGGGCAAGGCGCTGCATTGGACAGAGGGCCCACCCCTCGGGCCACCTCCTCCACCACACCATGCCACCGCCCTGCCCAGGCAGCCCTTGGGCACAGGCGCCCACAGGAGACAGAGGCTGAGAGGCAGGGAGACCTGGGGAGAAGGCCGTGCAGCTGGGGGAGAGGGCTACGGAGATGAAGAAAAATGCAGAGAAATGGCAAGACAGCCATCAAGAGCCACAGAGGTGGCCCAGGGTCCACAACACCCACAAGGACAAGGACAGGAAGAAGCCCAGCGCAAAAAACGGCCGTCGAGACGTGGGAGCAGACCACAGAGACGAGCTAAGCACCTCGGAGACAAGGGCAGCTGGTGGACCCAGACAGCCCCTCGTGAAGATGGGGACAGAGGGAAGCTTGTGGACTGAGGCCCTCGGGCACAGAAGGCATGGGGAGTGGTCTGGGGCGACCGGAGAAGAGGCCTACAGAAACTGGAACAAGGATGCACGTCACGGAGACTGGGAGGAGGGCCAGGGAAAGGGGGAGAGGGTCCTGGACCTGGAGGGAGGCCCCCAGATACCAGGAAACCCAGAAAGGCAGAACGAGGACACAAAAGACCTGCTGAGGCAGGAGCAGCGGGCCTGTGGGGAAAAGGGAGTAGCCCCTAGAAATAGAAATAGCCCCCATGGAGATGCAGGGATGGGTGGTGAGTAGGGGAATTCTCCATAAAGGAGAGAAATCCCGGGGACCTGAGTGGGTGGGGAGGAGAGTCACCCACCCTAGCATGGAGGCAATGGGAAAGGGCAGGGAGCTGGAGGGCAGAACCCACAGAAGTGGGAGACTCCCTCCCTCTGGGAGAGAGCTGAGCAGGGCAGGGGGATGGCAGAGAGAAGCAGAGACACCGATCTCGATCTCGGGGTGGGGGTGGGTGGTGCACGGCTGGGTGGGGGGTGAAATTTGGGGGGAAGGAACATGACAGTTGGCGCTGAAGGCTGAGTCCGTGACTCACCACCACCCCCAATGCTCGTGATGGGGAGGAGACACTAACACACTCACGTGCAGCCCCCAGCACACGTGACCGCATGCCTCGCGAGAAGGCACACAGTCGGCACGTGGCAACTCTCACATTGGCCTGGCACAGAAGTCCCTCTGCAGCTGGCATGTGGGGTGGCCCCAACGTACATCTGACATGTATATTTGACCCTGAAGGACTTGTTCCAGTTTCTGTAGGCCTCTTCTCCGGTCACCCCAGACCACTCCCCATTTGTCTCTGACTTTGCATACCCCTCCTCACGTGATTTAAGGAACCCGCAACACCCACTCTCAGCTCCAGCTAGGTCTGAAAGTCCAGATTTACAGTGGCCTCTAGACCATTGCTTATGCACGGACCCCAGCATAGAATGATCTTCTCTCTAAGCTGATCCTGTCCCAGATGCCCTAGTCCCGTGCCACCACCTCCAGAAAAACGGATGCAGGCCTCAGCTTACTCCTGCATCATCTGAAGTGAAGGGACCTAATCAATCCAGATAAACCGGGAATTCCAAGCTGAAGGTACAAGCAGAAAGATAAGTCAAGCTGGACCCTTCCGTTTTCAAGTGGGGAAAGGAGGCCTCTGCAAGAGTGAGAATCTGCCCAAAAGCATGGAACCCCAAAGGCTGAGTCTAGCTTCCAGGTTATCTGGTTCCTGCCCCTGGTGATTTCACCCTGAAGGCAATAATGATTCATCTGGACTTCCCAGATGGCACTAGTGGTAAAGAACTCACCTGCCAATGCAGGAGATGTGAGACGTTGGTTCGATTCCTGGTTCGGGAAGATCCCCTGGAGGAGGTGCATGGCAACCCACTCCAGTATCTTGCCTGGGAAATCCCATGGACAGAGGAGCCGGGTGGGCTACAGTCCATAGGATCACAAAAGAGTCTGATACGGCTTAGTGACTAAACAACCACCACCTAGGGTTCATCTAACATCCCTTCTACCCTGAATCCACAGCCAAGTTTCCCTCTACACTCTACATCCCAAACACCGTTCCTCTGTTGCATTTACCGGCTCTTTCTTCCCTTTTCTTTCTCCTTATACATGCATGTATCTCCAGGCTGGGAGGCAGGCAGAGTCTTGTTTACACCTGCCCAGTGCCCATCCCCATGGCAGAGCTTGAACTTTCCCTCAGAGAACCACATGGTTCCCAGAACTGATTGATTCCTGACCCAGGATCAAATAACCACATCGTCCAGGCCACAGGGATCGGTTCAGAGATGGGGACGGGCTCAAAGTAGGCCATTGAGAGCCTTCTCCATAGGGTGGCAGAGCCAGACACGACTGAAGTGACTTAGCATGCATGCAATGCATTCATCCATTTGGTATGATGTTCTGGATATCCCACCTGAGTGGGAGCTAAGAGTGTACATCTTGGAGTGAACTCCTGGGTTAGAATCCTGGTTGTGTCTCTTCCTAATGATGAGACATGTTAATTTCTCTGAGCCTCATTTTCTCTGTAGAGTGAGAGCATTAGTTCCTCCCTCCTTTCTAGAGTTACTGAGAGGATTATGTTGGAAAATGCATGGAAAGCACTGAGCATAGGCACTTCCCTGGTGGTCTAGTGGTTAAGACTCAATGCTTCCAATGCATGGGGTATGAGTCTTATCCCTAGGTTGGAAACTAAGCTCCTGCATGCTGCACAGCCAAAATAAATTGTTTAAAAAAGGAAGCACTTGAGATTCTAATAAAGATAACTCTTACACAACTTTTTTGATTTAAATTTTAAAAATTTTTATTATAGTTGATCTACAATGTTGTTAATTTTTGCTGTACAGCAAAGTGATTCAGATATACATATACATGCGTTAATATTTATCTTATTATTACATATTTAGCTATGTTGGGTTTTAGTTGCAGCATGCAGGATCTTTCGTTTGCAGTGCATGGACTCTATAGTTGTGGTGCACGGGCTTAGATGCCCCAAGGTGTGTGGGATCTTAACTCCCTGACCACAGATTGAACCTGCATCCCCTGCATTGGAAGGCAGATTCTTAACCACTGGACCACCAGGGAAGTCCCCTCATATTCTTTTCCATTATGGTCTATCACAGGATATTGAATAGAATTCCCTGTGCTATACAGTAGGTCCTTGTTGTTTATCCATCCTATATGTAATAGTTTTTATCTGCTAATTCCAAGCTCCCAATCTTTCATTCCCCGACCCCACCTGCTTGGCAACCACAGGTCTGTTCCCTGTATCTGTGAGCCTGTTTGCTTCACGGATATCTTCAATTGTGTCATGTTTTAGATTCTATGTGTAAGTTATATCATATGGCAATTGCCTTCCTCTTAATTCATTATGATAAACTCTAATTCCATACATATTGTTGCAAATTGACATTATTTCATTTTTTATGGCTGAGTAGTATTCCATTGTGTATATATACCACATCTTCTTTACCCATTCATCTGTTGATGGACATTTAGCAATGGCGGGAGGGGGAGCAACTAGAACAGCTGAATCTCTTGCAGGTCCCCTCTTGTCCTCGGGGAGTAGAGTAGCTCTGGCAACGCACCACAGTGCAGGGAGGGGAGCAACTTGCTTCCAAGGCCCTGAGGGCCATCCATAAGGGGATGTGAGTAGGCCAGAGCCCCTCAAACATATGGGGATTCCAGACTTCCTGAGCTTCTGGGCCATCAGCCTGGAAAAAGAGCACCCTAGAAGAAAGTGGAATACAGTTCAGACATTACAGGGTCACCACCTTCAGGTTCTCACCCTGGCTGTCTTTCAGGTCATCTACCCCTACACATCTTTCTTCAAATGAAACTGCCAGAGTTAGCTGGCCTGGCATGAGACCTTAGTGACTCTTCAGTATGGGAGGTGGAATGGGGGCCAGATTTCCCAAAAGGTAGGAATTCAGACCTCTGGCCTGGGATAGAGGAAGTCTAGGGGTACCATGGCAGGGAGAGAAGGGGCCCAGGAGATTCCCATTGCCATCTCCTCTGTCCTGGCTCTGAAAGCCTTGATAATGAAGGCAGAAACGTCACTGTCCTGGACTTGGGTTTACTTTGAAATTCTCCTGGACCACAGGCTGAGTTGAATGGAGTTTGGGGAAAAATGAGGATCCATCTGGGTACTTTCCCCAACCCCCCAAGCAGTTTCCTTCCTGGCTCCCTCCCCACGTCCTCAGTGACCTCAGAGAGAGCACCTCCCTGCCACCCTAGATCAGTCCATGTCCTCTGTCCCCCTGCTTTATTTTCTTTACAACTACTGTCACTGGCTGTCTACAGCTACTTGTGTACTTGTATTTTCTTAAAATATTTATTTTTGACTGCACTTGGCCTTGCTATACGTAGGCTTTCTAGAGGTGTCAGGAGCAGGGGCTACTCTCTATTTGCAGTACACAGGCTTCTTTTTGTGGTGGCTTCTCTTGGGGCAGAGCACAGGCTCAATAGTTGTTGTCCTCTGGCCTACCTGCCCGATGCATGTAGGACATTCTCAGATCAGGAATGCAACGGGTGTCTCCTGCACTGGTAGGCGGATTCTTAACCACTGGATGAACCACCAGGGAAGCCCTGAATCTGATACTTTTATATTCTCAGAAATTAAAATCCAGGAGGGCACAGACTTTTCCTGTTCCTTCTCTATCCCTACAAAGATTAACCTTGACTTGGCATATTGCAGCCGCTTATTAAATATTCACGATAGGAAACAAATGCCCCTCCTGTTTACTGTTTCTCCTTCCAACTGCCATTTCCTCCCTTATCCTTCAGATCTTCCTTGCTCGCTCAGATTCCCTATCCGTGCTTTTCCTCCGACATTTCTTCCTCCCCCCTTCCCTCAAAGGTCCCTCAGTTTTTCTGCCCTTCCTTCTTTCTGCCTTTATTCTTCTCTAACAAAGTAAGTCTAGAGCCTTGATTTCCCCTTTTTCTCCTTCCATACAATTGGTGTTACAGCTTCCCCTTCGCGCTGACCATAGCTTCATTCTCTCCCTTCGCTCTTCAGGGATTCCTAAGCCTCAGCTCCCCCGCCTTCGCCGCCCTCCTGGTGTCTGTGCCTCAATTTCCCCTACTTTCCCTTTGGAGAACAACCCGCCTCCCGCCCAGCGGCCCCAAGATGGCGCCAGAAGCGTCGCTCCGCCGCCTGACGTCATCGCGCCGCCCTCCCTTCTCGACCCGTCAAGAGGGGTCGAGGAGGAGGTGGAGGAGGAACATCCTTCAGAGGGCGTAAGGAGGCGGGCCCTTTCAGTCGGGGGCGGGCTAGTGAGAAAACGTCGCTGGAGGATTGGTTGGGTGCTGCGGAGGGAGACCAACGCCCGATACTATTGGTCCAGGGCTCGGAGACGTGAGCGTCGATTGGCCGAACGGCAGAGGCCAGGCGGACGATGATTGGGCGCACTCGGCCATCCGCGCGGCGGCCCAGGAGGAAGGTGGGAGGGGCGTTGCTGCGGGCGATCGGGGGCGAGAACGAGGCTGCGGAGCAGGCGAGAGGTGACGGCGGGAGCTAGAGAGGGCGCAGCGCCAGGGTGGCCGCGCAAGGGGAGCTGCGGCCCGGGTCCGGGTCCGGGTCCGGGTCCGGTCCCGGGGCGTGCGAGACGGCGGAGGCGGGTACGTGCGAGCGGGCGAGTGAAGGGCCGGCCGGGCTCCCCACCCTGCCCGCGCGGCCTTCTCTCGCCACCTCGCCTGCGCACTGAGGACCGGAGGGGGGGCGCGCACCGGGAGGTGGGGCGGAGCGGTACCAACGGCCCGCCGGGTGCGCGGGAGACCGGGCCGGGGCGGCGGGTGGGAAGGGAGCGAGAGTCGTGGGAAGGGCTGAGTGAGGAGGGACGGGGCTCGAGCTGGGCGCTGGCGGGGAGTTGGGTGGGAAGGGAGGAGTTCGAGTGTCCCCGGGAGGGTCTCTAAGGCTCCAGGGAGTACGCGGCTAAGGGCTTGGCGGTGGGACAACCCAGGACGAAGGCTGGACGGTTAGAGGACAGCTGGGTGCCCGGGGAGGGGTTCCGGCCGTGAGAACAGAGGTGGTTAAGTTGACGTAAAGTGAAAATCTAGTTATGCTTGGAGAGTTAGGCCCATGAGTTAGGTCTTCAGTGTGAAAAGATACCAGGAAATGGATATGCCTAGAGGGGAAATTCAGAGCTCAGGGCGAGGTGGAGGTCCCAGTGTGAAGGATGGGGATGAGTTCCATTAATATGAAGAGTTAAACTAAAGTATGTGGGGAGGGAGGGCGAGCGGGGAGCGTTGGGCACTCTTGGAATGGGTTGAGAGATTTGAGAATGGGTCTCTGTGTAAAGGAGTTTTATGTTATATGAAGCTGTGGTCTTCGTGTTTATAGAATAACTTGAGAAGTAGTCTTTTTGGAAAGTACCAGGAATTAGGTCAAGGTGAAGAGTAAGAATTGGGGGTCCCTGGAGGACTTTAGGGTGGTGAGAGCTATCTGTGTCTAGGGTGGGGCAGGGGGCTGGATAGACCCAGGGTTAATAGGCTGATGAGAGGGGCTTGGGTGTTAGGAAGGAGGATCTGGCTGGCTGTCAGGTTTAGGATGCTGATGCAGGGTTTAGGTATTCTTAATGAGATTTGGACAGTGGGAGGAGTATGTGGGAAAGGAATCTAAGCCATTATGAAGGGTAGTCTGGATATTCTTGGATTGGATAGAGTATGTGTGGAATCTTTTTGTAGAAAAGAGGAATTTGGGTATCAAGAGGGGATCTGAGCATCCCTGGAGTGGGTTAGGGTGGGGTTGGGTCTTACTGCGGATAAGAGGGGCTTCGATTGATAGGAAGAAGGGTGTCTGGGCGTCCCTAGAATGGGTTAGGGTGGGAGGAAGGGGGTCTTTCTGCAAGGAAGAAAAGGTTAGATTAGTAATGTGTGAGAGGAGGGCGTCTGTCTCCGGAATGGATTAGGGTGAGGGTGGGTCTTTTTTAAAGAAGGATCTGGGTATCCCAAGAAGAAGTTAGGGTGGGAAGGGTCTTTTTTTTCGAAGAAGGATATGTGGAGAAAGGTTCTGGGAATCCCTCTATTGTCCAGGGTGGTTGTCTATGAAGAAGAGGGGCTTAAGTTAGTATGAAGAGGGGGCTGGGTACCCCAGAGGGACTTAGAATTGTAGATGAGGTCTCAGTGCACAGAAGAGGTAGATGATTAATGCGAAGAGTGTCTGGGTGCTCTGGAGACGTGAGTTAGGGTGGTGGAAGGGATCTAAGTGTGAAGAAAGTTCTGGCTGTCTTTTGTGAAGCTGAGTCTAGAAGTTCTGGGTAGGCTATTAGGGTTGTGGGAGAGAGCCTTAATGTGTAGAGGGAGTTAAGTCATTTGAAGAGAGGGACCTGGGAATCGTGGGAAAGTGGTTAAGGTGGGCAAGGTCTGGGTGTGGAGATGGGTTAGGCCAATGTGAGAAAAGTTTATTGATGTGAGGAACCTGGGCACCAAAGGGAGAACGTTAGTGGGTGATGGGCTATGTGCAGAGGAGGGGGGTTGAACCATGAAAAGGTGCTGAAGGTGGCCGGGCATTGGGACAGTTTGAGTGGTTGGGGTGTAAAGAGAGAGAGAGAACCTGGGGGTGGAAGCAGAGGAGGAGCGAGCTGTGAGCAGTGGGTGCTCCAGGCCTCTGTGAGGCACCTGGGGTAGGGATGGGGTGGTGTGTTGGTAAGGAGTCAGTAGAGGAAATACTGACTGAAGAGGTTACTGTGTGGTAGGCTGGGGCCTTGGGCCAGCTGTGGGGCAGGAGAATGAGGGATTCGACCGGTTGCAAGGATCTGGTGATGGGAATTTAATGGGAGTTGATTCAGAGATGAGATTCAGGTAGATTGACTGGGAAGGGACTGTGGGAAACGCTTTGTGCTTGGTGTTCTTATGTGTTCAGGAGAGGAAGGGTTGTTAGGGAGTGGGGTGGGGGTAGAAATATGGAAGCAAAACGTTAGAGGGGTAAATTGATCTCAGGTTTTGGTAGAGGAATGATGAAGGGAAAGAATTGTCCCTGGGTAGGACTGAAGAAGCAGTGACTTAGATATGATTTGTCCCCACATCTCCCAGCCCAGGGTGTTGCCGCCGTCATGACTGAAGAGTCAGAGGAAACGGTCCTGTACATTGAGCACCGCTATGTCTGCTCTGAGTGCAACCAGCTCTATGGATCCCTGGAGGAGGTACTCATGCATCAGAACTCCCACGTGCCCCAGCAGCACTTCGAGCTGGTGGGCGTGGCTGAGCCCGGAGTCACTGTGGCCGCAGAGGCAGCTTCTGGCACGGGCCTCTATCAGACCCTCGTCCAGGAGAGCCAGTACCAGTGCTTGGAGTGTGGGCAGCTGCTCATGTCACCCAGCCAGCTCCTGGAGCACCAGGAGCTGCACCTGAAGATGCTGGCGCCCCAGGAGGCCGTGCCAGCTGAGCCACCACCCAAGGCGCCGGCCCTGAGCTCCAGCACCATCCACTATGAGTGTGTGGATTGCAAGGCTCTCTTTGCCAGCCAGGAGCTCTGGCTGAACCACCGGCAGACGCACCTCCGGGCCACTCCCACCAAGCCTCCGACTCCAGTTGTCCTGGGGTCCCCAGTTGTCGTGGGGTCCCCCGTGGGCCAGACCCGCGTGGCTGTGGAGCACTCGTACCGCAAAGCAGAAGAGGGCGGGGAAGGGGCAGCTGTCCCCTCTGCCGCTGCCACCACCACCGAGGTGGTGACCGAGGTGGAGCTGCTTCTCTACAAGTGTTCGGAGTGCTCGCAGCTCTTCCAGCTGCCAGCCGACTTCCTGGAGCATCAGGCCACCCACTTCCCTGCTCCCGCCCCAGAGTCTGAGGAGCCTGCCTTGCAGCCGGAGGCTCTGACCCCAGCACCGGCGGAGGTGCCTGTGTCTCAGCCTGAGCCTGTGCCGTCCTCTGACCACAGTTATGAGCTGCGCAACGGGGAAGCCCTTGGGCGAGATCGCCGGGGACGCAGGGCGCGGAGGAACAACAGCGGAGAGCCAGGCGGGGCAGCCACCCAGGAGCTCTTTTGCTCAGCCTGTGACCAGCTCTTTCTCTCACCTCACCAGCTACAGCAGCACCTGCGGAGTCACCGGGAGGGTGTCTTCAAGTGCCCCCTGTGCAGTCGTGTCTTCCCCAGCCCTTCCAGTCTGGACCAGCACCTTGGAGACCACAGCAGTGAGTCTCATTTCCTGTGCGTGGACTGTGGCCTGGCCTTTGGCACGGAGGCCCTCCTCCTGGCCCACCGGCGAGCCCACACCCCCAATCCTCTGCATTCGTGTCCGTGTGGAAAGACCTTTGTCAACCTCACCAAATTCCTTTATCACCGGCGTACCCACGGGGTTGGGGGTGTCCCTCTGCCCACAACACCAGTCCCCCCGGAGGAGCCCGTCCTTGGCTTCCCTGAGCCAGCCCCGGCAGAGACTGGAGAGCCGGAGGCCCCGGAGCCCCCCGCGGCCGAGGAGAGCTCAGCTGAGCCCACCGCCCCAGGTACTTACCGCTGCCTCCTATGCAGTCGCGAGTTTGGCAAGGCGCTGCAGCTGACCCGGCACCAGCGTTTTGTGCACCGGCTGGAACGGCGCCATAAGTGTAGCATCTGCGGCAAGATGTTCAAGAAGAAGTCGCACGTGCGTAACCACCTGCGCACGCACACGGGCGAGCGGCCGTTCCCCTGCCCGGACTGCTCCAAGCCCTTCAACTCTCCCGCCAACCTGGCCCGCCACCGCCTCACGCACACAGGGGAGCGGCCCTACCGCTGTGGGGACTGCGGCAAGGCCTTCACCCAGAGCTCCACGCTGAGGCAGCACCGCCTGGTGCACGCCCAGCACTTCCCGTACCGCTGCCAGGAGTGCGGGGTGCGCTTTCACCGGCCCTACCGCCTGCTCATGCACCGCTACCACCACACGGGCGAGTACCCTTACAAGTGTCGCGAGTGCCCCCGCTCCTTCCTGCTGCGCCGGCTGCTGGAGGTGCACCAGCTGGTGGCCCACGCCGGGCGCCAGCCCCACCGCTGCTCGTCCTGTGGTGCTGCCTTCCCCTCCTCCCTGCGGCTGCGGGAGCACCGATGTGCAGCTGCGGCCGCCCAGGCCCCGCGGCGCTTCGAGTGCGGCACGTGTGGCAAGAAGGTGGGCTCCGCTGCTCGTCTGCAGGCGCACGAGGCCGCCCACGCGGCGGCTGGGCCGGGGGAGGTCCTGGCTAAGGAGCCCCCGGCCCCTCGGGCCCCGCGGGCTGCGCGCACACCCGTTGCCTCCCCGACGGCCCTCGGGAGCACGGCCCCCGCTGCGCCTGCGGCCCCCACGCGTCGACGTGGCCTGGAGTGCAGCGAGTGCAAGAAGCTCTTCAGCACGGAGACGTCACTGCAGGTGCACCGGCGCATCCACACGGGCGAGCGGCCGTACCCGTGCCCGGACTGTGGCAAAGCCTTCCGGCAGAGTACCCACCTGAAGGACCACCGCCGCCTGCACACCGGGGAGCGGCCGTTCGCCTGTGAAGTGTGTGGCAAGGCCTTTGCCATCTCCATGCGCTTGGCAGAACATCGCCGCATCCACACGGGCGAGCGGCCCTACTCGTGCCCCGACTGTGGCAAGAGCTACCGCTCCTTCTCCAACCTGTGGAAGCACCGCAAGACCCACCAGCAGCAGCACCAGGCAGCCGTGCGGCAGCAGCTGGCCGAGGCCGAAGCCGCCGTCGGCCTGGCTGTGATGGAGACTGCAGTGGAGGCTCTGCCCCTGGTGGAGGCCATTGAGATCTACCCTCTGGCTGAGGCCGAGGGGGTCCAGATCACTGGCTGACCGCACCTCGTTTCCCTCTTCAGCACCACCAGGCCCGGTTGCTGAAGAAGCTCTACCATCCCCTTAGGTCTCTGTACATACTGTGTCCCTTTCCACTCCTCCCAACTGCCGTGTAAGTTCTGTAACTGGATTTATTGTCTTCTGAGGGGGTGCTCTAGGGTCCTTGACGTGAATAAAGGTGGGCCCCCCCACACCTGTTAGTACTGGTGGCCCCAAGGTAAAACAGTCAATAAAGACTGAGTTGGACATTTACATGCTTTTGTCTGGCCTGACCGTGTGGGATGGTGGAACTTGAGAACTGTGAGCCCCCAGGTTCTTGGGTCTGACTTGTCATGGCTGCATCCCCAGTGCCTAGAGCAGAGCCTGGCAAGCAGTGGAGCTCAGTAAACGGGAACCCAGAACCTAAGAGGAGGACTTGGAGTCAGTGGGCTCTCGGAGCAGGGACTTGCCTCTGGTCGTAGGTAGGGGCAGTGTGGTTCTCTGACCACTAGAGGTCCCCACAGCCCCATGGAAAAACCTGAAGCTGTTTCTGCTGGGGGGGCAGGAACATTTAGGAAAGTCTTCAGGTGGTTCTTACCACCCTGTCGCCCCTACTCTGGCCTGATGTGAGTGGTCTCCTCCAAGGCCATCTGGTGTTCTCACCATGGACCCCTGAAGGCAAATGCACGTGTTGGAAAGTTATGATCTCAGGGGCAGTAGAGGAGGTAGCTTCTGGGACAAGATCCAGCTGAGGGGCTGGAGAAGATGAACAGTTTCTAGGGGTAGGAAGGTGCTCTGACACCCACCTGGAGTTAGCTAACAGTTGCTTGTTGTGGCGGGAGAGGTGGTTGGGGTGGCTGGCTGATGTTTGAATGCCTAACTTGTCTCAAGTGTTTTCCTACATTTTTTGAAATCTTCACCCTGGTCCCGTGAAGAGAACATTTTGTAGGAAAGGAATCTGAAATCAAAAGTAGTGAAGAGACTGACCCAAGGTCATTCAGCCCACACAGGGCAGAGCTTGAATTTCAGCGTAGTGTCATTTGACTTAATCACCTCTGTTTTCCTCTCCATTCTGCTGCCTTCTATATCCTGGAGGAGGAGGGCGGTGGAGGAGAGAGAGGGTGAGTGTGTGACTGAAAGTGCCTGGCTTCTATGCTAGTCTTTGTTTCTAAGAGCCACACCAAGAAAACTAACAGCCCCACCCCCAGGGTTACTCCAGTCTTAGGGTTTTTATTGGAACCTTAGTGAAGGAGAGGTAAAGGGAAGCTCTTTGCATTGAGACCAGTGGAAAGGGAGGCCTAAGAGCTGCCCCCTCAGCCTCTCCATTGCTCTTGATCGACTACCTTCAGCAATCCTGTAGCCCTCTGGGCACTGGGGCTTAGGCTTAGGCTTCATTTTTTTAAATGGTAAAGCGCTCAGCCTTTTGATATCTTGAAAGCTCCTAATGAAGAACAGCACTTATCTATTAAGCCGTTGTTTTCTACCAGAGTGTGTGGATCGTGGCTCCATCTTTTAATAACCTCATACCCTACAGAAAGGACTCGAACCACCTTAGCCCAGCATGCCAGAGCCCCTTAATCCACAAGTGAAGATTCATTCTCAAACTGCTTGCTTTCAAGAAGAGCTGTAACATCGAGAAAGTTATGTCAAATAAATACTTAGAACAGTTAGAGGATTTCTCTTTGCAAAACCAGATAAAAATCAGGCTGAATCAAGGGACAGGAATGGAGGGAAAAACCCTGAGGGTTCTGGTTGGCTCCACAATAAAGATGCTTTCAGCAGAGAAGCAAGCTCTGTGACAGTGTGGGGGGCAGGGATCACCCTTCCTCTATTGTGGTTCCTTTCTAGAGCCTCTAGTGAAAACTTTTTAAGACTCCCTCATTGAGAAAAGTTTATGTGCACAAACATGTTGATGAACAAGTCATTGTTCACCCCACTGAAACTTCCAGAGTCTTCAGTTGGACCATGGTCCTAAAGAAGATGCACTAATCAAACCCTTGTTGGATGCTGGAGTTTGAGTTGGACAGGCAAAGGCTCTTTAACTTTATGTTTGGGAATTTCCCCAGAGATTTGGATCCAGCAGCTTGTCTCAATGAGACCTAGGAATCTGCATTTTGAACACAGCAGTTTTGGTGGTGGTGACTTGAAGACTCCACAAAGAACCTTGCGTTGCTAGATTTTTTAAGTTAGATGTAGAAGCTGCTTAAGCAGAACACTCAAGGGAACAGAATGGTGGTCCTCTAGTGACAACATGTTCTTCAAGATGTGTGAGGCCCAAGTATGATCACAGGGGAGGCTGCTTGGAACAGGTGAGCACATTTACGGGGCCACAAGTGGATGCCGCCAGGTTCAGCTCCGGAGTGCTCTTGCATGTGCCATCTGTGATTGTCACAGACTGGCCTGGGAGATAGAGTCCTTTTAGGTCTATATGGTTCTGACTGCATCCCCCTACAGGGGGAGGACTGGAACAAAAGACGGGTCTTCCAGCCCGACGTGCCACTGTCTACTGACTTGGCTTGAGAATTGGAGAAGCACTTTTCTGTCTTGCCAAAACAGTGCGGTGCTGACAATTTTTTCTTTTTTGGCTGCACCATGTTGCCTGCAGGATTCTAGTTCCCTTACCAGGGGTGGGACCAGTGCCTCCCTCCAGTGGAAGCGCAGAGCATAGAGTCCTAACCACTGGACCGTCAGGGAATTCCCAAAGTGCTAACACTTGTTCTCTTTCAAAATGATCAAACCCTCTCCTCCTCTTTTCCTTTCTTCTGTTCCCCTATCCCTCGCTATTGAGTTTACAGAATCCCAGCACCTCTGTGTCAGGCATACATCAGAGGGTAGGGTGATGACAGGAAGACCTGACGACAGATGACCCACTGATGATTTTCAGCAGTGAGATCTTGGGGATCAGCCCATGGTCTGGTGTGTGAAACAGTTGTTCCTGCTGAATGACAAGCACGAAAATTTGAGTGAGAGCACTTAATGTCATTCTGAAAAAGAAGTCAGGTGTGTATCTTGTTTCACCAGACAACTTCAAAGTCAACTCTTTTTAAATGGTCTCTTAAGTCCTCTGTGGATGGAAGTAGGCAACTGCTCTCTGGCTTCCTGATTTTCTCATAGTACTCATTTATCCTACATATTGTCCCTGTGTTACAGATGCTGACATTGAAGGTCACATACTGAAGGTCACATATCTATAAAATGGCCTAAGAGATTTATTTCTTTTGTTTGTGTCACACGGGCATGTGGGATCTTAGTTCCCCAACCAGGGATCAAAACTGAGCACCCACACTACCATGATGCAGTGGAAACATGGAGTCTTAACCACTGGATTGCAAGGGAGGTCCCCAGAAATGAGATTTAAGTTCAGGAATTTGAATTCATTCTAAGATCCCAGACTTGTTTTCTTAATTGGTGAAAAAAAAACTTGCTCAGGCCTTACTTGTGAACATTCAACAGCAGTAAAGCCTGCCCCCCGCCCCAGGCACGCCCACGCCCACCCCCACACCCTGACTGCCCTACCACCCTTCCCAAGGTAGGAGACCAAGGACAGCGGGCAGTGTTTCTCTCTGTACAGCTTTTCATTTTTTATTTTTTGATGTTGTTCAGATGAATGACACACTCAAGTTACAAAAATGGGGCCTTAAAAGAAGCACATTTTACAATGAACAAGCAGATTGGAGTTAAGAACACTGAAACGCTAACCCGCTACCACGAGAAGAGACAGGGGCGGTGGGGGGGGGAGGGGAGGGGCTACCAACACAGGGGACAAACAGAACTGAAAGGGGGCTAACTTGGGGAGAATGGAGGAGAGGCGGGTCTCCTCCAGGGCCTGCTCCATGTCTGGGTAAGACTCCCTGGTCTTCTTTGCCCACTACTCGCCACCTCTTCCCCTCCCCATTCGAACCTGGTCTTTCAAAGGGGAAAGACACCCACCCCAGAAAGGGCTGAACCAGTTTCATCTTCACAAGGTGGGATGGTCACCTTGCCCTCGTGAAGCCTTGGATTTGGGAGGTGAAGGTGGCAGCAGTGTCATGAGAAGCCAGAGGGAGCCGGCAGAGAGGAACTGACCAAAGATCAGGCTCCTGCTTTTCTCCAGACCCCTCGCCCCTTCCCCACCCTACCACGATCCAAAGGGCCTCTCCACAAGCTGCCAAGAGAGGCCCCCAGTCACCCTGCAATCATATAAATAAATAAATACTGAGCCCCTAGGCTTGGGGGACAGGTTGGGGGAGGGACAGCAGGGACAGAGGAAAGGAGAGGAAGGGGAAGCAGAGGGGAGGGGTTACAGACATAGTAAATAGTTGTCTCCGTCCCAGCAACGCTTCTCTCTGGATTTTTCTCTCCTTTTTGTGTTTGTTTAACAAGGAGCTAATATCTCAAGGACAAATACTTAAAAATATACATTATTTTTTCTTTCTTTTGTTCCCCTTTCTCATCGTCATCTTGCTTTGGAGACTGCTGAGGTCAAAGTTCAAACCGCATGAAGGAACTGCGGCTTGGAGTTTTTGTGTATTTTTTTTTTTAATTTTAATTTTTTAATTTTTTTCACTTTTTTTTCCAACGTATAAAAAGGTAGCGGAGTTGTCTGTGGGTTTTTTTTTTTTAATGGTTAAATCTTTGGTTTGTTTCTTTTTTCTCTTGGAGGCCTTTATCTCTCGCACTTGCCTTTCCCACTCGGAGGCCAGTGGGGGCCCGCGTGTCTCAGTCTTGCTCAGTCTGTCTCACTCTCTCTCTCACTCAGCTCTCCCTACCCTGGGCTAAAGGGAGAGAGGCACCCTGGGATTTGGGTAGGGGAGGAGATCTAGCCAGGTCAAGAGGTGCCCTCACCACATGGCCAGTCCCGTACCCCATCTTCCCAGGGTGCAGGGCTTGGAGACCCTCTCTTGGCCTTCCCCAGGGAGGAGACATGCGGGAAACTCAGAGCCTTACCCCTCCTCCTGGTCGTAGCCCCAGTTCACACAGAGCCTTGGGTTCTTCATAGCCACTGACCCCACTTACCCTCCCGCAGTCCTTCCTCCCACTTCCAGCCCCCACCCTCCCAGAAGAGACCAGAGAGAGGTGTTTTAGGTACTGGCATTTTTTTTTTTGGCACAATTAAAAGGTCCACCGTTAGGTAGACCCAGTCTCTGTCCCTCCCTTGAGTAAGGTCAGGGTTGGGGAGGAGAAATTGAGGGCTCCCACTTTCTCCAGTCCACTCATCCTTCTTCCTAGCCCAGGCCCCTGGCCCCCCACCTCAGACATCTCCCCTAGCCCAGAACCTGGCCTGAGGTCTCCTTCCCCAACCCCACATAAAGTTCCCCAGCCCCCCAACTCTCTCGCTCGCACACAGACACACGGACACAGGCTCTGTACAGACCACAAAATAAAAACGATGAGATAGTTTTGTTTCCCGGAGTCGAGACGGGGGAGGCTGGAGTGGAAGGGGCAGAGGGAGGTGGGGGGCATGAATTCCCCCATCACCTTCCTAACCCTGGCTCCCTCAGCCCCCCAGCCCCTTGCCCTGGCTGGCCCCCAGCCAACGATATTTGGTTTCCATTTTTTAACATTAAAGTTCTATGAGGTATTTGGTGCCTTATCTCGAGTCCTCGGGGGAGGGGGGCCCAGGGGGGAGACCTGGGGCACACTTGCCCCTCCCTCCCTCCCACCCCCTTCCCAATATTTGGTTTCACAGCTGTAGTTAAAGCTTGGGATTTGGTTATTTTTTCCCCCTCCCAGGAATTTTCTTTTTCTCTTTGTTTTTTCTTTTCCCAGATAATGGGGGTTGGATGGGGAGGGTCCCCACCACCCTGGCTACACGGGGGTCCCTCCACCAATGTCAGGGCATAGGCCCATCCCTGCCCCCTGCTTCCTCCTCTCCTCTCTGCCAGCTTCCTACTGGGTACTGGGGTGGAGGAGGAGCAGCAGTCCGGGACGCAGGACTTGATGGGGAGGAAGCAGGATGAAGTGGGTGGTGGTGAGTCCTGGATTTTCTTTCCTTTTCTTTTTTTTCTTTTTTCCTTTTTTTTCTTCCTTTTTTTTTCTTTTTCTTTTTTTTCTATTTTTTGGTCTAGAATCATAGTTTTTTGAGTCATCTCCACCATGCCTTCCATGCTGCCTGTCTTCTCGGAGGGGTTTTTGGTTGCAATTCCTTTCACTTGGCTCTGCTCAAACGTCCTTCCTATCCGTTCATGAGCCCGTGGCCCCGTCTCCACCCTTGGGCTAGGGCCCAGGCCCGCTAGCCAGTCCCTTCTCTTCAGGAAATAAAAACGGACAAACTCAGAGGTAGGGTAAGGGCGGGGAGTAGGTTCAGCGGAGATGCTTACATTCTGGCGAGGATGGGTCAACGGCATGCCAGGCCCCATCGGTGCCAGGGTGGGAGGGGCAACCGCTCCACCACTTCCCAGACAAGGCACCCCGAGACCCCTGAAACAGCTGAGTCTCTGCTGCCTCCATGGCCCAGCCCGAAAGTTTCATTTCCCAGGTGGGAGAAGGGAGACAAGAAAGAAAGAGAACGCTGAGGCCTCGGGGCCCAGGGTGGCATCCGAGGCTCCCGTCTGCCTCTCCTGGGAGTGTTGGGCAGCCCCGCCAGGCTCCTGGGGCTCTCCCCTCCCTCTGCGCCTGCCCAGCCAGGGGCAGGGGCCACTCTGATTTCAATGGCTCGCGTCCTTCACAGCAACACTTTGGTTTGAGGAGAGACACAGAAACAGGAGATGGCGAGAGGTGAGAGAGGAGGGGAGGAAGAGGGAGGGACAGACGAGAGAAAGGAGGAGATGGGAGAGAGGACAGACTGAAGAGGACAGAAGAACTCAAAAGGAGGAATCAAACCACCCGAAAGTTTGTTAGTTTTCCTTCGTCCATTCTTTTTTGCTTTCTCATTTCTTTTTTCCTGTTTTGTTTTTTTAAAGCTTTTTCAGTTGATTGGGGGGGGAGGCAGGGAGCTTGGGGCTCTTCACCCCCGTCCCTGACACCCTCTCTCAGCCCTGCCCACCCGCTTCCATCCGCCCTGGCTGAGGGGCAGGCCCGGCCCCAGCCGCCCCCCTCCAGCTTTCCCGAAGACAACGTCCATGAGGTATTTGTGAAGAGAAAGAAGCATCCATCCTTCCATCCGCTTTGGGGACCAAAGGCCTGGACCACTGGTGCAGGGGCCTGGCTCCACCTTGCGGCTCCTTCTTATTCGTTGAAGAGTCCTCGTCTTCTTTCCCTTAAATATATATATATCTATAAATTCTTTCTTTTTTCCTAGTTTTAATTTATTGTTTGTTTGGTTTTTTTGTTTTGTTTTTTTGGTTCAAAACTTTGTTGGCCTCCCCAATAGCAGGAGGGCAACGTGGCTCCCAGCAGCGTCTCTCCTCTGTCCAGCGAGATGCGTCCGGGGCTGGGCAAACCTGGGGTCCAGCCAAGACTCAAGGGAGGTCTTGTGGGAGTGGTGGTCACCACAGCGCCCTCTCGGATGGGGACCACGGGCCATGGCACTGTCCCTGCCACATGGACCCTGATGGGGACGCCATCTGGAGGAACCCCACCACTGGGGTGCGTGCGTGTGTGCATGTGGGGTGGAGGGGGAGGAAGAGGCATCTGCCAGTATTGGAGGGGCACAGGGTGGGAGGAGCGAGGTGAGTTCTCTTTTTGGTTTCCGGTCAAAAATGTCAAAGAACGTGAAGGATCCCACGGATAGGCACTGGAATATGAATTTTTTTTTTTTCTTTAAGGGAAACTGACAGACGAGGATGGAAAAAAAGACAACTTGAACGCCCTCACCTTCTCCTCTCTTGTCTGAAACTTCCTCCTTCCCTTGGACCAGGGATAGTGGGAGGTTCCTGAGCAGAAGAGGGTGAGGTGACGGGTGGGCGGGGGGCGGGGGGCGGTAGGGGGAACATGTGAGAGCTAGAGCTTGGCAAAACGGCCTAGCCCACCCTCAAAGGGAAAGGGCGGAGGGGGTAAAAGGGCTGAAAAGTCATCCCAGGCCTTGCCTTGAACTCTCCCCTGGGTGGGGGAGGGAGGAGGTTAAAGCGAGACCCCCTGCCCGGGCGGGGAGAGCTAGGGGCCAGGAGAGAGGGGGGGACACACAACAGGGACACATTCTGTTGAGCACAATGCTAAAAATTCTGTACATCCTTTGGATGAAGCTACTGAATATTTGGTGTAAGGTTGTTCAGGCCCTTTCTCTTTCACCTTCTGGAAAAGAATATTTGGTGGGTAGTTCTGAGCCCACCCCCTCCACCGCAGGCTGTGCCCTGTCTTGGCTGGCCCAGGGCAGGGGGTACAGGCTGGAAGGCTGGCACATTCTCTTTTTCCTTCTCTGGCCACCGCCCCCCAGGGGGGAGCCCTGGCCCTACACCAGGGGTGGAGTAAGGTCCGCCCTGCTGAGGCTGTGACGCCCCTGGCTGGGCTCCTATTTGGTGTCGTAGCAGTGAGGGTGAGCACATTGAGGTCTGGCTCCAGACTGGTATTTGGTTTGTTCAGTTTGGTGAGGAACTTTTTGTTTGTTTTTTGGTTTTTGTTTTTAATGTTTGTTTTTCATCTCTGGTTCCTTTGGGGCAGCTGGTTTCTTTGTGATTATTTTTGGTTTTCTTTTTTCTGTTGGTTGATTTCTTTTCTTTCTTTTTTTTCTTTTTGGTTTGTTGGTTGGTCTTTTGCTTTTTATTTTTTTATTTTTTGGTCTTTCCTCCCTTGTCACTCCTGCTCCGAGGACCCTCGGTGCCCCCAGCGCTGGCCTCCTCGCCCACTTCCCAGGCAGGGGACAGAGGCAGGGGGGTCAGAGGAGTCGGAGGGGAGGCATGGCGGGCCCTCACTCGGGCTTGGACCCTACCTCGGGTCCCCCTGGGCCTCCAGGGGTCTGTGCTGCCGTCTCACTGCAGGTGGAGGAGGACGAGGAGGAGGACGAGGAGGAGGACGAGGAGAGGCCAGGAGACTTGCTGGAGATGGAGGCCGCCACGGCCGCAGCGGCTGCCGAGACCAGGCCCACGCCAGGCGGGGCGCTGAGCAGGGGCAGCCCAGCGTGGTTCAAGAAGAGTGGTGAGGTCACCAGGCCTGGGCTCCCTGGGGCTGCGCCAGCCGCCCCCAGCACCAGGTTCCCGCTGCTGTCAAGGCTGGTAAGGGGGAGGGTTCCACCAGAGGCCAGGGCTGGGAGGGAGAGAGAGAGGCTGGGCTGGGCGTGCCTTCCAGCATCCCGCCCGCAGTGCCCTCTGTCCTCCCATCCAACCCACAGACCCTGTCAGCACCCCTCACGCCTTCCCCAGAGGTGAGATGGGTATGAAGAGATGAGCGATGCAGTGAGCGAGGGCAGGATGGCATGGCTGGAGCAGCAATGGGGGGGCTCCAGGCCCCGGGGGACGGGGCTGGTGACAGTGGGAGTGACCTAAGGCAGCACGCACCTTGGATAGTGGCCAAAGGGTTGTTGCTCATGAGGGCTGGACTCAGCCCGGAGCTCAACCCCACCATTGTGCTTCTGCAAGAGGCAAAGCAGAGGCATTAGCGGGGCAGAGACCCTCCCACAGGATCGGGGCACAGCTCCCCACCCTGGAAGCAGCAGCGACCCTGCCGCTGCCCACTTACCCCGTGCTGGGGCTCAGGCCCGACAAGCCGATAGCCGAGTGGCTGCCTTGAGGGCTGGGATTTGTGCTGTTGGTGGTGGCCGGGGGTGGGGGGGTGACAGAGGGGATGGAATTGAGGGGGGGCGCGGCCCCGCCCCCGGCCCCACCCCCTCCACCTGTCCGGCTAGGGTGGAGTGTCCCCACAGCTGAGGATAAGGTAGTAACTGCCAGAGAGAAACAAAGAGACGGAGACTTCAGCTTCCACTCGTCCTCCACTGAGGTCGACACCTGCCCAGTCCTGCAACCTCTCCTCGGTCAGAGCACAGTTAGGCCTCCCGCCCTTCTGTCCCACAGCCTCTGCATGGTGACAGCAATCCCAGCACGAGCAGCAGCCACCCACCGGGCCTCTGCCCTGAGCCCAGAGTGTGCTCACGCCCTGCTTATCCAGCCCTGAATCTCACCTCCGGGCCCCTTTGTACAAAGAACCAGGGGTGCCCAGAGGACAGACCCCTATGGCTCCCTCTTGGAGCCAGGAAGGGGGTGCAGCTGTGCACCCTGAGGCTGAGAGAGCCCAGAGCACAGACTCTGGTCAGACACCCAGGACAATTCCCAGCTTTGCAACATCGCAGCTGTGCCCTTGGGTGAGTACCTTCCCCTCTCTGGCCTTCAGTTCCCTCATCTGGAAAATGGGGAAGATAACAGAATCTATCTTATAAAATGGGTGTGAAGTCAACACTCATTATATAAGAGTTTAGACCTAGAACCAGGCACACCCTTATTACTTTATAAACTTGCACTTACTATTTCTTAACCTGAGGAGGGACAATTGGTGTTTGTTTTTATATTATTTTTATATATGGTGTTACACATGCCCTACCCCCAGGAAGGGGGCTTCCCAGGTGGCGCTAGTGGTGAAGAACCCACCTGCCAATGCAGGAGACCTAAGAGACGCCGGTTCGTTCTCTGAGTCGGGAAGATCCCTTGGAGGAGGGCAGGGCAACCCACTCCAGTATTCTTGCCTGGGAAATCCCATGGACAGAGGAACCTGGCGGGCTACAGTCCATGAGGTCACAAAGAGTCGGACACGACTGAAGCAACTTAGTACGCACGCACCCCAGGAAGGAACAAAGGAGGGCTTTGGGTACAAAGGTGTGTATCTGCATACACACTTTTGTTATGTCTATATTTATGGATATAGCTTCTGTATATATGATACATTCATAATAATTTTATAACTGAGACTCAGAGAGGTAAGGTTGCTTCTGAAGTTCACAGTTTCTAAATGCCAGAAACAGAACCCAGACACATCACCTTTATCAGCCTCCTGCTTTTCTCATATGAAATTATGGAGCAGATGAAGCCTGAGCTGCCCTGGCAGGTAGGGGTGAGTCTGCCCTCTTCCCCACCCCCCACCTCCAGGCTCAGTCTCGAGGCCCATAGATGCCCTGAGACAACGTGCCCTTGAAGACCTCAGGCTCGAGCCTGCCCTGCGTTCTCACAGCACCCTGTCACTGCCCACTGCCCCCTCTGACCTGTTGTGCTCAGACTGCTGGAAGCTTGGGACAATGGCAGGGTCCCGGCGCCCCCTTGCGGTGTGACCTGGGGAGAGAGGAGAGAAGGCACTGTCTTCCAGCAGCTTCCTTGTGCTTCCTGTGGGTACCACCCCTGCACCTGTGCCTCCAGGGTGGGGAAAGGGGCTGTGGTTGCAAGGCTGTGTTTCTATCATGCCAGGGGCTTTCCATCAGCTTTCGTCACATTTGCCCTAGGTAATCCTAGGCCACCAACAGGAGGCAGTCATTCCCTGCCTCTCCTCCGACGCTGCCCCACTGCAGGTCTGAAGTATGCGTGTCTCTGTACATTCACATGGTGGGGTGTGGGTGGTTAGGAACATAAGGTGTATCTCTGCCTCACAGTGTTGAGATGTTATATTGCCTGATTTTGGGGGGACCATCCACCAGTCTCCTTCTTAGCCTCCCTGCCTCCAGTCTCATCCTAATCCCAGAAGCCTCACTCTAAATGTGAGCCAGTCCCTCTAAGACTCCAAACTCATCTTGAGTGCCTCACCGCCGGTGGTCCAGGTTAAAGCTTCTTCAGCACTGGACTTGGTATCTGGCCCCCGCCTATCCTTCACCCCTCCCCGACACTCATTCATAAACATTCCAGCTCCAACCACACTAAACTGCACTGGAGTTCCTCGAACTGGGCTCAGCACACTCTGGCTTCCAGGCCTTTGTGCACACAGATCCCTCTGCCTGTCCACCACGTGGCTGGCTCACTCTCTCTTGTCCTCACGACTCAGCTCAGATGGTCCCTCCTTCCTTCACATCCCTGGGTGGGGGCTCCTCTGGGCCCCTTGCCCCTCTCGGTAGTGTCACAACCCCTTCCACACTAGGTGGGGAAAAGGGATGTCCCGTGCACAACCAGGTCTGTGTACTGACGCCCCTGCCACGGTCTGAGTGGTTGTCAGTCTGTGTGAGGGGAGATCTCCACCTTGCGCCGTCCCTGGGTGGCTGCACCTCGGGACAGTTCTGTGTGTGGCCATGCCAGTGTGTGCGGGCGGTGCCTGTATCTCCGTCAGAACAGTGTGCCCTGTGTGACTGTGCTCCACCCATGTGACAGCCTGTCCCCAAGGGTGGCTCTCCCTGCCTCCACCCATTCTGGGAACACTGTGGGCAACCAGGTAGGTTGTGCTTCACAGGAGGTGCCCGCCAAGGGGTGAGAGTATGCCAGAGCTCGGAGACCCCTCCTCCCCGCGCGGGGTTCTTGGTACCAGGTGGGGGCTGTAGCTGGCCGGCTTGCCCGGACTGGGCAGCATGGGGGCCGCGCTGCAGGGGTTGATGCGTTTCTCCTTCTGGCGCCGGTTGCAGAACCAGACGCGGATTACTTCCTTCTCCATGTGCAGCTGCTCTGCGATCAACAGGATCTCCTCTGAGGTAGGCTTCTGGTTCTGCGGAGAGAGAACTCGTCAGTCAGCCCCGGGGGGAGCATCCTGTCGCCAGCCCTCGGGGCCCCCCGGGGTGGGGGCGGGGTGGGACCTCACCGCTAGAAAACTCTTCTCTAAGGCGAAGCGGACGTTTGTCTCGATGCTGGTCCTCTTCTTGCGTCTCCGGCCGGGGAGCCCGTCGAAACCTAGGCTGGGGCTGCTCAGCTGGTTGGGGCTGGGCAGGCTTGAGTCCACAGACATAGTCTCTGTGTCCGGGAGGATATGGGGGCATGAGAGGGTGCCTCCCCTGGCCCGCCGCCCGCGCGGGAACCCCAGCCCAAGTCCCACCTGCATCGTTGAGCCACTTCTCCAGAAGGGGCTTGAGTTTGCACATGTTCTTGAAGCTCAGGTTGAGGGCCTCGAAGCGGGAAATGGTCGTCTGGCTGAAGTCGTTGCCATAGAGCTTGCCCATGGCCAGGCCCACGTCACCCTGGGCCGGTGGGGCGGGGATGGGATGCGGGTCAGGGCCGGGCAGAAGGCTCAGTCCCGCCCATTAGATGATTCTACACCACCCCCGCCCCTTCACCGCATCCACTAGGCAGCTACGATCCCTGCCCCTCACTCCGCCCGCCATCTGGCCACGCCCTCTACTCCGCCCACCAGATAACGAGGCCCCACCCCTCCCGCCACCAGAGGGTCCCGCCGCCTTGTCATCCCACGTCCACCGCCTATCCTGGCGGGCGGCCTCAGACCTGTGTGAAACCCAGCTTGATGCGGCGTTGCTTGAAGGTGCGAGCGAACTGCTCCAGCTCCTCCAGATCACTGGGCTCCTCGGGATGGGATGGTGGCTCCAAGCATTTGGGGGGCTGCGGGTGTGAGAGGTGCGGGTCGGGCAGCGTGGGGCGGGTCACGGCCTGGTGGGGTGGGCAGGTGGGTGGGATGCAGGGCCGAGGACCAGGATGGGGCTCAGCCTTGGCTGCTCAGTCCCCCTCCCTCCCTGCCGTCCAGACTCTCCCTGCAGACTCCCCTCCACCGCCCCCAGGTGGCTCCTGCCCACTCAGAAGCTGACCTCTGCTGCCCCACAAGGGCGCTCTCACTGCCCGAAATTCTCTGCACATTCCCTCCCGGCCTGCAGACTCCCATAACGAGCAGCCATCTCCTTCCTCCAAAGGCTCTTTCCATGGGGGTTCACTGTTGTAGCCTCCTCTCAGGCAGAAAATCAAGGATGGCTCTGCTATCCAGTTGCTGGGGGCTCAGGCAAATTTCTTAATCTCCCTGGGTCTCAGTTTCACCCTCCGCGGAATGGGAACAATCATGGCTACTCTACCTACCCCATGGGGTTGTTGGGAGAATCAGGTTAAAAATGACTAGGCTGCAAATAAACTAAAACTTAAAAAAAAAAAAATAGGGAGGGACACTAGGGGAATTTACAAGGAAGCAACAGTTCTCTCTGGAATGCTTCCTTTCCCTAAAAATGAAACATCTAAACAGGTGGTGGGTGCAGGAATGTTGGACACACAAGTCCTTGATCCATTATCCAAAAACCTCAGGGCCAAATGTGTTTTAGAATTCAGAAATTTTTCAGGTTTTAGAAAGTCTGCATGGGGCATATATCACAGATAAGGTAAACTCTCCCTCAATTAGAGTCAAGGCATTACCCTATATTCAGACATATCAACAGCTGTCAGCTAAGGGTGAACATCACACAAGAGGGATAAAGAAGTTATACGCTGCCTCAATTCAGGTTAAGACAGGTTTTGCAGCCAAATGACTTCCGGTGGCCACATTACAAGAGCAACTTGATTTTCTGAGCATTTTGGATTCTAGTATTGTAACTAAGTCCTGTATTAGTATCTAAACTTTTCCAGTTTTCTGAAATAGTTTAGTATTTTTTGAAAGGGCTGTTTTGAAAAATAGGTAGGAGGGAACTCTGAAATTGTAATTATGAAAGAGTATGAAAGAATATTATCAAAGTTGGGGGCTTCCCGGGTGGCTCAGGGTTAAAGAACCTGCCTAAGATGTAGAAGACACAGGAGACGCAGCGAGTTCGATCCCTGGGCTGGGAATATTCCCTGGAGGAGGGCATAGCAATCCACTCCAGTATTCTTGCCTGGAGAACCCATGGACAGAGAAGCCTGGCAGGCTACAGTCCACAGGGTTGCACAGTCAGACATGACGGAAGCAACTGAGCATGCACGCATGATCAAAGTTTAGACGCAGGCAGCAAACTAAAAGAAAGGCCATGGGGACGAGACAGCCTGGAGAGCTCACACCATGCGGGAAGGGGCCTGTGCTCATACCCTCTGAATGCAGATCCAGCCTTCCCATAGCTTCTGCTTTGTCAAAAAGCTGGGAATCTGGGAATTTTGCTGACAACTAACTCAATTTTTCAGTGTGTGAGGGCCACCATTTGCAGTCTCTGGTCTGGGAAGGGGACATGAACCAACAGACGCCTTCCTCAGGGAACCCCACCCCCCACCCCACTGGAGTGCTGGAGGAGATCTGAAGCATTTGTGATCTAAAGGTTTGTGAACCCCATGAAATTTTGTGTTTGTGCATGTGTGCCTTTTTGGGGTAGTGGGAGGTCAGACTCAAATCTTCCATTAGATTCTCCAAGGAACCCATGTGCCTGCAAGGGTTAACAGCCACTGGTCTGGTTGACATCCCTTATTCTGTGAAGGAGCAAGCCAACTCAGACAGAGACAGCAGCTTGCCTAGGGTCCCACAGCAAATCAGTAGCAGAACAGCGCTGGGCCCTGAGGCTCCCGACCCCCATCCTGGCCCCCATGGCTGTGGGTGGGCCAAATGGGAAGCAGACCCTCACTCCTCCAACTTCACGCCTTTCACCCCCACCCCGAAGCACTCAGTAGACCACTCACCTGTGTGGGCAGCCCTGCCCGGGGCTGGGAGGTCAGAAGAGCTCCCTGGGTTTGCTGAGGTAGCTGGAATAGATTTGGCGTCGGTAGCAGGCCTGGCGGGACAAGAGGGACCACACGGGGTGAGGGGGGGCATCGGGAGTCATGTGGAGGTGTCGGGGGAGGCCGTCCAGGGTAGGGGGTCTTACCTGGCTGACTCTGCTGGGCCTGTGGCAGCAGGAACTGAGCAGGTGGCTGGAGGTGGTGACCTGGCACAAGCACCAGCTGCTGGAGCTGGAGGAGCTGCTGGATGTCCTGGCAAGGAGGAGGGTGGACAGAAAGACAGCCTGAGTCCTGGCCCAGTTCCTCCCTCGGCATCCCCCAAACCCCAAGTGGTGCTCCCCAGGGCCGGATGGCACCAGTCATCAAGGGATGGAGCGCAGGTCGCTGGACACACCCTGAGCTGAGGGCGCCTGGAAGGCCTGAGCATCCTACATGTGCCATCACAGGAGAGCTCACTCTTTATTTACCTTTTCTTTCTTGATGGGATATTTGCCTTGTCTTATATTCCCACAGAACAGATAGAATCGCTTAAAAATGTAAGTCAGACCAAGTCTTCCTTCCTTTTAAAACACTCCTAAGGCATATGATATCATGTCTGGAATTAGCTTTAAAATACTCCAGCCCCTAGTGACCAGACTCTTGAGAATCCCTTGGACTCCAAGGAGATCAAACCAGTTAATTAATTCTAAAGGAAATCAACCTGAATGTTCATTGGAAGGACTGATGATGAAGGTGAAGCTTTGGCCACCTGATGCGAAGAGTCGACTCATTAGAAAAGACCCTGATGCTGGGAAAGCTTGAAGGCACGAGGAGAAGGGGGTTCAACAGAGGATGAGATGGTTGGATTGGTTGGATGGCATCATGAACTCAGTAGACATGAGTTTAAGCAAGCTCCAGGAGATAGAGAAGGACAGGGAAGCCTGGCGTGCTGCAGTCCATGGAGTTGCAAAGAGCTGGACACAACTTAGCGAATGAACAACAAGTGGCTGATTAAATTGGCACAATCACTTAGGAAAACTCTTTGGCATTGTTATGAGTTGAATTGTGTCGTTCCCCCCTTACCCTCTGAAAAAAAGATATGTTGGAATCCTAACCTCCCCAGGACTCCAGAGGGTGATGTTATTTGAAAATAGTCTTTGCAGATGATCATGTTAAAATGAGGTCATTAGGGTGGGCACTGATCCATTATGACTGGTATCCATATAATCCGGGGAAATTTGCAAAGACAAACATGGACAGAGGAAAGATGACATGAAGAGATGCAGGGAGAAGGTGGTCATCTGCAAGCCAAGGAGAGAGGCCCGGAACAAATCCTTTTCTCCAATCCTTAGGAGGAACCAACCTTGGCTACACCTGGATTTTTAAATTCCATTTGCATGTGTGGCTCAGAGCATATAGAATCTGCCTGCAGTGCAGGAGACCCAGGTTCGATCCCTAGGTCAGGAAGATCCCCTGGAGAAGGGAATGGCAACCAACTCCAGTATTCTTGCCTGGAGAATTTGATGGACAAAGGAGCCTGACAGGCTACAGTCCATGGGATCACAAAGAGTTGAACACAACTGAGCCACTAACACTTTCACAGACCAAAAGAGATCCTCAGGGGCCTCTAGAGGCCTGGCCATACTCAACTTCGTGATCTGGGTACCTGTTAAATGGGTGTGCTCAGTTTGTGAGTCTCATTGAGCTGTATACTTACGATCTGTGTACTTTTCAGTAGTTTTCATTTTATATTTATTTATTATTGTTTTGGCCACGTCGTGTGGCTCATGGGATCTCAGTTCCCCAACAAAGGAATGAACCCAGGCTCACGGCAGTGAAAGCCTGGAATCCTAGCCACTGGGACACCAGAGAACTCCCTGTCCTCTTTTCCTTAAAAGGCCCTGAAAGTTATATAAACTTTGGCCCCACAAAACTGTTCCCACCTTGCTCTATGCTGCATTTCTCAGAATGCAGTGCATGTGCCTGTGACCTCATTTCCTCCACTACACTGAAACTCTAGAAGGTAGAGGCCATGTCTTATTCTACTTGTATCCCTAACCCTTAGCATCCCCAGTGGCTCAGCAGTAAAGAATCCGCCTGGAATGCAGGAGACCTGGGTTCAATCCCTGGTTCAGGAAGATCTCCTGGGGAAGGAAATGGCAACCTACTCCAGTATTCTTGCCTGAGAAATCCCTGGGACAGAGGAACCTGGCGGGCTACAGTCCATGGGCTCGCAAAGAATTGGACACGACTGAGTGACTAAACAACACCACCTCACCCTTAGTAGAGCCTGGAAAGCCCCCATTAAGTGTCCACTGAATTGAATCCAAAAAGTAAGGCCAGAAATAATCTTGTTAGTAGCATTGTTCTGATTTTGTATAACTCTCAGCTTATTGATTAAAATAAATAAATAAGAATAAAAAGATTTGCTAACTCTTGTCTCTCTGGGAGTGTGACTCTCAGGAGAAATCCCCCTTTATCTCCAGAAGGCTGAAAGAGAGGTCTGCAAATTTCTTTCTGAATCAGTAGGGAGAGGGCAAAGATGGGGAAATGCATCGCCATTTGTGTGGGTCTCACAGTGAGGAGTTGCATGAGAACCTTAACCAGTCCCCCAGCCACCATTACTCAGACCACGAACTGGGGGATCAGCCCTGATTCCTCCCTCCATTCCTCTCCCTTATCCATCCAGTCTATCCACAAGTCCTACCAAAAATTTTTTCATATCTTTGTTTTGGCTGAGTGTCACAGCTTGCAGGTTCTTAATTCCCCAACCAGAGATCGAACCCATGACCCCTGGAGTAGAAGCACAGAGTCCTAACCACTAGACTGCCAGCGAAGTCCCCTACCAAATTTTTTTTTTCAAATTTTTTTCTACACACTTTTGTGCTCTGAATTCTTCAACATCTGCCAAAATCCACCCCCTCTTCTCAGAATTAAAATAAACAAACGTGCAACATAAAATATATAGAGCTTCAAAGCAAATTACTTATATTAAAATACAATCATCAAATATATTTTTGACTGTGATAAACAGTAATCAATGGGCTTCTTTGTTAACCCATTAAATAGGAGCAAGCAATGAGCTGGATGACTACTATAATCTCAAAGCAATGATTGAAAATTATATTTTAAAAGATCTGCAACAACTGTAATACAATATGGAAATATCTGTGCATTCTGTGGGTGACAAAGTCCAAGCGCTCCCAACACTACTGTGCTCAGCTGCCTTTATGCATACCGGAAGGAGCTACTACATTTTCAGTGAGAGGATAGTGAAAACCGAGACATAATTTTTTCCCATCCAAGTTCATGGACTCTCACCCCTGAATTCTATCCACAGACCCCTGTTGGGATGGTCTGTGGAACCCAGGTTCTTGTTCTAAAATATTAATAGAGGGAATTCCCTGGTAATCTGGTCAGAATTCTGCACTTTCACTGCTGGGGCCTGGGTTCGACCCCTGGTCAGTATTGAAGAACTTGCAAGCTGCGTGGCAGCCAAAACAAACAAAAAAATAAAGCCTCTACAACTTGCCATTGAATTTTTTTTTTTTTTTAGCTGCCACACAGCTTTTGGGATCTTTGTTCCCTGACCAGGGAGTTCACATGCGGCAACTAAAGATCCTGCTTGCTGCAATTAAGACCTGGCACAGCCAAATGAATACATAAGTACATACATCAGCGTGTGGGAAAAGAGAACGAGAGAGGAGATACTGGGAAGAGCAGTGAGCTGCCGCAAGACCAAGGGTTAGCCAGTAGGGAGCGCCATATCTCCACAACCTAGCGCCATCTGAACCGGCTAGCCATCTGAAGCCACTTGGGGGCGTGTTAGGACCGAAACAGGCCATGGAACAGTTAGAGTAATCGGAGGCATGCCTGCTGGACCCCCGCTGGGATATTAGTGGATCATCTGCTCTGTCCCTAACCTTCGAGAAAAACCAGAACAGAGGGCTAGCACAGCCTATCAAAGCTGAGAAGGAAAGGGCCACATTCTTGCTCATCGCTGTCATCTGATCACCCCCCTGCCCCAGAGCAGGGCGGTACAGGTGATACACGAATTTTCAGCAAATGCATAAGATAAATCTTAGGACTGATGGTGTCTGGGTGCCAAACGACTGGGTTTTGCCATAGGCAGGATGTTGGCCGCAGACTGGGGGCAGAAAGACTGAGACAGGGCGGTTATATGACCTATGGGTGAACTGCAGTGTAATCGCCCACTGGGCTGGTTCCACCTGGTGGGGAGGAGGCAGCCTTGACAAGGAACTAGAGGCACCCGGGCCAAGCCCAGCAGGTGCAGCGCCTCACTCCACCGCACAGGCCGACCCCCCTGCCCCCCAAGACTGGCCTCCACACACACCGACAGCCGCCCCAGGGGAAGGTGTCAGCACACATGTCTACATTGGCTTGCCCTCCCTGATAGGGCAAATTACAACCTGTTCTGGACACTGTGCTGCCAGGACATGAAGAACCTGAAGTGAGGTCTAGTGCGGAGGATGGGAAGGGATGGGGGCTGGGAACTGTGTAAAGTACACTGCAGTGACTGTGTGAAAACCCAGCAGTGGAAGGGGCCACTTTGGGGGGGCAGAGAGCATCCATCCTGGGGGCCGCCTGGGTGACACTGCACCCCCACCTGCTCAGAACAGCATGGAGGGAGTTCCCACAATGGGTAGGAAGGTCACCTGGGGGGTTCAAGGGTCTCTTTCATCTGAGAACCATGATGATTTGAGTCTTGGATGTTGTGCCTGCTTCTTCATTTTTTAGGGCGGGGGCACTCTTCACAGCTTGTGGGATCTTAGTTCTCCAACCAGGGTTCAAACTCGGGCCCTTGGCAGTGAGAGCACATAGTCCTAATCACTGACGTGTGTGCACGCACAGTGGCTCAGTCATGTCCAACTCTGAGACCCCAAGCTTCCTCTGTCTATGGAATTTTCCTGGCAAGAATAATGGGAGTGGGTTGCCATTTCCTTCTCCAGGAGATCTTCCCAACCCAGGGATCGAACCTGTATCTCCTACATTGGCAGGAAGATTCTTTTACCACTGAGCAACCACGGAAGCCCCTTAAGCACTGCACCACCAGTGAATTCCTGAGTGACTTGGGGGTAAGCCAACTCTCTCTATGGGCTGTGCTGTCTAGGGTAACAATGCATGGTGTCCTGGAATACCTGGGCTCTGGAGCCAGCCAGACACCTGACTGTCCTTTACACACCTGAGACCACGGGCAGTTCTTTACCCTCTTTAAGCCTTAATTTCTTCAACTGACACCTCAATAATTCTTATTTCACGGGGCTGTTAAAGAATTAAATGAGACAATGCATATAGAACATTTAGCCTGATCCCTGATTCACTCAAGGGGTTCTCCTTAAACAGCAGTCATTTTACTGAGTCATTTCTCTCGGGGCCTCAGTTTTTCACTTATGTGTACATGCATGCTAAGTCGCTTCAGTCGTATCTGACTCTTTGAGACCCAATGGACTGTAGCCCACCAGGCTCCTCTGTCCATGGGCTTCTCCAGGCAAGAATACTGGAGTGGGTTGCCATTTCCTTCTCCAGGGACTCTTCCTGACTCAGGGGTCGAGCCCGTGTCTCTTATGTCTCCCACACTGGCAGGTGGGTTCTCTACCACTAGCACCACCTGGATCGCTCTTTCATCTATATAATGAGAGTAATAATGTCTAACTCTTCACTGGGTTGTTTTGAGGCCTGAGTAATATTATTATTCTCAAAGCATCTCAAAATCCAGAACATACTCCCCCAACACAAGAATTTGCTGGCACTGCACCCTCACGTCACCCGCCTCATGTCACCCCATGCGCTCTCGAGGGCAGGAGCCCCATGGGTCCATCCTCTTCCTGGAAACTGACAACTTTCAGCTCCCACCCAGATCTTCCACCAAGCTTCAGCCTCCAATATCCATCTGCCTATTTGATGTCTCTACTTTTGGGTGATTAACAGACTCTCTGAACCCTACCATGTCCAAAGTGAAACTCCTGGTTCCTCAGCCCCGCCCTCCAAAACACCCTGTTCCTCCCCTGCCTTCCCCAGCTCAGGAAACCACCTCACCACCACCCAGTCACTGAAGCCAGAGTCCCAGGAGTCACCCTTGACCTACAGGATCCATACAAAATAGCATGCTGGACCCCACCTTCACTCTCATCGCCTTCAGGGATGCCTACAAGGGCTTCCCACTCGGCTCCTCGCTTCTAGTCCATTCTACCCACAGCAGCTGGAAGGAGCTTTGTAAAGGGTCAGCTGGAGCACACTCCTAACCTGCTTTAGCAGCCCCCACTGCCTCCCATCACACCCAGCACACCTTCCCAACTGTTTGATCTTGCCTACGAGACGCTGCAAAAGCCAGTCCTGCCTGCCTCTGCCATGGCCCCTCACCTCCCACTTGTCTCCCACTCACTCTGTTTCACCCATTTCACCTTCCTCTGTGCCCTGAACAAGTCAAGCTGGTTTCTACCTCAGGACCTTTGTACCTGCTGTTGCCCTTTCCTAAGCTCTCCTACTGCCTTCATGCCTGACTCATTCAGGCCTTGGTTCTCAAAGGCCACCTTCTCAGTGAAGCTTTTCCTGACCACCCTTTGAAAGTGACTTCCTCCCGCAATTCAGGGAAGAATGGATACATGTGTATGTATGGCTGAGTCCCTTCGCTGTTCATCTGAAACTATCACAACACTGTTAATCGGCTAAACCCCAAAACAAAATGCTTTTGGTGTTAAAATCAATAAATAAGGGTTCAATCCCCGACCCAGTGTGCTGTGCAGCGCTGCCAAAAAAAAAAAGTGGCTTCCTCCCTCTAGGGCAGCACCCTGTTTCATATTCTTCATTACACTTATGCTAAAACCGTCTTGTTTTGCTGGTTTGTTGACTTGTTTACTGTCTGTCTCTCCACTAGAACATAATAACGTCCTCAAGGGCAGCCCCCTCTGCCTTGCTCCCAGCTGTCCCCTCAGGGCCACGAACGAGAGCCTGGCATACACAAGGTGCTCAGTAAGTGTTAGCTGAATGAATAAATGACTATGACTCCTCCAGTCCCCTCCACTGGGGGAAGCTCTAAAGGCTGCAGTTACAGGTGGACAGAGGTGGCCTGTCTGTGTATACCCCCATCCCCCAGAGGTTGGCCCTTGCCACGTGGAGCAGCGACTGGGGCAGAACACGGTGGAACAGAGAACCAGTCAACAGGGAGGAAAAACACCCACGTGCCAATTGCATATAACATCCCATGCTGTTGTTGTTAGTCACCAAGTTGTGTTGGACTCTTTGAGAGCCCGTGGACTGCAGCCCGCCAGGCTCCATGGGATTCTTCAGGCAAGAATACTGGAGTGGGTTGCCATTCCCTTCTCCAGGGGATCTTCCTGACCCAAGGATCGAACCCACATAGACTGCACTGGCAGAAAGATTCTTTACCGTCGGAGCCCAACATTCCATGTTACCTCATGCTAAAATTCCAGGACAGACAAGCCACAACAGATTCCCAGCCCACGAGTCCTGGAGTGACTGGTGAGCCTTGGCCTGGCTCCTGGACTGTGGGGCCTGGGGGTATATGGTTGAACACCTCCAGATGGGTGCCTGGGCTCACCTGGCATCCCCCAACTCTTCTCTAGTGGCAGGACTCATCTCCTCCTGGGGTCCTGCCCTTCCCACTCTCATGTCACGTAGTCCAGGTGGGACTGAGCCCACCTTCTCAGGGTCAGGAGACAATGACTCTTGACAATGGGTGTGTTTTATCTCCCTGGGCACGGTGGCTGCAAGGCTAGAAGTGCTGGTATCCACTGTGACTGCCTCGGAATGAAAAGGAAGACAGATCCCTGGGGCCGGGTCTGATATTCTAGGCTGGGTCTTTTCAGTGGCCTGAGCCAAATACTCCCTCTTACTCTTTAACTGCCTAGAGTGGGGGGGCTGTGGCTGCACTGACACCTCCTCCCACCTCATCCTTTATTCGTGCCCACCCACTGCCTCCCCAAACCTGCCCCACTCTCACTTTGCATTTGCCATTCCCATGCCTGGAACCCTTTCCCCCACTCATCCACCTGGAACACTCCTACCTGTCCCCCCTTGGTTCAGATGCCACCTCCACCGGGAAGCCTGCCCTGATTCCCTCAGGCACAGCCACTTTTATTTTCCTGTGTCCCACCACTCCCAGCAGGTTTCTCCCAGTCACCTTTCTTCACTAGGTCCTACCTGCCTAAAAGATCTTATTGAGCTCTATTTGCTGCGGCCGTAAGATGAAATGGGGAAATCCCCCAACTCCCTAGGCTCTCCAGACACAAAATGATGTTTTAGCAGTGAATATAAATGTTCAATCAATGCCTCTCATACCCTAGACATTCTGAATGACTCCCCTGGAGAGATGTCTTCCCTACCCTTGATTGAAAAGCTGCGGCAAAACATCCCTCATTGATTCAGTAAATATCTGTGAAGCCCCCTCGGTAGAAAGCACTGTGCCCAGTGCTGACCGCACAGAGTGTAAAATTGTATTAGAGAGAATTCTGTGGTCCAATGGTTAGGACTCTCTGCTTTCACTGCCAAGGGCTCGGGTTCATTGCCTGGTCAGGGAACTGAGATTCCACAAGGCATGTGGTGCAGCCAAAAAAGAAAAAGTCAGTGGTAAAATGGTATTATAATCACCTCTTCATCTGTTCAAGATGGGAAAATGCAAGGAAGGCTCCTGCCACGCTGACCGACATTGCTGTTTGGAAGCCGGCGTTACAGGGACAGAAGCCGGGCTTTCTCTCTGAACTTCATAGACAATCTCACAGCGACAGGGCCATGAAGGGGCTTTCGCCTTTCTTGCATGCATGTGTGCTAAGTCACTTCGGTCGTGTCCCACTCTGTGGGGCCCCATGGACTGTAGCCCACCAGGCTCCTCTGGCCATGGGTTTCTCCAGGCAAGAATACTGGAGTGGGTTGCCATGCCCTACTCTATGGGGTCTTGATGACCCAGGGATTGAACCTGCGTCTCTTAGGTCTCCTGCATTGGCAGGCAGGTTCTTTACCACTAGTGCCACCTGGGAAGCCCTTTAACTTTCTTAGAACTTCTCAAACATTTCTTGGTGGCTTGTTGGTGTGTCTGTTTCCCTACGAGACTGGGAGCCCCTTGGGGGACAAGGCTCTGTGTGAGTCATGCCTGCTTCCCGCCAGGGCTCGACACAGGGAAATATCTGTGAATTGAGGGCGGGACGGAGCTGAGCAGGGGCGAGAAGTTAAGTGGCCCCGGCATGCACAAGACACAGGCTGGGAAGAGAGTCAAGCCCGGGCCAGGCTGGCTGTGACTGCAGCGGGGCAGTGAGCGCAGGAGGACGTGGTGCCCACCGCGGCCGGGGCACAGGCAGCTCGGTTTCCTGCTCCTGGGCTGCCCGGGATAAACATTTGCCTGCTGGGGAAGTGAGATCACGGGGCGATGGAACTCCCAGGAAACCACCTCAGCCCAGCTTGGCACTCGCAGGGGACAGATGAAGATCAGAACTGGGGGAAGCTGGGGCAGGCAAAGTGAGAGGAGAGGGCTGGGCAGGAGGAGGCCTGGAGAATCAGGGTGCGGGCAGGACAGCGGGTGGCAGAGGGTCAGCCTGCTGCTCCTGGGGTCTGTGGAGAGTCTGGAGGCGCTGGCTGAACAGGAGCATCTGCTGCTCCTAGGGCTGATGGCCTGGCTGGGTCTGCACTAGGCTGCCCTGTCCCTCTGCCCTCCCTATAGTCTGTGTTCCTTCAACAGAGACTTTCGAGGGCCTATTTTCACACAGCCTTTGGTGATCAGAAAGCAGAAAATCAAACCAGCGAGAGAAAGAGAAGTCATGGAAGACTTCCTGGAGGCACAGGCTCCTGAGCTGGAACTTAAAGGAAGAGGAGGAGCTGACCAGATAAAGAGAGGGGGCTGACTTCCAGATAGAAAGGAGGACAGAGATTGGAGGAGCCGAGTGAGGAGCCCTGAGCCTCAGCACTGCCCAGTGAAGAGAGGTGTGTGCTGCGAGGCAAATCACAAGGGTCTCTGGTGGCTGGGGAGGGAGGGGTGCCAGAGAGGGGCAGCAGCCCCAGATCATGTGGTTACAGCTCTGGACTCCTGGGCTGGCAATGCCCCTTGAGCTCACAGTATGACCTGAGGCAGGCGAAGTCACTTCACTCCCCCAGAGCCTCAGGCATGATGAGGGTCTGTGGGTTCAAGGCGGTCGTGTTAGCACAGTGCCTGGTACCAAGGCCACGTCCGACAGACTACATGGGGCAACAGTGGCGAGCCAGGCATTGGGAGGATCTGTTTGGGAAAGTCACTATAGAACAGTGAAGCCAGATTGCTCTGTGTTGCTGAGAAGCCAGTGGCAGGAAGCGCTAAGAAGGCAGAAATGTGCTCCGTATTAAGGACAGCCCCAATAAGAGTGCTGGCCAGCAGTGGAGCCGGTCCATCAGAGGCTAACTGCTGCCAAGGGAACAGCCTCGCGGGTGCTGGACAGCTCCCTGGTGCAGACAGCACAGGCCGCCAGGGGATTCCTTGGGAAGGGGCGGAGAAAGAGGAGGATCCCAGGAAGAGTCACTGTGAGAAACTCAGGGCTGTGTGGAGTTACACAGGGTCCCTTGCTCTAAGGTTTCCTAAGGCCCTTGGCTGTCCTACAACACGGGTCACAGACTCGAATGCTATATGGAAACAAGGTGAACAGCACAGATGGGGGACACGGTAGGTGCGGAAGGAAGGGGCGCGCCAGAGAGAGCGGCCTGTCAAGAGGAGGCCTGCCGGGCTGCTACTCAGCTCCTGTCAGCCATCCTTACGGGAAGTCTGCGGGCCACTGCCAACAGTTGAACTGGCCACTGCCCCAGTTGGATTGTGTTCCCTAAAAAGATATGATGGGAATTCTAACCCCTGGTGCCTGTAACTACGACCTGGTTTGAAAACGAGGTCTTGGCAGATATGATCAAGTTAAAATGAGGTTATTAGGGTGGGCCCTAATTCAATGACTGCTGTCCTTTTACAAGGAGGGGAAACATGGACACAGAGACCGACACGCACAGAGAAGATGGCCACGCAATGACGGGGGCAGAGATTGGAGTCATCCATCTATGAGAAAGTCAGCCATTTCCCGCACCACCAGAAGCTGGAAGAAGCAAAGAGGGATTCCCCCTAGAGCCTTCACAGGGAGCCCAGCTCTACTGACACCTTGATTTTGGACTTCTGGTCTGACATGATGCATTTTGGTTGTTTTAAGCCACCCCATTTGTGATACTTTGTTGTGCCAGGCCTAGAAGCTAATATGGCCCCTCATGCATGATTCCACGTAGACCGGAAGTCTGTAGAATTGGGAGAGAGAACGTGGCATTTCCTGACCCATACGTCACGGACCTCTTTCTGAAAGAGGGTCTCACTGAATGAGCCAGGGGACATGATGTGGGGACAGTGATTCTAAGTCTCAGCCTTTCATTCGGGGCCCACACACAGGTCCTGCTCACTGAGGTGACCCCAGGTTTCCTCTGCTGTAAACTGAGGATGACGTGTCAGCCTCCCATGTGGCTGGGCCCCCTCAGCGAGGTGCACAGAAATTGGGGAGTCAGGCACTCCCATCACATGGAGGGTGTCCTCCCTCCAAGCCTTGCTCTACACCCCAATGATTGGTGGCAGAGTGTCCCAAAGCTTCCTAGGGTTGCCGGGGGACTGCCCGGCCAGGGGCTGGGGTCAGAATGGTAAATGGTACCCGGGGACCAGCCAGCATCCTGCACAGTCTCGGGTCCTCGGCCGGGGGAGGGTGCTCCCCTGGGGGCCGCCCTTACCTGTGCTGTGAGTTGGATGGGCTGGGACAGGGTGAGCTGTGGGGTTCCTGGGGGCTGGCTGGCAGACTGTGGTGGTGGCAGGTCGCCTCCCCCGGAGGAGGAGGAGGCTGGGGGCTGCGAGGTCGAGGAGGAGGAGGAGGAGGAAGAGGAGGAGGAGGTGGAGGCGGCGGCGGCGGCGGCGGCGCTGGACTGCTGCACGGCGGCGGCCAGGAGCTGGGCCTGCGCTTGCTGCAGGAGGAGCTGCTGCTGAGCCGGCATCAGGGCCGTGAGCTGCGGGGGGGCGGGGCCGGGGCGGGGCCGGAGGAGGAGCGTGGGAGGAGCAGAGAAGGCAGAGAGGGGTTAGTTGGCGCCTTGAGCCAAGCGGGTTACCAGGCAGAAGAGGCAGGCGTGGACAGAGTGACCGTGGGACTGGCGGGATACCCCAGGCCACCGTGGGTCCTGTAACAGACGGGAAGCGGCTGGCCTGTTTCCCCTCACCCCCCACATCGTCCCCCGTCCCTGTGCGCCCCGGTACTTACTCCGGCTAGCTGGCTGCCAGTCAACATGAGCTGGGCCTGGGGCAAGTGTGGCTGAGCCGGCTGCGGAGGCGGGGGTGCTGCTGGGGCTGAGTCGCCGCTGGGGTCTTCAGCCTTGATCTGGGGGGGAGAGAGGCAGGGTCCGGGACCCCAGAATGTTAAGTGGAGGCCAGAGAGAATGCCCACCTGCGAACCAAAAAGAGGGCACGTGTGTGGCAACGCCAGCCCCGCGCTGGCACGGAGAGAAGCAGACTGGGGGGCGGGGGCGAGGTCTGCAGGGGCCTGCTAACCACTCAGTTTAGCCTCAGTTTCCACATCCGTCAGAAAGGTTAACACACCTTCTGCACCCAAATTCCCAACAGGAGGGGGTCACCTTCGGAGAGTACTTTTACCCTCTTGGGGGTCAGTTCCCTATGTGTCAAATGGGAAATGACGCCTGGGGGACACAAGGGTTCTGGGTACCACATCCCTCATCTGCTTTAGCACAAAGTACATCTCTTGTCTGTCCAGTGGAACAAGACTTTGTTGGAAGAAAGGGTCTTAAGGTATTAAAGAAAAATCACCGCCTTAGAATATGGGTCACCAAGTCAAAGCCTAAAGAAATAGGCAGATGACGCAAATGGGTGATTTGGGCAGGTGTGGACGGAGTGGGCTGGAAAGAGCATGCCCGCCTGCCTTAAGGGGGGCCTAACCAGCCCCCACTCTGCTCCTACCAGTAAAATTCTAAGAAACACGGCAGGGTGTTTGCAGGCCAGACGCGGTTCAGGTCTGCCAGCTGTCAGCCTCCACCCGAGTCCGCTGAGCCCCTCCTCGTCTCTCCGTGGGGTACACAGATGCATCTGCATCCACCACGTACGACAGACCAGCTCACAGGGGTCTCCAGGTCCCTGCCTTCTTCCCCTCCCACACAAAAAGCCAGACAATGGTGGGCTGGCCTGAGAAGTCTGTTGGTAAAAGACACATGGGGTGGGGGGGTGTGGCTTGATGGGTCTCACTCTCGGGCCCAGAGGGGAATATTAGGTATCATCCTTCAGCCCAATGTCCCAACAACGTCTTGCAAAAGGAGGTCCATAGAGGGAAAGCGACCTGTGCAAGGCAACACAGTGACTTGGCGGGAGCGTGCATGGCGTTTGAGACACAGACTGAGGCTGACAGACAGACAGAGGCGGGGGAAAAGGCAAATACCGGAGAGTGAGTGCCATGCCCCAGGGGTGGGATCCAAGTGTCAGAAAGTCTAAGCGGAATGCGGAATGCGGATGCAGTGTGAAACAGCAGAATTAGAAGCCAGGGCCATGGCTGCCCTCCTGGGGAAATTAAGGGACTTCTGGAAGTCTGGTCGTCTTCTGTTTTTCGATCTGATGCTGACGACACACGTGTTCAGTTTGTGAAAATCCAGAGTTGTATGCCAAGGATCTAAGTGTGTGTCATATTTTAATGAAAGGTTTTTTAAAAACTAGGCTTTTCGGGGCTGTTTCCTTCTCTCTGGGTCTGCTAAGAAAAGTCTTCATTAGGTGCAAGGATGTCTCTAATACCTTCCAACCCTGGCTCAGCTTCCTTTCTAACAAATAAAGAACTGGTCTCAGGTTTAGACCCTACACCAGGCAAGAATCTCTGGGTAATTTTAATAATCATTGTCTTTATTTCCATGGCAAGTGATTCTGGTTTTCCATTCATGAAATTTCCATTAAAAAAAAAAAGTTTTATTTTAGCTGTTGAGAAAGCAAGCCAGTTCATGAGTTGATCATTGTTGAAGCCGAGTGACAAGTTACCTGGAGGTTTGTTTTCGTTATGGTCTTCCTTCTACTTTTGTATCTGTTTCACATTTTCCATAATAAAATTTTTTTTAATTGAACCGATTTAACAAAATTGTGATGTAAATAATTATACAGGGTGGAGTGTGCATCTGTCTGACATCCTGAGGGAAAGACTGACACAGAATGGATGCAGTGGGATGGAGCAGCAAGCGCAGGGAGTGCAGACCAGATGTGGACGGAGACCTGGTGCGGAAGGGAGCGAGGACCTTTGCTCCCCTGGCCCCCACTGGTCTCCTAGGGGAGAAGCAGGGCTGCTGTGGGGCATTCAGATGAGGGTGGGGCAGGGCTGGGGGCGGGGAGGGGGGCAATGGATGCTCTTGGCTCTGAGGGCAGAGGCCAGAGCCCAGCTTGAGATCAGAGTGAAGCTGGTCAGAGTCAGGGGCCTTCTCCCCAGGTCATGTCTGTGCACTCTGAACCGGACACCTGTCAAGAGGTCCCCCAATCTGCCCGCCCCCACTGCCGGGTTAGAGGAGACTAAGGAGCCCGGAGTGGGAGGGTGACTTTCCCACAGTCTCAAAGCACCTCCGGGCCCCCCACCCCGTCCTCCGACCACCACTGGTCAGGGTCAGGAGTCCCGCCCGGGCTCCCTCTGCCCCTGCGCCATCTTCAGGCCTCTAGATCGGCCGCCCACCACCACCAGACTGGAGGGTGAAGACCCAGGCACCAGACATCCCCTGAAGCCCAGCTGTGCCCAGCAGCAGGGCCCCATCTGGATGTGGGATTTGCTCCATCTGACCACTTCCGGCCCCCCCGCTGTCCTCTCCTGGAGCATCATCACTGGATCTGCCCTACCTGCTCCCCACTCCTGGCCTGCCCCGAGTGTGTACATTGGGGGGGTGGGGGTGGGGCGGGCCCCTGTTCGGTCAGGGAAGTTGGGATGGGGGCGGGGCCCTCAGCTTCCTGTTGTTCATCGCCCTGGGGCTCTGGGGGGGATTTCCCTGGCCACCCCCACCCCCCCAGGGAAGGGGAAGGAGCCCTGGTGAGTCACAGGCTTGGGGCGGGAGCCTGAGGGTGAGAAGGGGCGGGAGGAGTCCTGTCACCAAGGTGCCAGGCCCCGGGCCCACAGCAGGCATCTGGGACCCTCTACCAAATGTCATACCTGAGCGGTCACCCTGGCTGCTCTGACCGGGGCTTACCTTGGTGCCGGGGCCAGTCGGGGACACGGAGAACGGGGAGGTCTTATTCTGGGGGTTCTGCAAAGAGCAAGTGGGGGTGGGCGATGGGAACAGTGAGATGAAGCAACTTCTGACACCCTGCCCCTGCCCCACAGAGCTCCGCTCTGCTCCCTTCTGCCCCTCTCCCCGCTACCCATTCGCTGCCTTCTGACCTGATGGTTAGTGTCTGGTCCATTTCTTTCAGTGTCTGTAATGAGAGGGACAACGGGTGAGTTGTCACCAGCCCCCGACCCTAAAACCCCCGCCGCGCCCCTGCCTCCGCCCGCCCGTGGTAACCTCTGCCCTCCCCGCCCCATTCCCCACTTACCTGTGTGCTCTGAGGGGGAGTCCAGACCTTGCTTCTCGGCCTCCAGGGGCTTAGACATTCTTATTTCTGAGGACAGATGAGGGATGCCAGTGGGGTAAGGGTGTGGAAGCCAGTAGGGCTCTGGGGCCGCTCCCCCAACACCACCCAGCCTCTCCCCCCATACCCCGACGCTCCCTGCCACCTTGCAAGTGTCTCTTTCTGGGAGACATGCCCTCTGCTCCAGGCCCCTGCCCTCCACCGGTAGGACAGGAGAGGAGCCTCTTGGCCCCTCTGAAAGGTGGCACAGGGAGGGTCACCTCCAACCCCCTGAGAGACCTGGGGCAGGGCGGGAGGTGGGGTTGGCCCTTGGTCCTGGGGAGGCTCTGGCCGCCCGGGGTTGGGGGAGGCTGGTGATGCTCCGAAGGAGCGACTCAGCATTGGGCCTCCTCGCAGCGGCCGCCCAGGCGCCCATCCTGCCCCACCAGGTTTCGGTGAGGCATGTTTTCCACTCTGAGTAGGGCCTGGGAGGTGTGAGGGACGGCAGCATCCCCCAGGAGCAAGTCCTCAGATCTCCGGTGTGATTCAGCGCCCCAGGCCCCCTCTCCGGCCCACCACTTTCCCGTCCACTCCCCCCTCCGCCTCCCTTTCAGGCTGGGCGGCCCCGCTCTCATCTCTGTGACTCTAACTCCAACCCCATCTGCTTCTGCCCTGACCTCGTCCTCAGACCTAACCCTAGACTGCAGCCTTACCTGGGACTGCAGCCCTTAATCCAACCTGGAGCCCCCACCCTACCAACCCCATCCCACCCTACAGTCCCGCAGGCCCAGGAAATGGAAGGAGGTGGCAAACAGGGGACCCGGAGCGAGGGAAACAACCCCATGCTCTCAACGCTCCGATTCTGGTCACGGGACGGTGAGTGCTGCCAGCACAGCGCAAGATATGACTCAGAGCTCACGTTGGCAGCTGGTGCCAGCATTACCCCCATTTTACAGGGGAGGAAACTGAGGTTCCAGGCAGATGGCAGCTCCCCAAGAGCCCCGTGAGACAGCAGAGGCACTCGGGTTGGATCAGGGTCCTTGTGACTCTGGGGCTCCCGCTTCTAATCAGTATCGTTACAGTCTGATGAACCCATTCTGATCCCCTCCATCTCATCTCCACAGTGACTCCAACCCAGGCTCACCCTGACAGCCATTCAAACCCAGCCCTTCCTGGTCCTAGACTCTTAGTCTGGGTTTCTGACCGACCCATTCTCAATTTTCTTACCCGCACTGATCCCCAGCTCTCATCCAGATGGCCCAAGTCCTTCATCTGACCTTGACTCCCTGCTTGGCCTCATACCTTACTCCCGACCCTGACTCTGACCCTAACATCTCACAACTCACTCCAAATCCCCACCAAGACCCCGTTCTATCAAAGGAGCCATCCAACGCTAGCGTGCTCTGCGTCCAAGATAGTTCAAGAAGGCCAGCTAGAAAAGAGAGACCTGAAAGAGCCTCTGCAACTGAAAAAGAAGTCCAGATATTTTGCAACTGAGGGTCACTAGACAAGGAATGCCACTCTGATTTGAAATTCCTGATTAAAAAACCAGCTCAGGGCTTCCCTTGTGGCTCAGTGGTAAAGAATCTGCCTGCCAGTGCAGGGGACACGGGTTTGATCCCTGATCCAGGAAGATCCCACGCACCTCGAAGCAACTAAGCCCAGGCACCACAGCTACTGACGCCTGGGCTCTCGAGCCCGTGCTCCGCAACCACAGAAGCCACCGCAGTGAGAAGCCTGTGCGCTACAACTAGAGAGCAGCCCACGCAGCAACGAAGGCCGGGCGCCGACAAAGGGAAAGAAAAGGGAAAAAGCCAGGGTACACGCTGCTGACGCGGGTGTAAATCCATCCAAGCACAATTCAGGAAACTTAGAGAGGTGCCGCTTCCCAGCACATCTTCTGCCAGCATCCACCCAAGAGGAAGGCGCGTCCTGCCCACCACCGCCCCGGGCACATGTGTTCCGGGCAGCAGCCCTTTCCTAACCGCCGCCCGCCCCCCGTGACTGAAAACAGCTCAAGAGTCCGTTAACCGGGGACGAGTAAACACATTGGTACGTCCATACAGCGAAATACCCCACAGCCCAGAAAAGAACCAGCTCCTGCATCACACACACTGAATCTTGCAAACCTGCTGCCAAGGGAAAGACGTGAGACACAGAAGTGGACAGACAGCAGGACTCCAATTAAGGGAAATTCAGAAACAGGAACGATGACCTCAGGTGATTAAGGTCAGATTAGTGGGCACATTTTGAGGGGTGCTGACCCGAAAAGGGTGTGAAGAAGCCTTCAGAGGGTTACAAATGTCCTGGGAGGTGATCTGTTTGGTGGTTTGGGGTGGTGGTCTGTACATATGCAAAAATTCATCAAACTGTACACTTAAAACCTGAGCGTTTTACTATATGTATGTTTTCACACACAAAAAAGAAATAAAACAAGTTAATAATAATAATAAGCCAGCACATAGTCCTACTAAGGCGTAAGCTTACGAGGTTGGGGTGGGGAGCAGGTGCCCAGATGCTCCCGGAGTTCAGGCCCTGTTTCTGGGCACTGGGGAAGGGGCAATGAGTGGTTAAGGACCCTGGGACCCAGGAGGTCACAAAGGGAGCCAAGGAAGGAGTCTCCCAGCCTCCTGACCCTGGGGCATCAAGAAGCAGGAGTCCTGCCTGATCCTGGCTCTAAAACTCCCAGACTCAGCTTCTTTGGTCGCTCAGTGGCAAAGAATCCACCTGCCAAAAATCCTGTCACCTGCAGGAGACACAAGTTCAATCCCTGGTCCAGGAAGATTCCACATGCCAAGGGGCAGCTGAGTCCGTGTGCCACAACAACTGAGCCTGAGCTCTAGATCCTGGGAGCCCTAACTACCGAGGCCTGAGTCCCCTAGAGCCCGCACTCCACCACAAGGGAGGCCACTGCAATGAGAAGCCTGCGCACGGCACCTGGAGACTGGCCCCTGCTCACCGAAACTAGAGACAAGCCTGTGCAGTGACGAAGACCCAGCACAGCCAGATAAAGAATAAATAACATTTTAAAGCCAAATAAATAAATCTCCTAGCCCTTGGCCCTGCTGCAGGCAACCACAAACCCTAGAGTGGCCCTACATCCCCGCCAGCATTCTGGAAAGTCGTGCCCTGGCCGCCTCCGCAGCCCCTCCTTCCAACCAGTGACCACGCTGCCACCAGGAGCCCCTTCCCCGGCCGTGACCCCTTCCACGGTTCCCCGCCTCCTAAGAAAAGCCCAGGCTCCCCATCCTGGCCATCAGGGTGTGACCCTCGTCACCCTCCGCCGCCCATCTCTCAGCACTCATGCACCTTTCTCTTCAGTCACGCTGGCATCGCCCTCTGCTTGACGAGGGGCGGCGGGCAGGGGTCCAGGCCCTACAGGTTCTTTCCTCCCCACCTCGCCGGTGAATGCCCCTCCTGCTCACAGACCGGGGCGGCCCCAGGCCCCACTTCCACCCCAGAGGGCCCGCTCTCATCCTCGGCCTCTGCTGTGTGCTGAGCTGTAGCCCTCGACATTCCTCTCTTGGATTCCTAACCCCCAGTAACTCAGACTGCGACCGTCTTTGGAGACAGGATCTTTACAGAGGTAATGAAGTCAAAATGAGATCAGGCCCTACGTACAGATCAGGCCTAGCCTGAGGCCCTGATCCAGGATGACTGGTGTCCCCAATAAGACGACGAGACTGGGACATGGACAGGCACAGAGGGAAGACCAGGTGAGGACCCAGGGAGCCGATGCCCACCCCAAGCCAAGGAGGGAGGCCTCGGAAGAAACTAACCCTGCTGACACCTTGACCTTGGACTTCCAGCCTCCAGAATTTTGAGAAAAATAATTTCTATCGTGTAAGCCATCCCATCTGGGGGTACTTTGCTATGGCAGCCCTAGCCAACTAAGGCAGCCTCTCCTCACCAATCCAGCCCGGAGCCCGCAGGGCTGAGGTCACCTGTGCCCTTGTCCTTCCCCACTGATCAACGGACAGGCCTGGGCTGACTCACTGCTGGGTCCCCAGCATCACCCAGCTTGGCAGCCCAGGTTATGAATGTCTATCCCTCCCTGCGGCTCCCTCCGTCTCTTACTTGTTCCTGCCTCTGTCCTGCTGCCTCTCTGTCACGTAAAGAGCCTTGGCATGGGCTGGTCCCTCGGCCTGGAACGCTGTTCCCACTCTGTCTGCCTGGCGACCTCCTGCTCATCCTCAGGGCCCGGCACAGGCTCCGTCCTCCTTGAAGTCACCACCCTGATGACTTCAGGTGGGGTCTGCCCTCCTCCCTCCACCCTGGCCCCACCTCCCCATCACCGTCCTAAAGGCTGCAGCCGTCTGGGCCCCAGAATGTCTCCCCCATCAGGCTAGGAAGCCCTTGGGGCAGGGCTGACTCATCTGGGGTCCTCAACAGGACGCGTGGGTGGGATGAACAAGGGCCGCCCTGCTCTCTCCTCCAGGCCTTTGCCTCTGCTCCCCTCCCACCTGGGAAGACCCTTTCCTTCTTGGCTAGCAAACTCCTGCTCCTCTTTAAGGCCCCAGCTCCACCGTGAGGGCCTCCCGGACTGCCCAGGTGGTCAGTGCCTCTCTCATCTGGGCTCCCTTTGCTCCCAACACACCCTGACCTCCTTGGCAGTGACCTCTACCCTAGACGGTGGGCCCCTCAGGGCCCAGACTGGAGTCACCACTGCACAGTCTGGGACTCTGTCTTTGGAATGAACGAACGCAGGAAAGGATCCTCTCTCTGTGGTCATCTGATCTTCGACCCTCAGCCCCAGTCCCCCAGGGGCTCCCACCTGACCTTAAACCTTTAAGGTCACCTCCCCTCTGTAGGAATGGTGGCTGCAGAAGCAAACGTGGTTTGAGGGGAACTTTCTACCACTGTTTCCCCAATCCTGCCCCCGCCCCCAGCTCCCACACAGCCCACACACCCCTGCAGCATCAACTGGGCTGACAGCAAAATGGCCAGAGCTGCCCGTTCCCCAGGCCTCTGTCCTCCCCTCTCCTCTTCCTTCCTCGAGCCCAACCCAGGAGGAGGGTCTCATCAAACCATCCCCACCAGGGATGAACTGGGGGGGACTCCATTTACACCATGGACCCAAAGCTTCAGTGATGTCTTCATGGGGACTCACGGTATGGTGACCCTGGGGAGAAGCTTGCTGAGACCCCGTCCTGCAGGCTCTCTCGCTCCCTCTCTCTCTCAGCTCTAGACGAAGACTCACGCCCACTCCCACCTCACAGCACTCTGGCACAGTGATACGGCACAAGGTGAGACCTAAGTGTCCTCATTTTTTCAAGCCCCCTTTCAGGTGACTCTAATTTGCTCTAACGTCCCCCCCCACACACACCTTCAGAAGTACCCCGTCAAAGCCTCATTCATCTGCACAGAAAGTCTGGGTGGCTGCTTAGGGTCACCCCTCCCTCCTCCCATCGCAGGCAGCGTGTGACTTTTCAGAGGAACAGGCAGGAAAAAGCCCTGTAGGACCCAGCGGGGCCCCTCGAGTCCCACCACCCGCGGGTCAGACCCGCCCAGGGCTGCCCCGCCCCTGGGCTCACACCCGCTTGCCCGACTGCCCCAGGCCTGGGACTCTGGGTCCCCTTCGCCCTCCCCCGCCCCTCCCTCCGCGGACTTTCACTTCTCCTCTGCATTTCCCCCAGCCGGTTTTAGCAGACTTGGGCCAGCTTCTCGTTAGCACTTACCGAAAACGGGGCTAAATATAGAGGGCCCAAGGGCTGCCCCTCACCCCTCCCGGCCCCGCTTGGCCTGTCCCCTGGGTCCCCGGCCTCCAAAGCCCACTTCAAGCAAGGCTGGGGCCTGGGAGCCCCTGTGGGCTGGGTCAGCACTGCCGGGAACCTCTGCGCGCCCACTGGCCCAGCCCGGCCTCCCCGGGAGCAGCGTTTCACACCCACACCCCACAGCTGTCCTTGGGGCGGCCTCCAGGGAGTGAAACACTCCTGGGTGTCAAGGGGGAGGATGCAGACACAACAAGAGCGGTGGCCCCGCAGCTGTGCTGACAGGAGCTGCCACGGAGCGCACACACCACAGCCTCAGCCAGGCGGGGCCCCGACACGGACCGAGACCATGCAAACGCACACGGGGACAGGTGCGCAGATCCCAGACGGGAATGTGTGCAGATGGAGATGCGAGCCCAGACACAATGACACCAGCAGATATGCAAAACACACACCCAGACATGTGTGGGCACACCTGCCTGTACATACACTTGCACACCGAGTCACCCCCAAACACACACACACGCACACCAGAGTCACTCACAGACAGATGTACAGATAGACACAGATGTGCATACACACATACACACCCAGGTCACTCAGATAGACACACACCAGACATACACACACACATACACACACAGAATGAAAGAGACAGGTACACACTCACACCCAGGTCACTGAGATAAGACACACCAAGATGTACACACACAAGCTGTGCACACTCACTCAGACTCATTCAGACACACAGTTACACACTCACACACCCAGAGTCACTCACACATACAAACAGGTACACATTCACACACCCAGAGTCACTCAGACACACATACAGGTACACACTCACACACCCAGAGTCACTCACACACACAAACAGGTACACACTCACACACCCAGTGTCACTCAGACACACATACAGGTACACACTCACACACCCAGAGTCACTCAGACGCACACACAGGTACACACTCACACACCCAGTGTCACTCAGACACACATACAGGTACACACACACCCTCAGAGTCACTCAGACATACAAACAGGTACACACTCACACACCAGAGTCACTCAGACACACATACAGGTACACACACACCCCCAGAGTCACTCACACATACAAACAGGTACACACTCACACACCCAGAGTCACTCAGACACACATACAGACAGGTACACACACATTCAGAGTCTCTCAGACACACAGAGAGATACAGATGTGCATATACACACATATCCGGGTCTCTCATATAGACAAAGATGTACTTACACAGGATATGCACACACACACACAGCCCCCCCAGAGTCACTCAGATATAAAGGTAGACTCAAATGTACACACACACAGAGTCACTAAACAGACATACAGAGATGTGTACACACACACAGGTCACTCAGATAGACATACACACATGTGCACCTACTCACAGTCCTAGAGTCCCCTCCTCCTGGGAGACGGCCAGGGTGCAACCCAGAACCCAGTCCAGAGATGTGGAGCCCAAGACCGAGCAGGAGGCAAGACCTGCTCAAGACCACACATGTGTTAATTCACATCCAGGCTGGGGAGCCCAGGCAGGCCTTGCAGGCAGGGCAATTCTCTGAAAAATGCCAAGTAAAGGGTCTAACCCAGTGCCTGATAAAGCCGCCATTCCCCCCAGACAGGGAAGAGATAGTATGCACACATTATCCTGTGCAGATGCCCTGGGTCGCTGTGTCTGCACTGTACACACATGTGCACATGTGCAAACATACACACACACACATCCATAGTTGCACACACGGTCACCTCAGTAAATCATCACATCACACAGCATCCTGCAAGAAACCTTCCTTCTACCTCAGCCCCCTCCTGGCCTCCCTTGCCTACTCATACCCCTTCATCCTTCATCTCAGACCAGACATGCCCTCCTCCAGGAAGTCCTTCCTGATGCCCCATTAGCCGAACTGGGCAAGTCTTCTGGGCTCACCCAGTGCCCTGTGCCTCCTGCATCCCAGCTCTCACCCCTCTGCCTGTGCTTCCTCCCTTGTCTGGTGACAGGTCTGTCTCCGCTACGGAACTGGGCACTCCAGGAAGACAGACCCAGAACTGCCTTCTTCAGCAGTATTTCCAACATCCAGCACAGAACTGCTCCGTAAATACGTGTTGATGACGGATCACAGGACACCCGCAAACGCTGATGCACACAGACGCAGGCCAAACCAAGATTCAGCCCCACAGACACCCACAAATGGGACACATCCCCACGGTCAGAACTATAGGGCCGCAAACAAAACACCCTTGAAGTATGGACACTGGCTGGTCTAGGCCCCGCTATTACTGTATTACCTCAGTTAACTCTCCCACGCGCACCGCCTAGAGCTAACCATCATTATGCAGAGATGGACACGTTATGCCAAATGAGTCAACATGTACAAATCACTTTGTACAGCCCTTGGCGGACAATGTTGGCTCAGTCCGCTGACACTTGGTGGGGGAGGCGGTTCATAAACACACAAACATATCATAAATTTTCAGGGGTGATGAGTACCATGAAGAAAAGACAGAACAGGGTGAGGGGCTCGAGAGTGCCGGGACTGGCTGCCCGTTTAGATGGGGAAGGCAGGGGAGGCCACCAGAGAAGGGGACATCAGAGGTGAATGAAGTGAGGAAGTGAATCAAGAGAGCCTTGCCAAGGCTATCCCCACAGTGCCACACACACAGCCCCTCGCACACACAAACCTGACAGTCATATATAGAAAGCTCAGAACCACTGTTCTCACGCGCGAACACAGACGCACACACTGGGAGGTCCAGCCCCCAGGCAGTCCTGTCCCAGGATCACTCAGGTCGCCCACCCACTGGTCCTCTGTATGAGAGCCGGAGACCAGCACCCAGCTCCATCCTCCTCCCCAGGACCCCTCAGGACAAGGAGCGGCAGAGGAAGGCAGAAGAGGTCTGAAGCCCCCCAGGGCTGATGCGAAAGGGGAAAGGAAAGAGGAGCTGCGGGTGGGGACGCAGGATGGGGAGAGGGGCAGCTGCTAAGGCAGAGTCGGAGAGCAGAGGAGCAGCCAGAGAGGAAGGGCAGGCCCAGCCAGGACGACCCCAGGGTGCTGCCTGTGAGCCCCAGCCCCTTACCTGGAGCCCCCATGCTGGAGTGAACCATGCTGCCCGCCCCGCAGGGCTTGGGGAACAACTGTGTCATCTCCCCGCCCTCTCTGGGGGCCAAGCCCTCGCTGCCGGAAGTCACCCAGGGAGGAAACCGCAGGGTCCGCCCCCTTCGGAAGGGAAAATACCCGTGCCCGAAGGCCCACCCCAGCCGGCAGCGGACCCCAAATCAAGCGTGTGTGTGTGCTGGGGAAGTGGGGGTTGGGGGGGGTAGAACGCAGGGAGGCTGGAAGAACTGACTCTGCAGCTATGCCCCCTGGAGGTGTCCCCAGCCCCTCTGCCGCCTCCACCTGGCCGGCACATCTGGAGCAGGGCTTGTGGGTCTGGGAGAGAAGGTGGACCCCAAACACCGACACTAAAACACTGGCTAGGAGTTTGGGGAGGGCCTTTCCCAATGCTAGGCCCTGCCTGTCACACCTGACAGGCATCATCTCTGAAGGTGCTATTTGCCCCCATTTTACAGACAAAGACTGAGGACCAGAGCAGTGAGGTGGCCTCTCTAAGGGCTCAGAGGCAAGAAGCGTTGACGCCAAGAAGCAGGGCAGGAGGAGGCTTCCGCAGACTGGCCAGCGGGGAACCCAGTCGCGCCTCTGCCCGCAGGTGAGGCGTCCGCGGCCACCACTGGGAGAAGAGGTACCCGTGGGTAGTGGCTGGACTGGCGGCAGGGCCGGGCCTTGCCCTGAAGCGGCAGGAGGTCCGCCAGGGGGCAAAGCGGGCGCCGGAGGTGGCTGGGGTGGAGGGAAGTACCGGGTCCCAGGGCCACGGACTGGCCCCTTCGCGCTGCGGCGCTCGCGGTCCAACGCTTCCCTCCCTGCCCGCCAGAGGGCGGCAGCGCACAGCCAATGGGACAGAGGGCGGGGCCGGCTGCGGAGGAGGCGCCCCGCCCTCCGCCCCTCCCCTTCCCCCGCCCGCCCCCGCGCGCACACCTGCGAGGGTCACACAAAGGCGCAGGACTCCCCGCGCGCGGCGGCGCAGACAAAGGCGCGGCCGAACCCGCTGCCCTCTTCCTCCCCGCGCGCGGCCCGAGGCTGCCGGGCCGCCTGGTGCCTCCAAACAGCCCACCTGCTCGCTCCGAGCCCTGTGGGGCTCGCTGTGCCCCTACGCTGAGGGCCCCCCCCCGCCGCTAGAGCACGCGCGCGCACAAGGACGGCTGGACTCATATACACACACTCAAGTGTTTCTACACAGGGACCCCAGCACATCACACACACGTGTGCACATCTAGACACATGGAAACACTCCTTGGTGCCCAGGCCCTGACAACGCTCCCTACTAACACTACCCGAGTGTGCCCAGAACCCTCTGCTCTGTCATGCAGGCACAGGGGCATGTCTATACAAGTGTACCCAGGCATACCGTGTATGCCCACGTTCACACCCAAGCACACTCACGCAGGTTACGACACACAGGCAGACCTTCAAGAGTGCCTTTCTGCCTGTACACAGGCCCTGTGCGGCCCAGACAACGCCCAGGCAGGCAGGCCCACTCCAGGAGAATGATGGTGGTCCTTACATCTGCACAGAGGGGACAGTGGCCCCACCAACTACACTCATAACATTCCGTATTGTGAAGGCCATTCCTCCGAGCAGATTAGGAGACCCTGCAGCATCCGCTGGCTTCACCTCAGACCTCCTGCCTCCGGGCCCACCTCTTTACCTCTCTCTCTCTCTCAGATGGCAGGATTTCTCTACAGGCAGGCCAGGCATCTGGTGGATGATGGCACTGGAGCCTTGTCTTGAAGCTGCATTTGCCCACTAAACTCTATTTAGGATTTATGTTTTGGAAGACTTGGAAATGAGGGTAATAAGGACTTTATAGAGGGAGCAAAACCTCACCAAAACACCCCCCATGCTCCACAGTCAACAGCATCCTTGTCAAGAGGGAGCTCCGGGTGGTAACTCAGAGCAGGGAGAGATGCACCCCCCTGTTTCCGGTGCTGCCCTCCCAGGCCTGCGGCTGAGAGGTGGAGCTGGCGACAGCCTTTCATGCCCACCTACCCGTGGTGGGTGAAATCATCCCACACCTCTTGCCTCTCAAACTGACTCCACTATTATCGCCTCTGGCAGACCAGAATTGAGTCCCTGAGCTAGAATCGAGGCATCTTGAAGAAGAATGGGCCTGAGACTTCCACCTGCCCAGGAGAGGACAAAGGGGCTGAATTAGGGGCATGCTGGGTGGGCAGGGCCTGGCAGCCAGGAACGGGGAGGCCCAGGCATGGGAGATGGTGGCCGTTTAGCTGGAGAAGAGGCCTCAAACCAAGCTGAGCCAGGCAGGTAGGGCCTGGGAGCTGGGGAGCAGTGGGGGCCGCTGAGGGTGCAGGGAGCCTGGGAGGGAGGCGGCGCAGGGGAGACCAGGCTGGGCTCAGGGCTGAGCGGTAATTAAAGGAGACGCAGGGGGCTCCCCAGGGCCAGCGGGGCTGGTAACTGACACGCGGGCCCCATTGCTCCGCTCATATTTCTCACCGGATCGATACGTTTGACTCCCGACAAGACAATAATCGCTTGTACGCGGCCGGCGAGTCGATCAAATACATTATTAGAGCGAGGTCCCCTGGGGGCCCGGCGGGGAGTGGTGGGGGGAGCAGCCAGCCCACCGGGGACAGCAGAGCGAGATTCTTCACCCCTCAGGGCCCCCAACCATGGCCTCTTCCTCTTGGCTGCCCCTGGGGACCCTCTCTGTGGCTTGGCTCCCCAGCCTCTTCCCGCATCCCGCTGTGTCTGGCGACCTCTTCGCTCAGCCCCCGCCTGCGTCCCTGCTCTGCGTGGGGTCCCCCATCCAGGTCCCTGCTCTGTGTGGGGACCCGAGCAGGGTTTCCCTGAGTGCTGCCGCATTTCTGGGGCTCTAGCATGTAGGAGCTCAGAGAGGGCCCCAGGCTGCAGGAGACAAGGAGACCGGGTTGCCTGTGAGTCGACAGCCGAGTCAGAAGGCGAGCTCAGGTCTGAGATTCATCGACATTAACCTCTCTTTGCATCTCAGCGTTCTGCCTTCAGCAGAGCCCAATGAGGGCCGCCTCTGCGTGGTGAGGCAGGTCAGGGTGGGGGAACGGTCAGGGAAAGCTGACTTAGGGACCCAGACACAGAGGAAAGCAGGATGAGGGGTGGCAGACAGACACAGACCAACGTATGTCTGGCTGGTCCTGCTGCAGGGTCGTGCAATCCTCCCAGTAAGCCCTCCAATACTCTGGAATCAACCCCCCCCCTCCCCAGGCACTGTCTGTCCACCTCTTCCTGACTTCCGGGCTCAAGCCTTCGTTTCCTGTTTACACACCTCCTTCATCCTCAGCCATGCCCTCAGAGCTGCACAGAAACAGACAGAAAGTCAGATCTGGACTGCGGGCCACAGTTTGCCAACCCCAGGCTGAGACCATTTACCTGCAGTATAATCAGTGATGTTTGTTTGATGTTATTTAATTCTAAGTCGTGTCCAAGTCTTTTTGTGACCCCATGGGCTATAGCCCTCCAGGTTCCTCTGTCCATGGAATTTTCCAGGCAAGAATACTGGAGTGGATTGCCATTTCCTTCTCCAGGGGATCTTCCCAGCCCAGGGATCGAACCCATGTCTCAGGCATTGGAAGGTAGATTCTTTACCACTGTGCCACCTGGGAAGCCCCCAAACTTTTCCTACGTGTCCCTTACAGCCAAGCTGTGAGCTGAGGGCTGAGGACCTAGAAGAGAACTAGATCTGAAATCTGCCCTCAGGGAGCTCATAGTCCAAGAGGAAGACTGGATTTGATAGAAGTTTTCTGATATTCCATAACTGACTCAGAAAGTAGGCAATAAATGCTAGTCAAAGATGAATCCCAAGACATAGACGAGGCTGGATTTGATGTTGTAGGTGGAAAGATTCTGAGCATGAAGAGTCTGTATAAGTGAGGTCCACTGGGGACTGGTGTGAGACCAGACTGGTGGGTAGAAGCTGGAGAAGATGACCAGAGGAGAGGCTGGGACAGTGGTCTAGACAACAGGAGAGAATGGGGCCATGAGGATGCAGATGAGAGTATGAGTTTGAGTGAGAGTCTTGAGGACTTTGGTGGACTTGCAAGCAGGCAGCTGAGCAGGGTGGATGGGTGGGTGCTCAGGCCATCACTGATGGACAGTGGGAAAGGGAGCAGATTTGGGGAAAATGCTTAGGTCAGTGCTGGGGATTGGGGGGTGGGGGGAGATCAGCAAGGCCTATGCAACAGGAAGCCAGCAGATGCTGAATAAATTCACATCGACACAAACACTCCTCATGCATCTCCTGCCCACCACCAGTTTTCCCAGACCCACCAGAAATCCCAGGAATTCACCACACACAAAAAGAAATCAGGAAGCATCATGGTACAGCCCAAAAAAGATAAAAGTCAGAAGACCAACAGGTCCCCATTCTGAACCTGACCATCTGGTGGCCCAAGGCCAGCCCCCCCAGCACTCTCTGGGCCTCCGTTTCCCCACCTAAAAGTGGGAGGTGGGCTGGAGGAGCACTCTAAGACTTCATCCAGCTGTTAACATTCTGTGGCTTGAAAGGGACAAGAACAGGCAAGATGGACCGATGGCTCCACTAGCAGCCACATTCACACAGCTAGCCTGGGTGGACCCTGAGTCTCTCTGACCCCAAAGCCTGCGCCTAGACTGCTGTCTTGGGCTTGCGGCTCCTCACTTGGGCTTGTACGTGTCCCAGGCTGTAGGCTGTCCCGGAACAGACCCACCAGGACATCCGAAGAGGCAGGTGCCTGGCCCTGGGCCTGACCTGAAGAGGCTCTGCCCTGGGCAGAGGTGCCCCCGCCCACCCCAGGCTGCAGACTACTCCAGCCCAGACCTCCTGCTCACCAGCACCAGCACCAGCACTGACTGCAGGCTGATGGCGCTTTCCTTCCTCCCAGCCCAGGGAGCTGTCCAAAGGCTGAAATGCAAGGGCCCTCGGAGTGGTACGGAAGCCCTCCAGTAACCCGCTGCTGCCTCCAGGAAAGCCCAGCCCCCTCACCATGGATGGCCTCCAGGCACCTGCGGAACTTCACTTCTAACGAGAGCACTGTGTGCCTGCCACACCAGAGAAAGCCGAGTCTGTCCCTACTTGGGGCCTCTGACCTTGCTGACACCTCCCCTAGAACACTGTTCCCCATCTCGTCCCTTTCCTCTGACCCTTTAGGACTTAGCTCAAAGGCCGCCTCCTTCCAGAAGCCCTCCCTCAGCCACCCTCCACTCCAGTTATTGTTCAGTCACTAAGTAGTGTCCGACTCTGCAATCCCATGGACTGCAGCATGCCAGGCTTCCCTGTCCATCACTGTCTCCCGGCGTTTGCTCAGACTCATGTCCCTTGAGTCAGTGGCCAGTTTTGTTTTCTTTGTAGCGCTCTCTGGAACTCAGGCACTGTCACCTTGCCTTACTGTTTCCCCCTCTGAAATGTAAGCTCTCTGAAAGCAGGTGCTTTTTTTGGTCTTCTCTTCTGCAGTATGCCCTTCTGAAAGGGACACACCATGTGCTTAGATCCTATTTGTTGAATGAATGGATCCTTCCAGGCTCCCACAGCCCACAGAATGAAATCCAGGGCTGGCCTTCCAAGCTCAAGTGGACATGGGCCTCTGCCAGTCTCCACGGGCAAATTGCCTTCAGAGCTCACCTTCTTCCTCTGGGTTCGGCAACTTGGGGTTCCCTATGTACCCATCCTCCGAGCTTCCTGTGTTTGCTGGGCAAGTTCTACTGGCCTCTATAGCCTCGGCTCAAACCTCTCCTCTCTGGAAGCTGTCTCTGACTCCACAGGAGGCCTATTTAATAGTGATGGCCTGTCTTCCCATAGTTCAGGCATCTTGGGCTTAGCACTAATCGTACTGCATTGAAATTACTTCCCAATGAGGCTGCCCTCACAGCGCAGGGCTGGAGGGCAGGGTGGGGTTTCATTCATTTTTGTAGAATGGAGTCCAGCACTGGTCTGCAGATAAGCCCCGTTGAATCAGGACATCTGCCCTGTAGACTGACACTTTATAGAGCTGGATGTACGCACTAGCGCTTCCCAGGTGGCGCTAGTGGTAAAGAACCCGCCTGCCAGTGCAGGAGACATAAGAGATTCGGGTTTGATCCCTGGGTCGGAAAGATACCCTGGAGAAGGAAATGGCAACCCACTCCAGCATTCTTGCCTGAAGAATCTCATGGGCAGAGGAGCCTGGCAGGCTACAGTCCATGGGGTCACAAAGAGTTGGACACTACTGAAGCAACTTAGCACGCAAGCACTGATCTGGGAGTTAAACATTTGAAAGCGTGGAAACTGGTTTTTCCATTCACTTGCTGTATGACCCTGGGCAGGTGATTTCACCTCTCTGAGCCTCTGAGGATCCTTATCTTTGAAATGAGGGCAGTAACATGGGCTGATCAGTGGTAAAGAATTCACCTGTCAAAGCAGGAGATGCACGAGACCCAAGTTTGGATCCCTGGGTCAGGAAGATCCCCTGGAGAAGGAAATGGCAAACCACTCCAGTATTCTTCCCTGGGAAATCCCATGGACAGAGGAGCCTGGCGGGTTACAGTCCGTGGGACAGCAGAGTCAGACACGACTGAGCATGCACACAACGTGGGCTGACAGGAACTTCATTAATCTTTTTTTTTTTTCTTTTGTTTTTAATGGTTCCTTGTGCAATATAGTAGGACCCTGTTATGGGTAATCTTAAATATAATACTGACTGCCATGCACAAGGAGTTCAAAAAGTTCACAAAGGGTTTATCACACCGAAGTTTGAAATAGAGAAAATCAGAAATAACACAGAATGCTACCATAGGACAGTAGCTAAATTAAGTGTAGCATATTCATACTCAGGAACAGTACATGATCATGAGAGATGATGGAACCGATCTATGAATATGGACATGGAAAGTTCTCCAAGACTCTGCTGAATGCAAAGGCAAGCTGCAGAATGATTTACACAACTTAATATTATTGATGTAAAACACATACCAAAACCTCTATGTATTTTCTATGAGTGTGCAGGTATTGACAAATGCAGAGAAAAGGCCCAAAGGGTAACTAATCAGCTAATGACAACTACCTCTGGTGAGTGGACCAGAAGTGGGAAAGTGCATGTGTGTGTGTGTGCATGTGTGCATGCTCAGTTGTGTCTGACTCTTTACAACCCCACGAACTGTAGCCCACCAGGCTCCTGTGTCCATGGGGTTCTCCAAGCAAGAATACTGGAGTGGGTTGCCATTTCCTCCTCCAGGGGATCTTCCTGACCCAGGGATCGAACCCACGTCTTTTGTGTCTCCTGTGTTGGCAGACAGGTTCTTTACCACTGAGCAGCCTGGGAAGCCCCCTGGGAAAGCAGAATGGACTCAAAAGGGATTTTTTAAAGATTTTTTTTTATATGGACCATTTTCAAAGTTTTTACTGAATTTGTTACAATATTGCTTTTGTTTTATGTTTTTGGGGGGTTTATGTGGGATTTTAGATCCCCAACCAAGGATGGAACCCCCATACCCTGCATTGGAAGGTGGAGTCTTAACCACTGGACCACCAGGGAAGTCCCTCAAATGAGGTTTTAACCTTTTCTGTTATGGTTTTGGTTTTTATAATGAGATTATATTCATTTTTGAATTAACATTCGACTATGAGTTACAGGTAGCAAACTATAAAGTGAAACAAAGGACTGATTATCCCCCACAGTGAGGAAAGTGGTCACCTCCAGCAGGGAGGGAGGGACAGGGTGGGGGGGCGGATCCTGAGCTCTGGCTGCCTCCTGTATACAGACCTAGGTGGCGATCCCACAGATGTTCACTTGATAAAGATTGATTCAACTGTACATTGATGACTCTCTCACATAACTGTGCTTCCTGCAGGCAGGGGCCAATTCCCACTCATTTTGGTATCGTCTGCTCTGCACCCCTAGTTCACTGCCCAGAAGCAGATGTTAATAAAAGGCCAGATTCGGTAGGGTGCGCCCCAGGCTGCTAGAGCTCCAAGGGGCCAAGGCTGCTGTCCAGGGTACTAAAGTCCAAAGCCTGGGAAGCCTCAGGGAGGCCGGCCAACAAAGACAGCTTCCAGACCCGTTATCCTAATTGGCCACTCTGCTACCTGGCTCCTGCTCGCCTCTAACACATCACCTTCCATTGCTCCCCAGGCCTTCCCAGGTGGCGCTAGTGGTAAGGAACCTGCCTGCCAATGCAAGAGACATAAGAGACGTGGGTTCAATTCTTGGATTGCAAAGATCCCCTGAAGGAGGACATGGCAAACCACTCCAGTACTCTTGCCTGGAGAATCCCATGGAACAGAGGAGCCTGGTGGGCTACAGTCCATGGGTCACAAGGAGTCAGATACGACTGAACCGAGCACGCAGGCGCACACACCCGTCGCTCCTTGCCATTCGCTCGCATCCTCCAGGCTGAAGCTCCCATGTGCCTCAGGACCTTTGCTCGCTCTCTCCCTGCTGGCTGGTGCCGTCTTTGCCCAGGTATGGTGGTGGAGCACGCCGCTTATTCCAGCAGTCCACTGACACATCCTCTCCACGGAGAAGTCTTTTTGATCATCCCAACCCACACAGCCTTTCCCCTCGTCATCACTCTCCACCTTTCACCGGGCAGCATTTTCTTCCAGCACTTGTCACTGACATTCGAGTTTCTGTGTGTGCATGTGCTTGTTTATCACCCATCTCCGCCCACTTGAATGTTCACGCTGGGAGGACAGGGGGCAGGTCTGTTCTGTTCGGTCTCACCCTCCTATTTAAAAGGGCCTCGGGTGCACAAAATGGCATTAATCATAACCCACGGTTCATGGCTTTCTCCCATCACTGAGATGGGCAGAGCCCTCTTCCAGTCTTTATTTGCTTGTTTATTTAACTTATATTTAATAAATTATGTGGACACATTATGATGTCTTCACGTAAAACCACCACTCACCATACAGGCTAGACCTGTGACAAGTCACATTGACTCTGACGTGTGCACTGCTGTGTCCCCTGTGCCTGCCACCGAGGAGGATCTGTTTGCTGCAGGATGATAAGGGGCACCACGCAAAAGGAAGCTCACAGGAGCGCCCGCATGGCCTCACGAGGAGGGGAGAAGAAACCAAAGGCCATGCCCTCCCGTAAGCTCCCCTCTCCTCCCTGCAGTTCCCACCCCTTCGTTCAACCTAGCCAAAGTTTCGTCAAGACAGTTCAATCCCACACCCTCACGGATGGCCCACTGTGCCAGACCCTGTGCCTAGAACTGGGGACACAGAGGGACTTCCCTGGTGGTCCAGTGGCTATAACTCTGAGTTCCCAATGCAGGGGACCCAAGTTTGATCCCTGGTCAGGGAACTAGATCCCACATGCCGCAACTAAGAAGTCTGCGTGTCACAACTAAAGGTTCTGCATGTCACAACAAAGATCAAAGATCCCGCATGCCGCAACGAAGACTTGGTGCAGCCAAATAAAAAAATATTTAAAAAAGAGAGACAGAGTTGGTTGGTGGTTTAGTTGCTCAGTCATGTCCGACTCTTTGTGATCCCATGGACTGTAGCCCGCCAGGCTCCTCTGTCCACGGGATTTCCCAGACAAGAATGCCAGAGTGGGTTGTCATTTTCTTCTCCAGGGGATCTTCTCGACCCAGGGATCGAACCTGGGTCTCCCACATTGCGGGCAGATTCGCAGATTCTTTACTGACTAAGCCACCAGGGAAGCTCGAGAGAGCTGAGGACACTGGGACAATCAGCCTTGGCCACGCACCTGAGCATTCTCAAACCTCCTGCTGCTCTCCCCTCCCCCCACATCCCGCCTCTTCAGGGTCCCACGATTATCATAAGTTATAAGAGCAGCTACCCAGAGACACTTGTTCCACAAGGCCACAGGCTCTGTGTGTCCTCTCTTGGCATCTTCCCAGAGATCCAATAAAGCAGGTGCTGTTATTACCCCCCTCTTTTCAGACGCGCACCCTGAAGTGGACTGGAGCCGGCAGGTCAGTTCCAGAGCCTGGCTCTCCTTACCACCAGGCACGCTGCCTGTGTGATCGTGTGTGTCCTTCTCCCCTCGAAAATCCGGGAGGTCCTAGGCCTCCTGTATCTCTGCAAAAAAGCAACTGAGGATGATGGAAAATGTGTCAACTTTGAAGTCATGGAACAAGTGGTCAGGTCCCAGCTGCAGAACTCAGGGAGGCATGGGTGGGGGGCAGGGGTGTCACCTGGCCCAGGTATTATATTCACGAAGGGCCTCATTAACCAAGATGAGCATTTTTTATTTTACAGTTGGGTGCCACTGCCAAACCACATCAGCTGTAGGACGTGCTGAATTTTGTTCTAATAAATCCTGAAATGACCTTGGAAATACCAGTTGGTTGGCACTTTGTTGTTGTTGTTGCTTAGAGCCCAGCCTGTAGCTCCATTTTGGCTTTCTTTCATTCTCAGCATCCTGGGAGGCTCAAAAATGAGAAGTGGCCTGGCCTCTCTCAGACTCTGTGGAGCCTGCTGAGTCCTTGCTGTGTGACTTCAGGCAAACCACTCAACCTCTCTGTGCCTCTTCCAGAACTGTGTGGTCTCTGGGCAGCATCTGCAGAGGGCCCTGCTTCACAAACATTTTAACTCGATGGAATCAGGTTGACCCAGACCGTATGAAACATATTCCCTGCCATCATGGAAGCAAACTTCGAGCTCTGGACACTTGAAGTGAAGGATCTTGGGAGAAGGGTTTCTTGTGTGATAATCATTTACCAGTTTACCGGCTTTCCAGGTGGTGCTAGTGGTAAATAATCCACCTGCCAATAAGGAGACGGAGAGACACAAGTTCGATACCTGGAGGAGGGCGTGGCAGTCCACTCCAGTATTCTTGCCTGGAGAATCCCAATGGACAGAAAAGCCTGGCAGGCTACAGTCCTTGCGGCCACAAAGAGTCAGACATAAGTGACTGAGCACACACACACAACCACCATTTGCTGAGGTGGAGGACAGTTCCTAGAAGAGCTCAGGGACAGGGAATCAAGAGTTCTGTTTTAGACGATTCAAGGTGAAACCCTGAACTACAGTTAGAAGCACTTTCCATGTATCTTCTCATTGAATCTTCACGCTCTCCAAGGAGAAACCATTGTCACCATGCCCATTTTACAGATGAAAGAACTGATGCTCTGCCAGGTTGAATCATGTGCCTGGGGTCCCCCAGATGGAACCAGGAACAGCATCCAGGCAGGTGGACTCCCCTTCCTCCCCAGACCCCTGCCAGCTCTTCCCTTTAGTGTGGCAGGAAACACTGGGCTTGGACCTGGGTTGGCCACCTGAGACAGTTACATGCCTCCCATCCCTGGCCCAGGAGGGCCTCCTGCCAATATGAGCCATTCCCTAAAAGTTATCGTGCTGGTGACCCACCTTGAGTCACAGCAAGTCTGGGCTGCACACTGAACCATGTCTCTGGGCCCTGGTCCATTCTCCAGGCTCACACATCTTCAGACCTGCTCACTCCCTGCTCACCTCCTTCCTGGAGTCTCCCCGGGGAAGCCCTCTCACTCACTTCCATGGATGACCTCTTTCTAACCTTGGACTCCCCATCAGTGCCCAAGACACCAGGCACTTTGAGGTGTGTGTGGAGAACATCAAACGGATACACTCAAGGTCTCTGCCTCCGAGAGGCTTCCCCAGAGGAAAGCAGCGCCTGTCTGGTGAGAGGAAATCTCAGGTGTGTGCTGTGTCAGACCCTCGCTCTGCCCGACCAGCTGTGTGACCTCAGGTCAGCAACCCCACTTCTCTGAGCCTTGCCATTGGCACAGTTTCAAAGGTTCTCCCCATTGCTCCACTTGCCCGGGCCACCACCATCTCTGGCCCTGGTGACATCAGCAGCCTCCTTCCTGCTGGTCTCTGGGCATCCACGCTGGACTCTGATAGTCTCGTCTGCCCCCTTGCACCCAGAAAGGGTCTTTCTGCAATTTAATCAGGCTGGTTGCCCCCTTGCTTCAGGCTTTTCAGAGACCTCTCTCCTTTGGGGAATAAACCCCAAACCTCTTAATCCAGGAATTCTCTGGCGGTCCAGGGGTTAGGACTCCGCGCTTTCACTGTCAAGGACGCGAGTTCAGTCCCTGGTCAGAGAAATATGATCCCGCAAGCCATGCATGGTGGCCAAAACAAAAACGAAAACCTAAACCAGAAAACAAGCCCTAGTTCAGCCTAGAGTCCTGTGTGATCTGGCCTCTGCCAAACACTCTCCCCTCTCCCCCCACCACTCTCCCCTTCTCCTATCCTGCTCTAAGCCTCACCACTTCCTCTGTGCTCCTCAAACCAAGCTCTTTCTGACCCCAGGCCCTTTGCATGTGCTGGTTTCTCTTCCTCGAATGCTCTCTGCCTGGTTAAATCCTATTCATCTTTCAAGGCTCAGCTTAAACGTCCTGCCCTCTCTGTGTGGGCTCCCTATTCTTGTCTCTCCTTTAGGGGACTTTATCACAATTTCTGCTTTTGCATTTAACCAATATTTACAGTTAAAGATCTGTCTCCTCTCTGTTTGTCGACTCTGTGGACATCAGCTGTGCCAGTTTTGTTTACTTCTTTATCTGCAAGGGCTTGGCACAGAGAAAGTGCTCAGACAAAAGAATCGTTTATGGGGATGAGGACCTGAAGCAGAGGACTTGAGTCTTCTGAGCCTCAGTTTCTCCTTCTGTCAAATCAATACAATAATGCCTCCCAGGACTTCCCTGGCGGTTCAGCAGTTAAGACACCGTGCTTCTACTACAGGGGGCAAGGGCTCAGTCCCTGGTCAGGAAACTAAGACCCCCATATGCCGTGCAATGTAGCCAAAAAAAAAAGTTATATATACTTTTTGTGTGTGTATATATATGTGTGTATACACATATATATATGAATCCTATTCATATATATATGAATAGGATTTAACCAGGCAGAGAGCATTCGAGGAAGAGAAACCAGCACATGCAAAGGGCCTGGGGTCAGAAAGAGCTTGGTTTGAGGAGCACAGAGGTAGTGGTGAGGATTCCAAGAGACAAAAAATATTGACAGTGTTTTGGGGGAAAAAAAAGAGACAAAACTAGGCATGAGATGTTGTTGTTTAGTCTCTAAGTCGTGTCTGACTCTTTTGCGACCCTGTGGACTGTAGCCTGCCAGACTCCTCTGTCTGTGGGACCTCCCAGGCAAGAATACTGGAGTGGGTTGCCATTTCCTTCTCCAGGGGATCTTCCCAACCCAGGGATCAAACCCACATCTCCTGCTTGGCAGGGAGATTCTTTATCGCTGAGCCACTTGGGAAAATACCCTTCAAAGATAAAAGCTTGAAAGAGCTGGAACCTAGAGGATGGGCCAGGATCGGAGAAGAACAAGAGAGGAGGGCATGGCCATTTGTCAAGTAACCTTGTCTGCCAGGCATTTTACAGCTCCTCGTTCTCTGGCTCTTACGAGATGGTGGCTCCGACCCAGAGGAGGAAGTCCAAGTTCAGAGAGGAGAAGCCACCTTCCCAGGGTGTCCCAGCAAGTCCATGGCAGAGCTGGGGCTTGAGCCCTCACATCAGGCTGCTGGGTTTCCCACGCACCTCCAACAAAGCTTGACCCCTCACAGCGTTCTGTTTTGTTTTTTGCCTGGACTGCAGGGCATGTGGGAACGTGGAACTTTAGTTCCCTGACCAGGGGTTGAACCAATGGCCCCTGCCGTGGAAGCATGAAATCCTAACCACTGCGGCAGGGAGGTCCCTGCAGTGAGTTCTTGACCAACATTTGTGGGGTTGGACCAATGGAGAGGGTCTAAATGGCAGTCCTGGCTCTGCCACTCACTGGCTGGTGATCTTGGGTGAGCCACTTTCCTTCCCTGAGCCTCAGTGTCCCCATCCGCAAAATGGGAATAATGCATGCCCCACCATCTGATGGGGATCCGGCAAGAGCCTGAAGGCCAGGTGTGTAGCACGCAGTATGTGGTCCATGAGCAGCTGTTACCGTGTTGCTCTTCCACGTGAGGGGACCGCGTGAGCAAAGCCTGGGGGCAGATTTGGGAAATGATGAGAGGCCAGTGGGGACAAGGTCACCAGAAAGGTTCTCTCAAAGGAGGGGCATCTGGAACCGGACTCCCAAGTCTGCGCTGGCTGTGGAGGCGGGAACCAGGAAATGGTGGAGAGGGCCTTTTGATCTGCCCCTCTCCACCCTCCACCCCCAGCCCACCCCCCCAACTCTTTCCAGGTTTCCCAGGCCTTCACACCTCAGTCACCTGTAAACCTCATCTCCGTCCCAGGGCCCAGGCCGGCTCCAGCACAGGGGGCCCGGCCTCCCTCACGGGATCTTCCTCTCTTCTGTTAGGGAGGTTCTTTACTAGTCGGGAAACTAGCATCTGAAGATAATACCAAATAACTCATCATGGTGAAAAGTAAGAGGTGTTTTATGCATAAGCAAGCACATGACATGTGAGGAGGTACACGTGCACATCCATCACCCTTTACACCAAACTGCCTGGTACCACGTGCCAGAGGGACTGACAGTGAGCTCCTTCCTCCCCTTGGCAAACGGGGTCACTGTGAGACCCCGGGGTCAGAGTTGGGGGGGGAATGTAAGCAATGCCCTAATGTAGGGATGCGATGAAGGGCAGGTCACCAAGTCCTCAGTGGAGGGTGGAGGCTTGGCAAGGAGACCGGGGGTCGTCTCAGAGTCTTCCTCCTCCCCAGAGTCCCCCGCCTTCCCATGGATTCAACCCACAGGTGTCTGAATCTCTTTGCTCTCTCCCTGCCACCTGTAGCCCTAGCTCCCGCTCTGCCCCACCTCCCGGCCATCTCCTTTCCCTCCCTCCCTCTCTCCTCTGGCCTATACATGGTGCAGGTCCTTCCTCACTGGCTTCACACATATCTCCGGAACCCCATCCGGGCAAAGACCCTGATCTGGGGACAAGTGAGGCAGCCCCTGATTGCCAGAGTTGACAGGGGAGGTGGGCTGGGGGTTATGCCCTGCACTGCTCCCTAAGGCGCCACCCTGGTGTGGTCGACCCCCTGCCCAGACCAAGAGTGAAAAGCCTGGCATCCCAGGTTCTCTTCAGCTCACGTTCCCCGGCTGCCAGGAGAAGGGAGAGAGCAGGCTTGCAGTCTTGAGATGCCATCGTGGGGGCACCTGCATGGACGGATGACCATGCCCCCCAGTGGAAGGATTCGGTCCCCCACCCTGCCCCCTCCCCAGAGAACCCCAGGCCTTTGCGGCACGGGTTTTCCACGGGAGGGGCCTAAGTGCCCTCTGAGCAGCGTTTTTCAGGGGCAAACCAAGGTTCAGAGCAGGCAAGTAGCTGAAGCCCAGGCCATCTCTGCAGCCCGTCTCTGGAGAACCGGGTTCTCCAGCTCCATCTCTGCAGGTGTAGACAGGGCCAGCCTGCCCGCAAAGAGAAAGAGAGGGCTGAGCCCTGTTGCCCCGGCCTTCTGCTGCCTCTCCAGGACCTGGGCCTCTGTTTCTTTTCTCAGCCATGGGAGGGGAGGTAACCCAAGAGAGACTGAAATGAGAGGGGGACACAGGGGTCGGGTGGGACAAGAAAGGTAAAAGCAGGGAGTCAGGCAGAGTAAGAGAGGTGCGGGGAGGAGCCGCTGGACGGGATGGGTGGAACCGAGAAGAGTGTGGTTGCTTACATCCCCGGGGGGAGAGGTGACAGAAAAGAGAGTCAGAGACAGAGAGATGCAGAGACAGAGACAGAGATGGGGAAAGCGGAGAGAGGGACAAAGAGAGAACAGAGAGCAGGAGGAGGAAGGGCGGCCAGGGTGGGGCCACCGGGGCCTTCTGCAAATTGCTTCGCTGACACCCGCTCCTCTGGCCCTCACACCGTGGTCCTGTGGGGTGTGTGGCGCTGTCCCCAGAGCCTGAAGGGGCCGAGGCGGCTGTGTGTGTGAGGGATTCCAACCCCAGCCTGTTTCCCCTGCCCGCAGAGGCAGGGGCTGGAGGGACAGGGGCCCAGGTTCAGTGTGGAGGGAGCAGAGCTGACCCTGGAGGACCACGATGGCGCAAGAGGGGGGCAGGAGCCTGAGGGGCCGGGCCTGTCCCCCACCTGTTCTCAGCCGTCCCCTGCCTTCTGCTGCCCGGACTTCTGCCCATGGCTCCCTCAACCTGTGGCCACCAGCTCCCCACCTGTCCGCCCCGACAGCCTCCTGTCCATCCCCGTGCCCCCCAGACCACTCTACCTGAGCCCACCTTTCTGCTCCCCTTTGGGTTTGGGGTCAGGGAGGGGTGCCCAGCGGCTGAGCTGGGGAGGGGGCTTGGTGGATTATTGAGCATGTACAGGACTGCAGCTGACATGGACCAAGAGGAAGAGGAGGGGGTCGTGGTGATGGACGAGGCGGATTCTGCGGTGGGGGGGCGGCGGGAGAGGGGGTGGAGGAGGGCTGGGGGAGGGGTGGCGAGGAAGCGGGTTGAGGGGGGAGCAGGACCAGGCTCACATTTGGCATTCAGGGCAGCTGACAATAAAAATGCTTTATTGCCAAGAAACTGGATCGATCGGGGCTGGAGGGGGCCGGCAGGGGGGACGCGGAGGGCTCGGCGCGAGGCCGGCGGCCGGGCCTCCGCAGCGACCAGGGCCCGAGCCGCCCTCCCCCCTGCGCCCCCCTCCCTGCCTCCTGCCCTTTCTCTCTCCTGCAGCCACCGCTTAGTTCTTATTATATTTTTTCTTATATATTTTTCCCCCAGCTTCTCTTGCTCCTGTTATTTTTTTTTCTTTTAATTTAAAAAAAAAAAAAAAAACCTCGCTGCACTCCCAAAGCCGCAGGCCGGGTGGGGGTGGGGGTGGGGTGGGGGCATCTGCCCGGCCAGGCCCCTACCCATAGGGTGTCCAAAGCTGCTCTCCCTGGGCTAAGCCCCGCTTTGCTTCCACGGCCCCCAGTCAAATCAGGCTCCCCCCAAGATACGGGTGGCTATCTTCCCCTGCTCCTCTTCCTAAGGGCCTCCCCCCAACCCATGACATGACACCCCCCCTCTGGGGGGCTCAGGACCCTAACCAGGCCTTCCTCCCCTCCCCCCTACCTGGCCCCCTGCTCACTCCCAGAGCCATTTGGCTGATGGTCAGAACTGTCCGTCAAGGGGGCTCTGAGCCCCTGGGGACCTGGATGGGAGGAGGGAAGGGGAGAGGTCGAGGGTCAAGCCACGTCCCCTCAGCTAAGCTCTCTCCCCTCCCCCTCCCTAACAAAGGAGCAGCGGCCTGTCGCTTGGGGGGGCAGCAGCCTGGAACTCGGGGAAGCAGGAAGGAGGCTGTGGGGATGGCCCTGGGCAGGAGGCGGGGTGGGGCCTGCCTGCCCCTCCGCTGCCCGCCCCCTCGGGTCAAGGCTAAGGTGATTCCTCAACCTCTCAGGGAGGCTGGGCTGGGAGGGGAGGAGGGCCTGAACAGACAAAGAACCGGAGCCCCGGGGAGCTGGAGGCTGGGGGGCCGCACCTGGGACCCAGGCCCTCCTGGTGGAGGGTGGGGCGGCAGGCACCCCTCCGGCCTTGGTCTCACCCTCCGGGTGGCCCTGCTTCCCGGCAGCACCAACCCCTGTGGATCCCAGAGCCATGCAGAACCCTGAAGCTTGAGGCTGGGGGGGAAACTGAGGCCCGGAAAGGAGGCAGAGGCAGGGCTGAATCCGGAAGGTAGGCACAGCCCAGGGTTCTCAGCGCTGTCCCGTTAGATGGAGTTGCCCCTCTTCTCCGCTTCCTGTCTAGGGAGACACCCCTCCCTTCCCACCCCATCAGCCCTAGATGGGGTGGGGGGCAGGTGGAAGCAGTTTCTTCAGAGGGAAGAGGAGGCTGAGGAGAGCAAGAGGCTGTTTTCTCCTCTCTCAGGCCCCTGGGGTGGGGGGACCAGGAGAAAGACATTCTAAACACTGTCTGTCTCTAGCGCTGGCCTAGTATAGCTTCGAAGTGGAACTTCAAGTCAATAAGGGCAGAAAACTAATGAGGATGGAGCCCTCCTGTGCTAAAGATGGCTTCAGAAGAGGGTGTTCAGAGAGGTTCTCTGGCGTGCCCAAGGTCACACAGCAAAGAAGGAAGATCTGTAGTCCCGCCCATCCTTGTCCTAAGCCCACACTGTCCCTGGGCCTCCCACCTGCCCAGCCCAACCCAGGGCCAAGGGGAGCTGAGACAGTGAACAGCCCTGAGCCCCCCATTCCCAAACCCCCATTCCCCGTGCCCACAAGAGAAACCAAGAGCCGCCAGAGACAGAAAGAAATGTGCCGATCTACTGTGCTGAAAGTCTTCTACCAAGGTGGCTTTCAGGGAAAGAGGGCCGCACTCGAGAGGGAGACGGGGAGGACACAACCGGCCCCTTTTGGGGAGGGGACAGCTGGAACAGACCCCCCGCAGCCTGCCAGGAAGGGCCCAGATGGGCCGAGGACTATAGGGGTCCCACTGCCCTCCCCCAAACCTCCCCTCCCTTCTCTCCCTCTCCTTCTCGGCTGGCTATCGACCGGGTCTGTGACATGGTAGATCAATACGGCAGGGATATAAAGCCGGCTGGCTGCCTGCCTGCCTCTGCCTCTCTCTCTCTCCCCTGCTTGCCTTGCTTCCCTTTCCCAGAGCCGCACCCAGACCCCCCACCCCCATGGACCCCTTACCCACGCCTCTGAGGGGCCAGGCCCCCCACCCGGTGCCAGCACCCTACAGCGGGAGGGGGAGAGCCTGTACAGCCAGGAGAGGGGGTGAGTATGGGGGTGGGCAGGGCAGCAGATGGGGACGGGGGTCCCACTGGCAGGTCAGGGGGCTGGGAGAGATGGAGGGACAGAGCCCCTGGGATAAAGCAGGTCCCTGCTCAGCTGGGAGCAGTTCAGGGAGATGGAACCCTCTGAAGGTACAAGAGGCATGTACCTCTGGGAGGTGGGCAGCGGGCACCTGGGGGCTGGGGAGGCATTGTCCGGAGCCCATGGGGTGGCGGGTGCTGAGGTAAGCTTGGGTGAGTGGATGCCAAGAACAGTGAGGCTGCCCCCGGGAAGTCTGTTGCCCACCCAGAGTCCTGGCTGCTCCCTCCTGGGGTCTCTGTGGGCAGCTCCACCTTGGCCTCGCCCCAAGGCCTGGCCTGCACCACGGGTTGCGGGGGAGGGCTTGTGAGACATCTGACAGGAGATTCCAGGGGAGGCTGCAGTGGCCGAGTGGCCATACGTGTAGGGCATGCGTGCATCCCTGGCGTGCCTGGAGAGGTGAGTCTGTGAGTCCTCTGGCTCAGTGATGGGGCTACAGGACTGTGTGTCCCCGTGTGTCTCAGCCACTGAGTCACCCCGTGTGACCACGAGGCGGTGGGTGTGTCCCAGGGGACACGGTGGCTCTGTGCGTGTGTGCTTCCACCAGAGCCCCCTCCATCTGGGTGTTCCCAAATATGTAAATGTGTGTATGCCTGTCCCCACCGGAAGTGTGAGTGTGTGCCCGGGGGCATCTCAGTGACCCCTGGGGCCCAGTACCATGGTGCCTTCGTGTTCCCGGTTCTAGGAAACCCGTGGGAGTCGGCGTGTGTGCTCGAGCCCCTGCTGAGCATGTCTGGGCGCGGGTGGTTCCGTGAGCGTCTGGGGCCCGGAGCCGAGCCCCCCCCGTGTCCGTGCGTGTGGGCTCTGTGCCTCTGTTGGTGGGTGGCTGTAGTTGTGCTTGTCTCTGGCGTGTTGGCGGCTTCCTTTTTGTGAATGTCAGAGATCCAGTGTGCTTCCTGTGTGTCTACGTGACTTGGCGTGTCCCTGGGTGCCAGCGGCTGCGTGTGTTTCCACGAGTGGGCTGGAGGCTCTGGGTGTGTCCCCATGTGTGTCACGGTGACTCGAGGCACATGATGGCGTTTCGGGGGTGCGTGAAGTGTGGGTATCTGAATGGGGGAGGGCTCGAGGCCGAGACTGCCACTGCGATGCTGGCCAGCCTGTTTTGTCACTACATTGTCTCCAAGTCCGAACGTGAGGACCTGTCTGCCTTCTTCCCTTCCCCGTCAGAAGCCCCAGGCCCCTACCAGCATGGGCCCAGGGCCCCCTCCCCCAGGCCCCTTGGGTGGCCAGACCTCTGCTCCTCAGCACCCCCTGCTCTGGTGGAGGCCACCTCAACTCCACCAAGCGACCTCCGTCCCTCCCAACCCCCCCAGCACCACCGCTCCCCCCATCCTCCCCCCCACCACAAGTCCAGTCCAACCCAGACAAAAGCAATTACTCCTGAGGTAGATGTGAGTGTGGGTGTTAGAAACAGAAAAAAAAGGGGGGGAAGGGAGGGGGAGCGAGAGACACACACAGAGGCAGGGATGGACAGCCAGAGACCCGCAGAGACGAGAGACGAGAGAGACCCACAGAGAGTGCGAGAGACAGATGCAGAGACGGGAGATGAAAGGGACCAGAAGAGACAGACTCAGACACAGGAGGCAGAGGCAGGGAAAAGGAGCCGGGGAGGGCGGGCGGGAGGACCCGATGGAGAGACACAGAGACAGAGCGAGAGACTCGCCAGAGAGACAGAGGGCCAAAGCACAGCAGAACCGAAAAGCCAGGGACCGAGTTGCAAGGAGAACAGGGAGAGCTAGAGAACAGAGGGACGGAGAGAGGGAGAACGGGAGCCAACCACAGAGAAGAACATAAAGCCGGGAAGCGCCTGAGGTGAGGCCGAGAGACAGAAAAGACAGAGGGACAGGCAGAGGAGACGGAGCAAGTGAGAGACAGCTGGTGAGAGGGACTCCAGAGACACACACGCAGCTGGAGGTGGGGGGAAAGTGATGATGCAGGAGAGACAGACAGACAGACAGCTGGAGCTGAGCCCGGGGCGACCAAGCTCAGAGCGACTCCAGCTCTCTGTCTCTCTCTCACACACACCCCGCTCCCCCTCCCCCAGGTCAGAAGTCTGGGGTCCCCCAGCACTCTCCGTGGCCACGGCCCTCTGGGCTCCATGTGGGCCAGAACACAACAGAACCAAAAACCCAGGGATGGAGGCGCAGGGGAGGGGAAGGCCGAATGGACGGAGGGCTGGGGGCAGCAGCAGGGAGGGCAAGGGCAGCCTGGGCTCAGCACCACAGAGCGCGTGGCGGCAGTACATGCCCCCGCCGGCTCCCGGTCACTGGGTCCTCCCTGTCACACGCACAGGGTCCTCAGGTGGGTCCCTTACACTTGGGGCTCAGCAGGCTGGCCACGAAGCATCTCCGTCCTGCCCCACGGCTCTGCTACCTTCTCCCGCGGCCCTCGGCCCCGTCTTTCTTGCTGACCCCTCCCCTCGAGCCTGGCGGCCTCAGCAGCGCGCTGTCCCTCTCACACGCGCACGCGCTCAGTTTTCTTTCTGTCTCTGACTCTGCTACCTGGGTGACTTTCCTGCTGTCTCCGTGGCTCTTTACCTGCTCCTCACTGCCCCTTCTCTCCAGGCCTTTCCCTGTCGTGGGGTACACTCTGAGCCTTCCCGAGTCTCTCTCTCCCACTCTACTCTTCTCTGGCGTATGCCTGGACCACCCTTTCTCAGATGACCCCTGCAGCCCGCCCTCCCGTCCACACGCACCCCAAGAGGAGGAGGAGGAGGGCTGCTGGCCCTGCAGGGGCCTCAGAAGCTGTCCTGGAGTTGGGGGCGCCCCTCCTGTGTTGCTTCTCCTTCATGTACCTTTTCTCCTTCTCTCTTCTTGGCCCCTCTCCCCCCGCAGCAGGTCCACATCCCCGCCGTGGTTCTCGCTGCAGACAGAAAGCTATACAGGGACCCATACGCACCCTGCACTCAAGACTGGAAACCAATCCAGGCACAGAGGAAAAGGAGGCCACTGGGGTGGGATGGAGAGACCAGACATGGATGGAGACCAAGACAAGGGAAAAAGAAGAGGGAGACGGAGGTGGAGCCCCAGGTCGAGGAAGAGAGGAGAAGGGAAATCAGAGACAAGCAGAGACCATGGAGCAACAGGCACCGGGCAGTGCCCCGGTGGGGGCGGGCGCTCGTGGCAGCGCCCGGGCTCAGACTCTGCGGCCGGCCTGCTGCCACCGTGCCCTCACCAGTGCCCTTGTTGTGCAGTCAGGGTCAGGTGTGTGCCCTCAGCCCAGGGGCTCCATGCTTGCTGAACGGCAGGCACTCCAGCCTCCATTTGTTCTGGGACTGTCAGGGACGTCAGGCACTCATCGGTCCCCAAAACTGCTAAGAGGGCCAGCCACTCTCACCTCCTCGGCGTCTGTAAGGCCTCATCTGAGATACTCACAGTCCTGGTGGGTGACGGCCGTCTCCACCCACCCAGGGACGGCAGAGGCATCAACGGGACCTCTTGCTGCTTCACAGCACCCCACAGTGACAAACAGCAGGCCCCCTGGGGGAACCCAACTCCACACTCGACAAGGAGCGCCATCACCCATGGCCCGGCCGGCCTGCCTGACCACCAGCACAACCCAGCCACCCCCTGTGCACCAGCCAGGGGCTGGCCAAGCAGCAGCATCCAGGCAGCCGGGCATGAAGCTCCAGCCTGGCCCAGCCCCCAACCCCCAGGCCACATCTGCAACAGCACACACCCTATTCCTGGAGCCAGAGCCCCCTCCCTGGGTGCTAGCCGGGCCTGAGGGATCAGAGCAAGTTCCCGGCCCCATCTTCTGGCTCCTCCGCTCTCAGAACACCTGTGTGGCCGCGCGGGCTGGCATTTCTGATCCCGAAGTGTCCCAGGCCACACCCACTCCCTCCAGAGAGGACCTGCCCACCAAGCAGCTCAACGTCTTCCTCCTGATGCAGTCCTGGGTTCCATCCCAGTCACCCCACCAGACCAGCACCAGAAGCCTTTCACCCATCACTAAGCTCCAGTTTCCGGGGTACTCTGGGCCCCTGTGGGATGTGTGGGCACTCCAGGTGGGCCCTGGCGCTTGGGCCAGAGTCATCTCTGGGCCCCCAGGGCCCGGGTCCACACCAAAGGCCACCGTGTCTTTTTGTGGAAGGATGGAAGGACAGGAGGGAGGGAGACAAGGTGGGGCCACAGCCCTGCTCCTGCCTCAGACGTCCACGGGGACTCAGATCAAGCCAGCATCCACGGTCTCCATAAGTGACCACCCCCGACCTGGGCTGTAACATCCCCTTTGTCTTCCAAGCCCCTCAGAAGACGCCTTCCCACCTCCTCCTGCCAAAGACTCCCCCTTCTTTCAGGGTCCAGCCCCTCCCTGAGCCCCAGGTTCAGGTTAGTAGCATTTGGGCCTATCCCACCCCCCTGCACACCAGCCAGGAAGCCCCCCAGAGGCCACACAGGGCTGCCTCCCCTCTGCATCGTCACCTGATCACAGCACAAGGCTCAGCACACAAGAACCCCCAGGAGATGGTGGCTGAAGGAATAAATGGATGGATGTGGGTTTAAATGTCTATGTGCTCACTCATTTATTCATTCAAAAAATACCTTTTTTTTTTTGGCCGCACCATGAGGCATGTAGGATCTTAGTTACTGACCAAGGATCACATCCGTGCCCCCTGCAGTAGAAGCATGGAGTGTAACCGCTAGACCACCAGGGAAGTCCCCTCAACGAATACTTATCTGAATACTTACACTATGCTAAGGGCTGGGTATCAACGTGTTGGATAAGTAGAGACATCTCTCTTGTCGCCTCCACGAAGCTTAAAGCAGAGAAACTCTACACAGAATATATGATTAGATGCAGGGACAATGGGCAAGAAGGAAGAACAGGGTGGGGGGCCTGGCCAGGTCAGGGGGTTCGGGGAGCCCTAGATGGAAGCGTGGAAAGGTGAGCCCAAACAAGAGTGGAGACAAGGCCCTGGCTGGGATGGGAGAAAAGCCAGAGGAAGGGCCAGAGGGAGTGAAGGAGGGGGAGCTGCGTGGGCACCAGAGACTGACCCAGTGCTCCAGTTCCTTCTGGGGCATTGAGGAGGTCTCTGGACGCGTTTGGGGAACTAGTCACCTCCCAAGAAACAATGGGGGGGTGGGAACACCATTTGCTGTAACTGTTTTGTAACAAATTATAGACTTAAAAGGGTGTGGCTCCCTTCAAACATCTCTCTGAGGGGGTGAACTTATCTTCAAACCACTCAGGTAATTTGGCAACAGCCTTTAAGTCTGCTTTAGTTTACAGACTCCATCAGCAAAAACATCTCTACTGTATAATTGTCTCTAGTTTCTATCAAAACACTGACAAGCAGTCACAGTATTATCCGTTATTAGTATCAGCACTGCTAAATTGATCAGAAAAGTGAAAGTATTAGTCACTCAGTCGTGTCCAACTCTTTAGACCACATGGACTGTAGCTTGCCAGGCTCCTCTGTCCATGGGATTCTCCAGACAAGACTACTGGAGTGAGTAGCCATTCCCTTCTCCAGGGAATCTTCCCGATGCAGGGAATGAACCCAGGTATCCTGCATTGAAGGCAGATTTTTTACCATCTGAGCCACCAGGGAAGCCCCAAATTGATCAGAGTGGTTCTGAATAAGACTTCGGGTATCCCACTCTGCACCCCATCCCACAAATCAAATTCATCCCCGAAGCACAAAGACTGGCCACCTTGAGGAGATTCCAAACCTGGGGTGGGTGTTGGTGAAATGGAAGAATGAGGGCTTCAAGCTCAGCTGGACATTCAGACTATCATGGTTACCACAGTGACCTCAGGTAACCTGCGGTCAGTGGCATACCTGGCCTGTGGCTCAGTTTCCTTCTTTCACAACAGGTGGCTCACGCCCACTTCACAGGGTGGCAGTCAGCGCCCAGAACAGGCCCTGGCATAGAGGTGGCCCCCAATAAGTATCAGTTTCCCCATTAGACTATAACAGCTCTCTGGCACGTGTTATCCAATCTGTCATGTGTCTGTCCGTGAAACCTTGAGTATTTAACAAACATTTATTTGAACACAAAGAACTAAAATCACAGCCCCGACTGTAACCTCCACCAACTTTGACACATAATTCTTTTTAAATATCTCTATTACTTTAGCCCAACTTTCGGGCATTCCTCAAAGCCAGCCTCTAGCCCCCAGATGAATTCTGCAGCCTGGAAGCTTCTTGACCTTTTCAACATCAAGAGCAGCAGAAGACACAGCAATTCCTGAGAAAGCTACACTTCTGGTTCTTGGAGAAAGTAGTTCAGACTCCTACATTCCTTACCAGCTAGAATGGGGTCCATGGATGTGCTCTGGGGGGGTCTGTGGGCATCCTGAGGTCTGTGAGCACAATTGAATAGATGTAGGGATGCGTTTTCCTGGGAGAAAGTCTATACTAAATGTTGCAAAACTGGAAATCCATGGACCAAAGGTTGCCTGAAACATGTGGTTTGAACCACAAGGAGATTTTTGAAATTGTGGAGAGTTACCAATATTTAAAAATTGAGAGATTTCACATAACAGTCTGGACTTCTGGCTTCTCTTGAGAAATCCAAAAAGTTGACAAATGGGGGCCACGTTTCTACCGGGAGACAGTCAGCAGAGCTGCAAAGCAGCACCCCACCTCCTGCCGATGCACTGTCCAGTCTGGCGCGGCCCCCACCATGCCAGATCGCCAACCCTGGGCTACAGCTTTCTCTGTTTCTTAAAGTCAGACTGTGATCCCACCCCACCCCCAAGAGCAAGGAGCCTATGAGAGCAAACAGAGGCCTCCCTGGGGTCCTGAGATGTGTAAGTTAAACTTCTCTGGTTGGGGCAGCATGGAGCGGGTCCCCGTTCAGAGGCCCTGTCCCTACCCCTCCCCAGACGCACACTGCTGAGGCCTCACCAAGCTGGTGGAGCAAATCCCAGAGCTGCAGCCCAGAGCCTCTGCTTCCTGCAAGTTGAGGCTGGAGAACCCCTGCTTCCAGCTCGGGGTCTCAGTGGTATCCAAGGAGGCACCTCACAAATCCCAACTTGTCCAGAGAAGCTTCCAGCCGTTATCTCAAGTCCCTGCTTCCTGAAACCTCCTGCTTTCGAGTTAACTTCTTTCGTCCTCACTTCCTCATGTGTGTGTTGGGGGGTGGGGTGGGGAGGGGTTGCTGTTATCACCCTCTTTTGACAGACAGGGAAACTGAGGCTCGCACAGCTGGCTGCCGGCAGGGCAAGTGCTCCCTGGTTCCAGAACTGGAATCTGAATGGCCTTCCTAGGCTTCCATCCTCAGGACAGCAAGTCCAATGGGTTCTGTTACTATGCCCCTTTACAGATGAGGCTCTGACTGTCCCAAGCCACTCGCAGTTAAGAAGGGACAGAAAAGAGATTCCAACACAGGAGGGCCTGACCCCAAGCTGTGATCTGAGCCACCAAGCTACCCCCGCCCCCTCCTGAGCCCCGACCCTCATCGGCTGAAATTCCCACGGTCGCCAGTGTCCAGAACCAGGGGTCTGGCCAGGAAGCCACAGGATGCAGAGAGGATGAAAACACACGTCACTCAGACTGACCACGTGGAGCACGGAGGCAGGAAGAGGAAGGGCAGTGCCCCACGGGTGGGCTGGGGACAAGGGTAGGAAAGCCAGGGCTTCCAAGAGGAGACAAGACTCCGCGGTTAGCAGAGCTCTGGGAGCCGCAGCCCTTACCTCTTGGGCAGAAGCAGCGAAGCTAATACATTCAGGCCACCAACCCGGTTCAGTAGAGAACCTGGAGAGAGAGGAGAAGGAAGTCAGCATGCTGGGGAATTTGAGAAGCGTCACCACCTCGAGCCGGAGGGGGCCCTCCTGGGGCAGAGGGACCCTGCTCTTGTCACACCATCAGGAGTCACAAGTCAGTGACTGTAGACTCAGGTCCTGACAGCCACTGGCTACCTGCATTTCCAGGTTTTGAGCCTCAGAGTCCCCAGCTCATGAACGGGCATTCTGATGCCTTCCCTTGTTGAATATCTGTTTTTCCCATCAGACTGGAGCCTCCTTAACGGGCAAGGACTGTGTCTTACACCTTCAGCCCTTGACAGAGGGACTCAGGAAGGACATGATGGATGATTTCAGTGAATGGATGGATGGCAGAAGGGAGTAACTAACTGACCAACTATGTGTCTCAAAGGACTGTGGGCAGTTTCCCTGGTGGCTCAGTGGTACAGAATCCACCCCCTAGTGCAGGAAGCATGGGTTCCTTTCCTGGTCCAGGAAGATCCCACCTGCTGTGAGGCAACTAAGCCCGTGTGCCACAACTATTAAGCCTATGAACTGCAACTACCGAGGCCCTTGCAACCTAGAGCCTGTGCCCTACAAGAGAAGCCACTGAAATGGGAAGCCCGAGCCCCACAACTGGAGAGAAGGCCTTGCTCACCAAAACTAAAGAAAAGCCTGAGTAGCAACGAAGACCCAGCGCAGCCAAAAATAAATAGCAAATAAATATTAAAAAAAAAAAAAAAAACAACAACTGCAGGGAGGGACAAAGGAGGAATGTGAAAGGGTGTGAAATGAGGAATGTGAAAGGTGCCTGTGTGCTGTGGGGAGATGAAAATAAAACCCACAATGATGCTTCTGACTGGTATATTTGTTCACTCATTTATTCATGTGGCTAATCAGCAGATGGACTTCCCAGATAGCTCAGTGGTAAAGAATCCACCTGTCAAGCAGGAGACCTAGATACAATCCCTGGGTTGGGAAGATCCCCTAGAGAAGGAAATGGCAACCCACACCAGTATTCTTGCCTGGGAAAAAAAATCCCATGGACAGAGGAGCCTGGCAGGCTACAGTTCATGGAGTTGCAAAGAGTCGGACACGACTGAGCAACTAAACAACAAACAACAATCAGCAGATACAGAGGCTCGTCTGAGCTGGGCTCTGGATCAAGTGTGGGAGATGCGGAGATGGATCAAACCAGGTCTCTGCCCTGGTTACTAGGGGCTTGAAGGTGAGCTAGGGAGACCAAATGAACAGCTGATGCCAGAGACTGAAGTAAGTCAGGAAGAGAAAAATAAATATCGTATATTAACACACATACGTGGAATCTAGAAAAATAGTGCAGATGAATCTATCTTCAGGGTAGGAACAGAGACGCAGACATAGGGAATGAATACAGACACAGGGACATGGAGAGGAGTGGAAGGGTGGGGTGAACTGGGAGACTTGGACTGACGTGTGTACATTGCTATGGAAAAACAGCTAGTGGGAAGCTGCTGTATAGAGCGGGGTGCTCAGCTCAGGGCTCTGTGATGACCTAGATGTGTGGGATGGTGGGGGAGGTCCAAGAGGGAGGGGTTATATGTATGTATATAGCTGATTCACTTTGCCATGCAGCAGAAACTAACACAACAATTGTAAAGCAATAACTGTTGTTTAGTAGCTCGGTGTCCAACTTTAGTGTCCAACTCCTTGCGAACCTATGGACTGTAGCCCACCAGGCTCCTCTATCCATGGGATTTCTCAGGCAAGAATACTGTAGGTGGTTGCCATTTCCTCCTCCAGGGGATCTTCCCGACCCAGGGATGGAACTCGCATCTCCTGTGTCTCCTGTATTGGCAGGCAAGTTCTTTACCCCTGAGCCATCAGGGAAGCCAAAGCAATTATACCCCAATTTAAGGGGGGGGGGGGAGCCAATGCCCACAGACTGGTGTAAGCACAGGTTGCAGGGGGGAATCCTAGTGGAGGTCAGGGAAGACTCAGGGGGGATGTGGCCTCCGAGCCAAGCCTGGCAACAAACCCACTTTAGCCAGGTGGAGGGGCCGGGTGGGAGGAAAGAGAATGTCAGGCCTTCGGTCCCCCAGGCTTCAGTGAGAGAGCTGGGAAAGATGACTGGGGCTGCAGCCGGCAGGACCCAGTCCAAACAGCTGGAGGGAGGGACACGATGCTGTCTGTCTTCAGGGAAAGTCCTGCTGCCTGCTGCGTAAGAGACAGGAAGATAGAGGAAATGGGGAGATCCTCTCCAAGGAGTGTTGACTGAGCCTCTCTGCAGCCCTGCAGGAAGGCAAAGCGACGGCTGATGTCATCCCCACTTTACAGATGGGGCAGGCGAGGCTGTGAGCAGACGACTTTCCCAGGATCCCGTAGAGCTGAGCGAGGGGCGGAGCTGGTTATCAAGGTCAGGCCTGCATGCCTTCTACTGAAACCCAGGTTTCCTGCCTTCTGGGAAAGTGGTCTTCTTGAAAAAGCTGCTTGAACCTGCACAAAGACCACCCTCGTTGCGGGTGGTCAGAGAAGGGGCGGGGACTGTAGGACAGGAGGAAGGAGACAGGGTTTCAGGGAGACCTTCCTCCCATGTGGGTCCTCGTGAGTGGACAGTGGGCAACTTCAGAAGTTGGTGCTCAGAGAGGGAGAGCTCTGGGTAGGGGGTTCACAGAGCCAGGAGGCCCACATCCACCTTACACCTGTGTGTCTCCAGAGGGGGAACTTCAGGGGGACGGGAAAGATGGCCATGGACATGGATGTCTGGCAGGCTACTTGGCTATCTCATGGCAAGTCTGCCGGTACAGATGGGGAAACTGAGGCCCGGGACCAGTCAAGGACACAAGGGATTGGTGAAGGCAGGACTGGAGTTAAGAAGGAGAAAATGATGAACTGAGATAGATGGATAGATAGAAGGGAAAGAGTTGGGGAGACCCAGACATACAGAGGTGAGGAGTGGAAGGAGACACAAGCAGAGAGACCAGAAAAAAGCCCAAATGGGAATGAATAAAGGGGTGTCAAAGGAACAAGGGGTCTGACCAACTCCTCCCCCTCCCCCTCTCTCCATCTGGGCCCCCATCTTTCGGGGCAGAGGGGACCAGGACCCTCCATCCCTGTGGGGAGGGGCTAGGGTTTCTCCCCCCACTCAGGGGCTGCTCCCCACCCCCGCCCCCGCCCCCAGAGCTAATCAGCGGCTGTCATCTCCACCGTGAGGTCTTGGTTAAGGAGATTTAGGGCTGGGATCAATAGGAAATTTAAAAATCGATGCAGCGCGCAGGGCAAAATCGATGGCGTTTAATCGCCTTGCCGATTCCCAGTCAAAACAATTAGCCGCGCTGAGTGTTGAACACGGTGGCGACACGGCATTAACCGTCAATATTGGTGTAAGTGATGGCGGGGCGGGCGGGGGAATCCCTGGGCCTCTCAGGGGCCCAGAGTCAGACGGCGCCTTCGGGCTGGGGTCTCCCCTCAAGGCAGCGCCCCTAGTTAGGATTTCCCTCCAGCAGTGCCCCCCTCCCCACCCCGGCCTCTCTGCCTCAATTCTCCTCCTGTGGCATCTCCCTGGGCCCCGTGCCCCCATCCCCTGCCTGACAGGCCCCTCTCCCAGGTAAACAGCCTCTCCTCTCAGGAGAGGCAGGCAGCCCTGTGGGAATTGCAGCCATATTCCCAGCAGAGCCTTGAGCCTGGAAGATAGGAATGGGAGCTGTGTAGAAGATGCCTTCTCCCCATTTCACAGACGGGAACTTTGAGGAACAGAGGGGAAAAGCAGGTGGCCTGTAGTGGCCTGGCAGAGAATGCTAAGGAGCCGGGACTAGGACCGTGACTTCTCTGATTCCAGAGTGTCTGTTCCTTGTAGCTGCACCGCAGACAAGGGGAAGGAAGTGTCTGATGTTCACAGGAGAAGGAAAGGAAGTCCTGGCACCTCAGCTCTCCTTGAAGCCAGGATGACTCTCCTGCAGGCAGGCTGGGGTCTGGCTTCTCTGGGGGTCCCCAGCACTGCCCAGGCCAGAGTATGACCTGAGCTTAGACAAGTGAGGATGACAGTGCCCACTGGCCTCACAGAAGACTGTCCACAAACATTTTCGCTGAGGAACATGCAGTAGAACCACTGTCCCCTACGGACACATCAGCTCGGATTAGTCCAGCGGAGCAGCCCTGAGTGAGAGCAACCGGGATTTCCTGGGTGCTAGCTACGTGTCAGGTGTGGTTAGCTGCTCTGCGGGTGTGATCTTGCAGTCTCAACCGTTTGGTGAGTATCATTCTCACGATACAGATGAGGAAATGGAAACTCAGAGAGGTGAAGCCACTTGCCCGGGGTCACACAGCCAAGAGTGGGGTTGGGTAGCTCAGTCTGACCAGACTCTGAGGGGTAGGGCAAGCAAGATCCAATGACTGCAAGCAAGAGGGTGCGTACAAGCAGGGCGTACAGGAACCCAGCGCCTGGATGAGGACCAGGAGAGGCTCCTCACAGGCCCAGGAGGCAGGGGTGGGGCGGGCAGGGCAGGGGCAGACCTGGAGACACACTGGGAGCTCCTGACCTGGCAGGATGAGGATACAAGGCCGGGAGGCCAGCGCTGGCTCTCACCTTCTCTGAACTTGCCTGAGGGCTCCGGGTTCTGGGGTGCCACGTGGGGGCAGGGGGAGACTTCCACAGCCACCTGCTCCCAGCACGGCAGCAGGGCGGGGGTGTGGGCCGGTGAGGAGGCCCGTGAGATGAGCCAGGGATTGATCTGACAAGGTCCTAATCAAATGGTCAATATCGCTGACCTGACCACTTAACCTATCGATAAGCTGGCAAGGATGGAGCAGGCGGCGAGTGGGCTCGGGGAGGAAGGCAGGGAGAGGGCTGGGGGAGGCTGGATGGGCAGTGGGCCGGGTCTGGGGGCCTAAGAAAGGGCGGCCTCCTGCTCAGGCGCCCCCACCCGCCACCCCTCTGATAAGTCATGTGTCTTCTCTGCGAGGGCTTCTTTTAAAAAAAATAATAATAATTTATCTACCCTTGACTGTGCTGGGTCTTCACTGTGGCATGCAGGTTTAGCTGCTCTGTGGCATGTGGGATCTTAGTTCCCCAACCAGGGATCGAACCCACGTCCCCCACACTGGAAGGTGGATTCCTAACCACTGGCAACTGGACCACCAGGGAAGTCCCGTATGTGGGGGCTTCTAGGCAAGCCTCTCCCTCTGGTCAGGGCTCCTCAGGCTCGTGAGGCTGGGAACCGTCCCCAGCCCCCCAGGCCACCCCCAGGTCCCCTTGGCTTGTGCCTTAGCTTCTCACACATGGGAGGGACTTCTCCTCTGAGTCTCAATGTCCTGTTCTGCAAACTGGTGATAATTATAATAGGAAATGCCAGGAGACAACCTAGATATCTGACGACTGGGGACTGGGACAATACGTGATGGTGTAACAGCCTGATAAAGGAGGGCTGCAGAGTTGTAGAAAATATGCTTGAAATAAATTCATTGACAAGGGAGCGACATTCATAATCCATTGTTAGAAAGGAATAAAAGACAGATTACAAACTGGTATGTAGGTGACGGTTTCATTTTTATGAAAGACACACACACACTTTTTCTACCCTAAAGAAAAAGGTTTAGAGCAGAAGGCAGAATTCTTTTTTTTTTTTGGCTGCCCCACACAGCTTGCAGGACCTTAGTTCCCCGACCAGGGATCAAACCTGGGTTCTATTCCTGGACCCCAGCAGTGAAGGCACAGAGTCCTAACAACTGGACTGCCAGGGAATTCCCAGAAGTCAAAATTCTGAATTTGGTTCCAGGTTTCTGAATCTTAATATATTCTTTGGGTGAAATTGTGCTCATGCTTTGTCGTATCTGACTCTTTGAGACCCATATGGACTGTAGCCCGCCAGGCTCCTCTGTCCACGTGGATTCTCCAGGCAAGAATACTGCAGTGGGTAGCCACTCCCTTCTCCAGGGTATCTTCCTAACCCAGGGATCGAACCTGAGGCTCCTGTGTCTCCTGCATTGCAGGCAGATTCTTTAGGGCTGGGCCATCTTTGGGTAAACTCGTAGACATACTCCCGTTTGAGAAAAAGCTATCTAAAAAGATAGGCATCAAAAAACTTTTTTTTTTTTTTCATGTAACTAGATGATCATGATGGGGTTTCTTTCATCTCTTTGAGTATCTGCATTTTCTACTTTTTCACAGTGAACATGCGTCACATGAGTTGACATTCGCTTACAACTGCAAAAGGTGGGGCTAATGAGTCCTGCATTGGCGGGACTGTGGCGAGTCTTCGGCAAACACACAATGGGTGGTGTTTCTCTGAGCCCCTTTCCTCTCCCAGCCAGGCTTGGCTGGCTGGCTCATGTCCCAGCATAAGCTCCCCCTGTGTCCAAGCCCAGCCAAGCCTAGAGCCCCTTAGAACGTGAATGAATCTGAAATCTGCCCAGTACAGAAATACTTGCTCCAGCGTTTGGTAGGACCAAGCCGAATTCCGTACCCTGTCCCTGCTTCAGGAATCTGACTGAGGGATCACAGGCAGGGGGGACGGTTGGAGGGGAAGCCAAGGTCCAGAGGGAGGGAACAGATTTTCAAATCATCACACAGCTGCTTGTGACGGAGCTAGGACCAAAGCTGGCTCCTGGGTCGCACTATCCCACCTCTGAGGTGAGAAAAACCCGCAAGGTTAAATGTGCATGCAGGCCAAGGACTAGTGCAAGGGTATGCAATTCTACAGAGCAGAAGAGCATGGTGGTCCAAAACCTGTGTGACCTTGTGCAAGTCACTTCACCTCTCTGAGCCTCAGTTTGAAAGTGAAAGTGAAAGTTGCTCAGTCGTGTCCGACTCTTTGTGACCCCATGGACTATACAGTCCATGGAATCCTCCAGGCCAGAATACTGGAGTTGGATAGCCTTTCCCTTCTCCAGGGGATCTTCCCAACCCAGGGATCGAACCAGGGTCTCCTGCATTGCAGGTGGATTCTTTACCAACTGAGCTATCGGGGAAGCCTCAGTTTACTCAAACACAAAATGAGAATAATGATAACCCCTGCCTCACAAAGCCAGTGAGAGAAGTCAACAAGATCATGCTAATAATGAACTTAGGAGAGAGCTGACAGAGAAAGGGGCAAGTGAATGGTGGAAATGATACTACGATTATCAGCCACAAGTGATGTGTATGAGTAGAATGCGCAGGGTGAGGGCAGGAATGCAGTGGGAAGCGGGAAGAAGGAAGGTGTGTCCTGGTACTCTGACTTGGGGTGAACAAATGCAGTGAAGACACCTGGCTCAGTATGTTCCTCTGGCAACCTGGCGGTCCAGTGGCTAACACTCTGTGCTTCCACTGCAGGGGGCATGAGTTCAATCCCCTGTAGGGGAACTGAGATTCCCACATACCGACTGGCATGGCCAAAAAAGATATTCCTTTGTTCATTCATTCATTCAGTAAACATTTCCTGAGGCCAGTTCTAGGTTAGACCCTGTGCCAAGCCTTGCAATCCGGATGTGAACAATGGAAGTTCCCACTGAGATAGTGAAGAGGAATTGGGGGTGGCCCGGCTGCTCTCTCATCTGTGAGAGCTGCTTCCTCAGAGGCCTCCAAACTGTGCCTTGAGGCTTCGGCTGAAAGGGGCCGAGCAGGGGTGTGAGCCCGGGGTGTAGCTCAGGGATGTGTGCTCACACACAGAAGGGCAGCAAGCTCTCTGCACACGGCTGTGTCCACCTCTGTGTTTCACAGTCGCATGCACCAAGCCTGACACTCTGGGGACAAGCCGGGCTCCATTTTTTTTTCCTCTGTTTTTTTTTTTTTAATGAAAAAAGAAACGTTCAAAGCGCCGAGCACAATGCCTAACACCTGGCAGGGTCCTCAATAAATAGCAGCTATTATTAGCATCATCATCACACACCAGATCACTCTTGATCCCCACAAAAACCTTATTTTGCCGACGAGGAAAGTTGAGAGTTAAAAGGAATGATGTGATTTGCCCACGGCCATGGTTGGGAGTCAAAGCGGGGTGCGTGCGACCCCACAGTCTGGGGTCTGCTTTTCCTGTGGTGGCGGGGTTGAGGGGAGGAGTCAGGGCCTGGGAGTGGGGGAAGAGAAACAGTAAGGGGGAAAGCAGAGGTGATGATGTCAGGGCGGGGCGGGGTGGCAAGGATGCACTGGCTAGGGTGAGGGGTGCACTGTCAGGAAGATGGAGTGGAGTGGATAGGCCCCGGATGATGAGCCTGGAGTCCGGCTGCATTGAGGCTCAGGCAGGAGGTGGCCTGGCTTGCTGATACCCACACACTGGTAGGTGTGCCCCCTCTCTCTCCCAGAAGGTGAGATCCCTCCACCCTTGCTCAGCACCTCCAACATCCAGCTCCACCATGATGCTGGGCAATAAGATGACAAGGGCCCAGCTCCTATTCACCTGACAAACATCCTCTGAGCACTTAGAGCATGCTGAGCATCGTTCCAGGCGGGGGGGATACAGCTGCGAACAAGACAAAGTCCCCACCCTCACAATGTTGACCTTTTAGTGGAGAAGGGGACACAATAGATGAGAATACATACTTCGGAGCTAAGAAAGACAATAAAGCAGGTGAAGGGGTGGGTTACAAGATGATATCACTTTAGACTGCAAAGTCAGGAAAGACCAGTCGGGGAAGGTGGGTTTTGAGTAGCAGCAGCCTGAATGAAGTGTTGGAGGCAAGAGCTTTCCTGGCAAGAGAAACAGCAGGGGCAAAGGCCCCGAGGTAGGAACAAGGTCGATGTGTTTGAGGAAGGCCAGAGTGGCCTGAGCCTCTGGAGGCAGGAGGAAAGGAGTAGAAACTGAACAAGCAAGTGGGTTCCTGTTCCTGCAGGGCTTCTAGGCTAAAGAGGATGCTCTAAGTGCGATGGGGGAATGACAGGCTTTCCCTCACTGTGGCAGATTCTATGGAGCAGAAGATAATGGTGGTCAAAACACTGTGTGACCCTGGGTAAGTCACTTGGCCTCTCTGAAAGTTGGTCTCACCTTCAAAAACCAAGCTCCATCCTCATCACTTCCCTGTAAACCATGTGTGACCCATTCATTCTCTAAGAACAAGCTCCAGATGCCTTCAGTGAACCCCTAGTCCCGGACAAGGCCTTCAAGGGTTGAACTCTCCTACCTGGGGACTCCTCTGGGTCACAGGAGCTGCTGCTGCTGCTGCTAAGTCACTTCAGTCGTGTCCGACTCTGTGCGACCCCACAGATGGCAGCCTACCAGGCTCCTCCGTCCCTGGGATTCTCCAGGCAAGAACACTGGAGTGGGTGAGTCACGGGAGGGACTGGCTCATCCACGCCCCTTGGCACCCAGCTCAGGCCCAGCCACAGGAGGCCTCAGAAAACAGCAGGGTGTCAATGGTTACTAAGAGGAACTGTAACCCCTGACTTCTACCCCTCAGCAAATCTCCCTGTGGGAGCAAGTTGTAGCTTGTTCAACTCTGTCCAGTGGGAGAGAGAAGGGGCTGGAGCAAGGGGAAGGCAGACGTGGCAGCCCCCTCCCCCGGCCAGGTCTTGTCCCAGGTTCCCAGCATGGACCAGCAGGGCAGGAGTTCACTCCCTCCAGGGCCTCCCCGTCCTCCTCCCATCTCTCCTCCGCAGCAGACTCTGAGATCCCTGACTTAGTACCCAGCTCACATCCTGTCAAGTCCCTCCTCAAAACCCTTCTGTCTGTGCGGTGCGCCCGGAATAAATCCGAGCCTCCGAGCCCTTCCCAGTGGTGTCAAGCCGTGTTTCTTGACCCTACACACCGGCAGGTCCAGTGACGTCCACACTTGCTCACACCTCCATACTTGTGCACAGGGAATGCCTCTGTTTGTTTCTTTATTTTTACTTATTTGTTTTTCTGGCCGCGCCATGCGGTACATGGGATCTTAGTTCCCCAACCAGGGATCAAACCTGCGCCGCCTACAGTGGAAAGTGTTAGTGTTAGTCGCTCAGTCATGTCTGACTCTGCAACCCCATGGACCGTAGCCCATGAGGCTCCTCAGTCCACGCAATTTTCCAGGCAGGAATACTGGAGTGGATAGCCATTCCCTTCTCCAGGGGATGCTCCCAACCCAGGTATCGAATCCGAGTCTTCTGCACTGCGGGCAGATTCTTTATTGTCTGAGCCACCAGGGACACAGCCTTAACCACTGGGGCGCCATGGGAGTCCCTTGGAAGTGCCCTGCCTGAACAGCTCTCCACCGCCCCTTTTTCTCCAGACCCTGCCCCCATTCTCCATGTCGCCACCTCAGTGAAGCCCCCGGACCCTCCCTGGCAGCGTGGCTCTGGTACATGCTGCGCACCTCTGTCAGAGCCTAGACAAGAACACTGCAGTGGGTGAGTCACGGGAGGGTCCCCAGCCAGGGGGACCCCATGTCCCACCAGAGGAGTTTTCTAGAGGGTCACTAGGGCACAGAGGAGAGGGGTGGGGCCTCTGGGTCCTGCACAATCCATGCTTGTGCGGCCTCAGATAGCTGGGAGAGGGTTGTGAGTGCACGTTTAGAATCAATGTGTCGTGTCTGACACTCAGCTTAATGTCACTTCCGCAGAGGTGGAACAGCTGACCCACCAATCTAAACTGGGTTCTCTCATGACCCCTTCCCTGGCCCCTTGTTCCTCTCCTTCCAAGACATTGTCTCTGTTTATAACTAACTACACACGGAGGTCCAACCAGTGGCCATCCTGTTGGCCCCAAGAGCTCTGCAAGAGCACAGCCCAGGTCTGCCTTATAAGTCAGTTTTCCAACTTCTAAGACGGGCCTGGCTCATGTCGGGCCCAGTTCCCATGTGACAAAGAAATTCATCCCCTGAACGTTTTCAGACCTGAGCATCTACCTATGTCCATTTTGCTGGAAGGGGACAAGTCCACGGGGGGGCTGTATGTGTTCAACGACTCAGGCAATATCCCTTCTGGTCACTGCATGTGGCTTCCCCTGGGACGTCCGAACGTGGCCTGTGTGCTCCCATGGGCATGTGGACTGGGGTGCGGCCACAGTAACTATCTGTGTCTGTACCTTTGCTGCTGGAAACACTCTCCACGTGAGGAGCACCCTGGCGTTCCAGTATCTGTCTTGCCCTGTGATATCTCAGTGCCCATGTGCCTCTGTGGCTGTCTGGACTATCACACCTGTGTGTGAGTGCGTGCCTATCCTTGTTTCTATATCTGTTGTCCCGAGACGTGGACAGAAATGTCTGCATGAATCCGGAGGCTTTAGTAGCTGCGCATTTCCTAAGAGAATCTCTGACCGAGGGTATGTGTACCTGGGTCTGGGGACCCATAGGTGCATGAATCTATCGTGGACTTGAGAATCTGTGTGTGTGTCTATTTTAGAACCACTGCATGTGTCTGCATGTAGATGTGTTTCAAAATCTCAAAGTCTTCAACTATACTCTGTAGTTTTGAGTGTGTGTGTGTATGTGTGTCTGTGTGAGGACTGACATGGACACGTGTACACCTATGCACCTCCCTACCTCCCTTCCCCCGGCCGCGGCTGCCTTTCCAGCCTGGACGAGGACCTATTCTCTTCTCCACCTTGTCCCTCACACCCACCCGTGCTCGTATGTGCCTGCGGGAGGGAGGGGGCCGGGGGTCCGCGAGCGCCTGTGTCACAAGGTTAATTTCTCCGCAGCCAGGCAGGCTGGGCCCTGAGGGGAGTGGTGGGGGCGGGGCTGGTCCCCACAGCCCCTCTGATAAATATGTATTTGGGGCTGCTGTGCTCAAAGGTCAAGGGGGGGAGGAGGAGGAGGAGGAGGGGTGGTCTGCACCGTGCGCGGAGCCGCTGGGTCCCAGCCAGGCCCCAGCAGGGTCGTGTGACCCGCTCCGGAGGGATGAGACACAGATTCAGGGGGCTGTCCCCCTCGTCCAGCCTGACCCACCCCACCCACAGCCATGCGCAGAGGGAGCTGCTGTTGTGGACGCACGGATATTCGGACACTGGAGCAGGCAGGCACACAAGCCCACACCCGCTGACGCCCAGACAGGCTCTGACGGACGCACAAAGACGGCCTTGCGGGCCACCGGATGCTGGACAGCCAGAGTCCAGAGACACCCCTTCTCCCTCACCTCAGCCTTCACACAACACCAAAAAAAAAAAAAACCCCACAAGCACACAAGAGTGCATAGCATCTCACAAAAAGAAACGTTCTTACACACTCAACACACACATGCACATGTGAGCACAAAGGTACACGGGACGCAATAAGAAGGGTCCCTGAACACTTTATGGGTGGGCATGTTTATATATACACACATATGCAAGTACACACACAAAGATGCACAGGAGAGTCCCCAGGACACAAAGTTCTATGACGGCAGGTGCACACTGACATATACACACATACATATGCACACGTGCACATTCACACATACAAAGACCCCGAGACACGCACACCAGGCAGGATGCTGGCCAAGCCGGGCTGGGAAACGCACCCTGCCGCGATCCAGCCAGCTCCGGCCCTCTCCCCACTGAGGCGAGAAGGGCCCCCAGTCTCTGGTCCCTGGCCCCACAGCCAGCCCCAGCCAAATGCGCCACCATTTGTCCAGCCCCGAGTCACATCAATTGTCGAGCCTCCCTCCTCGCTGACCAGCCATCTCGGCCATCGGCGGCCTCGGCCATTAGTCGGCTCCCGCCTCTGGCCTGTGTTTGTTGAGTCTCCCTTACCTGGCAGAACCGTCCAGACCCACGGAGCCCTTTCAGGGTCTGCCTGACCCTTTCCCCAAGGGAATCCGAGGTCCCTTGTCGTGTGCCCCTCAGCCCAGGCCTCGGGGTGACCCCCTCCCCTCGGCACAATGCTCAGGCGGTCATTCTTCAATGACCGCTGGCCACAGTGGTTCTGGTGGGTCTCAAGCCTGTGTGTTTGAGCATGTGTGTGTGTGAGTCCGCTTGGAGGCATGTGTGTATGGCTGGTGGGGTGGCTACAGCTGTGCTTTAAGTCAAAAGGACTGTATGTGCATGTGTGTGTGTGTGTGTGTGTGCGCGCGCGTGTGTGAATAAGGGGTTAGAGTGTCAGCAGCTGTGCTTAAAGTCAAGGAGTATCTGAGTGTGTGATAGTGCCCGTGGGGAATTAGGATGTTGGGACGTGCTTCACACGTGTGTGTGTGCATGTGCACATGTATGCATGCTTGAATGCAGGGGGCACTAGGTGTACAGGTCTGGCCTTGGGGCAGGGGGGCCATGAGGGGCTATTTCTGTCTCGGCCATGGTGGTCGGCATGGTACAGGCGTCTGCTTTTCAGGCGGTTGTGAGCAACTGGAGTGTGTCTCTCCCAGACTCTGTTGCCTGTGTTTGTGAAAGTGACAGATGCTGCCTCCCTGGCCTCACTGCGGCGGATTAAGTCTGTGAATGCCACATGAGTCCGCACCCTGGTGGGGGAGGGTCCCCGGCCTGCACTGACACTCACGTTTGCGGGCCACAGCCTTCAAGAGTATAGGGTCCTGGGGATGACGACTAAAGTACCGCATTCCAGCTCCTTTGAAGGAGAGTGTGTCCGAACGGACGCCAGGATGAAGGACTCTGTGTGTGTGTATGTGCTCGCATGAGCGCTCACTCACACTCACACACCATTCCATGTTGTCCAAGGCACACTGTCGCGAGATGCACATGGGTGTGCCAGACCACACACGTGATAGCTCCCCAGGACCACAGAGAGACCAAGTCCAAACTTCGCAGAACCGCCATAGAGGGGCCAGAGCACCAAGCGCATCTCTGCTCTAAGGGCCACGCCCCCAGCTGAGGCGCTTCTTCCCCGCTTTCCCTTACCCATCTTTCCGTCCTCCCACTCTGCCCCTTCCTCAGCGCCTGAGGATCCTCAAAGACCCACTTCCCTGTTTAAACCCGCACCTCCCTCCTCCAGATTCCCCAGGACCCAGAAGCTCCCTTTGTGCTCCCGGCACCCCGGAATCTTGTGTAAGCCTGGTTTCACTTCAGAGCCCGTGACAATCGTTTTCAGGTAAGGAGTGATCATGCTACCATCGCCTGACTTCCTCAGGAAACTAACTGTACTTCATTCGGGGGGTGACTCACACCACTCAATAAATGCCTATTGAATTCAGGGACCTGGGATGTGGGGCCATCACCCCCAGCCTCCAGAGCTGGGGAAACTGCCTGTCCCGAGGAGCTAAAGAAGGTGGGGCTATGGTGAGTGAGGGAAGGAGGTCCTGCCTCCCAAGCCCACCGCCGGCTTCCCGGTTGGCTGTGCAGCACGGGGCTCACCAGCAGAGGTTGTGGAGGGGATGGAAGCTCATCAGTAATCCTGCCTTTGAAGAGGCCCAGTGCCAAACTGTCAGCCACAGAGTGGGCTCTCGACCTCTCTCATTTGCTGGCTTTCTCTTCAGGACACAATGCGAAGCCCAGGCCCTCCAAACCCGTGCTGAGACCCATAAGGCATCCATCCACCTGACAGGCCCTGGGATACGGGCCTCTGGACGGACATCTCGGGGGGAGGGAGGAAGGGGGGAAGGGGCTGAGCCAGAGAAAAGGAACGGTGCTGGGACAGCTACTGGAGAGGGACAGACAAACCTCCAGAGACAGGCCAGGCTCGGTACCAGGAGCCCAAAGACCTCAGTCCTAGCACTGCTTGGTTACTCATAGGCTGAGAGAACCGTATGGACCTCAAACCCTCATCCGTGAAAGGGGCACCATTAGGGCTGCCTTATGAGCTAGGTGGATGGAAGGGGCATCATCACCACCGATATTATTATTATTATAATTAGATGAGCGGGTGCTGGGCCCATGGGAATAACAATGAGTACTGTATATTTAGAAGAACAGACCCCAGTCTGAGGAGACCCCCACACCTACTCTCTCCTCGCAACAATTCCCCACACCCAGGATTCTCAACCATTTTGACCCTGAAAAAAATGCTAGAAATTAACCAGAACGTGCTAGATGGGGAAACTGTTTCCTGGTCTGCATAGAAGTCCAAGTAGCCTCTGGCATGCCCATCTGTTTCCCCATCCAGGGTCATGCGCCTACACACTAGGAACACCACCAGGGCTGTGACAGGCTCTACCCAAGGGGTGCTGAGCTTGGGGCCCCTGGTGTGGCTGTCTCATTGGTGGGGGAAGGGCCTCTGGCCTGTGGCCCCTGCATGCAAGGAGCAAGAGTGTGTGAACCAGAATGCAGGTGTCCTGGGGTGACCACTGATGGATCCGCTGGAAAAAAAATCTGGCTAGCATGCTGTTAAAGATGTACAAGCTAACCTCCATCACACACTCAGCATGGGTGTGGGTGCACGCGCACACACATACACACTCACACACACACACACTATGGCTGCGTTCTTTTCATATCACGGTCCCTGAAACAGACACCCTCCATTTTCCCTGCAAAGACTGACAGAGAGAAGTGAGGGCGACTAAGACCCCCAAGGATGGCACTGCCACCAGCCGGAGGGTGGGCCAGCAGCCTACAGGACTGGGGATCTGGACCTTCCCGATGGACATGGACGGGCCTCTGTCCACCATCACCCAGGAATCAGGAAGGAGACGTGGAATCACATTACCAGCAACTGGAGATGCTGCCCGCGGCCTTGATCTGCTTCCCTCCTGGCCAGCCTGCCACCCCCTGACACGGGACGACGCTTTGTTACCACAGAGGAGCCAGGGAAGGTTTCTGTGGGCTGGCAGACTTCAGGGAGGGGGGAATCTTTTCTTGTTTTGTTTTCTTGAACCCAGCTTCAAGGTTGCTGTGCAAGCATGCTGTTAAGCTCACCCCTACGCCCGCAACCTCTGCGCACATTTCTCATCACTGCACCCGGACTCGGCTTCACAAACCCAGCCTCCCTCTGACCCAGGTCACAGAGACCCAGAGACACCTAAGGAGAATAACCACCACAACAGTAATAACAGTTATGCGTCAACATGGTACTTTCACATATGTGACTTTATTTCACGTGTACTCTCGGGGCACACACCACAGTCAGACCTAGTACCTGCACGCAGAGTCTCTATGCCAACCACACTGCCCGTCCAGATGGACGCACCCACTGCCGATGCCGGACCTGGCACACAGACCTGCACACGCGCTGACGGCCGCCTTGCATGGAGCCAGAGAGTGCCTCCCAAGTGCACACACAGCCAGGGCTCCATGAACATCGAGACAAGGGAAGGACCTCACAGGATAAATACCCGCGCCGACTCCCTCCTGCACACACCTCACCCACAATGGGAAGCCCCTGTACTCGGCCCCCCGCTGGACACACGTGTCACGATTCTACCCCCTTTGGTTCTTCACTTTGCCAAGGCTTCTAAGCCCTGCACACAGTCAGTGTGTCCAGCACGCCTCTTGCAATGCACGCAGGCCATGTACACTCGCACACGGCCGCCCTGGTCTGACTGTGCACACCAGCCCCCCCCACTGACGCCACGCTCTCCCTTCCTGCCCTGAGGGAGGGGGCAAATTCCCCTGGCAGGACGGTAAGAGACTAAAATCTACTGAGTTAAGCATCTCATTGGGGTTTTTTTGAAATCCAAGACCTACTCCCGAACTCCGCAGGCCCCAGGATGGAGGGAGAAAGCGGGGAGTGGTTGGCAGGCCAGAGGCTTTCTCTTCAGATCTTTTACCTGGGGCACAAGAGCTCTGAGGACCCTCTCAGATGGACCCCTGCCCCGACTGCCTCCCCTTTCCACTTCCCACTAGCGATTCGTGTCATTCTCTCCTTCGTCCACACCCTTCTCTCTCAGTGGGGCTGAGTCCAGAGCCCTGAGCCCTCACTCAAAGTCTTCCCCTCCCCCTCCCATGGCCCCAGTGAGCATCCACCGGGACTTCTCCATGAGGCCAGGAAAACAAGAGGGTGGCTCGATAGCCCCCCTCCCCAGGGCAGACCCAGGCCCCCAGCTGGGAAAAAAGAGGGTAGGAATAAACAGGGATGTGGACTAGGGGTTAGGCTCTGGTGGGAACTTGGGGGAGTCCTGTCTCTGCACAGAGACCCTTTCCCTGGCATGCTGTTCAGGGCAAATGATACAAAAGTGAAGAATAAATGAAACTGAGGGAGGGGGCAGAAGGGACAGGGCAACAGGGGAAATGAGGGGCAGGGAGGAGGAATGAGAGAAAAGGAGAAAGGGGGAAACGAGAAAGACAGAAAAAGAAAGGGAGGGGTGGAGAAAAGGAAGATGAAAAAAAAGAAAGAAAACCTGAGTGGGTGGGGGACAGTTTTCATGGAGAGAAGGAAGAGACAGAGAAACTGGAAAACAGGAGAAAGAGAAACCAGCAAAGGAGATGGAGAAAAAGGAGCCCGAGGAAGGACACAAGAGGAAGAAAAGAGTAGGGAGCAGAGAAGCAGGAGGAGACAGCCCAGGGGGTTCCCCAAGTTACAGACTTTGCCCAGAGAGCTGAGGGGTGCACCCGGCTCCCCAGCGTCGCTCCCGGGCCCTGGAGCCCCACCACCCACCTCTCGGGCCAGAAACGCCACCACCTCTCAGAATCCCATCCCAGCTGCTCCCCATCTCAGCTCCCACCCTTCCGGCAGTCCGAGGCACCCCGTATCTTGCCCTCATTCCCACCCCCAGCCCTTCCTGCTTCCCCCTGCCCTCTTACCTCTCCCCCCCCCCCACGCGCCCTGCTTGCTTGCCAGCTTCAGACAGCATCACCACCAGACATCCTCACCACCATCACACTACAGCGGCCCCCACACCCCTAGCAAAGGGAAAGAGACAACAGGCGGCACCGCCACCAGCCGTGACCCCCTCGCGCCTCATTTTCTCCCCAGTCGCCCCTTCCCCAGATACAGGGTCCAGAATGGGGATCCCGCCCAGCCCGGGGAGCCTGTCCAAAGCGCCCAAGCCGGCCAGGCGCCCATGCCGCCTTGTCTCTCCTCTCTGCGCTCTCTCCTTTTTGTATATGATGGCCCCAGCCGCGGTGTGTTTTATTTTCGTCTTTTTATTGGTGTTATTTTTTCTCCTCTTTTTCTTTATTTTTTGGCCCGGGGGCGGCAGCGATGAAAGCGCCCACCGCCCGGTCTCCTCCACCGGCTCCGGGCAGGTCGCTCTTTCTCTAGTCTGCGATCCTCTGCCTCCCTCCTTTCTCTTCTCTGTCTCCGCTCGGCTCCTCCGTCCTTTCAGCTCCGTCCTCAGCCGACTGCTCTCTCCTCTCTCTACGGCCGCCTCTTCCACGCCTCTCCTTTCCCCTTCTTTCTTGCCCCTTCTCCCCTTTTTTCTCTCCCTCTTCACCTCCTCTTCGTCCCCATTTCTTCCCATCCCTCCCCACCCCCCCACCACGCACATCTCTCCTTCGGTTCCCAAGCTGCCAGACAGTAAGTCGACCCCCACCACACACACACACCTCGCCCCCAAATAATAAAGATACCCAGCCAGGGGGCAAAGCCCCGACGCCGGGCGCCGGGAGGGAGACGAGAGGGCCGGGGCCGCAGCGGCGGCGGGCAGCCGGAGCGCGGTGCGGTGCGAGCGGCGCCCGCCCGGCTCCCGCCCGGAGAGCTCTCTGCAATAGGCCGAGCCGGCTGCATTAAGCTTCTTGCAATCAATAAAGCGCGGGTCAGATTATGCAAAGCGCAGATATTAATATGCAAAGTTTTAAAGATTTTTAAATGGAAGGGCGAGCGCGGCGCGGGCGGGCAGGCAGGGGCTGCGAGGGGAGAGGGAGGAAGGGAGGGCGGGCGGGCGGCGCGCAGGCGAGCTGGGGAGAGGAGGAGGCTGCCCGCCGCCCGCCCGCCCGGCTGCGCCGCGCCGCCTTGCCTTACCGCTGCTCCCATCGGTAGGCGCCGCTGTCTTCGCCATGCGCGTCAGCTGCACGGCTCCGAGGGGATGGCCGAGGAGGAGCCGCCGCCGCCAACGCTACCCCCGCTCCCGCTCCCGCTCCCGCGCCCGCTCGCTGCCTGCTGCTGGCGCTGCTCTGGCCGCTGCTCCTCGCCTGAGCTGCCGGCGCGAGCCCAGGCGCGCGCCATCCCCGGCTCCCACCTTGTCCCCATGGCAACCCCGGGCCCAAGGATGCTCAGAGAGAGAGCGCGAGCGAGAGAGCGAGGGGGGAGAGAGGGAGAGGGAGAGGGCGGGGAGCGCAGGGGACACGGAGGCAGGGAGAAGCCCGAGACTCAGAGACACAGAGACACGCAGAGACACACAGAGACAGGCTGAAACCGAGATGCAGTAACAGAGAGAGGAGAGTGGGGCGGGGAGTCGAGGGGGACACAGAGACAAGAAGCCCACAGAGACCTACAGAGACACACAGAGATACACAGAGACATAGAGAAAGAGACAGAGGGGAAAGGGGGGGCAGGGAAAGAGAGGTGGATGCAAGAGCAGGAAGACACCCTGAAGCTCAGAGATTCACAGAGACACCCTGAGACACAGAGACATCCAGAGACAGAGAAAGGGGGGGAAAGGGAGAGGGAATAAGGCAGGGAGCACAGAGGACTCAGGCAGGGAAAGACTCATAGAGACAAAGAGATGCCCAGAGACAGAGTCACAGAGTCAGAGAGACACAGAGAGACACAGAGACGCACAGAAACATATGAACACAGAGACAGAGAGGGGTGGGAAGCAGGGGGGGACTCAAGGGCAGGGAGAGGCCCGAAGAGCCAGAGACTCAGAGAGACACCAGAGACACAGAACACAGGGAGGAAAGGGGAAGGACGGGCGTACAGGGGATGTGGAGGCAGAGATGCCAGAGACGCAGAGAGACATGGAGACACAGGCATGGATGGGGGGGAGAGAGAAGTGGGGAGAGCAGATGGGAACATGAAAGCAGAGAGAGGCGCTAAGAGAGACACTCAGAGACAAAGAGATAAGGAGAAGAGATCCAGGCAGAGACAAAGCGAGACGAAGAGCCAGAAAAACAGCCACAAAGAAGCAGACGCACAGACAGCAGATATGAATAGTCATATAGAGACAGAGACACAGATAAGAGAGAGAGACATGCAAGAATCAGAGATAGAAGAAAGAGCCACACTCAGAGAAAGAGGAAGAGGCAGACAGAAGTTGGAGAGATACAGAGATAGGAAGACACACAGAGAGAGACAGGCGTGGAGAGATGGACACAGAGATAAGACAGACATCCAGAGTCAGAGATATGAAGACAGAGCAGAGAGGCAATACCAGAAAGACACTGACAGAGACCGAAAGAAAGAGACAGGGACAGAGACAGAGAGAGGGGGGCAGAGAGAGAGAGGGGCAGGGGGCTAGTGAGATGCAGACAGAAACCAGGATTCTGAGAGGGTACCTAAGAGACAGAAAGACAGAAATGTGCAAAAGGAGACACAGAGACCAAGAAAGAAAAAGGAACAAGAAGAAATACAGGCAGTGAGAGATGGAAAGCAAAGACAGACTGAAAGAGTCAAAGTGGTAATGCAGAGAAACACAGATACAGAGACATACACATAGAGACTGCAAGAGATGGAGGAGACATTAAAGAGACAGAGAGAGATATGGTGGATGGGAACAGACAGATACTGGAACTAGCTCCCCGGTGGGCAGAGATCCATAGAGAGATCCACGACAGAGACACCAAGAGATAAATGGAGAGTCCGAAACAGAGAATGGGAATTGGAAAAGGTGGGGGGCGGGGACAAAGAGACAGAGCCTAGGGAAAGCGGAAAGGTGCAGGCTGGGGTGAGAACAGAGACCAGGAGCGTGGCAAGGTCTAGGGGAGCAGCAAGGGGAGAGAGCAGGCTGGGGAGGGGAGCAAGGAGGGCAGGGTCTGGTCACTGAACACCTCCGGTGTGCGGGACACCGTAAGGCTGGGGAGGTTGAGGAGGAAGGCACCCTGGGCCCTGGGCCAGCCTGCGCACGGTCTGAGGAGGACACGTGTCTGCCGGCCCCGGCCGGTGGGGGCGCTGCGGCGCGGAGAGGAGGACGCCGCTGCGAGTGGTACCCAGGCCGGGAGGCGGTTTGGGGGAGGAGAGCGCGGGCGCGCGCCGCGCGATCTGGGCTCAGCTGCCGCCCGACGCTTTGTTACCCGTCCGGCTGCCCCGCGCGGACCGAATGGGCACACAGGACCCTCGCGTCGGGTGAGTGAGAGAAACAGGAGAATCACCAACTGCCCACGTGTACCGAGAGGGCTCCCGGGACCTACACTGCAAGTGCGTAACAGAAATAAATACAGGAAACACCTACCCCGCGGGCGTACAAAGTAAGTACACGGGACTGCGCAGCGCGCTTAACAGACACGGAACTACCTATGGCCCCCCAAAACCCCGCCCCGTGTGCAGCAGTCTCTTGGGACCCACCCTGTGTGTACAACACAAATAAATGCAAGAAATACCCCCCCGCCGCATACCAAGTAGGTACAGTGACTCTCACAGCCCCTGCATGAGAGACTTAATACCCACTCACAGCAGAGGCCCCCAGGCCCCACACTACCTGTTCAGGACGCAAATACAGAAACTGCGGGCCGCCCTGCACACACGACTAGGCACACAAGACCTACAAGGCATGAGCATCAAGGACAGGGAACCACCTACCAAGCAGCTTATCAGAGCCCACACAGCGTATGCACAGCACACATGAATTCAAGAGTACCGGATGGCCCCAGCCTGTAAAGCAGGCGCAGGAGTCAATGGGCCTCCCTAGTGTGAACATGGTAGACGCCCACAAGCAGGTTTTGGCATCCCACAGCATATCACAAGTTACTATTAGAAACCCCCACTCCACTTGCATACCAAGGCACATGGGTCCCACTGGTAAGAAGGAAACCCCCAAAAAGGGTGTGTGTAATGGCAACATGGGCTTCCCAGGTGGCTCAGTCTTAAAGAATCCCCCTGCCGATCAATGCAGGAGATGCAGGTTCGACCCCTGGGTTGGGAAGATCCCCTGGAGGAGGAAATGGCAATCTTCTCCAGTATTCTTGCCTGGGAAATCCCATGGACAGAGGAGGAGCCTGGACAGCTACAGTCCATGGGGTTGCAAAAGAGTCGGACACAACGGAGCAACTCAACAACAACGACAACACAGGAACTGCCCACCCTGGAAGGAGCAAGGAACACGGACCCTGCAATGAACGTACCCGACTGACCCTGGTGTGTGCACAACGGACAGAGGGCGACTGCTAGAAGGGAGGTTCCAGGCCAGGGCTGGGGCCAAGGACAAGGACGGGCTGTGCTCTGCCTTGCCCCCAGCATCCTAAAAGGATGCACGTGGCGGGGCCTCATCCCTCCCAAGAATGACCAAGTCTGTGATAATTATGTGTATGATGGATATGGGCTTCCCTGGTGGCTCAGATGGTAAAGAATCTGCCTGCCATGCGGGAGATCCGAGTTCGATCCCTGGGCTGGAAAGGTCCCCTGGACTAGTGACTGATGAATACACACTAAAGACACAAGGCCCAGTGTTGAGGACCCAGAAACACGGATCTGTTACGTGGGGACCCTTTCAGATGCTCGCTGGACAGGCTGCTGAGTGGTAAGCTGAGTCATAACCCCTAATTATCCAGAATATCCACCCTAAGCAGAAGCTGACATGCCTCAGCCAGGAGGACAGCCTTGAGTGCAGGTGGTCCTAAATGCTCTCGAGGGCTCCACCCCATCCTGAGTCATCCCGGTGGTGGGCTGAGGCAGCCACCAGGCACACGCAAAGATGTATGCAGGACACGGCGCACGACGCTGGGGAAATGTGTGCGCATTTTTCTTCTGAAAGAGCCGCAATTCCAAAAGTTCTGGATTCCTCTGAGGAGTGTGTGCATGTGGGTCTGAATGAGGGCCACATCCAGGTACAGATGTGCATGCATGTGGCCCTTCCTGGGTGAGTCAACTTGGATGATTAGGTCTCACCCCTCCTTGGTCTGTTCATTCATATTACAAAAACATGTGTAAAAATAATAGTACCTGGTGTATACTAAATGCACTACATTGTAAGCTGTTGGTACTTGTCATTGTGTCTGTGTATCTGAATGCACCTCTGGACACAGGCATATGCTCACTAATGCAACGTATCTATTCATGCATCTGCGGCCACCTTTGTGTGCGAGCGCATGTGTGTGTATCTTTGTGTCTGGGTCACAAGTCTTGGATCTCCCTTATACCCCTGAGGGTAAAGGGGGTTAGATATGGAAAATGGGAGCACAGGGAAAGGGAAGAAAGCTGGGAGAAGGAGGAGGGAAGTGGTACAAGAAGAAGCAGACAGTGGTGGCAGGGGAGGCTTCCCTAGCAGTCTAGTGGTTAGGACTCCACGCTTCCAATGCAGGGGCATGGGTTCAATTCCTGGTTGGGGAACTAAGATTCCCTATGCTGCCCGTCTAGTCAAGGCTATGGTTTTTCCAGTGGTTATGTATGGATGTGAGAGTTGGACTGTAAAGAAAGCTGAGTGCTGAAGAATTGATGCTTTTGAACTGTGGTGTTGGAGAAGACTCTTGAGAGTCCCTTGGACTGCAAGGAGATCCAACCAGTCCATCCTAAAGGAGATCAGTCTTGAGTGTTCATTGGTAGGACTGATTTTGAAGCTGAAACCCCAATACTTTGGCCACCTGATGTGAAGAGCTGACTCATTTGAAAAGACCCAGATGCTGGGAAAGATTGAGGGCAGGCGGAGAAGGGGACAACAGAGGATGAGATGGTTGGATGGCATCACCGACTTGATGGACATGGGTTTGGGTGGACTCCGGGAGTTGGTGACAGACAGGGAGGCCTGGTATGCTGTGGTTCATGGGGTCACAAAGAGTTGAACATGACTGGGCGACTGAACTGAACTGATGCTACACAGCACAGTCAAAAAAAAGAAGGGAGGGAAAAGAGAAGTGGAAGTGGAATGGGACCTAGGGAAGGAAGGAAGGAGGCCCTGAGGACAGAAGCAGACGGGAGACAGTGGACGAGGAAGGGGGAACACTAGGACAGCAGTTGATGGATGGGAATGGAGGGGAGGCCGAATGAGAAAGGAGGTAAGTGGGACAAACGGGAGACAAGACAGAAGTGAGCAGGCTGAGGGCATCAAGAAGAGAGACACAGACTGGGGAGAGGAGAAAGGAAATGGGAGATGGAGGGAAGAAAGAGAGGGAAGGAAACCAGAGAGATAGAGGTTTTTCTGGCCTGTACAAAATTTAGAGATTCCCCCCACAGTCCCCATGGGAAAATGTTTGAGTGGGGCACAAAGGGGATGGCAGGAAGCAGAAGACAGGAGGAAAGAGAAATTAAATAATGCGGTGCTCCAGGATGGGGCAGCTCAGAGGAGCTCAGAGAGAAGGGCTCCCGGGGCACAGAGAAAGGTACCCAGAGCCAGCCTGAGGTGTGGAGGCAGCTGCAGCAGGCAGGTCCTGGAGATGATGGGAGAAGGAGCTGGCGGACTCAAGGAGGCCCAGGCTCAGTGGTACAGAGGCATCCAAAGACCAGCAGACAGGTGTGGGGAACCAGGAACCAGGCAGAGGGAAGAAGCTTAGAAAGGGGCAAGGAGAGAGAGCCCGCTGGCTTGAAATGGCCAAGGAAGGTGGAGGAGCAGCTGGAGGGCGGTGTGAAGGCATGGACATGACGCTCATAGAGACCCTGGTCTGGGGCAGAAACAGACAAAAAGTACGTGGCTACTGATACACACAGCAGCACAGATGAACCCGAAAAGCAAAGTGAACAAGGATTGTCACAGGAGACTAAATGCAGTAAGATTCCATTTACACAAAATTCTAGACAGAGTGAAACTGTAGTGACAGGAAGGCAGCTCCGTGGTGGAAAAGAGCTTGGACTGGGAAGAGAGACTGTAGCAAAGGGACAGGAGGGAACTTTAGGGGGTCATGAGAAGGTTTGGCATCATGACTGTGGTGGTAGTTACATGACTCTGCCCTGTGTGTGTGAAGACCCATCACACTGTAAACTTAAAATTGGTAAATGTTATTGTCACCCACTCCCGTATTCTTGGGGCTTCCCTGGTGGCTCAGACAGTAAAGAATCTGCCTAAAATTCAGGAGACCAGGGTTTGATCCCTGGGTAGGGAAGATTTCCTGGCAAAGGGAATGGCAGCCCACTCCAATATTCTTGCCTGAGAATTCCATGGATAGAGGAACCCGATAGGCTTTAGTCCAGTCAATGGGGTTGCAAAGAGTTGGACACAACTGAGCGACTAACACTTTATTGTATTTATACTGCAGTAAGACTTCCCAGGCAGTCCAGTGGTCAAAATTCTATGCTTCCATTGCAGGGGACACAGGTTCATCCCCCGGTCAGAGAAGTTCCACATGCCACACAGTGTGGCAAAAAAAAAACTATACTGCAATAAAGCTGGCCAAAAATACATACATAAACAAAAAATTATGCACCAGAATATCAAGGCTGAAGATAGTGAGAACTGTGCTCTGGAGGAACCAAAAAGACGAAGATGGGGCAGTGAAGGGGGGCTTCCAGGAAGAGGTGATGCCTGAGATAAGACCTTAAGGATGGGGGTGGGGGTAAGACGTTTCCATGGAAGCAGGACTTTCACATGGAAGCAGGTGAGAACTGAAAAAAAGTTCAGTGTGTCTCAAACACAGAATGCAAAGTAGGACTATCAAGTAATGAGGATAGAGAAATTAGAGTCCAGAATGCAAGCCCCATGACCCCCGGTGTGCCAGGCTGAATAAGCCCCACCTGCACCCCCAGAGACCCACTGCATGCAAGACAGAACTGGGAATTAGTAATCTGCCTGCGGCCACCCCACAAAAAAAGGGTTCCTTCCCCTGCCCTTCTGGAACTTCTTCCCTGATCCCTTCACGTGGGAACGTCCCTCCCTACCAGGCAACAGCCCTCGCAGTGGGCCAGCAGCACCCCCCTACTATCTGTGCCCACAGCCCACATCTCTCCACAAGCTTGCGGGTCCCAGTGGATCCCTCCAACCTGGATTCTGTGTGGCCACTGCCCCCTGGTGGCTGGAGCTGTGCATTACTGAGGATGAAGGGACAGTGTCCAGGCCAGGTCCTCATCTCTGCCCAGTCCAGACCACCCATCAGCGTCGCCCCTCGCAAACCGCCTCCTCCTTGCTAAATCCAACAGGCGCTTTTCAATCCTAGGGGACTTGCCTTCTCTGCAGCACACAACTATCTTTTAAAAATCCTCCTCTTCACATCTAAGAAAGTTCACTCCTTTGGTTTTCCTGCTGTCTGGGCTCTTCTCCCAGAAACTATCTTCTCTCTGCTGGTAACCCCAAATTTGTCCCCAGCTTATCGCTCTCTCCTAAGCTTCAGACCAGATATCAAGCCACCTCCTGGGGGTCCCAAAGGCACCTCAAAATCAACAAGTCCAAGCTGAAATGCCTCTTCCCTATCATGCCCCCACACACACATGCGCGCACACACACACACCTGGATTCCCTCTCCCCATATTAGCACCTCCATGCGATCTGGCAACCAAGTCAAGAAAAATGTCCCCCAGGTCTGACAGCCTCTTCCTCACGCTCATATCCAAATCAGGCTCAAAATCCAATTCGGTTCACTTACCTCCTTAAGATAAACTGAGGGGGCAGGGGAGGGATAGATTGGGAGTTTGGGACTGACATGTACACACTGCCATATTTAAAACAGATAACCAACAGGGATCTACTATATAGCACAGGGAACACTGTTCAATATTCTACAATAACCTAAATGGGGAAAGAATTTGAAAAAGAATAGATACATGGATATGTGTAACTGAATCACTTTGCTGTACACCTGAAACTAACACAACTAGACTCCAATATAAAATAAATAAACACAATGTAGAAACCAACTGAAAAAAATAGAATAACTTTTAAACAAACATGGGGGCTGAGAGAGGCTCAAGAGGGAGGGGACATATGTGTACTTATGGCTGATTTACCTTGCTGCACAGCAGAAACCAGCACAACATTGTAAAGCAATCATCCTCCAATTAAAAATAAATTTAAAAAGAAGAAAAAGATGAACCATGCAAAAATTACCAATCATCCATCAGCTTTTCCTTACAAATGAGCAGCTTCATAGACTTCAACCTGGTATTTCTCGAATCCGTCTCCCCTGCTCTTCCTTTTCCCGAGTGCCCGGGCTCAGGCCTCCACTCTCCTGCTCAGTCTGGTGCACCACCTCCTACCTGGTCTCCCAGTGTCCAGTCTGACCCTGGGGGTGATCTTTCTACAACATGGCTCTGATGAAACCGCTCCCTGAGTCAAACTCTTCAGGGCTCCCCATTGAAAACAGGACAAAAGCCAACCCCCTTAGCCAGCTTTCCATGACCTTTGCAATATCTGGCTCCTGTCCCCTTCCAGTTCCTACCACGTATCCTATCAACCACAGCAGACCACCACCACTCCTTGAACCTGCCTCCTCTCACCTCTCAGCCTTGGTCCTGAAGTTCCCTGTGACTAGAATGCCCTTCCCGGAGCTTCCCTGGTCCAGTGATTAAGGATCCACCTTGCAGTGCACAGGTCACGGGCCCGATCCCCGGGAACTAAGTTCCCACAGGCTTCGGAGCAACTAAGCCCAAGGGCCGCAAGTACTGAGCCCATGTACCACAACTAGAGTCCGTGCGCCACAATGGAAGATCCTGCATAATGCAACAAAGATCCTACGTGCCACAATTAAGACCCCATGCAGTCAAATATACATGTTTATACACACACACACACACAAAGAAAAAGACCCTGCACACCACAGCTAAGAGAACCCAGATGCCACAACAAAAATCAAAGACCTTTAAAACTAAGATGTGGCAAAGGGTTTCCCTGGTGGTCCAGGGGTTAAGAGTTCACTGGCCAATGCAGGGGACATTGGTTTGATCCCTGGTCTGGGAAGACCCCACATGCCAGAGCAACTGAGCCCACACACCACAACTGCTGAGCCTGTGCTCCTCAACATGAGAAGCCACCGCAGTGAGAAGCCCAAGCACCACACCTAGAGAGCAGCAGAGAGCAGCCCCTGCTCGCCACAACTAGAGAAAACCTGTACGCAGCGATGAAGACCCAGCACGGCCAAAAATAACTAGTTAATTAATTTTTTTTAATATATTAAAAATTATCTGGTGCAGTCAAATAAATATTTTTTTAAAAAAAGCATGTCCTTCCCACTCTTCTCCCCACTGGCTAACCTATTAGACCTGAAGAGCCAGCTCCCATATCCTATGCTACTGTACATCTCCAGTTTATACATTCTTTCATTCAATACACAAGCTGAGGGGCCTATATGTGACTTCCATGGAAGCTGCTAGGGATGCAAAGCAGGAGAGAATATAATTCCTGCCCCCAAGAGCTCAAATTCTTGGGAACTCCCTGGTGGTCCAGTGACTAAGACTCCGTGTTCCCAAAGCAGGGGACCCAGGTTTGATCCCTGGTCAGGGAACCAGATTCCATGTAATGTAAAAGTTCACATGTTGCAACTAAGACCCAGCTCAGACAAATTAAAAAAATAAATATATTTTTTTAAAGAGTTCAAATTCTCTTCAGTTTTCAAGGGGAAATCGTTCTCCTGAATTGGAGGTGGCGTGAAACTCAGAGAGGCAGTATGAACAACAACAACAACAAAAAGACACATGAAGCAGAGCAGGCCGTGTGCAGGCAGTCAGGGCTATCACTAAAGCACAAGCTGTGAAGGAAAGATGGCTGTTGGAAAGACTGGAGGGGGCCTGGGCATTAAGCATCTTTTGATCTCAGAGGCCATGGAGTTTGTTTCAAGGGCAGCTTTGTGTTTTTCAGAGGGGGCAACCATAAGCAGGAAGAAGCCTGAAAAATCAGGAAGTTGTTGCAATAGCCCAGGCAAGAGGTGCTAAAAGCTGGTATTACGACAACGGTACCAAGGACACAGAAGAGGGCACGGGCTGGAAAAACCTTGAAGTAAACCAAATCAGCCAGGCTTCGTGTTTGATATGAGGGTGAGGGGGAGATAGTGCCAGGGCCACACTCTTCAGCTAGATGCCTGAGTGTGTGGAGGTCCCTTTGCTGACTGGGGAGAAAATGGAAGGTGGCACGGAACTTATTCAATGAAGTTCTTTATGGAACTTCCTATGTCTGAGGTGCTCATGGGATATGAGTCTGTGTTGGCTCTGCAGCCAATATTAGAATATATTAACGTGCAGTATCACAGAGACAGGTTGACACTAAAGATTTGGGCATCGGCAGCAGACAGGTGATAGCTGAACTCATGAGGATGGATGATACCTCTCAGGAAGAATATGTAGACTGAGAGAGCTATGGACCAAGGAAGGAGCCCAGGGGAAGAGCCATATTTCAAAGGTGGGCAGAGTAAGAGGAACCCCTACCTGGACTAGAAAAGCTATTGGGAAGGAAGGAGAACCATTACATCGTGAAAGCTACAGTGAAAAGTAAAAGTTGTGCCCATCTCTTTGCGTCCCCCACCCGTGGACTTTAGCCTGCCTGACTACTCTGTGGATGGAATTCTCCAGGGAAGAATACTGAGTGGGTAGCCATTCCCTTCTCCAGGGGATCTTCCCGACCCAGGGATTGAACCTGCATCTCCTGCATCACAGGTGGGTTCTCTACCATCTGAGGCACCAGGGAAACCACGGTAGGCAGCCCCCAAGAGGCGCCCAGTGACCCCCACCTCCTGGTGTTCATGCACTTCTGTGATCCCTTCCCTATGAGTGTGAGCTGGACCTAATGACTCACTTCTTTTCATTTAATATTTATTTTCATTTGTTTATTTGGCTGTTCTGGGTCTTAGTTGTGGCACACAGGATCTTCAATCTTTGTTGCAGCATGCAGGATCTTTAGTTGTGGCATACTAACTCTTACTTTTGTTATGTGGGATCTAGTTGCCTGACCAGGCATTAGACATGGGACCCTTGGGAGTGCAGAGTCTTAACCACTGGACCACCAGGGAAGTCCCATGATTCACTTCTAATAAATCGAATATGGCAGAAGTGATGGGGTGTCACTTCCAAGATTAGGCTACCAAAAAAGATCACACTGGGAATTCCTTGGTGGTCCAGTGGTTAGGACTCTCTGTTCTCACTGCTGAGGGCATGGGGTTCAATCCCTGATTGGGGAACTAAAAGCCTGCAAGCCCCCCCTCCCCCAAAAAAGAAGACCACAGCTTCCTTGTGGGCTTCCCAGGTGGAGCTAATGATAAAGAACCCACCTGCCAATGCAGAAGACATAAGAAATGCAGGTTTGATCTCTGGGTCAGGAAGATCCCCTGGAGAAGAGCGTGGCAACCCACTTCAGTACTCTTGCCTGGAGAATCCCATGGACAGAAGAGCCTGGCAAGCTACAGTCCAAGGGGTCGCAAAGAGTCGGACATGACTGAAGCGATTTAGCATGCACAGCTTCCTGGCATGTGTGCATGTCTTTATTTTTCCCCTTCTCTCCTAGGTCACACTATCCATCCACACTCACACAACCCAAGCCTTCAGAAGAGACAACAACCCCTCAGCTAGGTTGTTCATGGATTTCTGACCTGCTCAAACTATGAGATAATAAACGCTTGGGTTTTTTTTTTTTTTTTTTTTGGTGGTGGGGAGCTGTGCTGGGTCTTTCTTGCAGTGCCCCGGGGCTTCTCCAGTTGTGGTTCACAGGCTTATCTTGTTACAGAGCATGGGCTCTAGAGCATGTGGGCTCAGTAGCTACCACTAGACATGTGGATCCCCAACCAGGGATCAAACCCACATCCCTGCTTTGCAAGGCAGATTCTTAACCACTGGACCACCAGGGAAGTCCTCAAATGTTTGTTCTTTTGAGAAGCTAAGTTTTGGGTTGATTTCTTATGCTGAAGCCAAGGGAGGAAAAATTTTCAAAAGAGAGGCATTGGTCAAGGAATTAAAAACTGAAAAATGTCCTTGGGTTTGGCAAGAGAAGGTCATTAACACGCTTGGTGCAAATGGTTTCCCTGAGTGGAGACTCAAATGGGAGGTGAAAGCTGGGGCTGGCGAGCAGTGCACATCTGTCAATTCTGCCTGCCCAGCGTTCATTTCCCCATCGGTTACAACAGCTCCCTGATTTTTCTCTGGCCTACGGGATAGGATTTCATGAGGCTGTGTCCGTCAGGGTGCCCAGCCCTCCACAGGCCAAAGAGGGCCACATGACTCAAACTGTACCAATCAGAAGCTCTCCCCGGAATTTGAATTGTGAGCTGACGTGACAGGATGCCTGAACCTGGTTGGAGCTGAATCATACAGCCATTCTTTCCTGCTTTCTTGATTCCTGCCCCTGCCCTGGTTCCAGTCTTTTCCAAAGCCTGTTTTTTCCGTCTTTCCTCCACTGTGTGTGTCACCTTCATTTCCTTCTAAAAAATTCCTTGTTTGCTTAAATTAGCAAGTCAGTCTCTACTGTTTGTAGCCAAAGAACCCTAACTCACATTTATTCTTTTAAGAAATTTAGCAGGGGACTTCCCTGGTGGTCCAGTGGTTAAGGCTCCCATTGCAGGGGGCCCAGGTTCAATCCCTGGTCAGGGAACTAGATCCCACCTGCCGCAACTAAGAGTTCACATGCTGAAACTAAGACTCCCTCATACTTCAACTAAGACACGAGGCAACCAAATAAATATTTTTAAAAAGAAGAATTCTGGGTGGGATGAAGAGAAACACAAAGGACAGGCACTAGAGGGAGCACAAAGTAAAGGGAGGGAGAGGTTTTCAGTTCTTTTTTTTTTACATGGTAAAAATTTGCACATATTTATAGCTAAGAAGGAGGAGAGGGAAGGAAGGACTGTTGAAGCTGAGAAGGGAAAAACGATGGAGTGATATTCTGGGAGTCATGATGACAGGTGATGCATGGGTGGAGAGGCTGCACTTGCACAGAGCATGGAGAAGTGAAGTAAATCTGGGTGTGAATTCCTGTAGGTGTATATAGGAAGCTAAAGGAAATGCATGACTGATTAGCCTTACTTTTATGTGTTGAGACTGCAAGGGGAGTGCTGGGGGATGCTCATGGGAGAGTGGTGACTGAGGTGGGGGGGGCTGACCAAGAAGTCGGAGTGGCACCTGTATGTATAACTTGTCACCATTCTTTTTTTTTCTTGGCCGCAGTTTTTGTTGCTGCTCCCCGGGTTTCTCTAGGTGGAGAGGGGGCGCTGTTCTCTAGGTGCGGTGCATGGGCTCCAGAGCTCAGCCCCGCGGTTGTGGCGCACGGGCTTATTGCTGCACAGCATGTGGAATCTTCTCAGACGAGGGACTGAACCCGTGTCCCCCGCATCAGAAGGCAGGTTCTTAACCACTGGATGTGCCACCATTCTCCTCTAAGCCAATCTCAAACCAAGGGTAGGGGCATGCTGATAGATGAGGCAGAGGCCAGGGCATATGGGAATCAAGAGCGTGCTGGCCATTTCCCCTTTGCCCCCTCCAGGTCCACCTCCACCCTTCTTGGCCCATATGGACGGCATTATCCGGGGTCCCTTACCCCCTGACTTCTAACTGGGTCCTTCAGGGACAGCACCAGCAGGACATTAGAGAGTGGGGCAGTGGCGGGGGGGAGCACTGTTCTGGATATTTCATCTCCTACTCCCAGCTCTGGATCAGGACCGTGGTTCTGGGAGTGGCCATACCCTCCACACCGCTCAGGTATGTTCCACAGTCTCACCATACTCCAGTAACATCATTTCCTTTCCTCACCCCTGCAGACCACAGAGGGGTCCCAATGCCCTACTGCCTTCACCTCCTTTGTTGGTTCTCTCAACCTGACCCACACTCTCTGCAAAAGTTCCTTCATTAAATTATCTTCAAAATCCCAGCTGTAGGAGACCTCTGTTTCCCGCTGGGACCCGACAGCTAGAGAGCTAGCCAGAGAAATCAGATGGTCCAATGTGAGGTCCTGGCTGAGCAGAGAAGGGAGAGGAGCCAGGAGGTATCTGGCCAACTGGCAGGAAACAGAGGGATCAAGGCAGTGGCGCTCTATGAGTCGGTGCTACAGGTGTGATGGCAGTGGAGGCCTGCCAGACCTGGAAGGCAGGTGCTGGGATCAGAGCCCAGAGTACTGGATTTTGAACATGGAAGACAGAACAGGGTTGTGGTTAAGACCCAGGGATTTTTAATTTGGGACCCAGAGAGTTCTGTGTTAGTAATACAATCTTGGCTCAGCCCTTTACTAAATGTGTCACCCAGGTAAGTGACTTCACCTTTCTGAGCATGTATCCTCATCTTTCAAATACCAACCCTACAGGTTTTTGTGACGAGTAAACATGTAAACCATTTGGCACAGTGCCTGGCATGTGGTATAAGTGCATGGCAAACGCTCACTATGTGCCCTGCACTTCCGGGTAATGACTAAGGCCAAGGTGTGGTCATGGGAGTGGTGGCTGGCATGGGAAGAAGGTCACTGAAGATGAGGTGGGAGAGACCAAGAGACCAGATAATTAGAAGGATGGGTCATCACACAGAGGTTAAGGATCCCAGCAGAACGCAGGAGCTGGGGTGGAAAGGAGGTCTCTGATGATGTGCTACAGTCTTCTGGAAGGAGAAGGAACCGAGGAGTCCACAGATGTCAATGAGGAGGTGGAACAGAGGGTGGTAGAACCCGATGACATAAGGCTCAAGGAAGCCTGGGTTCTGTGAAGCCAGATTAGAGTCAGTGTCTGCCTCATCTGAGTTCCCATGGCCCCTTGAATGTCCCTTTCAGATGCCCTTGGGACTTCCCTGGTGGCCCAGTGGTTAGGAATTGCTCTTGCAATGCAGGGGACGTAGGCTTGATCCCTGGTCAGGGAACTAAGACCCCACATGTCATGGGGCAACTAAGCCTGCACAATGCAACTACTGAGTCCCTGTGCTCCATAACCCAGGCTTGGAGGCCATGGACGTCTGCCCCCCACAATCACAGTCTGTGCCCCTCCACGAAAGATCTTGCATGACCCAACTAAGACTTGATGCAGCCAAATAAATAAATATGTTTTAAATCATTAAAAAGAAAAGGAAATGCCCTCAGTGATCATATCCCCCACAAAGCCAGAGCATGTCAAGAAAGGGACAGGATCTGACCCATCCTGTAGTAGCTACAACAGAAGTTGTTGTTCATTTGCTCAGTCGTGTCCAACTCTTTGCGACCCCATGAACTGCAGCATGCTAGGCTTTCCTGTCCTTCACTATCTCCCAGAGCCTGCTCACATTCATGTACATCAAGTAAATGATGCTATCTAACCATCTTATCCTCTGCCACCTCCTTCTCCTTTTGCCCTCAATCTTTCCTAGCATCAAGGTCTTTTACAGTGAATCGGCTCTTCACATAAGGTAGCGAAAGTATTGGCGCTTCAGCTTCAACATTCAGTCCTTCCAATGAATATTCATGGTTGATTTCCTTTAGGATTGACTAGTTTGATCTTGTAGTCCAAGGGACTATCAAGAGTCTTCTCCAACACCACAGTTCAAAAGCATCAATTCTTCGACACTCAGCCTTCTTTATGATCCAACTCTCACATCCATACATGACTACTAGAAAAACCATAGCTTTGAATACATGTACCTTTGTCAGCAAAGTGATGTCTGATTTTTAATATGCTGTCTAGGTTTGTCACAGCTTTCCTTCCAAAGAGTAAGCATCTTTTAATTTCATGGCAGTAGTCACCATCCACAGTGATTTTGGAGCCCAAGAAAAGAAAATCTGTCCCTGTTTCCACTTCTCCCCTTTCTATTTACTTACCACGAACTTATGGGACCCGATGCCATGAATGCATAGTTTTTTGAATGCTTCATTTTAAGCCAGTTTTTTCACTGTCCTCTTTCACCCTCATCAAGAGACTCTTTAGTTTCTCTTCGCTTTCTGCCATTAGAGTCATATCATCTGCATATCTGAGGTTGTTGATATTTCTCCTGGCAGTCTTGATTCCAGCCTGTGATTCATCCAGCCTGGCATTTCGCATGATGTACTCTGCATAGAAGTTAAATAAGCAGGGTAACAATATACAGCCTTGTCTTACTCCTTTCCCAGTTCTGAACCAGTCAGTTTTTCCATGTAAGGTTCTAACTGTTGCTTCTTGACCTGCATACAAGTTTCCCTAGAGGCAGGTAATGTGGTATGGTATTCCCATCGCTTTAAGAATTTTTCACAGTTTGTTATGATCCACATAAAGGCTTTAGCAGAGTCAATGAAGCAGAAGTAGATGTTTTTCTGGAATTTCCTTGCTTTCTCTTTGATCCAACGAATGCTGACAATTTGATATCTGGTTCCTTTGCTTTTTCTAAGCCCAGCTCATACATCTGGAAGTTCTCAGTTCATGCACTGCTGAAGCCTAGCTTGAAGGATTTTGAGCATAACCTTACTAGCATGTGAAATGAGCACAATTGTACGGTAGTTTGAACATTCTTTGGCATTGCCCTACAACAGAAGTACATGTTGGTAAATGACTGTTGAATCACTTGGGGGATGAGGGAAGGAGAAAAGTCATGGGTGACATTTAATAAAGGGACAGAGCCACGATAGTAACACAGGTCCCTCTGGATCCCAAATTAAAAGCCCCTGGTTTTACAGAAATAGACTCAAAGACATACGGGGAGGACTGGGAGTCTGAGATTAGCAGATGAAAACTATTATATCTAGAATGGATAAGCAACAAGGTCCTACTGTATAGCACAGGGAATTCTATTCAATATCCTGTGTTACACCATAATGGAAAAGAACATAAAAAAATAATGTATATGTATGTATAACTGAACCATTTGCTATACAGCAGAAATTAACATGATATTGTAAATCAACTACACTTCAATTAAAAAATAAATTAAAAAATCCCTGGTTTGAGCCACAGTACTGTCTTCCATGTTCAAAATCCAGTACCCTGGGCTCTGATCCCAGCACCCGCCTTCCAGGTCTGGCAGGCCTCTGCTGTCATCACACCTGTAGCATCAGTTCACAGAGAGAGCTCCGCTCCCTTGATCCCTCTGTTTTCTGCCATCTAGCCAGACCCCTTCCTGGTTCCTCTCTCTGACCAGCCCAGCCAGAGCCTCATACTGGACCATCTTATTTATCTTTGCATTTATCTCTCTGCATACTTTTTTGCTTTTAATAATTTAATGCTTAAAAAAAAAAGCAACCTCTTACTTAATTTAAGCAAATAACTACTGAGACTTTCATACACGCTATTCCATCTGTCTGGAATAGCCCATTCTATGCACCCAAATATCTACTACTCCTCATTCAAGAATAAGCAGAAATTAATTATCAGGGAGGAGAAAGATAACCACAATGATATACTACCACATGTCTGTCTAGCAAAGTTAAAAGTGTCTGACAGGTGGGAGGGAGGTTCAAGAGGGAAGGGACATATGTATACCTATGACTGATTCATGTTGATATACTGTATATACAATACAATGCTGCTGCTGCTGCTAAGTCGCTTTGTGTCCGACTCTGTGCAACTCCATTGATGGCAGCTCACCAGGCTCCTCCGTCCCTGGGATTCTCCAGGCAAGAGTACTGGAGTGGGTTGCCACTTCCTTCTCCTGATACAATACAATATTGTAAAGCAATTATCCTCCAATTAAAAATTAATAAATTAAAATTTTTTTAAAGTATCTGATAGTACCAGTTATTGGCAAGGATGTGAAGCAATCCATTCTAACTCTGTGCTGGTGGGATAGTAAATTGCTATAAACAGATTAGCAAAGGAGTTTTTTAGTGTAGCAGGCTGAAAAACATCCCTCAAGGGAATTCCCTTGTGGTTCAGTGGTTAGGAATCTGCCCTTTTTTTTTTTTTTTGGCTGTGTCGGGTCTTCGTTGCTGTGCCTGGGCTTTCTCTAGTTGCAGCGAGTGGAAGCTACTCTCTAGTTTCAGTGTGGTGGCTTCTCTTGTTGTGGAACACGGGCTCTAGGCTTCCAGGCTTCAGCAGTCGCAGTTCTTGGGTGAAGAGTGTGGGATAAGCAGTTATGGCACACACGCTTAGTTGCCTCAAGACATGTAGAATTTTCCCAGACCAAAGACTGAACCCATGTCCCCTGTGTTTGCAGGTGGGTTCTTAACCATTGGGCCACCAGGAAAGTCCCAGGACTCTGCCCTTTCACTGCAGGGGAAACAGGTTTGAACCCTGCTCAGGGAACTAAGATCCTGCATGTCTCTCAGCAGGGCCACAAAATAAAAATAAATTTAAAAAAGAAAAAAAAAATGTCTATGGCTTAATCCCTGGAGTCTGTGAATGTTATTTTATGTGGCAAAAAGGACTTTGTTAATGTGATTAAAGATTTTGAGATAGACTATTCTGGCATTCTGGATTATTCTCATGAGTCCTAAATGCAATCACATGTATCCTTATAAGAGAGAGGCAAAGGGGGATTTAACACTGACAGAACAGGAGGCAGTGTAACTACAGAGGCAGAAATTGCAGTAATGCAGCCACAAACCAAGGGATGCTGGAAACCACCAGAAGCTGGAGGAGGCATGGAACAAATTCTCACCTAGAGACTCCAGAGGGAGTATGGGCCTGCCAACACCTTGACTGTTAGACTTCTTGCCTCCGGAACTGTGAGAGAACACAGTTACGTTGAGTTAGTCCACTAGGCTTGTGATAATTTGTTACAGCAGTCATAGGAAACTAATTAGGCAGTATCAACCAAACCCCTTGTCCATACCCAGGAATTCTCCAATTCTTCTAAGTATATCCCAACAGAAATGTAAGCATTTGTTCACAGAAAAAAAAAAAGAAAAAGTGTAAAGATGTTCACAGCAGCATTATTACAGCTCCAAACTGCTAAAAACCCACAGTGCAATGCAAGAACTACCTGTGGGATAATCATCCAGTGAATACTGCTGCAGCTATTTAGTCACTAAGTTGTGTACAACTCTTTTTGACCCCATGGACTATAGCCCGCCAGGCTCCTCTATCCACAGGAATTCCCAGGGAAGAATACTGGAGTGGGTTGCCATGCCCTCCTCCAGGGGATCTTCCTGACCCAGGGATCAAACCCTCATCTCCTGAATTGGTAGGCAGATTCTTTACCACTGAGCCACCTGGGAAGTTCACAATGAATACTACACAGCAATAAAGATGAGTCAACTACAAATAAACAAAACATGGAAGAATCTCACAAACACAACATTGAACAAAAGAAACCAAAGGCAACAGGACACATAATTGTTCAATTCTATTTATATCAAGTTAAAAAAAAGAAAATTAACTATTTCATTGAGTGACACAAAGCTAAAAACTTAAAGAAAAGCAGGGAATTATTACTGTAAGAGCCAGGATAATATTCCTAGCTAGGGAAACAGGAGGGATGTGATCAGGAGGGGGTGGGGACTACTGGGGTGCTGCTAATGGATGTCTTCTCAAGGTGTTTTACAACAGCTTATTAACTGTACATTTATGTTGTATGCACTTTTCTGAATGCTATATTTCACAATTAAAAAGTATCTTGGTGGTGGTGGCAGTAATTTTTTTTTTAAAACATTTTATTTATTTGACTGCACTGGATTTTAGTTGTAGCATGTGGGATCTTTAGTTGTGGTATGTGGGATCTAGTTCCCTGACCAGGGATGGAATTCGGGCCCCCTGCATTGGGAACCCGAAATCTTAGCTACTGGACCACCAGGGAAGTCCTGGTAACTTTTAATCAAATGAACAGGGAGCTTCCTAATCCATGAAGCCTTCCTGGGTCCCTCCACCAAGGGTCATCTGAGTCATTGGCCACTCTGGGCTCTGACCCACAGTGTCCTGTCTGGCTCCCCCACCAGAACAGGAGGGGTACAGAGCCAGCACCCTGGGGCTAGAGTCCTCTCAGGGTCCCCAGCAGGGGTCAGTCAGCCCCAGGGCCGGGCCCCCTTAGGCCTCGGGGAACATGTGAGGCCCAGCTCCAGGCACACCAAGACTGCCTCCCTAACTACCTCACACCGTTGGGGTCACCGTCGGGGCCCCTGGGTGTCGGCCGGCACTGTGGTAGCAGATGACTGCTGACCGAAAGAGGGCGTGGCTCACTGCATTGCCACTTACCTTTGACTCTGTCTCTTCACATCCCATTCAGGAACTTCCCTAAGGCCTCCTTGAAGAAGGGGCTCTCCCTGAAATGGCCCCTCTCTGTCAGTCTGTTGAACTCCTACTCGTCCTTCAAGAGCCAGCTCCCGGTTCATCTCCTCTGTGAAATCATGGCCCACCTTCCTCTGAGCCCCCACAGGCCCCTATTTCCCTTGGCTGCAGCCTGTCTACGTCCTGCTCCAAAGAATCTTTCTAGAGTTCCGAAGCTCTCTGAACTCCCCGGGTTGTTCTCAGAACCTGAGTCTGACCCACTTCTCAGTCTCAAGACTCTGGGAAACACCAGACGCGGGTTCCAGCAAGCCCAGGCCAGCGCTGGGGGACCTTCTGGAAGCGCGAGACACTGCCTCGAGGTTCCCGCCACCATGGACTCCCGGCATGCACTGCGCCTGCGCAGGCTCCAGAGTCCTCAGGCTCGGGTGGCCTCCAGGTCAGGCTCACTTACTTCCGGTGTGCACGTGCCACAAAGTTCGCACCTCCCTCCCAACGGCTCCCCTGAAAGAAGTGGAGTGGGCGGGGCCTAAATAATGGGGCGGGGCCTGTAAGGATGGCCTAAGGAATGGGTCCGGGCTGAGCTTTAACAACGAACTGAAGTGGGCGTGGGAGTAGAGGTTGGGGCAGGGCCAGGGCCTGAATCTTGTCCAGTATGGGGTGGGGCCCACCATTCCTAAATTGGGGGTGGGAAGGGAGACTCCTCGGGGCCTTAGGGAGAGGTGAAATGCCGAAAATTTAGCTCAGGGGAGGCAACGACAAACAGCAGCTCCTACCCGACTACCGCAGGGGCCCCAAATCTTGAAAGGTCGTGAAAACAAAGCCTATTCCCGCCCCAGCCAAGAGTCCTCTAGCTGAGGGAAAGGGAAAGCTTGTGGAAGCCCCAACTTGCCTCCCCAACCTGCCTGCATTGGCAAGGAGAGAGCTGTTTTCCATCTCAGTCAGTACTTCTCTACTCCTCAGGCAAGTCACTTTCACTCTCTGAACCCATTTCCTGTCAAAAATGGGGGTAAAATCCCTACCTTACACAGAGTGCAAAGTATTAAATAGATCTTATTTAGGTGCCCAGAGAAGATAAACGGAGACAGTCTGGGATGGACCATGTCTTGACTCCTGGGCAGGATTCAACTCCTGGACTTGCCACTGTATCCCTGCCTATCAACACAGGTCAGGGGTCCAGGACAGGTTCCCAGGTGCAGGTTTTCAGTTCAGTCCAGTCTCTCAGTCATGTCCCAACTCTTTCCCACCCGTGGACTGCAGCACGCCAGGCTTCCCTGTCCTTCACTCCCAGAGCTTGCTCAAACTCATGTCCATCCAGGTGGTGATGCCATCCAACCATCTCATCCTCTGCCATCCCCTTCTCTTCCTGCCTTCAACCTTTCCCAGCATCAGGGTCTTTCCAGTGAGTCAGTTCTTCGCATCAAGTGGCCAAAGTATTGGAGCTTCAGCTTCAGCATCAGTCCTTCCAATGAATATTCAGGACTGATTTCCTTTAGGATTTGATCTCCCTGCAGTCCAAGGGACTTTCAGGTATAGGTAGCGCATCCTTTCCCCCAAGAAAAGCCAGCAGTTTGGAACCCCTGCCCACCCCATCCCCAGCCCCCTTCTCCCCCAAGGAAAACTCTGGATATTGTGTAAGAAACTTGAGTTCCTACTGTCTTAAACAAGGAGTGGGTAAAGAACAAGAGGCCACAACCTCAGCTGTAGCCATAGGATACCAGGAAGAAATGCTTGGCCTCAGGAGGAGGAACAGAGATCCAGGTTTTAAGATAACTGCCCAGAAGGTGTGAGGGGTGGAGAGCCACTTGGAGATGCTTTCTAGGCAGAGAGCACTGGCTGCTGAGCCCTTTGGTTTCCAAATCCTTGAACTCTGTTGGCACTGGGAGATAAGAAGCTGGCCCACCTCACTGAGGGTTAAAAATGCCAGCACTCCCCAGAACATACATGAGCGAAGCGTGTGAGAATAAGGCTGGGAGAGCCTTTGTGATTCCAAGGCAGTATCTCCTCCTTCGATAGATGAGGAAACTGAAGCCAAGAGGAGGGCAAGCCTGGGCCAGCAGCCAGCACATGATGGTCCAGCATCCTGCCCACCCTCCAGCCCAACACCAGGCCAGGAACTCTGGGACTGATACCCAGCCCTGGCTCTCACCAGCTCCTTCCAGCCCATGAAGAAAGAGTATAGCCCTGGTGCCCACCTGTGCCCTGTCCAGGGCAGTTTTATTGGTGCCACTGGTACAAGGCCTTGCCCAATAACCCCAAGCCTTTGCCTCCCCCCTTTCTAAGAAGGAAGCTGGATCCTCGGCCTGGCCTCCTAGGAAACAGCACATTTGGTCTGATGTGGCTGCAACACACATATGACACTCCGTGTACAAGTCTGTGTCCAGCTCCAGGGAGCAGGAGAGAGTGGAGGCCAGGTTGGTGGGTGGGAGCTGGGTGGAGCCCCAGCTGGCTGTAGAGATGTGTGGGCAAGGTGAGCAGGCCCCAGGTGCACCTCAGCTCCAGTGCCCACTGGTGTGGCTGAAGCTCAGGGCTGAGGGGCCGTATAATCGGAGATCCTGAGAGAGAAGCCCGAAGGCCAAAGTAAGTGGAGCACACCAGGGCAGGCGCCCAGGGGTGGTTTCAGAGAGGGTAGTGTGGATGCACACACACAGCCCAGGGTTGGGAGACAATGTGCAAGGGGCCTTTGGTGAGTGCGGGGCTATGCCTCCCTTCCTTTCAGATCTGCATGCCTGAGCCCCTGGCCTCCTGAAGCTGAAGAAACACACCTAAGGGTGGGGTGGGGGATGGGGGGAGGCTGGGAAGGAAACTCAGCTGGAAGTGGTTTAGGCCTCAGAGCCCACATCCTGTGGGAGGGTCTAGCGAGGGGCCTGGTGTCTGTCGCAGTCCTCGGCACCGCTGGAGTGACAGTCCTCTAGGGGCAGAGATGGTCGACATCCTCCCAGGGAGAAGGTGGCCCAGAGGCGAGGAGGTGGGGTCAGTCCTGCCGCATCCAGGATCAGGAGGCCTCGGGCGAGCGCCGTCCCCCCTCCTCTTCCATCAGCAGCAGGCGGCGCCGGCCAGCCTCGTAGTCGGCCTCGTCCACGCTGACCAGCAGGCGGACGGCCTCCCGGCCCACCGCCTCGCGCAGCGCCTCAGTCAGGAACACGCCCCGCAGGGCCTGCAGCAGGGCACCGCTCAGGTAGTCGCCCCAGAAGGCGTCCAGGTAGGAGAGCTCGGAGAACTTGATGTCGCACACCACGGAGCCCAGGTCCCGGGAGCGCAGCACCGCAGTGGCCTGCCCAAACACATCCAACTGCCGGGCCAGTGCTTGGGGCCGCCGCGAGGCCACGCCCTGCTCCAAGGCTGGCCCGTGCTCACAGTACTCTGCTCTCACCCTGAGCCGGATGTCTGCGGAGAAGGAGGGGCTGGTCAGGGAGGGGCCGACACCCAGCAAGGGGACCGCCACCCACCCTCCCTTCCCCGCTGCCCCTCAGCGTGAGTTGCACTGCACCAGCCCCACATCCTTCCTCCTTCCAGTAACCACACCCAAGTATGGCTGACACCCTCACTCGGCTTCTCTCTTGTGGTCTGACTTGTTACCTCCTGACCTGCTGGCCCTGTGCTTCCCCTCATGTGCCCCACTCCAGCCTCACCACCTCCAGGCTCCTCCCCGCAACACCTGGCAACACCTGGCAGCTTCCGCCTGGCCCTGGCCCTCCCGTCCTCCAGCTAGGGATGGTCTCTCCCCAGTGTCTGCAGAACTTACTCTCTCATTTCCTTCAGATTCAAATGCCGCCTTTCCAATGATCCTACTCTGACCATCCAATTTACCATCGCCCCCAGGCCTCTGCACTTCCCAGGCCCCATTCCATTTCTGCTCCATTTCCTCCCCCGGCATTTAGCATCTTCTAACCCACCCCGAGCTTTTATTCACTAGCAAGCTAATCACCTATCTCTCCACAGCGTGAGCTCCCTGAAGGGACTTTTGTTTCTTGTTCACTTGTACAGGTAGCCCCGTGGCATGTGGTAGGTATTCAATACCCATTTGTGAAAGAACCAATGCATGAATGAATGGATTGGCTTTTAGGTAACCAGCCGTCCCCTTCTTCTGCTCCGAAACAGTGAGAGTCATGTGGGGCCAACCATATCCTCAGCCCCCCACCCACCAGGAAGGCACCAGGCCCAGGAGACTCAAGGCTGAACTGGGCTGGCTCTACTGGAAGCAGGTGCTCTCATTCCACAAAGGCTGCCCAGAAGGTGGGCTCTGAGCCCAGGCCTGCTGGGGGCTGTTCTGCCACCAGGAGCGGGGAGAATGAAACCTACACAAGGCCAGGCACAGACAGGAAAAGACTCCTGAGTTCACCAGGTGTGCGTGGAGCACCTGGATTTTCAGCTCTGATCAATTTCCTTTCTGCTTAAGCCAGTCTGAGGTGTGTCTGTCACTTATAACCCTGTCCACATCTACCCAAATGAGGTGGCAGCTCTCGGCAGGGGGTGGGACATAAGACTTCCAAGGCCATCCCTGTAAATGTGACCTCAGGCGTATCACTTCCACTCAGTTCAGTGGGATGACTGAACTCCCACCTGTGAATCTGACTGCTGACTACTGATACTCACAGCATGGGCTGCCCTGAGGACAGCTTACAGACTTCCAGCTTAACAGCTGGAAATGACAAGCAGCCCTCATATAAACTCATTTAATCCTCAAACCCTGTGAGGCAGGCCCTAGTAGCACCCCAATGTACAGATACGGAAATGAAGGCAGATGAGGAAAAGGGGACAACAGAGGATGAGACGGTGGGATGGCATCACTTACTTCATGGACATGAGTTTGAGCAAACTCCGGGAGACGGTGAAGAACAGGGAAGCCTGGCCTGCTGCAGTTCATGGGGTCTCAAAGAGTCAGACATGACTTAGCAACTGAACAAATGAAAGCAAGGAGAAGTGACCTGTCCAAGGTCCCACGGGCAGGGGATGGCAGTGCGTAACAGCGTGAGGGTCAGAGGGCAGTGACCCTCCCATGCCCCAGACAGCAGCTTCAGGTCAATGGAGCTGATCCCACCCCAAGAGCCTTCAGGCACTAGCTATGTGACCTGGAACGAGTCACCACATCTCTTGAGCCCAGGGTCTTGCCTAAACCAGGGGAATGTCCCTCCTGGGGAGAGTTCAGATGACTGTCCACCAGTGGGTGCTACAGAATAGCAGCCACCAGCAACTCAGATGCGGGGGCATGTTCACCCTCTTTGACAGATGAGGCCGCTGAAGCTCTGGGAGGGGAGTGTCAGGCCCCTGACTCCTTTCACCTTTCAAAGACTGTGTCAGCCGCAGAGCAGAAAGCAGCAGGCAGGTCCCCGCTTCCCCAGGCAACTTCTCAGCACCACCCACTTCCTCCTCCCACCCCAAACCCCAAACGCTTCCTCTTTCTGCCTCGAGGGGAAGTTCACCCTCTCTGCTCGAGGCCCAGGAAAACCTGCTCAGCCTCGGCCCCCAGAACTTCCCACGACACTCAGGACTGGCTCCCTCCATCCTAGGATCAGACAAGACCTCTGGGCCCACATCCTTAACGCCTCTGAGTGTCTGACCAGGCCCTCAACAGGCGTGAGCTGGGAAGCAGGGGACTGGGGGGAGCAGCACCTGTCCAAGGCCACACGGGGGTGCTCAGCAGCAGAGGCACAGAGCCAGGTGGCGGAGAATGACAGACCTTGAGGCGAGTCCCGGCTCTGCCACTCTCTAGCTGTGGGGCCTTGGGCATGTGACCTCACCTCTCTGAGCCTCAGTTTCCCCATCTGAAAAACATAAACAGACAAACAAGAGGTCCCTGCTGCACGACGGGGTCATGAGGATCAAATTAGGCAACGCATGAAGCATTCGACCCAGAGCCTAGGCACAGAAGGCACCCCAAAAACAGGAACTATGATTTCGACACTCCCCTCTCTACCCCACGGCCCCTGCCTAGGCCTTGCGCCCTCTCACCTGGGCCCAAGCCAACGTCCTCCCTCGTCTCCTCCTTCAATCCCAGCTCCATCCTCCCATACCCTGCCCTCAGTCACAAGGGAAGTGCTCCCAGCACAAGCCTTACTCACAGAATGACCTGGCCATCTCCTCTGCCCAGAATGCCCCTCAGCCACCAAGGCCTGGCTCACCTGCACCGGGGCCTACGGCCGCCCAGCTAGTATTTCTCCTCAGCACAGCCGGCTACTAGACCTGGGGTGGAGCCTGTCTACTCACACAGCCCACCGGGCATGGTGGGGGTGGAAGGAGGACTGGACCAGGGGGACCCGCACATCCCATCCATTCTTCCGTTTGACAGATATTTACTAAGTGCCAGAAGCGCTGGGGAGACACAAGTGGGACTGGAAGACCTGTGAGCCGCAACCAAGGAGCACTCTGTGTGAGTCACACCCTGTGTGCTGGGCTGTGATCCGTCACGTCTGACTCTTCACGACCCCATTAACTGTAGCCTGCCAGCCTTCTCGGTCCATGAAATTTTCCAGGCAAGAATACTGCAGCAGATTGCCATTTCTACTCCAGGGGATTTTCCTAACCCAGGGATCGAACCCGCATCTCTTGCGTCTCCTGCACTGCCTGGTGGATTCTTTACCACTGCAACACCTGGGAAGCCTACAGCACACAGGTAACACTTAGTACTTACTGCACCAAGTACTCATTCACACCTGTTGACCCTTTTGATGATGCCTGAAACCTTATGAGGCTGTGCTGCTGTCCCCTTTTTGTAGATGAGGAAACTAAGGCAGAAAGGGTGAGTCACCTGCCCCAGGCCGCACAGGCAGGAAACGGCAGAGCTGGAATTCCAACCTAGACGCTTACCTCCAGGGCCCAAGCTCTCAACAATCCCTAAACTGTGTGCTGCCTCTCACACAACCATACTCAGAAGTCTATAATTAAAAGACATTCCAAGGGTCAGGAGAGAAAATTATAGAGCGCGAGTTGTAATTTAGACCAAAATGATCAGAGACAACCTCTCCAGGAAATGACATTGGAGGTGCAACGTGAAGGAGGACAAGGAGGTCGAGGCAAGCAAGCAGTGAAGAGAGAACAGCGACTCTCCCAGAAGAGAGATCAGTGTTTGTCAAAGCCCAGAGGCAGAGCATGAACTCAGGGCACTCACAGGCCGGGGGCCAGCATGGCCAGGTCATACTGGAGAAGGGCACAAGGGGACACCTAGAGGGGCCGGACTGACCGCGCCCTGGCAGGCCGGGGAGGCGCTAAGTCTGGGGTCTTCTGAGCTGACTGCACGTCTCCGCACCTCGGTGGCCTCCTCCATAAAACCGCCTCACCCAGCATCTGTTCTCATGGGGCCACTGTGAGGATGACAAGGCTGGATGCAGGTAAAGGGCAGACTGAGGTCAGTGCCTGGCAGGTAATGAGTCCTCTGCAAGCAGCAGGAAGGAAGTGGCCTCAGGACACCAAGCAGCAGGGGGGTCAGGAACAGAGCCAGGGAGCACTTGGGGAAGGCGGGAGGCAGCTGAATAGCCAGGAACACCAAGTTTCCACTGGTAGGAAATGCTGCCTGCCCCCAGGGTGGAGGCCGGTGCCAGGTTTTCTTGGAGAAGAGAGCTGCCCCTGCCTCCTGCACTCAGGTGGGCACCAGCACCCCCTTGGCTCCCCTACCCCACACCTCATCAGTCTCTCTCCCGGGGCAGAATGGGCCCCAGAGGGAAATCAGGGAAGGTCTGAGGGACACAGGCCCCAGAGAGCAGGTAAGCCACCACGCACGCCACACCCTGTGCCGCATGTGGCTGGAGGCCAGGGACGACTCTCACTCAGGTCTCCCCTCTGGGAGCTACTAACAGGAAAGGCTGGGGAGCAACAGGATGGGTGCCCAGTGAAGAGCAGCCGCCAGCCAGCACTAAGGGACAGACTCTGCTCCCCAAATGCCAGCACCTCCTCTGGACAACAGCTCGCCCCGCCTCGGCTCCAGGTTCTTCCCCAAGGCATAGGCAGAAGTCCTTCAACTTGTCCTGGACTAATGGACAGGGAGGGACAGTGAGTACACTCGGCCACCGAGGCAGAAACAACCTCTGCCTGCTTCCTGAAGGAAGAGCGCACCACACCTAGGACGTGCACTTGAAAAAAAAAAAGAGACTTCCATGGCAGCCCAACGGTTAGGATTCCGCGCGTTCGCTGCTGAGGGCGGGGGGTTTGATCCCTGGTCAGGGAACTAAGATCCTGCAAGCCACACAGCACAGTCAAAATTTTTTTTAAAAAAACATCAAACCAGAATCTGATCAGGCCTCTCCAAGCCCAACTATCAATTTTTAGGAAAAACAGACAACAAAGGAACATGGTCAGTCAACCCCTATTGCAGAATGTAATTGGCAAAATCCAGTCTTTGGGAAACACAACCACACAACTCCCTTCAACATATACAATGCAAGGCGGGTGGGGGAGAAACAAGACGGGGGTTGGGGGAGTGGACCCGATAAGATTAGAAGAGACTCAAGAGCACCAATATTTAGACAAATTAGACATTTAGGCACCGAGAAGACATTTGAGAGTAAGTTGTTACTGGCTTTTTCTTTCTGAGTTTTTTTTTTTTTGGCAGGGGGAAGGTGGGGGGCAGGTGCTGAGCTGCACAGGTTGCAGGATCTTAGTTTCCTGACCAGGGATTGAACCTGGGCCACCGCAGAGAAAGCGCCAAGTCTGAGTCCTAACCACTGGACCACCAAGGAACTCAATTCTTATCTTCTCGAGATACACACTGAAAAATCTACCCATGAAACAACAGGACACCTGGAACTGACTCCAAAACAACGTGGCTAATGAAATCACGACCTGAGAGTGGCAGGGGTTGGGTGCTGGGGAGCCGAAGGTCGAGGTTCTCAATGCTAGTCTGTCTGCCTCCGTTTCTTATCCAGAAACAGATGGGGGGAGGAGCAAACAGTTGGGGGTGGGGGGTGGGAGGGAAGCAAAGCTCAGCCTGTCATTCAAGCCCTCCAATTGCTTCCCATTATTTAAAAGACGCAAAGCCCTGGCCTGAGGCTCACGGGCTCTGCAGGACAGGACCCTGGTCACTCTCCTGCCCTGGCCTCCTGACCACCCCTGCACAGCCCCCTGCTCCAGGCTCGCCAGCTTCCACTCCACCGACATGTCCCCACTCGGGTCTCTGCTCCTGCTGTCCCCTCAGCCTGAAACACCCTTCCTCAGCCATCCACATCCTCCTACCTCTCTCCCTGTCTTCTGAGAGGCATTCCTAGACCACCCTACCCTGAAAATCCGCCTAGAACTGCATTTTCCATCATTCTCTGCGCCCTGCCCCTGCTGGTTTCTCTCCACAGCTGATGTCGTCAGTCTCTCTCTTCCTTCTCTTAGCTTTCTCCTCCCACCAGAATACAAGCCCCATGAGGGCAGGGCCTCCCGTCCCGTCTGTGGGATGTGAGCACACAGTCAGTGCTCTATAAACACGTGTGGGACAACCAAATGGACAAACCCAAGCTTTTGCCCAGCCCGCCCACTCCACACGATGGCGGATGACATCTCTACCTCAGGGGCCGTCTTGAGGACTCAAGGTCCAGGAGCAGCACACTCAGCACAGAGCACAGTGGATGCCTGAGAGGGATGAGGAAACTCAGAGGTCCCGTGTCTGAGTCCAGGATCCCCCAGGGCCCATTCCTCACACTCTGGGGCCCTCAGGAGTTCAGTTTGGTTCTATCCCTCAGCTGAGCGCAGTTGACTGGGGGGGTCCAACCCCATGGTAGCACAGGTGAGGAGGGGCTCCCCTTCCTCAGGTCTGGAGGAGCCTCCTTCCAACCCCAGGACTAAGCCATCTCCATTTTCAGGGGAGAAAACCTGGGCCCCACAGAGGAGAGCCTCACGCCAGCCCCACCCGGCCTGGTGAGTCAGCAGTCAGACCTGCTCACTCATCCCCACATCAGGAACCGGCCACACCCAGGCTAACCACCTTCCCACCCTCAGCTGAGACGCTGAAGCCTCCACCAGCAGGACCCCTCCCTGGCCTCAGCTTGGCCTGCTCCCCCAGGAGGCAGAGGCTCTCTGGGCCCCCAGCCAGGAGCGGCCCTAATACCACCTGACTAGGTAAGAGTCACACCAAGCAGCCACCCCCTCGAGTGGGGGCTATCTGCGGTCACGGCTGGCACTACTGGTCTGCTCCTCCCGACAGCACCCAGGACAGGTATCTGCAGCCTCAGCTATGGGGCAGCTTTGGTGCCCAGGGCCTGGGGGGCCGAAATGGGCACTGGGAAGAGGCAGAGCATGTGCTCTGAGGGGTGGAGGCTCTGCAGGTGAGGAGGAAGGTCCCCCAGGAGGCTGAGGTCTCCTGGGGAATGCAGAGCTGCTGCCACTCCCCCTCAATCTTCCCGCCTGTGATCCCATCCCCACCCAGTCCAGCCTGAGCCTCTCACTAGCTGATACCCTCTGTGACCAAGCCTTGTCCCACTCAGAGGAAGGGGTACCAGAGCGGCATGTGGGAGTGTGAGAGAGTGAGTCCCCGCTTTGCGACCAGTGAGAACTTTCCAACAGGAAGGTCTTCCTGAGTCTGCACAGCAGAGGCCCTACCCCAGCCAACCCAACCCGTCTGCAGGTCGTCAGCCCTGTGGTTTATTTCCGTAGGTTCCCCTACTTCTCGCCTCTCCCACGCCACTACCCCAGGCCAGACCCCAGCCCCATCCGTGTCAGACCTGAAGCCCCTCCACTCAGGTGCCTGCTTCCACTCTGTTGCATTTACTTCCCATGCACCTGACAGAGCATGTGCTACCTGTCCAGCACTGTTCTAAACACTGTGCAAAGTGTAACTCATTTACTGACTGATTTTCTAGATGGAATCAGAGTTCACTTCACTGCCATGCTAAAAGAAAAAATCCCTTGGAAAAACTTGACCTCTAGTATAAAGTCTAACTCCCATCTGCTCTGAGGCCTGCCAGGCCCAACCTCTCAGGCTCTGCCTGGCTCTTCCAAAAAAAAATGAAAATGAAGGTAAGGGGTTGTCAGGAAAGGCCTCCTGGAGAAGGCTCCACACAACATAATCCTTCGACTATGGGTGGGAGGTAGACCACCAAGACAGCTACAGAAAGGGCAAGAATTTTGCTGTGCTGAACAGGTACCCGAGCTGCCGCCCACCCCCGGGTGTCAGACGGGGGACTGCTTCACCCCCTCCAGCTCTACACTGCACATGCGCGCCCCAAGGCACATACAGACACCTACCACAGGTCACTTTGCCTTCTGAGGTGGGCCGGGCTGGCTCCTGCTGCTGCTGGGGGGCGGTGGTACCCCCCCTCCGCCGCCGTCTGGCACCACCACTGGGACGGCCCCGACTCCGCCGCTGCCGCTTCGTTGGGGGAGAACCTGAGGAGAGAAAGATGAGGTAGGCTGAGGACCACATGACAGGTAGAGCACCAAGATGGGAGCCCAAGGAAGCACTCAACTCTGGACTCTGGGCTGGGAGACCCTGGGTGAGCCCCTCTGCTTCCTGGGCCAGAAGATGCAGAGTACAGACAAGTGAGCATCATGTAGGACAGGTGAGCACACCCCACCTGGCAGTTCAACCCTCAGGTGTGACTCTAGAGAAACCCGGACTACTCACACCAGGAAACAGGCAGGACAACAGCTGCAGGAGCCTGGAGCTTTGTTTATAGGTTATAACCATGTAAACCTGAAAACAATGTAAATGTCTGACAAAAAGTGCATACAGTAGTTTGCAAATAGATTGCTTAGTGAAAGAAAGCAAGTATCTACAGTTTGCTACATTCTGTATAAAAAAGGAGAGGAAATAAGAATGTATACATTATTTGCTATTTCTGCAAGATGAAATACCATAAGGCTATACGGGAAATGAAATTGATTATCTACTGGGAGGGAAAGAGACAACAAAAGAAATGATACTTCTAAGAACATCTTTTCTGCATACTTTAGATTTGACTTTGGAATCATGTAACTGTTTTATGACATACTCAAAAAATTAAGGAGGCAAAATAAAGCATAAAATTAAACAGAAACAAATGAATCTACACATATACAGAATAGGTAACACACAGCAGGAGAAAAGGATTTTAAGTAACTGGAGGAATATTCTGACCATGAACTCTTAGTAGGATACACTCTGAAAGCAATTAAAAATCACACACACACACACACAAAAATCACACGCAAAAAAATCTTGTCTCATTCAATAGACATGGTTAGCACTTTGTAAGTTTGAAATTGTTTTATTATTGTTGTAAAATAAAGCAAATAAGTCCATGTCTTAATGTTACCAAACCCAAGATTTTCAGTGTAAGATAAAAACGTCCTTGTAAGGACTTCCCTGGCAGTCCGGTGGTTAGGACTCTGTGATTTCACTGCCAATGATGCAGGTTCAATTCCTAGTCAGGGAACTAAAATCCCCACAAGCCCACGCAGTGCAGTCAGGAAAACAAAACAAAATAAAAAAGGTCCTTGTAATGTTAATTTTGAACTGAAAATACTAAGGTGAATTTTTATTTAAAGGCCCAGTTTCTAGTTTGGTTCATTGTTAAGAGCCTAGAAACAATGCGCCTACTCAGCCCCTGAATCTTGGAATCTAAATACCACTGCCTCTAAGAGAAGCCAGGCTTCTGCAAACAGTTGATTCCAGGGCTGGGGAAGGAAAATTCGAGGGAACCCAGGACATCCTGCAGTCCTACCTACAAAGCAAGAAGCACTCAAAGAATGAGGCAGACACATCAAAAAGACACAGGAGCTAGCCAATTTGAACATCAGCAAGAATAACTGATTCTAACATATTAAACACACAAGAATACATGAATCCATGGTGACACTCCTCACTTAAAAAAGAGAGGGAGGGATGGATGGAAGCAAAGAGAAAAGTAAAACTTCTCTTGAGAAAATGCCAGGTAACAGACATAAGGGAGAATCTGAAAATCATCACTGTGAGAACACCAGGATAACAACTGGTTCAGGCAAAGATTTCCAATGGCTGCTAAACCCACTGGGGATGCTGCTGGGGAACAGGACGGGTGAAAATGTCATCCCACAGACTATCTACTAACCACGAAGGGAAAAACACCTCTGTACAAAGGGCAAATACAGCCGATAAACAGGTGAACAAACTTGCTCGCTCACAACAGGAAAATCAGGCCTCCTCATGTGCTCCAATGTGAAGCTGACGGCATCAACCAAGGAAAATCCTGGCCAAATCCACATAACCTGAATCTAACAAACTCTCTAAACATCATTCCCAAAATAGAGAGGACAGAGAGATAAGTTAAAAGATACTCTCAGGAAATCATCAGACACATCCAGAAACAATCAGGACACTAAAAACAAGCGGTCTGGTCAATGTCATGGGGAACTAAAGAAATCGGTACACTGTGACGGGGGTGGGAGGGTTCTATAGTACAGATTAAGGTGACTAATAACTGAGTGCACAGCAACACATCTATGAGTGGATCCTGAAAGTCCAGACAGTATTGAGAAGATCTGAAACACGATCATTAGGATACCAGAGGATTAGTGCTCATGCCCTTTCTCAGGTATGATAATGGTCTTGAAGTGGTATCAGACAATCTCCAGATTCTCAGGAGATGCCTGCTAATTTAGGGGTAAAGTGTCCTGATGCCTGTAATTTACTTTCAAAGAGTTCAATAAAAAACCCCAGAGTTACATACACACACACACATAAAACAAAACTGGCAAAACGTTAAAATTACTGAATCGAGGTGAAAGATATGAACAAGTTCACTGTACTAATCTTTCAACTTCTCTGTATGTTTGAAATTACATTTGAATGATTAAAAACTCGGGAGAGAGGAGGAGAATAAATTCACTGGCACGGCAATGTAACAAAACCAGTTAGAAACCCAATGTGAATAAATCTCAGAAACACATCCAATAAAGACAGCCATGTGAAGGATAACACCTACAATATGATGCCATTTAAATGACATAAAACCACAAAAAACAATTGCACAGGTTGCTTCTGGACCCAGGCTTTGGCAGCAATAAACACACAAACACAAAGCAAAAATGAGACCGAATTGGGACTTCCCTGGTGGTCCACTGGCTAACAATCCGTCTGACAATGTAGGGGACAGTGCTTCGATCCCTGATCTGGGAAGACCCCACAGGCCTTGAGGCAACTAAGCCCATGCACCACAACTATTGAGACTGTGCTCTAGAGCCCGTTGAGCTGCACCCACTGAACATGCGCCCTGGAGTCCATGCTCTGCAACGAGAAGCCACCACAATGAGAAGCCTACACACCCCGATTAGAGAGTAGTCCGCACTCGCCACAACTAGAGAAGGCCCGAGTGCAGCAATGAGGACCAAGCACAACCAAAAATAAAATAAATATATACATTTAAAAGACAGACAGACAAAATCACCCCTCAGGCTCCTTTCCTGATGGGTCAGGATGAGGTAGGTTCATGAGAGTTCAGAAGGGCCAGAGAGGGACACTCACCTGTCTCCCACTGACCCTGCTCAGCATTCGACGAACTGCTTGACTGGCGGCGGCGCCGGCAGCTGCCCTCCATCCTCCTCGAAGAAGAGTTGGATGAGCCATAGCTGTAGCGCTCTGGAGACACTGGGGATGGGGCAGGGGATGGAAAAAAGGATTCGAAACCTCCAGCCTCTCCCAGGCCCAGCCTCCAATCCTCACCCCTCCCCCCAAAGATGAAAGCCTGCCCCACAGGGTGCCTGAGTTCCCCAGAGGTCAAAGCCCAGACAGCCACTCCTCAAACACCTCCAGCCCAGTAACTGCCTCCCAGGATAGAAGACTCATCACCTTCTGGGGCCACCCAATCAACGTCTACAGAGGCACCAACTGTCAGAGCTATTCTGTAAGCTGAGTTACGGTCAGGATTCAGGCAATGCTGCCTACGCACTCCCCACCCCCAACCACCCTGGGTCTCCCTGAGGTCCCAAGGAGTAGGCAGGCCCCTGCAAGCTCCCCAAATCTTCTCTTCCAGAGCCTGACCTCCAGACACATTTTTCTCAAAATGCTGTCAGTTCTGCCTTAAGGATATCCTTCTCCTGGTTATCCAAACCCCATGGGCTTACCCTGGACAGGGAAGCTCACAAACGCCCTCCCCAAACTAGCCACAGCACCTCTAGTAACCCAGCCAAGGGCTCAACAGCTCACAGCCTCAGCACACAAGGGGCTCCTCACCTGCTCAGGACTGCTCTAGGAGTCTTTCCAAGGGTTAAGGGCATTAACTCTAGAGATAAACTAGCAGGATTTGAATCCTAGCTCCTACTTTCTAGCTATGTTATCTGCAAGCTCCTGTGTGACACCGCTTCTCACCTACTCTCTGCCCTTACTTCAATCTCTGCTCCTGACACATTGGCCTCTGACAGTGCCAAACTCAGTCCTACCTGAGGACTAGACAGTCTGTTTTTCCCTATTTCTGGAATGTTTTCCTCTTGAGATCTAGACACTAGGGCAGTACAGCAGCCTCAGTTCAAATGTCACCTTCTCAGAAAGGACTTAACTGGTTATAAAAACTTAAGGGGGCCGCCTTTCACTCTGAAACACTCCACACTTCCTACTCTCTCTGCTTCACTACTCTGTTTCAGTCTTTTCATAACCACATCTAAAAGTAAATCATTCAAATAAAATCATCTTCATATACTAAAATAACAGTAATAATAAGTCATTTATTGTCTCATAGTCTGATATCATTTAGTCACTGGTCACGTCCAACTCTTGTGCGACCCCGTGGACTGTGGCCCTTCAGGCTTCCCTGTCCATGGGATTCCCCAGGCAAGAATACTAAAGTGGGTTGCCATTTCCTTCTTCAGGGGATATTCCTGAGCCAGGAATATCGAACCTGTGTCTCCTGCATTGGCAGGCGGATTCTTTACCACTGAGCCACCAGGGAAGCCCTCTATAGTCTGATACCCCCACTAAATGAAACGTCTCAGGGAACAAACACTTTGTCAGTCTCATCAAGCTGTACCTCCTGTTCCCTATTTCCCAGGAACACACAGGATTCAACATGCGGGCAAGCTGCTTAACTTCTCTGAACCTACTGTGCTTTCTCTGTACAGTGGGGACAGTGACAGGACCTCCTCTTAGGATTACTGGGGAGGGGAGGTCATAAGGTGATAGTACACATGAAGTACGACTTACTGCTATGCCCGGCATGAAGTAAGCCCTCCATCAACAGTAGCCACAAACATCACTACTGACGTGGCCAAATTTCACAAGCTCACCCCTCCCAAAGCCATGCCTCCTCCCTCTTGTGTTTCTCATTGATACCCTGGGAGGAGGAAAGACTGCGATGAGACACATACTCTCTGATACGGCTCTCTTCATATCAGGCACCGGGGAGGCCCAGCGAAGGCAAGGCCCTCTCCCCAGCGGAAGTCGCTCGCCCTCCCATTCCACCATACCTGGCCGACGCCGCTTGCGCGCCAGGTGCGGCAGCAAGTCGTGGCGGGACAGTAGGCGCAGGAGTTGCCCCAGCAGCCTCAGGTTGCTCTCGTCGCACTGCCCGCGGCGCTCCAGCTCCAGCAGCAGCTCCAGGCCACTGCGGGCGCGGGCCAGGCCGCCTGGGGCACCGGGGACCTCGTCCAGCAGGAAGGCTAGCAGCTCCAGCTCGCACTCGGTCAGCTGCCCGCCCACCACCTCGAACATACGGTGAAGCGATAGCATCCCGTAGTAGTCCAGACACTCATCCTCCTCCCAGCTCGGGGCCGGGGTCGACCCGGACAGCGCCATACCCGGGGGAGCGGGGCGGAACAAGCTCAGAACCAGGGCCTAGAACCCACACAGCGAGCAGGAGGCAGCGGTCAGCGATGCGGGGACCCAGACCTCAACCCCCGCCAGTGCGTGTCCCTAGCCGCGTCCCGCCGGGCAGGGCCACCCTCACGTCCCAGCCCTTGGAGCCTCCCCCTTCTGCCACAAGAGAATGGTATCGCCCGAGGTCCCCTAGTAACAGGTCCAGACGCCAGACCCCGCTCATCCTCCTACCACTCGGACTGGCCAAACCCGAGGGCCCCTCCCTAGGTGGTAATGTTCCGAACAAGCCTCCCACCCGAGCAAGTGACTCGGTCGGAACAAGCCTGGGGGCCTAACGTAGGGCACCCCGCCAATCGCCCTTTGTGGGCAATACTGTCCGGACATGTTCCTTGGCTCCATCCAGAGGTACTGTCCGATCGGCCATACAGCTCAACCTAAGTGGTACCGCCCGAAAGTGACCCTCTGTCCCCTACAGTGAGACCGATCAAAGCCGCCCTTCGCTCCACACAGGTGGCGCTGTCCGAATCCGACCCCCTTGCCCTGGAAGGGCGGTACCTCCCTCTCCCCAGCACCCAGGTGGTCCCGTCTACCCGCCACCAGTCGCTTGTAGGCCTCTCTATAGCCTTACCGAATTCCGGCGTCTCACGACTCCCAGGCGACGGCCGCAGCCACTTGTTTTGGATCTTTCTGGCACCTTCTCTATTATTACGCCTGCGTCACCTCGCTCCTCCTCCTCCGCCCAACTCACGCAGGTGCGACCGCCACGCCCCTTGGGCGCAAGCGCAGAGTGAGCTTCCAAGCCCCTCCCGTGGGCCCGCCCCCAACTGTAGTGTCTGGCAGGCCTGTGCTGCGCCTGCGCAGAGCGAGAGTGGCGCCGCATCCGGGCTGGAGCTGGTGGTATCCTTTTGCAGGGTCGCTTCGGTCTATGACTCGAGCCCCAGTGTCCTTGTTGCCCCACATGACGACCTGCTGATACTACTCATGTCATGGACTACAACCGCTCCTAATCACGACCTAGAAGCCCACATTACCACTGCTTTCACCTGCCCGTGGCAAAGGATCATAATCACGGCCGTCCTGGCTCTGGGTAGTGCCAAGACCCCTTATGATCAGGACTTGGACTTCCCTCCATTAGACTGCCCCTTACTTCTACTGGCAACCTATACCCCATCTGTGCCATCTCGTGATCCTGACTGGAATCCCACCTCATCGAACAGAAATTCCCCATCTATAAATTCCTTCCTCAATCAAGACCAGGACTCCCCATCTCATTTTAGGAACCAATACCTCCTTCTTGATTGCAATAGGCCCTTATTTCTTGATTGTGCACCTCCGGATGGTGTCCGTCATGACTCCCCCATTACAGTCAAAATCCCCTCCAGGAACTCTAACGCCCTGCCCCCATAACCCTTTAAAATCTCTGACCTCCAAGGTCACAGGGAACTCTCAATACCCTCCTCTCTAATCTGCACCTACCAATTTCAGTCTGGCAAAAGCAGGTCTCTATCAAGACAGTTGGTGTCAAGACTGCATGTCTAAGCACTACCACCACCACCACCCCCCCCCCCAACCCTGCGGCAGAGCCCTGGGCGTTGTGGCCATCCTGCCCCCTCCCCACTTGGGTGACTCAAGGTGAGGGCCCTCAAGTGTCTTGGGACAGGTTCCGGGACTGGTTCCCATCCCCTTGGGACTCCTGGGTCCTGCCTGGCACTGACTGTAGCTGTGACCTCGGAAGAGTTCCTTCCCTTCTCTCTTATGGCTCTTTGCCACCCTATGGACTGTAACCTGCCAGGCTCCTCTGTCAATGGGATTTTCCAGGCAAGAACACTGGAGTGGGTTGCCATTTTCTTCTCCAGGGGATCTTACCAACCCAGGGATCGAACTCAGGTCTCCCGCATTGCAGGCAGACTCTTTACCCTCCGAGTCACCAGGGAATCCCCTCTTTTATGGCAATTGTCACCTCTTGAAACCCAGTCCTGGGCCAGACACACAGTAGGCGTCCAATAAGTGAATATCATTAAATTGACCGAAGAGTGGGAGGGAAGGGAAAGCAATTTTACAAACTGGGAAGGACTATGTCCAGGTTAGATGGTTTATAGTGAGCATCCACGTTGTATCAGGCCCTGTGTTGAATGCTTCTACCTGATTGACTTCATCCAACCCCCTCAATAGCCTTTGAGGTAGTTGTGATTCAAGCCCATTTTATTCAGGAGTAAAAGTGAGGCCCACAGAGGGGAAATACCCCAAGTGTGTTTGACTCCAAAGTTGTGCTCTCAGACATGCTCGGTCTCTTCAGCTATAAAATTACACTTCTGTCAAGGTCTCTTGCCACCCAGTCCACTCCATGGTCCCTTGCTTTCCAGTGATGCCCACTTCTCTCCACTCAACTTTCAGACTTGGCGGTAGAGCTACCCGGGAGAACTGCGCAGGCGCTTCTCCGAGCCCGGAGCCCCGCCCACAGAGCACAGTTGCGTGCGTGGAGAAACTCGCTGAGCCCCGCCTGAGCGTCCACGCGCAGGCGCAAGGGCGCGTGCCCTCCGCTTTCGTCTCTGATTGGCTGCCACGGGTAAGGGAGCCGCCCAATGGGAGGTGTGAATAGTGAGGGGTCCCGCACGCCTGGAGCTGAGGGTCTGTGTCAAGAGCGGCGGGGGCTGCAGGAGGTGAGAGAGACGGGTGAGGGCGCCCCGGGGCGGGCCGGGGAAGAGAACGCTGGGCATACGGAGAGGGCGGAGGGAGAACGAAGGGGACACCGAGGGTCGAGGAGCTTTGGGGCCTGCGCTAGGGCGGGAGCGGCGCGGAGTGGAAAGAGCGCTCCTTCCTCGGTGCCCTGTAGCGTTGACTGAGCGCCTATGGCGTGCAGGCCCCCCACTGTTTGCAGGGCTCTCTCAGGCTGCGGAGTTGATAAATTTGGTCAGAGAAAAGGGTTGTGTCTCAGGAAAGTTGAACTTCCAGGCCCCTGGTGGGCTCTTTCCTGAAGGACTTTTGTTGATCTCCTACCTCAACCCATCTTTCTCCTCAGTAGTTCACAATCCAAGATTGGGAAATGGGGAATGTTGACTAGGGAAGTCCACACTTCAGGTCTTTTAGGCCATGTTCTACACATTTACTGGGTGCCCCCTGTGTAAAAGCCTTGCACCAGGCTCTGGGCCTCGCTAAAGGGGAATTCTCTTTTGGCAGCAGAGCTGTAAACAATGAAAAGTTGAACTCTCAGGCCCCTGGTTTCCAAGAAGATCCGTTGTTGAATGGCTTTTGTGTGCCAGGGCCCCGGGCAACTCAAAAATTAGGGGAGTCAAAAAGTTAGCTCTTGGGCTTTTAATGAATCATTTACTCATGGAGGATTTATTGGACATCAGCTGATAGCAGGGCCCAGTGATGGGCCTTGTTATTGTTGGAATTCACAGCTTAATAGGAGGGCTGGGCTGGTGGGAAAAGTGGAATGTGTGCAGAGACCCTTAAACTCTCGGGCCTCGCTTCCTGGAAGGAGCATTATTCATTCAGCAGATATACTCAGAGCCTATTGTGATGAGACCTCTGGGAGCTTCACATTTTTAACTCTGTCCCAAGTTTATGATACTTGTGATGCCGGAGGTGGCACAGGATACCATAAAAACCCCCAAGGAGCGACTTCCCTGGCAATACAGGTTATAACTCCGTGCTTCTAGTGCAGGGTGTACAGGTTCAACCCCTGGTCGGGGGCAGATCCCACGTGCTGGAAGGTGGAGAAACTTTTGTGTGCAGCGTTGTAAGCTGAACTCTGGCACTAACAAATTACTACTGAGGCCTGCATGGGGGTGGTCAGAAGGACTCTGAACCCCCATTGTGTGAAGGGTCCTGGGTTGGGTTGAGCCCACACCAATAGAGGGAGATAGGGGGCACATAGAGGGAAGTTCAGAAGTTAAAATCCCTGCACTTCATCAGTGGTTTTGTTGATGACAGCAGCCCCTACAATGAATCACATCTGCCTTGCCAGCCTTCTCAGCTTGATGAGTTTATCTCAAGTCCATGATATTTGCTATGATGGAGGTGGCACAGAATACTATTAAGAAACCCGAGGAGGGACTCCCCTGGTGGTCCAGTGGTTATAAGTGCAGGGGGCACAGGTTCAACCCCTGGTCAGGGCAGATCCCACATGTTGAGAGATGGAGCCAAAAAAAAAAAAAGAACCCCAAGGAGGAGGGAGTGGCCACCACCTTGTGGATATAGATATGTTATTTAAAGAGACTTCACAAAAGGAAATGCCGGGTGGGAGTTTGTTAGACGAAAAGAGAAAACTTTCTTGCCAGAAAGAATAGCAGCATCAAAGATTTAGGATAGAAAAACATTTCTGGAGAATTACAAGTAATGATTCTATCTAACCTTGATCAAGTACCAGGGACTTTGTGGTCATTACTACTTTTAGCCCATTTCACAGGTGAGAAAACCATCTTAGAGAGACAAAGTAAGGGGAGGAGCTCAGATTCAAGCCAAGGGCAGTGTGGTTCCAGAACCTGTGCTCTTAAACTTTGCTGTATCCCTGTGTGTACACATAGATGGAAGAAAGATGCTGCACAGAGAGGAAATGCACAGGCAAAGGCCAGGAGGCCCCCAAAGATACATAATGTTCTTGGAAAGGGTGTGACTGGCCCTCTGGGTAAGGAGGGTAGCATCAGAGGCCAGACTGAGGAGGGCTGTCTCTCTCTTGCAGATGGCTGGCCACCATGGGATGCAGTTCAGCTACAGAGTCATGGGCCCACTGAAGACTGAGGTTTAAACATTGAATCCAGACTTGCTAGTTGGTAGAGACTGGTGAGTGATGACATGGGCAAGGGAACTCCTGAAACATCCCCCCTCCCCTTGAGTTCCTGGTGTCTCATTAGGCCCCCCCTCTTTTCTCTAGGCGCTGCCTTCCGCACAATGGCAGAGGTGGTGGCTGAAGTGGCTGAGGTAGCTGAGATGCCTACACAAATGTCGCCAAGGGTAGTGGAGATGTCAGCACCGATATTAGGGGAGAAGATGGAGATGTCAACGGAGCTGAATGAGATGACACCTGGGGAGGCCCTTGCCTCCTCCCTCTTCTTCCAGTTCATGTGCTCTGAATGTGGCAACCTCTACAACACACTGGAAGACGTCCTCTCACACCAGGAGCAGCACGTGCCCACTGTCACAGAGGAGGAGGCACTGACCACCCAGGACACTGGCCTGGAGCCAGAGCTGCTGCCAGGCATTGAGGAAGGGCCTTTCCAGTGCTGCGAGTGCAGCCAGCTCATCCTCTCCCCCAGGGAGCTCCTTGCTCACCAAGACGCCCACCTGCGGGAGTCTGCAAGCCAGATCCAGTACCAGTGTGGAGACTGCCAGGAGCTGTTTCCCTCACCTGAGCTGTGGGTGGCTCACCGCAAGGCCCAGCACCTTTCTACTGTAGCAGCTAAACCTCTGGTGCCACCCCCTCTGCCTCCCGTCACACCACCACCTCCACCCCCTGCTCCACCCGAAGTCAAGATGGAGCCCTACGAGTGCCCCGAGTGTTCTACCCTCTGTACCACCCCCGAGGAGTTCTTGGAGCATCAAGGCACCCACTTTGACTCTCTAGAGAAAGAAGAGCACAATGGGCTAGAGGAGGAGGAGGAAGAGGATGAAGATGACAATGAAGAGACAGAGGAAGAGGAGGCAGCAGCCGAGGTTGGTGACGATGCAAAGGGAGGTGACAAGTCTGCAGCTGGCCAGGCCCAGGGCAGTGGGGATGGTCCCCCACACTGTACCTCAGCAGGGACACGCCGGCGACATCGGCGGGCATCCCACGGCCCGGCCTCAGCAGCTCACCCCTTCTACTGCAGCCAGTGCCAGCGCAGCTTCAGCTCTGCAAACCGGCTTCTGGCTCATGGGAGGGCGCACGTGGGTGGTACCCACGAGTGTACGACCTGCTCAAAGGTCTTCAAGAAAGCAGCCTCCTTGGAACAGCACCTGCGGCTGCACCGCGGTGAAGCCCGCTACCTCTGCGTGGACTGCGGCCGCGGCTTCGGCACGGAGCTCACTTTGGTGGCCCATCGGCGGGCCCATACTGCCAACCCACTGCATCGCTGCCGCTGTGGCAAAACATTCAGCAACATGACCAAGTTTCTCTACCATCGGCGCACACACGCCGGCAAGAGTGGGGCACCCCCCTCTGCAGCACCACCCACGGTAGCATCTTCGGTGGCCTCCCTGGCTCCAGCCGAGCCCACCCCTCCCCCCCCGGCCCCTCCCACCCCACCCGCCCAGCTGCCCTGCCCGCAGTGCCCCAAGTCCTTTGCCTCAGCCTCCCGGCTCTCCCGGCACCGGCGCGCCGTCCACGGGCCCCCTGAGCGGCGGCACCGTTGCGGCGTCTGTGGCAAGGGCTTTAAGAAGCTGGTCCACGTGCGCAACCATCTCCGGACGCACACAGGCGAGAGGCCCTTCCAGTGCCATGCCTGTGGCAAGACTTTCGCTTCTCTGGCCAACCTCAGTCGCCACCAGCTGACCCACACAGGTGTGCGTCCCTACCAGTGCCTGGATTGTGGCAAGCGCTTCACACAGAGCTCCAACCTGCAGCAGCACCGGAGACTGCACCTGCGGCCGGTGGCGTTTGCCCGCGCGCCTCGCCTTCCCATCACTGGACTCTACAACAAGAGCCCCTACTATTGTGGGACCTGTGGCCGCTGGTTCCGCGCCATGGCGGGCCTGCGACTGCATCAGCGGGTCCACGCCCAGGCACGGACCCTGACACTGCAGCCTCCCCGGTCGCCCCCTCCTGCCCCGCCCCCACCCCCTGAGCCTCAGCAGACTATTATGTGCACCGAGCTCGGGGAGACCATTGCCATCATCGAGACATCCCAGCCGCTGGCCCTTGCAGACACACTGCAGTTGTGCCAGGCGGCCCTGGGGGCTTCTGAAGCGAGCGGGCTGTTACAGTTGGACACAGCCTTCATGTGACAGTTAAAGAGCAACAATAAAAAAATTTGGTTGCAAAACAAGTGTGGGCAACTCTGGGGAGAAGGGGACCACCCCCTGACAAGCCACTTTGGCACCCACTGGGTGCCAGCATCCACCCTGGCCTCTTCCCTACTGACTCCTCAGAACGGCCCCACCAGGTGTTACTTTTCTCTGCCTGAGGGGACCCTGAAGCTCTTGAGACACCAATGTGTCCCAAGTCACCCCACTGCGTTGCAAAGTGGGGTTCTCCAAGACTCTGCTCCGCGTCACCCTGGTGCCTAGCAACATCAGGTAACCTTTCCTGAGCCCTGAACATGTGCCAGGTCTCTGCTGGGCACCTTCACATACCTCTTCAGGTCCTCTGCTTGTTCTCCACCACCTGCCCCTACCCTCACCTTCCCTGGACTCCCGGCTCCCTGCATTTGGCTCTGCCTGGTGGAAGAAGGTACTTGACTTCTCTGGGCTTCTTTCATCTCACTTCCAGCTGAAAGATGGGTATTCAGCTGCAGATGGGTGATAACTGGGGACCCAGGCATGAGTCAGACAGGGGCTGTGCCCCAAGAGCCACGCAGAGGGATTGGAGGAACACACCCAAGTACAGATGGCCTTGTTCTCTGAGTGTCTTGTTGATTTATTCAGCCTGCATGTCCTAAGACCACCCTCCGTGTGCTGGGGCCCAAAGAGTCAGGCCTCTGCGGTGCCTGAGGCGGGGCAGGCACTCCTCAGCCCCAGGGTCCTCGGCGGCAGTGGGGAGGTGTAGGGACAGTAGGAGCCCGGAGCAGGAAACAAACTTCATGGTAGATCAGGGGTCAGAGACTTGTAGAGAAGGTAATCCTCGAAAAGGTAAACATCTGCTAGTAGAAGAGGAAGGTAATATTACAGGCGGACAACACCGCAAGGGCGTTGAGTTCTTGGTACAGTCGGAGGTGGTCCAGTTATTGACAACAGTGACAGCAGACATTTGGCTGCCCAGCCATGGCAGGCACTACATGTATTGTGATCCCAGCAGGCCTGTGAGGCCATCTCAATATTATCCCAAGAAAACAGGGACAGACTCATCCAAGGTCTCATAGCTGGGCAGAGGCCTCAGCCGGGATTTGAATCCAGGTGGTCCTTTTGGCTCACATCTGTAACCAGTGCTGTTGAGTGACTGTGACCTGAAACCAGTGCAGGGGGCGGCGGTTCAGAGGAGTCATTCTAACTGGAGGAAAAATAACTGGGCTTAAGGGGCCTCGAGAGAGAAAAAGGTCTTGGGAGCAGGAAGGAATCCCCAGCGTTTTCAGAGGTTATGTGGGGCTGACAGTCCTTCACTCTCCAAATGAAAGCAGATCACTTATGGCAGGCCTATGGGGCAGGCGCCTCTCAGGCCGCTACAGGCCGAGGTGCTCAGACAGGTGCAGTAGGACAGGCTGTGGCTGAGGTGTCCGGGAGGGAGGCCGGGCAAAGGACGGGTGATGAGGTGGGGCTCGGGGGAAGTCTAGACCTGGGAAGGCCTTGAAAGCCAGCCTCAGAAGTTAGGGAAGTGCAAGGGATGGGATGGGGTAAGGGTTCTTGGTGGGGTTAGGGCTCTTTGGCATCCATCAGGATGGGGCAAGGAGGAAGCTGAAGATGGGCAGGGGAGAGGATGGGACCAGACCTGGACAGAGGCCAGCGAGGTGGGCAGAGGATGTAGGGACGCCCTTGGGAACCTCATGGCCCACTGGTGTGAGCAGCAGGCAAGGGTCCCCAGGAACCCAAGGTCAGCCCCTTGTCCAGACCCCTCCTTCCCTCATCCAGTCCACCTGCTCTCGGTGTTCATCCTACGAACAAGGTGACAGCTGATGGTGCTGAGCAGGGAGGGGCAGGGTTTGCTCTGGGCCGTCAGTATACAGATGCCCCTGGGGCTCACCTCACGAGATAGCAAAGCCCAGATACCACAGTCCCTGAACACCCTCGGGGGTGTGTTCAGAACTCTCCTGTTTCACAAATGGAGTCCAGTACTGGGCAGTTCAGTTGGCTCCTCTCCAGGCCCCCTTTTACTTCTAGGGCCTCCTGCCTTCGCTACCATTGGCACCATGTGGAGGAGATGCCATTTCACTCTGCCACAGCCCCAACATCTGGCCCCAGCATGTTCACAAAGCAAGGAGAAAAGTCAGGCCCTCTGCAACAACCTTCCCAGAGTTGTCACTTCCCACCACCCCTAAAGGTGGGCACAGGAGGGCCCTGTTTAAGACAGCAACGAAGGCTTGGGGCTCTCTGCTAGGGTTTGGAAACGGCTCCTCTGCCCCCATCCATGCCCACCAAGAGTCTGTATCAAGGTTGTTTTGGCCTAAGTGACCCCCCACATCATCTTGTGTCCCCCTTAAGCGGCATGTAGCTCAGGCTATAATATATAGGGAGCCCTTTATTCAAACTTTGACTTTGCCACTTACATTCTGTAGCCCTGACCTATCTGATGGCCAGCTCTCTCACCAGTCACCTGGGAATGACAGTGCTTCCCTCCCTAAGTGGAAGCAGATGATATGTGCTGCGGTGGATGAGCCAGACGCAGCTTACCACATGCACAGAGCTGAGGCACAGGAGGCCTGGGCCAGCCTGGATTCACTCCACCCTGCTACCCTGCCTGAGACTGCAGCCCACTCTGTCCAACGGCCGCCCCCCAAGCTCCTCCCTCACCTCTGTGAAAACAGGTGTCTAGACAGGAAGCAGGTTTTCATGCCAATAATTTATTGAACGGAGGTCTGTACACAGGCAAACCTTACTGTGAAAACTAAGACATCAGGAGCTCCCCCACTGCCCCTGCCCTCCAGGGTGGGGAGAGGAGGGAGGAGGCCTTAGGGGCAGAGGACAGGAGCAGGGACACAGCTGTAGGAGGGGAAGGGGCCAGGTTGGACGGTGCGAATCGACATTTTCTTTAAGAAAAAAATTATAACAATCTATTTACACCCGGGGGCCAGGGGAGGGAAGAGGAGGAGAGGGGCTGGTCAGTTCTATTTACAAGGGACGCAGTAGGGGAGGGGGCTGGAGGAGGTGGAGACCTGGGGGGAGGGGGAGGGGCTGAGGGGGTGGAAGGTCCTCATGCCCCCCATCCCCTGTCCTTCCTTCTCTTCCCTCCCCACAACCAGTTAAAATCCTCTTAAAAAGCCCACCGCAGGGGTGAGGCTGGTGAGGGAGGGACTGGAGAGGGGGTGGGGACTCATTTACCTCTGCCCTCTAGTCTAGGGGCCCAGTCAGGGCAGGAGCTTGGTGGGCTATGGCCCCCCCTTCCCAGCCCCACACAGGGCTCCCAGATGGAAGGGTAGTTGGTGGCGCCCTCAGGAAGAGTTAGTGAGGGCGGCTGTGGTATCGGTCGACTGCCAGTCCGAGCTGGTCTGAGCCTCACTTAAAGCTGAGGGGGGGAAGGAGCAGATGGTTAGCCTGGGCCTGCTGGCCCCCGCCCCCCGCCCCCACCCCGCCACCCCAAGGCAGGAAGCTGGTGTGAGATGCTACGTTAGAAACCGAAAGCTGTCACTTTAGGTCGAGGGTTTCAAACTCAGACGCCAAAGGGCCAGGTTGGTCACTAAGTGACTCACAAGGGAGCGAAGCCCCCCTTGCACGGGCGGGGGGCAGCCGGACCTCGGCTCCAGCTGGCAGGACCACACTGAGCAGAGGCAGGCCCACTGCTGCCCAGTCTGATTTGCTTCCCCAAGAGAAACAGGGAATCTGGATTTGCACATAAAATAGCCCTCATTTTTAAATGGGAGGAACAAATTTAACTGTGCAGGCCAAATTTATGTCTTTGGTTTTCCAGTTTGCATCTAAACACAAAATACAGGCAATAATGCCTTACAGAGGTGGCCATTCATGCGGGAAACATGCTTTCTGCCAACAATTTCTGCATGCTTGCAGTAAACTCAGGGGCTGTGAGAACAACTCCCCCCTCCCCATACACTGAGAAATGCGCTTCACTGCACAGGAGATGGCCCCCAACTTACCTTGTGAGGATGGGGTGAGGGAGGCAGTGCCCGCCGGGGACCTCAAGTGAGGAGGGATAAGGATGGCATTGAGAGATGGTTGGATGGTGAGTTCTAGAGACAGGAATGGACATGTCTAGTCAGGGGAGAGGGCACCTGGAGACCCAGTCCTGGTTAGAAAGGGGCACCAGATAGGGACAGGTGTAGCCACTGAACCCTTTAAATAAAAAACTGGAAGGAGCATAACACGGGAGATCGCAGAGTGCAGAGGAGGTGGGTTGGGGTCTCCCTGCATCAGGGAGGGGTGTATTTCCTGAGCCCCAGGACTGCTTTGCAGCCCACCCTCAGCTCTCTACTCCTGTCTTCCACACCAAGCTCTTTGCTGTCTCTGGCTGCCCCCCCAGCACCCGAGATCCCAGGCTGAGTTCTCACCGCCAGGACTGAAATTGAAGAGGGGGGGAAGCGGGCGGTTGTTGGGGAGCTGGGTTCCAGGACATCGCAGTTCATCGAAGAAGCTGTGGGCGCAGGCTTCCAGCGGGGAGAGCCTCGAGGACGGGGTGTACTCCAGCAGGCTAGAGCAGAGCGCGATGGCCTCGGGCGGTGTTCGGGATTTGAACACCTGAGGGGTGGGGAGGGGGTAGAGGTGACAACGGGTGAGGCCCTGGGCCTCCTGCTTGCCTCCCACAACCCTACGTGCCAGATGAGGAAACTGAGGCGCAGCCTCTTGAGGGGAGGTGAGTTTGTATCGGATGAGCAACCTGCTCGGGTCCCATGACTGTTTGGGCCCTGCTGTGCTGTGAGCCCGTTTCCCCATCAGAAAGTAGGCCTCTGGGATTTACTGGGAGTCCTCAGCTTTAAACTTTGCCATGTGATCAAAGTTAACGGACTGAGCCATGACTGGAGCCAGGTCCCCAGACCAGCTGGCCTCCAGCGGGGACTTCAGCCACACTGCCTGAACCCCTAGCCCTGCCCCACCTTTGTCCAGGGGTGAGCTTTAATCTGGGGGAACTTGAACTCCGTGTAGTTGGGGTTCATCTCGCGAATCTGTTCCCGGCTTGGTGTTCCCAGCACCTGTAGGGAAAGGGAGGGGTCTGAGCCAAGGTCCTTGGCCCTGAGCCCAGTCCCTGCCCACCCTGGCCCTGCCCTCACCTTGATGATCTCCACCAGCTGGTCCACCCCACTGTCCCCAGGGAAGATGGGCTGGCCCAGGAGGAGCTCAGCCAGTACGCAGCCAGCCGACCACACATCTGAGGAGGAACAGGGGAGGGTCAGAGCTACCATGCCCATCCCCGGGCAAGCACTTCTGTCCTTCATGATCACCCTGAGAAATGCCAAGAGCCCCATTTTCTTGGCTCAGAGAGAAAGGGCCTTGCACAAGGTCACACAGCATAGGAACACAGGAGCCTGACTCTGAACCTCCAAGTCTGCCTGACTGCGCCGTACTCTCCAATCTAGAGGCTTCCATCGCCTCTCCGCTCTGATCCCAGTAAGCCTTTTCTCTGCAGCCTCAGAGGACACATCAACAGGCCCAGAACAGACACCTGTGTTCTCCGGGCCTCAAGAAGGGAGAGCATTAAATGAGCTGCCTTACTCACTTCTGGCCTCTTTTCTGCTCTTGGAAATAGCTGGCCTGGTTAGTCACCCCTGCCAGTCCTGTACCTTGGCCCCCACAGCACAAGTTCACATCTAGGGACCATGAAGTTTCCTCGCAAAACTGATGAACTTTCTCTTCCAAACACTTTCACACCCTCTCCTCATGCCTGGAAGTTGGCACTCTCACCCCCAGCAACAGGGAAGGACATCGAGGCCCTGTGAACAGGTCACACCCTCATGGTGGCAAAGTCTCTCACCTCCCGATTCCCCCAAGGTCACTGTCAGCCCCTCCTGCTGACTGAGGAGAAAGGACTTCCTGGGAGGTTTCAGGGCTGTATGGACTCTGGAGTCAGGTCCGCTTTCAAAGCCCAGCCCTGCCCAGTCCCACCTGACTGTGGGCAGGTGACCTCACCACTCTAAGCTTTAGACTGTAAAATACACCTATGACAGCATCACCTTCCTGAATTTGTGAGGACTGGTTAAAGGAACAGATGTTAAGCTTTTATCACTGGGCCTGGCAGACACACAGAAAGACCTGAAAAACTGCCACGACTGCTACTCCCACCCCCGACCCTCCCTCAAGTCTGACCGATGGATGAGGTGTAGTCGGTGGCTCCGAAGATCAGCTCTGGGGCCCGGTAGTAGCGAGAACAGATGTAGGAGACATTGGGCTCCCCGCGGACCAACTGTTTTGCACTGTGGGAAGATATGGGCAGGAGTCAACACAGGCCAAGGGTCGGGACCCCTCCTCGCCCCTTCAGCCACCCAGCCCACCCCAGGTGAGGCCCACCTGCCAAAATCACAGAGCTTGAGGACAGCAGTGTCGGGGTCCACCAGCAGGTTCTGGGGCTTGATGTCGCGGTGACACACACCCTGGGAGTGGATGTAGGCCAAGCTCCGGAAGAGCTGGTACATGTACACCTGGGGTGGGCAGGGGACAGCAGAACTCCAGCCCAGTTCTCTCCGCAGAGCATACCCCTGCTCCACCATCTCGGCCTGCAGGGCCCTTCCAGGCCCACTCTCCCTGTCTTGAAAACAATTCTGCTGCCCCTTGGTTCTCAAGTTTTGGTGAGCACCAGAATCACATGGAGGCCGTGTTAAAACAAGGACTGCAGGGCCCACTCCCAGAGGTTCTGATCCGGTAGATCAGGATGAGGCTCTGCAACCAGCCCCCTAGTGCTGGTGCCGGTCCACACTTTGGAAACCACTGCTTCAAACACACACTTCAGCAGAAGCCTGATGGACAAGACAGATACATCAGGAAGGCCTTGTTTTAAAGCAGGCTGGGGAGCCTCACCAAGAAAACCACTGGCTGTAGGAAGGGCTCAGTCTCCTTCACTCAGCAGTCAAAACCACCCTCAGGCCAGCCCTTTCCACCTGGATTTTTCTGCTATTCTCTTTCCTACTGACTGGGACGTTAAGTGCCAAAGAGCAGGGATCTCTGTGTTTCCGTCACTGCTGCAGCCCCAGGGCTTCGTCCAGTGCCGGCATGTGTAACTGCTCAGGCCTGCCTCCTGGGCACCGCCTCCTCGGTTCCCAGTGCCTGTGGCCAGAGATGCCCACTTCTTGCCCTGTGCCCAGTCTCCTCCCAGAAGCCTTCCTCGATCCTTCTCACTCCCAAAGCAGGCGGGGCCAGGGGCCTCTTGTTTGCAGAAGCCCTGTGCTTCTTCCGGTTCGGCCATTGTTGGTAGTCTTATAGTTTTCTGTGATGATGCCTGGCTACCCTGCTAAACTGAGAGCTCTTCAGGAGCAGTCTGGGTCTCAGTCAGTGGGACCTCTAGAGCTGCTCAGTGCTGGGTCCAGGACACAGTTCATAAACCAGACCACCACCACCCACCCCCACAGAAGGTGAGGTCCCACAGCACCAATCTAGGCCTGAGATACGTAAAGCCAGCGGGAGGAAAAACTGGGCCCATGCAACCTCCGCAAACGTGAACCCACCCTCCTCCCACCATGTAGCTGCCTGCTCCGGTCCCGTTCTCCACAGCATCCCTAAGGCCGCCCGCCCACCCACCCAGCCACCCACTCACTCACTCAAATACGTCCTTAGGGACAGTAACACACAGGGCACAGTACCAGGGGAATGAGCCTCTGCAGGCCACGAATGAAGATGCCGGAGTCCCTCGTTCCATGGACACTAAGTTTCCTCCAACCCTGCCTCCTACCGTCCCTCTCTGCCAGGGCTCCACAGGCCAGGACTCTGACCTCATTGTGCCTCTGCATTCTAAGTCTCTACCTCAATTCTGAGCTGACCGCACCAACACTAATGGTGCCGGTGGGCTCCTAGTGTAGATCTGAGCAGGTAATGTGCAGCCTCCCCAGCCCTCGTCAGCCTACCTCCCTGATTGAATCAGGCCTCGGGCCGGGCTGCCCTGCCTTTAGGAAGCTCCATCTCTGGGGATGTAGGGACAAGGGCAAGGCACGTGAGGCCTCTAGAGACCAACATAAACTTGGAAATGACGGGAGAGTCTGTCTGGAGCCCCTGACTTGGTCGGCCGGGACCCCTGCAGCCCACCAGCCTGCCTACCTTGACATAGATGATAGGGATGCTCAACTTGGCCTTGGTAAAATGGCGGGCCACCCGGTACACTGTCTCGGGCACGTATTCCAGCACCAGGTTTAGGTAAAGCTCGTCTTTCTGCAGAGAGCAAAGGAGAGGTGTGAGGCGGCGTGAGAAATGAGCAAGGAAGAGGGGGAGGAAGGTCTGTGGGGAATAACGGGGGAAGGATGAGCAGCCATGAGAAAGGCAGGCAGACGGGTGGAGCCCAAGCGGAGGAGGAATCCCCACACCCAGGTCTCACCTTCTCCCCACTGGAGTAGAAAAAGTATCTCAGTCTCACGATATTGCAGTGATCCAGCTTACGCATAATCTGCAGCTCTCGGTTCTTGGGGGGGCAAGGGAAGAGAGCCTCAGAAGACAAGCCACTCTCCCTGCCTCCCCGCCCGAGCACCCCTCACCACAGCTCTACTCCCCCATTCCTGCCGGCAGGGCCAAGCAGCCACTCCGTGAGTTCCAGCTCCAAGGCCCCATATGAAGCAGCCCCTAATTCCTCACCCCAACTCCCCTCACACACAACTAAACTCAGACCACTTACATGTGCTTCCTGCAGTCTACTTCTTAAAAATGTTTGATTTTTCGCTCAGATTTACAAAACAAATGACTTCACATGTAAATCTAAGTTTTTCAGCTTCTCTTGAAAATCACATGATGTGGCCACATGAGGCCCACCTCCCTGCCTGGCACCAGCAACACTAGACAGGGAGAGGTCATCCAGATGCCCCTAGGCCCCACACCACTCCACTGCTTTCACGGGAGGCATCTGAGCACTTGGATCCTGAGTCCAGGACTCCAGGCTTCTCATCCTTACCTTCCCAGTAGAGATCCAGCCTCAACCTCTTCCCAGAAGACCTGTCTTAGCACTCTTCCCTCTCCTCTGTTCCCCCCTGGGGCCTCAGAGGCCCCTATCCTCAGATTCCTCTCACTTCGGGACTCACCTATAGTCAAATTCTGACCAGCGCCCTGGAGGAAGACCTGCCCCTGAGAGTCCTCACTGCCTGAGACCTAAACTCTGACCTGGTTTCTTCAGCCCAGGCTCAGTTTCTCCTACACTCCTACATAGGATCCAAAGGGCCTCTACCAGCTCACAGGTGAATGAGGAAAGAGGACCCCTTCCTCAGGGGTGACCGGGCCCCACACCCAGGCATCTGCAGCATAGGCAGGGTTTCTCCCAGCACGTGCCAGACCCTGGGGGCAGAGCCGGACCTTCGCAGACAGAAACATCAGCCCCACCAGCTTCCTTTCTCTTCTGGATAACAGAGTAACTCAGTGGTTAAGGTGAAGCACTTGGGAATCGGATTCTAGCCTTGACCTTGTGCAATTCTCTTATCTGAGTCTCAGTTTCCAGTTTCTGCTTACTTAGAATGGGAGTAACAACAGTACCTACCCTCAGAGAATCTTTGCATAAGTTAAACTCACCTACAAAGCACTTACAAAGAACAAGAGCCCGATAAAAGTCAGCTCTGGGTTCTGGAATCCACATCCCCACACAGCTCACTCTCTTCTCTGGCCCATGCTTGGACCCTCTGTACAAACCCAAGGCCAGCACTCTTGCTGGGGTGCCCCCACCAGTCATGTGCAGTCAAACCTCCTGATCCCCGTTCCCCGCAAGCTACCTTGAACCTCTTGTCCTGGAGAACTTTCTTGATGGCCACCAATTCCCTGGTGTCTGCCAGCCGTGCCTGGTACACGACCCCAAACGAGCCACTGCCAATCACTTTGATGTCTGTGTAAGCCACCTCCTGGGAGCGCTCCGGGCCTTGGCCTAGAGTGGCTACCACTGTGGTCACCTTCCCACTGTCACCTGGGGAGCAAAGGGAACACACAATCTACTGACCTTTCCCCTCATGCCACCACCCCATCCTGGGGCTGGGAGAGGGCGGGGAGTCTCTACAGGAAGCTCATGGGGTGGGGGATGGTCTTTGTCCCTCCCCCATCTTCAAAGGTGGCTCCTAGATCCCTCCTTTTCCCCTCTTCCCTTCAGGGAACCCCAAATCCTGACTCCTCCCATAGGGGAGAATACTGACACATAAAACCTCTTGCTGTACCAGGGTTGGTAACCCCTAATTTCCATTTCTGGTGAGCAGCCAATTACTGGTCCCTCCTGATGTGAGGAGGCACCACCACTCCCAGATGTTGACTCCATCCATGATGAGAGCTAACTGCCTTCTGCTCCCTCCTCACTAGGGAGAGCCTGACCTAACCTCTTCCACTCGAGAGCAGGAACCCTGAGGTAATTCTATGTTAGGAAAGCCCTAACCTTTCCCACAACTTGGGGGACAGTGATCTCTAATGCACCTGGTAACTTCACCACTGGTTTCTGGTGACAGAAAAGAATGACTCCTCTCGTAGGGAGTGCCAGCACCCTAACTCTCACTTTTGGGAGACAATTAGCTCTTACCCAAATACTCTGGGGCTAGAAAAAGGCATTGGCCTGACCTCACCTGTGAGGTTTGGAGCCCCAGACCCCATCTGTATGTAACCTGATAGTGAGAATGGTGAACCTGATCTCTATCATCAAGGGTTTATCGTGGCCTCAGTCCTTTAAAGGAAATTCTCAAAACATTCTGCGAATGGCAGCAAAAGTTGGTGGCATTCTTGGAGGAAAGGGATCCCTCTTCTCAGGGTAACTGGTGAAAGGTCCCCCAAAGAAAAGAAGTCAGTGATGAATCAGATCCATTCAGAGGGCCAGTGAGGGAGAGGATCCTATATAGCTATTTATCCAGCCAATGACATCATACATCAGAATAATGAAATGGGTATAACTTCACATCCTTATTCTAGGGGACGGACTGGTAACCTCCCCTGCCCCCACTCCATTTTCTGTGAAAGGAAACCCTTCAAGAAAGACATCTTTTCTTGAATATTAGTGACTATGAACTTGGTCTGAAAGGTATGCTAACTTCCAATCTGCCCTCAAGAAGCAGCAATCATTAATTTCCACCACTGGAGATACAATTCTACATATTATGGACAGATAGTGTTTTAAAAGGGAAGATGACTGGGTATAAGATTTGGAAAGCCCTGGCCCTGTTCTTTGGGGCCACAGCAAACCCAAATCCCTGCTTCTAAGTGATACTCACTCCAAATCCCCATGCTCTAATAGGGAGCAAATTCAGATCCCTTCTCTGGGTGGTGGTGATCTTATTCGTGTTCTCTTGAGAAACAATAACCCTTGAGCCCCATTTGCAAGCGACAATGACCCCTGATCCGTTCTCGAATGGATGGCAACATCAGATTCCTGTTTTTAAGGCTCACGGACCCAAGACTTCGGGACTGGAAGAACAGAAACCTGTGACCCTGTCTTTTGGAGGATTACTAATTCTAATTCTAAACTCCAAGTGATGGTAACCCCCCCAAATCCCTCTCTCCGGGAGGGGGTAGATCTCAGATCCCAGTTTGGGAAGGCACAGTGACCTCGAGCTCCTCCCTGAGCATACAGAAGAACCTGATCGACGTCTGAGTGGCTTCAGGGATCCGATCTCCACCCGCCACGGGCGCCGCTAGTACTCACGGCCCAGCTTCACTCCGGGCGGCGGGAAGCTGGTGCCCGCGCCGGGGCCGCCGCTGCCTCCTCCGCCGCTGCCGCTGGGGCCACCCCCGGAGCCCGAGGCCCCCACGCCCCCGCCCATGGCTCCGACTGACGTCTTCCCGCCGCCGCTGCCTCCTGGGCCAGAGGCCGAACCTCCCGGGCCGCCGCCGCCGCCGCCGCCTCCGCCGCCTGGCTCCGCGAACGAGCTGGTCCGCGCCCGGCCCGAGCCCCCAGGGCCGCCCCCCGAAGGCGCGCCACCGCTCATGGCGCCGAGCGCAGGCCCAGGCCGCGGGGCTCGGGCTGCCCGGGCTGCCCCCGCCGCTGCCGCCGCCGCCGCCTCCCCCGGGCTCCGGCCTCTTCCAGGCCGCGCCGCTCGGGCTCCGGCTCCGGCCCAGCGCCCGCCGCGGGGCACGCTGGGAGATGCAGTCCGCCGGCCCTCCGCGATGCCGTCGCGGCTCTAGGCCCTCACAGAGAGCCGCGTGGCACGCCGGGAAATGGAGTCCACAGACCTCAGAGAGTGATGCGGGGATGATGAGTCGCGCTGCACCTCGGGAAACAGAATCCCGGGCAATAAGTTGGACAACTGTGCCCACAGCGGACTCTGAAGCACTTTCTGAAGTAGAGTCAGAGTCGCACACTCACTCCATTGCGGCAACCGCGTGCCCCTAGGTGTGCCTCAGAAATGTAGTCTCAGGCAACTCCATCAGGGAGCTGTATAGGCCCGATGCACTCCGGGAAACGGAGTCCAATCGTTCACTTAGTTTATTGGTTGTTTGCCGACTGGCGCCAAGTGCACCCTGGGAAATTGAGTCGGAGCCGGTGGACCTGCCGCTATCTGGCTGTGAGGCAAGCCGGGAAATGTAGTCGTCGCCACGCCCTCACCGCATTGCAGGTCTAAAGCTACTTCCAAAGCACGCCGGGAAATGGAGTCCCATGTGATTCCTAAGCCCCAAGTGGATATTGCAGTTCCGGAGATAGGCTAGGAAATGGAAAGGCAGAGCATTCCTCCACCCTCGTTTGCTAGGCCGCAATCCCTGCTGGGAAATGTAGTCAACACCGAGGCTTCAGAGTAGTTGCTACACCGAGCCTTGTGTCTTCTGGGAAATGGAGTTCAAGGCGGCCTTACCATTGACTGAGGGGGCGGGGTCTACCATAATCCTGAAGCATGCTGGGGAATACTCCAGACCGGATCCCGACCCTTTGTGAGAAGACAGCTGAGGCTTGCCGGAAAGAGCGTGAGCGAAAGGGGAAAGAGAGTCGCCTAAGAGAGACTGCAGAAAGTTTCAACGCCTCCTCTCCTGACGCCAGGTCCCAAGAAAGAGCCGAAGTCGATCAGGGACTACTGGAAAATGGAGTGCAAACACTCCCAAGTTTCCACAAATCCGGAAGGAAAACCCTCCCCGCCAACGATTTAGGAAACAAAGTTTCCGGTGGATTTTCAAGACAATACAGTCTTCGGATGTTGTCTAGCTTTTCCTAACAATGTAGGTTGCACCAGGAGGCTGAACTGAAGGTGGAAAGAAATGAAAACACAATTTATCTTGAACATCCCATTAAGCTTTTTGAATCCTCAGCCTTCCTAAATTACAGGATCCTGGAAGGCCCAAAAGAAGGAAGCCAACTGCTAGGAGTAGCCTCGCGTTTTGTGCTCGCATTATGTTGCCCCCACTTATCCATTAATACCCGGAAGGACGGTAGTCCAAAGCGCGCTGGGAAAGGGAGTTCGTTTGAGAGTGTGTGTGTGCTGTGAGTTCAGGTGAATGTGTGTCTATGTGTTCCGGAAGTATTTGTAACTGAAATGAAGTCACCCTCCTCCTCTCCTGCCTCGTGGAATGACGGGAAATGGAGTTCTAGGCTTCACTTTAATCAGATCCTGTGATCACTCTAATTGCCTTGCCCTTTGAAAAAAGTCTCGTCCACGCTGTAGCTGAGTGCAATTCCCAGCGGACACAAACTCCTGGGGCAGGACGGATAGTAACTCTGAAGCCTTTCGTACTACATTAACCAGAAGGCAAAGCACAGTCACACTTCCACTCTCTTAATGAATGTGGCTACATCACGCACGGTCTAGAGCGGGTGCTTCTGGGAGTTGTAGTAGTTCCTCAGTCAAACAATTCCTGCTGCCCTCTGACGGCGGCTCGGAGTCCAAAAGCAAAAATCTGACTCAAGACCCAAGTCCTGGGGAATCCTAACCTGGACCAAGAAGGCTTACAAGGGCAGGAGTACAGGGCGGAATAGCGGCGGTTACTTAACGGCCAGAACCCGTGGGACGTGCAGAGTGGACCGCGCGTGGGCAACCGCCAGAGGATATTGGGGTCCGTGGAAGTCTGAGGGAGTCAGTCTGAAGGAATCTTATCCGAATGTCTGTACAAGATGAGAGCATTTGTTGAGGGGTGCTAGAGCGGGTTGTAAGTGGCTACGAGGGGCCTCTGGGTGTCTAGAGGTGCTCAGAGGAGTGAAGAGGTAAAATGATCTTCCTGGAGAGAAGTGAAGTCAGAAAGGACTTGAGGTGTCTGTAAAAGGTCTGTGGGAGACTGTGAGAAACTGATGGTGACTGAGGGTATTTCTGAGGGACCTGAAGAAGTGAGGGATGGTTGAGAAGCCTAAGAAAGGAATTTCTGGGGACTGAGGGAGTGCTGGGGATTATAGGTAAGGAGAGGGTCTCTGATGTTATGAATTAATTGATGGAAGTGTCTTGAGATCTATAAAGAGCTTTTACTTGGTATCAGAGATCCTGGAGGATGTGGAAGGGAGCAGGGGTATGACCTTGCAGAAACTGAATAGATTTAGATGGGCCACTTTAAAGATGAGAGTAGCTGCTGGAGTTTTCAAGACCAGAGGCCACCTGTGACATCCCACTCAGCCAGAATTTGGGGGAAGAAATCTGGCTGGGCTGTGGTCTGACCTGGAGAGGGGTTCTGGGGCTGAGCGCCTTTGACTCCATGTTAGATCCGGTTTAGATATGCTTTGAAGGCACTAGAATCAGGTGCTGAGACTACTAGTCAGGGTCCTTCCTCCTACCTCAGTGATGACATCCCCCTTTCTCCATCACACCACCACCAACTTAGCTGCATCTATGTTGCCAGGAGACATGCTTCATCCCTACTTCCAGAAATAGCCCAGTGGCCCCCACCCCAAGGGAGTGACTTACATCACCCAGGAGAGGGAGCAGTTGTCTGCAGGCCTCCACAGGAGCCTCACAGTACCCCAGCCCTGGATCCTTTCTTCATTGCCAACAGGCACCATCAGGGACCACCCACCTGGGGCTGACTTGAAATGAGGATGAAATGAGAGTGGGTAGGAGTTTCCAGTTCCTTCCCCCACAGTTGCACAGGGTGGGGTTTCATGGTGAAGCCATGCAAGCCCAGAGCCCTCAATTCTCTTAGCAGCTGTGTGGCCTCTGGAAAACTCCTTTCCCTCTCTGGGCCTCAGGCACCTCACCTGCACTGGATGGGTTGTGCTGTCTAAAAGAAACTCCAGAAAAAAACTAAAATAAAAGAACCTCCAGCTTGGATACCTCCTCCTGATTCTTTCATCTGATTCAAGCTCTCCAACTTGGGCTTCTGGCTTTATGACCTCTCCTGTCAGATCTTAGGAACTTGAGATCCTGGTCTAGATCCAGCCATCCTGGCTTTAGGAGAACTGAGTTGTTGAAAGAATATGTATTTCAGAGACAGACTTCATTAAAGTCCCAGTTGGGCTTAAGGCCTTGGGCAAGTCATTAAAGTGAGCCGCTTGCTCCCACCTTGCTCAATGTTGGAGATAAAGAACTCCAGCTCCTAAGTACCTGGCACACAGTAGGTGAACAGCAACTGCAAGTAAGCCAGTCTCTTCTTAATTTACAAGCGGACTGCTCCCATGGGTTGATGGGAAGATCACCAAAGTGCCTTGAAAGATCTACATTGGACTCCCAGGTAACTCAAGCACCTCTAAGAGCTGACGTGTGAGAGAACACCAGAGGTAGTGCAGGAGTGCCAGGACTTCACCAAAGCCTGGAGCAATGAACAGGGGTTCACAGAGAAGAGAGGCATTTCAGGCAGAATAAGGGCCATAGCCTGGTGTTCAAGAGCCGAAAAGTGCTCCCAAGAAGAGTGGATCCCCACCAAAGAGGGGGACAGTCAGAGGGCCAGAGAATGCCCGAGACCTTCATCACCAGGCCCAGAGGTTTAGTGGCCCCCAAGGTCAAGAGTTCATTTTCCAGACCTGGACTTGACCCTCTCAGATGGGGTTAGGCCCTCTGGCCATGGATCCACTCAGGGCCCTGGTCCAAGAACCAAAGGATGTGGCCCTGAGATGGCTGCACGCAACACTCAGATCACTGCATCCAAAGGTCCAAAGTTTTTATTGTTTTGAATACATTCTCCAGCAGCCCCCGACTTCCCTCCCCACCCACCCTCCATCCCCAATACAGAATAAGGCTTGACCACAGACCCCCACCCCAGGGGCCCCAGCTGGGAGGCAGAGGGGGCTTCCAGTTTGGTTTCAGGGCACCCCCTTCCCCACCTGCCTGCCTATGGGGCAAGTCCTAGGAGCAGCTGGGGGGTGAAGGGGTTGGACTGGCACTGGGGTGGGGACCAGGAGAGGGGTAGCAGGCACTTTGTAGAGATTTGTGGCCTATGGGCGGCACCCCTCACCCTCCTCTGCCCCCACCTCCCCCAACACGGAATTTTTGGTTCATCATAAAATGTCCCTCCCTCCTCTGCTGCAACCCTGTGGGGCTATGAGAAACCCAGGCACTCACGGCCCCTGGAGGGGCGGGGAAGGCAGGATTGGGGCTGAGGACGGCCGAGGATGGATAGGGAGAGAGGTACAGGAGGCAAAGGACAGGGAGGGACAAGGCTTTACTTCCTAAACGATTGTAATAAAAAAAGTTCCTGGGCTTTGAGGCCAGAGCCTCAGTTCAAATATAAATTCCCCAGAATGGAGGTGGCCCCCTTAACTCCCCCCTCCCTCCCACCCCCACCACTTTGCCCGGAGCTTAGAAACCCACAGGGACAGGGGATGGCCCCCCACCCTGGGCACCCACCCACCCTCACCATTTAAAAAAAAAAAAAAAAGAAATTAAAAGTTTTATACAAAACATGGGGGAGGGGAAAGAGGCGGTGGCAGAGCAAGACTAAAAAGCTGCCCTCACCTCCGGGAAATGGGGGGGGTTAAGGCAGCAAAAGAGGCATGGGGGTGGGGGGAACGGGGGTCCCCTGCCCACAGCCCTCAGGAATCTCGATGCTCCAGAGAGAGCTGGGCTGTAGCGTGCTGGAGGTCAGAGCTCACCCGCCTTGGGGTGAGGGGCCCCCCAGCCTCCCCAGGCCCCTCCCCACGCACCTTCTTGTCCTCACCCTCATCCTCAAGGCCCCCAGCAGGGCCCCCACCCCCTTCGAGGCGACAGTCTTCACTCCAGCGGCGTTTAAAGCGCAGCTTGAGAGGCATGCACTGGGCGACCCCGGGCGCCTCGCCCGGATCGGGCTTTGGGGGTGCAGGCGGCACACGAGGTGTCTTGAACACCTCCCCGTCTTCTTCGTCCTCGTCGCTGATGTCAGTCACCTCCACCTCCTCCGACTCGCCTTCGGAGATCGGTTCCACCTTGATCTGCGGCGGCGGCGGTGGCGGGGCCAGAGCCCCAGCCCCCTCAGCCAGCCCGCCTGCACCACTGCCGAGGGCCAGGCCGCCGCCCTTGTCAGCGCCTGTCGGGGCCTTCTCCCCAGCAGCCCGCTGCCGGCGTCCCAGGGGGGGCGGCTGGAGCTTAAACTTGAATGGAGAGGAGGAAGAGGAGGACGAGGCCGAGGAGGGGACCGGTGGGGTCTCGGGGGCCATGGGCGGCAGCGGGCACTTGTCGGGGCGCTGGGGCTGTGGCACCACCAGCCCGGGGTAGTGCAGGAAGGCGCGGGGGCTGAGGTGGTAGTTGTAGACGCTTTGGGTGTGGGCCTGCAGGTACCGTTTCATGTCCTCGGGGCTGAAGGAGAAGTGGGAGCCTCCCCCTGAGCCGCTGGGGCCCCCGCCACCACCGGGGTACATAGGGCTCAGCGTGGGGGACGGGGTGTAGGCCAGGTGGGTCGGGGTCATGGGCAGAGCCGGGGAGAGCTGCGGGGGCAGCAGAGAGCCAGGCCCGGCTAGAGGCGACACGGGGAAAGGGCTGAGGGGCTCAGGGCCACCCCGGGGCCGGGGGTAGACACGGAAGACACCAGGGTCGTGGGGCAGGCGGGCCAGCGGGGGCCCACGGAAGGCACCCAGCTCCGGGGGGCCGGGCGGTCGGGCCCGGGGGTCCTCTCCCAGGGGCTCTTCGAGCTCTGACGTGCCATCGCTACAGTCACTGACCGAGCCCCGGCCCAGGCGCCGGGCCACCACAGCCGAGAAGAGGGATGACGATGACGAAGAGCAGGCCGGCGGTGAGCGGGGATCCTCGGTGGGAGACAGCACCTCGGAGGGTGTCGAGGGAGGAAAGCGGAAGTGGCTGCCGCCTGTCGGCACTGGCGGGGCGCTCTGGGGCACCGCACCCCCTGACGGGAGAGGGAAGACATGACGTCAAGGCCCCTCCCCGCTCTGCTTCACCTGGACTTTCAGGTAGACCCTGCTCTCCCTCTGAGGACATACCCACCAGCCCTGGCACTCACCAGCCAAGCCCACGTCGATGAAAGGATAATTAACCAGCACCAGTTTGTTGAAGTTGAACTTGTAGGTGAACCGTTTTCCCTTGGTCTTGTGCAGAATGCGTTTGTTGTAGTAATAGCTGGGGGTACAGAAACACCGTTCATCAGAGGGTCAGTCACAGGGGACCCGAATCTAGAACCCAAACCTTGACCCGTATTAGCGCTGCTCGCAAAGGGTGACTGAAGAACGTGGGCCACACGAGAGGAATCAAGGTCCAGAGAGTGGGGACCAGTTCTCCCCTTAGTTCTGGGGTCAGACCACACACTACATCCATGACCACGTTCTCGCCTCGGTGTGACACGTGGGCTCAGGGGCGTTAGGACTTGGTCCGAGGTCACACAGCTACCATGTGGCACGGCCAGAAGTCAAACCCAATGCCTACTCCCAGGGGCCAGGGGGCTCCCAACCGGTGCGTGGGGGGGAGCTGTCCACGTTTGCCCTGGGGCCTCTGCCCTCCTCACCGCAGCGCCCGGCTCAGCTTGTCATAGTTCATCTGGGGCTTGCACTTGCGGACCCCCCAGAGCCGAGCCACCTCGTCGGGGTCCTTGATGACAAACTCTCCGTAGTCCCCCTGCCAGGCGATGACGCCCTGGTACTCCTCCTTCCGCAGCAGCTCCAGGATAAAGTGCCACAGCTGGATCTGCCTGGAGCCGGGGGACGACTCCGGCTTGTAGGCCCAATCCGGGAAGGCAAAGCCTGGGGACGGGAGGCAGGGGAGCGGCCCTGGGTCAGGGCGCCAAGTCCGGGGCCCTGGGGCCCATCCCAGGGTCCACCTCCTAGCCCCGCCCTTACCATGGGGAAACCCGTCTCCCCTTGCCAAGCCAAGACCTGGTTAGAGGGAGACAGTGTGTGTCTGTGTGTGTGAGGGGGGCTAGACAGGAGCTGGGGGGAGGGGAAGCTGGAGCCTGCTCCAGCGACACCGGGAGAAACAGGAAACCGTCGGCGGCGGGTCCCGGGGCCAGTGCCAGGGGGCCAGGCACCAAGCCAGGCCGGCGGGCAGGGCTGCCAGTGGGGGAGGAGCAGGAAGGGGCACACGTGGCCAGACGGGTTGGGGCTAGCCACCCCCAGCCCACCCTCACTCCCATTCAGGGTCAGTCATTACCACACCCCTGCCCCCACCAGCTCCTCTGTTCCCCTCCTAGGAACATACACTGTTTCCCTCCCAAGACCTACCGGAGCCCTTACTCCCACCCTAGGCCCCCAAGAGAAGGCTTTTTTTTTTTTTTCTTAAAAGGACCAGGAGGGGTGGGGTGGCTGGTTGACGATGAGGTCAGCGCTTGCACACACAGAGGCTTCTGTCTTCCCTGGAGAGTGAAACCCAGACTGTCTGAGAGAGTGCCCCCCCATCAAGCCCAGGACCCTCTGTGCTGCACTGCCCTACCCAGACCCGGGCACATGGACCCAACCTGGCTGGAGGGCCTTAACACTGAACAGGCATCGCTCGCTGCAACCCGTTCCCCCTTCTGCCTTCTCATCTTTAGTGTCTTCCTTGCCCACCTACCTACCCGCCCCCAGCATTAACCTTGGGTAGAGGTTGGTGGTGGGCTGGTTGGTCCCTAGAGGGGGTGGGCAGCCTGATGGGGGGGGAGTTGGGGGGGCTGCGGTTGTTGTCATTTCCCAAACCCCCGGGTAATCAGGGGCCATCAATAATTCAGCACTAGGCAGCCGGTAATGGAGGGGTGGGAGGAGGGAAAAGGGAGGAAGAGAAGAAGGGGGGGAGGCAGGACAGGAGCCCTGGTGCCACTAGAGGGAGAAGACCAAGGTGGACAGCTAAGGATGGGCGGGTCCCAAGTCCCAGTCAGGCTGCAAGGGTCAGCCTTCTTCCCAAGATCCTGGCTCAAACCCCAGCTGAAGCAGGTACCAACCCAACCTGAGGCAACATGGAACCTCCCTGAAAGTCCCCACCCAAGTCTGGAATCCAACAGGGGAGCCTTCCCCATGGGGACGCTGGGGATCAGCAGCTCCTGGTGCCAAAGGGACCACTCCCTCTAAATCAGAGCTGACTCTAATCCCTGACCCCCGGCCTTGGGCAGACTGGGATGGCCAGCATTCCCCACCTGGTCCCTGCCCCATTCAGAAATCCCAGCCTCCAGTCAGTCCCTCCGGGCTCCAGGGATATGACCATATGACCTCAGGGTGTCACAGACTCAGGGTCCTGTACCAGCAGTTCCTGCTCCATTCACAAGTGACAGGCCCTGACAGCACCTTCCATGGACCCCAGCATCCACAGCCCCATCCCTCTCTTGGTAATCCAGGTGTTCACCCCTTGATCCTCACCCTGCTAGAGAACCCAGGTCTGACGGTCTTGTTCAGGGCCCAGAGGCTCTTGGGAACCCAAGAGACCGCCCGCTTCATGTACCCGCCAACCTTCTCCAAAAAACTCCTGTCTCCCTTCATGGCACCAAGCTTCACACCCCCGCCCCCACCCCCAACAAGCCCCAATTTGGCTCTTGGACTCGGGGTGGGGGCCAAAGCCCCTGAGACATCAGTCTAGGGTTGGGAGGGTGTACTGATTTCCACCCTCCCCCCAAAATTAAAGCCACCCTTCCCAGCCCACCCGCCCCAGCCTCCTTGTCCCGGTAACCAAGCAACGTGTGTGCAGCGACAGTCCTGGGAGCGGGGGAGCAGGAGGCTAAAAATAAACTTTGCAGAAGAGAAGGAGTGAGAGAGACTACATGCAACACAAAGGGAACTCAGAAGGGAGGTGGGGGGCTCTGGAAAGGCCTCAAGCTGCATTCTGGGGGCTGACCCAGGCCCCCTTAGTTAAGCCCCCTCCCTGAACAACCTCGCTCCCAGGCCAGGACTCTGGCTCCCACTCATGGCAGCGACCCTCCCCATTCCCAGGCCAACCCCAAAGCCAGCTTTCCTCATCGGACACGGCATACATGAGGGCCTGTTCCCAGCTTTGGGGGGAGAAGGAAGATGGGGGGTGACGTCAGGGTGTCTCAATGGGGCTCTGTTCCCCAGGCTTTGGAGCCAGGAGCCAGGCACGGGCAAGGGGAGCATGTGTGAGTGTGTGTTGTGTATGAGTCCACGTGCTTAAAACAGGGAACCACCCGGCCTACACCAAGAAAGCCTGGGGATGCAGGACCTCTGGAGTATGGGGGGGGACAGTGAGGCAGCGACAGAGCAGCTGACACTGAGAGAAGAACTGAGGACGTTGGCAGACAGGGTGGAGAAGAGGCAGCAGACAGGAAGGGCTGGGATGGCGGGGTCCCAGAAGACACACCTGGATCCCACATAGGCGGGGTAGGGAATCTCCCAGACAGACTGTGGAAACCTGCGGGGGGGGGGTGGGTGCAGAATTCTCGAGTACCCCTCAAATTCACCTTAACTGTCCAAACTTTTTTCAAAAGGACTATGGGGGTCGGAAGGGAGGGGCAGTGGTAGAGGAAGAACACGCCGGCCTCCTGGGGGGCCCCACCACCTCCCCCACTCCAGGCAGCCCTCGGTGGCGCCAGGGCCGGGAAGAAAACAGGAAGTGGGAAACAGCCGCGGCAGAGGAGAGAGGGGCCGGGATGGAGGATCGGATGGAGGGGCGCGCAGCGGCCAGCCAGGAGTCAGATGGACCCATGGACCCATCGGGAGGCCAGAAAAGGCTCCCGCCCCTTCCCCCAGCCAGAGAACCCACACACGGCGCGGCCCCAAGACTGGGATGGGGGAGCGGCCCAGCCGGTCCCACCAGGCGAAGGCCCGTAGCAGGGAACGAAGACGAGGCGGGGTTGTCTGGGTCCCTCGGCCCCCTCCTCCGGCGTGGGGAGGCTCCGGCTGCCCCCGAGGCCCAGCGGCCCTGGAGCCTTCGGGAGCCAGAGAGTATGTGGGACGCACGTGACTGACCCTACTGCACTCCGAGCCCCTGCCCACACCCAGCCCCCTCCTCGGCCCCCAATCCCCAGGCGCCGGAGCCCGGCTCGGAGCCCTTTAAGAGCCGCCCCCACCCGCCCAGCGAGGGGGGGCGGGGTGGGTGGGCCGGTCGGGGCACACACCCGCACACAGGAGCCCTAGCCGCGGCCGCCGCCGGGGGAAGGAAACAAGTTTGAACAGCGGCGCCCGGCCCCCTTCCCCCTCCCCCGTCCCCGCCCCGGGCCGGATTCCGACGGGGTAGACGGGCAGGGGGCGGCTGGGACCCCTCCCCCAGCGCGCCCGGGCGCAAAGTCCAGCCTGCGAGAGCCCGGGGGCGGCGGGGGAGGGGAAGGGGGAAAGTCCGAGTGGGGGGGGGGGGTTAATCCTGCTGCCCCCCGCCCGCCGACCGAGGGGGGGAGGGGAACCTTGGTCCCTTAAGGAGGAGCAAGTTGGCGGGGAAGAGGGGGGCGGAGGGAAGAGACGGCCGGTTGAAAGAGAAGGGCTGGATGAGGGAGGGGGGGCGAGGGGGGGAGCCTCCGCGTCCCCCCCCACCTTCCCCACCCTCCTCAACCCCAGGTCCCCGGCGGCGAGGGAGGAGGGTTCCCAGGTCTCTCCGGAGCGACCTTAAAGCCGCGCGTTCTAAGGTCGGAAACAAAAAGTTCCTTTTTCGAACGTTCGGGCTGCGCTTTGGAACTTTGCGACTCGGCGCGGGCGGGGGAGCGAGGAGCCGGCGGAGACGGGCGGGGGAGGGGCGGCGCAGCCTGGACCCCGAGTCCCGGGCTCCCCACTCACGCCCTCCTCCTAGAGGCCATCCCGTATCCCCCTCTAAGCCGGTGCGGGGCACGCATCGCGATGAAGGTCACGGGCCGGACCGTGCAGCGCCGAACCGGGAATAGCGGGCCCTGTGGACAGCGCCCCCCCCACACACACCCCGCACACGTCCCGGCCCCCAGAGTGCAACGTGACAGAGCGGCTGGGAGGAACCCAGCCACCCCCGTGATCCCGGGTGTCAGGGAGAGCCCAGGTTTTGGGGTCCAGGCAAGGAAAGAACCAGGACTCGCAGCACCCAACCACTGCGTCCAGAACCAGGAATTGGGGGCCCGGTGCACACCCCCGCTCGCACCGCAAGAAGCAACAGGTCTCGAGTGCTTGGGGGTCCCCCGCAACTGGGGATCACTCGGGCTCCCCCAGAACCCTTCAGCCCCCCCCAAAGTTTCTCCGCCTGGTTTCCCGGGGCAACAAGTCTCCCCCACACGTGCTGCCCCCGCCCCCACCTGTGTCCGCCGGGGTCTTCATGCTGGGGGGCCCGGGGCGAGGCGCCCCGACTCCGGGCCGCAGCTCCCGGCGCCCGCGCTGCCCCGTCCCGTCCCGAGCACGTCGGGCCGCCCTCGCCGATTCACCCGGCCTCGCCTCTCAGAGCCTCTCCCCTCCCCGCCGCCGCCTCCCGGGTTAATATCGCACTCCGGGGCCGGGACGCCCACGCCCCCCGGCCGGCGACGTCACCGCCGCGTCGCCATGGAGACACTGTGCCCGCCCCCTCCCCGCGCACTCACACAGACACACACAGGCACACATACATACACACGCGCGCACACACACACACACACACACACACACACACACGCCGGCGCGCTGCCACTGAGGACCGGCCGGCTCTAGGCTTAAAGGGGCCGCGCGACGGGGGAGGAGAGACGGAGGGGCTGGGATAGGATGGGGTCCTGGGGGTCACGACCTTTCTCTGAGGCGCCAAGTCTGAAGATAACTTTAAGTCCTCAGGATCCGCGACCTGCTGCCCCTCCTCCTCCTCTCCTGCCCACTGCGGAGTCCACATTTTCTTTGGAAGCCTGTAAGAGGGGTTTGGGGGTACCTTATGGCAAGTGTCAGAAACTTTTGGGAGGAGTACGGACCTTTTCGGAAGAGGCAGAACTTTCTCTGCGGGGGGTGAGGGGGGGTCGGGTCAAGACCTGAGAGGATGATCCAGACCACAACATTTCCCAGGCTGACCTTACCATGCGCCCCCCCCCCCCAACCCTGGGCCTGACTGGGGGCAGCTGTCCAGGGGTGGGGTGGAATGGGTGGGAAGCATTTCCCAGCGTCGGAAATGGGGAGGCGGCTGCCTCCTCCGCTCCTCCAGGGATAGGGTCTTGGCCTTCCAGATAGCCCCAGTCCCATCTGGGGAGGAAGTGACCAGAGAGAAAGCACGCAAGAGCCGCCCCCCATCCCCAGACTGCAGCTGTCTTGGGAACACGGCTGGCGCCGGAGGTACCCCCACTTCCACCTCCAAGGCAGGGGGGTTCCGGGGGTGGAGCCAGGATGCGAGGGGGTGACCAAAGTCTGAACAAATGTGTTCCCAAGGGACACTAGGGGGTCACCAGGAGACAGGAAGGCAGGGCTTAAGGATGAAGGCCAGTGCGTAGGGATGTGTTAAGTCTGTTCTCTGCAGCTGGGAGGAATGGATGGAGCCTGAGGCTTCGGGAAACAGGAAATCAGCAATGATCAGATGGCCAACAGCAGAGGACAAATAGCAGTTATATTCACAGGCTGATCCTGGAAACAATCTCAGAGAAGACTCTGAGGTACCAAAGGAGAGGAAGGGGGGTGGGGAGGAGATGCTCAAAGAGAGTGAAACCAAGAAAATAGGGAGCAGTGAACAGGCTACAGAGGGGGAAGGCCTGAAGGGTTAGGCTCTGGGTGCTTAGGGCTTCAAGCCCACCCTCTGTTGGTGGGTTCCTAGAGGCCTTAGGGCAGTCCTTAAGCAGTGCCTCAGAGGTCTCAGGCCTCTTCCTCGGGGAGACCAAGGCCTCCCAGGAAGCATCACCCCCTTGGGGAATTATGTAACCTTGCCTAGGGACAGTGCAGCTCCCCCACGGATATTGTAACCCTCTGGGAGCAGTGTGGTCCAGCAATAATAACCCTCATCATTGTTATCATAACAGCTCCCGAATTGCTAGTGCTCATGATGTGCCAGGCGCTGGGCCAAGCGTTGTCAGGACATCTTCTCATTGAAGCCTCACAAAACCCCAAAGAAGGGAATTCCTATTGTTAGCCCCATTTACAGATTAATAAAGCAAGGCTCAGAAATGGTCAGAAACAGGGTTCAAATCCAATCTATCCAATTCAAAATCACCACCCTTAACCAGTATAGTTTATTATGTCTTTTACTGCCCCACCCCTCAGAAAAAGATGATGCCAAGTTTAAAAGATAATAGGTCCATACTACAGCCTCAGTGACCTCTATACTCCCACCAGAAGACAGAGACCAGGGTGGCAACCCAAACTGCAATTTCCTGTATGTGAGTGAGATTGTATAGAGCAAGTGAATTGATCTTTTTAAGCCTCAGCTTCATCATCTGTAAAATGGGGATATTAATGATTAGGTTGTTATGAGAAATCAGAGATTTGAGATAAGTAGGCAATAAATACTGGTGATTATTAGCAGAAGTGAGCAGCATAACCTGTGGACAATGTAAGCCTAGAGATTCCAACTGTAGGCAGCAAACACGCAAGCATGGACGGTGAAAAATTGCCTATTAATGGCAGAATTCTACCCTGACTCAGCTGGATAATTCAATCCCACAGTTTCTGTGAAACACAGTCATGGATGGTGGGCGTGCCTCAGGGGAGACTTTCAACCATCCACAGAGAATGGGAACCGCTGGTGAAAATGATGTGTCCACAGATATTATAACATGATTGCACCATGGAAGTGTGGACCGTGTTGGATAGTTCAGTTGCCTTGTGAACACTGGAAACTACCCCCAGGAATGGTGAACCCCACAATGACTGTGTAAAACACCCAGAGGTTGTAAACTTGTGATGAGAACTCTCAGCACTGGTCAATCCTTGAAGATATCCTATGCAACCAAGACCATGTGAACTCCAGTGGTCAAGAATCTAACCCGCCCCCACTCTCCCCAGAAAGCCTTCACAAATGCTCCTGAGGCTGGTAAAAAGCACAGCCTCTCCCAGACCTCAGAGGTGCCTGGGATGAACAGTGTAATACTCCGTGGAGAAAACACCTCTCTCTGGACAGTGAGGAGAGCCCCCCCTCATTGCCATGGACTTAGTTGTTCTTGTTCCAGTTTACTGTCCTGACACAGATAAAACAGTTATCCTATTGTTGTCAGGCAAAGGCATGGACAGAACCTACCCCTATAGAAGTCACAACTCGTCACAGAGTCATGCCTAGAAAGGAAACCATGTGGATGGTAAAAATCATAATCATCACCCGCCCATCACCTATATGAACAGCGATGAACCACTACTACTCTATGAACACTGTCGTTCCCTTAGAAATAGTGGGATCCACCCACACTGTTTAGAGCAGCGGTCCCCAACCTTTTTGGCACCAGGGACGGGTTTCATGGAAGACAACTTTTTTCCATGGATGGGGGAGAGGGGGGTGGTTTCAGAATGATTCAAGCGCATTACATGGAGAAGGAAATGGCAACCCACTGCAGTATTCTTGCCTGGAAAAGTCCATGGACAGAGGAGCCTGGCGGGCTGCAGACCATGGGGGTACATGACTGAGCATGTGTGCACAAGGGTGGAGGGAGATGGGTTGGTAGCAATAAACTGGTAGAACTAAAAAAATAAAAAGCACATTACATTTATTGGGCACTTTATTTCTGTGATTATTACATCAGCTCCTAGATCATCAGGCATTAGACAGATCCCAGAGGTAGGAGACCCCTGATTTAGACAGTGAAGCCACCTAAACTGTGTAACCATTGCCAAACAGAAAATGTAACCCCGTTAGATTATCACCCTTCCTGGTCTCTCTGATTTGAAATGCTGAAGGACTCGAGGACTCAGTCCTAGGTCCTCTTCTCTTCTCCATCTACACACATTCCTTTGACAATCTCCACCAGGCCCATAGTTTTATACACCATATACTATGCTGATTACACCCAAATTTCTGTCTCCATCTCAGGACTCTACCCCAAACTCCAATCTCACACATTGAACCACCTCACCGGTGTCTCCATTTAGATTTCTCAAGTTTTCCAAGTCTCTTAGAGCTCCCCCAAAGTGATCCCACCCCCAGTCTCCCCCATCTCTGGAAATTGCAGCTCCATTTTGCTGGTTGCACAAGTAGAATACCTCAGAGTCATCCTTGACTCCTTTCTCTTCTCTGACATCCAGTCTGAAGGGAACTCCTCCTATCAGGTCTTCCTTCAGCTTTTTCAGACTCAGCCACCCTCCCCACACACACATCTCCTCACTGGTCTCCCTGCTGCCTCATCCCCATAGTCTGTGCTCCACTGGCGTAGAAATGCTCCAGTCAACCAAATGACATCCCTTCACTGCCCCAAACCCTCCATCAGCCCTCCGCTCCCTGGGAGGCTTTAACAACTCCTTGCCTGCGATGCCCTTTTTCCCTCCTGACCTCACTTCCCACCTTCCCCCCTTAATTTTTCCTCCAAGTGCACTCCAGCCTCTTTGCTATTTCTTGAATTTGCCAGACATATTCCTCCCTCAGGGATTTTGCCCATGCTGTTTTATCTGCCTTGAAGGCTTTTCCACCAGAAGTCTGCATAGCTCTGTCCCTCATTCCCTTCAGGTTTCTACGCCAAAACCACCTTCTCAAGAGTTCCCTGGTGGTCCAGTGTTTAGGACTCTGATCTTTCAAAGCTGAGGGCAAGTCAGGGAACTAAGATCCTGCAAGTCACACAGCATGGCCAAAAATTTTTAAATAAAACTAAAAATATTAAAAAACAAACACCATCTTCCCAGTACTATGCCTGACCACTATGTAGATATAGATATATAATTACCTGCGTGTACTCAGTTGTGTCCCACTTTGTGACCCCAGGGACTGTGGCCCACCGGGCTTCTCTGTCCATGGGATTTTTCCAGGCAAGAATACTGAAGTGGGTTGCTACTTCCTACTCCAGAGGATCTTCCTGACCCACGGATTGAATCTGCGCCTCTTGCATCTCCTGCATTGGCAGACAGATTCTTTACCACTAGCGCCACCTGGGAAGCCCAGATATATACCTATATGTATGTCTATATACTTTGGCCACACTGTGTGGCTTGCAAGATCCCAGTTCTCCCACAAGGGATTGAACCCACTCCCCCTGCAGTGGAAGCGTGGATTCTCAACCACTAGACTGCCAGGGAAGTCCCTGACCACTATTATATTGGAAGCCCCTTTCTAGATCCCGTGGATTCCTTTTATTTTTTTGCTGTGCCATCCGGCATGTGAGATCTTATTTCCCCCACCAGGGATCAACGCGCACACCCCCTGCATGGGAAGCACGAAATCTTAACCCAGTGCCTAGACCAGAGTCTGTCATAGAGCTGTTATTAAGTCACCAAGTCATGTCTAACTCTTTGCGACCTCGTAGACTATAGCAGGTCAGGTTCCTCTGTCCTCCACCGTGTCCTGGAGTTTGCTCAAATTCATGTCCATTGAGTTGGTGATGCTGTCTAATCATCTCATCCTCTGCTGTCCCCTTCTCCTCCTGCCTTCAATCTTTCCCAGCATCAGGGTCTTTTCCAATGAGTCAGCTCTTCGCATCAGCTGGCCAAAGTGTTAGAGCTCCAGCTTCAGCATCAGTCCTTCCAATGAATATTCAGAGTTGATTTCCTTTAGAAAGGACTGGTTTGATCTAGAGACTCTCAGGAGTCTTCTCCAACACCGCAATTCAAAAGCATCAAATCTTCGGCACTCAGCCTTCTTTATGATTCAACGTTCACATCTGTACATGACTACTGGAAAAACCATAGCTTTAACTATACAGACCTTTGTCGGCAAAGTGATGTCTCTGCTTTTTAACACCCTGTCTCGGCTTGTCATAGCTTTCCTTCCAAGGAGCGAGCGTCTGTTAATTTCATGGCTGTGGTCACTGTTAAAGAGTAGGCTGTAGCCATAGATGGCGTAGGCTGTAGTCATAGAGTAGGCTGGTAATATGTACTTGCTGAAGTGAATTGAGTTTGAAAACAGCTGGAATAAGGTGACAGTCAGAACCCATACAGAGCGTCTGTGACGGATGTAAAACCCATATACAGTATGACTCTTGCGTGGACAGTGTAGAGCCCCAATAAACATTGTAATGCTCAAACACAGTATGATTTCCAGTTTAAACAGCATGGCCCTTATTAGCCTTGTCCAGATATGCTCACCGTCATAAAGTGATCTGAGCACCATTCAAACTTTGTAAACCGGGTGGACCCATATAGCAGGGCAACCCACGTAAATGGTATAAACCCCACAGAGACAGTGTAACCCTCATAAACAGTATGAACCCCATACAGATGGTGAGAAAGCAAATAAACCAGGTGCACTCCGTACAAATGACTTGTTCCCTCTTCAGTGTGCGCTGCCACAGAGGCAGCATAACTTGCTTAACATTGTGTGAATTCCTCTAGCAGTAGGGTCAGTTCCCAGCCCGGGGTAAACCTCACATCTGTGGTGCAGGTAAGCATGTAAACAGGGTCACCTCAAGCAGCAGTGGGAGTCTTCACGTGAACAGCGCGGCCCCACAATATGTGTAACCCACCATACTACATAGCAGTGTAACCTACCACGTGTCCCCACGTAGACAATGCCATGGCTCAGGCGAACCACTCCGTGGACAGTGTAGCCTCAGCCCTGGTGGCTCAGATGGTAAAGAATGTGCCTGCAATGCAGGAGACCCGGGTTCAATCCCTGGGTCAGGAAGACCCGCTGGAGAGGGGAATGGCTGCCCATTCTAGTATTCTTGCCTGAAAAATCCCAAGGACAGAGGAGCCTGGCGGGCTACAGTCCATGGGGTGGCAAAGAGTCAGACATGACTGAGTGACTGACACACACAACCAATAGGTGCAGTGAACACCAATGTCACTATCAGGTTTTTAAAACATATGTATGTAAAAAAATAAATAAATGACCTATTTATGTATTTGGCTCTGCGGGGTCTTAGTTGTAGCATGTGGAATCTTTGATTTTCATTGAGGTATGTGAGATTTTTAGTTGCAGCATGCAGGATCTAGTTCCCCGGCCAGGGATTGAGTATGGTCCCCTGCATTGGGAGCACCAAATCTTAGCCACTGAACCACCAGGGAAGTCCCATCACTGTTGGTCTTACCAAGTCATGGATAATGTAACCCTTTCCCACAGACAAATAAAAACTCCCTATTCCATTCAAACCCTCTGGGCTCAAATAGAGGTGGCCGAACACATCTGGCAAATAAGATATAAGACATATGGATAGAGTGGGGCTTCCACAAAAGCTGTTAAAAGACTCAGTGTCAACCCCCTACATCCCATATCCCTGCTTGGAACTCGGAGCCAATGGCAAGAGCTTCAGCAGCCACTGAGGTAGAAGAACTAAGTGTGACTGAAAAGACAACAAGGTGATTCAATCTCTTCAGAGGGAAGAGAAAAACACCTCTCTATTTTGTGTAAGTCACTGTTGTTTGGATTTCTATTGCTTGTGTCTGAACTTAAATCTAGCTGATAATAGTTCTTTAAAAAAATTCAATAAAGTTGAAAGACTATTAACATTTAAAAACCCTCTGAAAAAAAAATTAAAAAAATAAAAACCCCTCTGGGCTTTTGTAATTTTCATGCATGTGCACGTGTGTTCAGTTGCTCGGTTGTGTCTGACTCTTTGCGACTCCAGTGGACTATAGCCACCAGGTTCCTCTGAATGGGATTCTCCAGGCAAGGATATTGGAGTTGCCATTTCCTCTTCCAGGGGATCTTCCCAACCTAGGGATCAAACCCATGTCTCTTGCGTCTCCTGCATTAGCAGGTGGAGCCTTTACACCTGTGCCCCCTTGGAAGCTCTTGTAATTTTCATACAATTTCACATATCCTCCCAAGCCTGTAAGTCTTAACTCTCCAATAAAATTTACCCAACTCCCCTTCAATACAAGGTGTAATGACTTGTGTTGACAGTATGACTCCCTAAGGTGTGGTGTAACTCATCACCGAGAATAGGCCCCAAATAAAGGCCAAGAAATGATGAATTCTTTTTAAAAAAATTTATTTGGCTGCACCAGTCTTAGTTGCAGCATGTGGGATCTTTTTTTAGTTATGGCACGTGGAATCTTTAGTTGCAGGATGCACATGTGGGATCTAGTTCCCTGGTCAGGGATTGAACCCTGGGCCCCCTGCATTGGGAGCATGGAGTCTTAGCCACTGAACCATGAGGGAAGTCCCCCTTCCTGAAAAGCCGGGATTCCCAGGGTCTAGTGCAGCACAGAGCACATAAAAATCACCGCTCCCATTTACTGAGCACTTACTATACGCAAGGCCCTAGACTCACCATCTCGTTTCATCCTCAGCTCAACTCAATGAGATAGATGCTTGAATGATTCCCATTTTTTCAGATTAAGAGAGTGAGACTTGAGAGAGGTTCCAGGCCCAAGGCTACACAGCTAAAAATCGTTACAAAGGGACCTCAAGCACTAGACCATAATGCCTCCTGATGGATTGATAAATGCCCCACAGATATGCTGCACTCTGGAATTCTTTCAAAAAGCACTACCACAGCACCACCACAACACGTACCAGCTATGGACAAGGTTACCAGTAAGCTTGTGACAGCATAAACTCTTCAGGTAGTGATAAATTCCTTCTGAATAATAATAATCACCACAGTAGTTAACATGGTTAAAATTAATTAATTAATGTTTGGTTGGGCTGGGTCTTCATTGCTGTGCACAGGCTTTCTTCAGTTGCTGTGAGCAGGGCCCACTCTTCCATGTGAAGTACAGGCTTCTCATTGTGGTGGCTTCTCTTGCGGCGTTGGAGCACAGGTTCCAAGCCCACATGCTTCAGGAGATGCAGCACACGATTCAGTAGCTGTGGCACTCCACAGCCTGCGGAATCTTCCAACATATGAAATCTTCCCGGACCAGGGATTGATTCCACGTCCCCTGTATTGGCAGGTGGATTCTTAGCCACTGCACCACCAGGGAAGTCCAATACTTGACATTTCTGAGGAGTTACCCTCAAAAGACACGAGGAGACAAAAAAATGCTTTGCACATCCCTTTTTTTTAAATATTTATTTATTTGGCTGCACTAGGTTTTAGTTTCAGCTTTGCACATCTTAATTCTTTACATTTTCGTAACAACCCTAGGCCATAGGAATGGAAAAAAAAATATCCCGTTACAGATGTAGACAGTGAGGCACAAAGGGATTCATGACTTGTCCAAGGTCATACAGCTGGGAAGAAGTCCAGCTCGGTTCCACCCTGAGCAACCTGGCTAAGCCTGTGTTATCCCACTTCCTGTAGCACCACTCCCCCCAGCTCTACATGACAGTGGAATTTTGATGAACTGTGTAACTGAGTTAACTACATTTTATGTAATTCTTCCGGGGACATTTGAAATAGGCCTTGGACTGTGTGAACTGCCACAGACAGGTCTCCTCTATGCGTGGTGTAACTAGAATAAGCAGTGGGGGTTCCTCTGTGGACATTAAAAACACACCACATTCAGAGACCATCTTGCACAGACAGTTGATGTTGTTATGTAGACGCTGAGTCCTTTCCAACTCTTTTTGTGGCCCCATGGACTGTAGCCTGCCAGGCTCCTCCGTCCATGGAATTTTCCCAGCAAGAATACTGGAGTGGATTGTCATTTCCTTCTTCTTTCCAGGGGATCTTCCTGACCCAGGGATGGAACATACATCTCCTGCAAGTGGGTTCTTCACCACTGAGCCACCTGGGAAGCCTGGGGAGGAGAGAACCTCTGTCACTGTAGCATTGTGCTCCCTAGGCAGGGTGAATTTCTTTGTGGAGACTGCATATCTCATTGAGTCTAATTCTCCCTTACACCTGATGCAAACTGACTGTGGAGCATGAAACACCGTCCCAATCAATGGAAATCCTCTCCTCCCCAACACCACGTAAGCTCCCATGGGCTATGTGAACTTTGGCCCAATATGCACCTCCCCATGGACAGTATACTTAATCTCTTTCATATCTGTGACAAAGTTAACACAGACAGTGAACATCAGTAAGCATGGGGAACTTTCTGTGGCTGCTGTGAACCCCTGTGGGACAGCATGAACCATTTTCCAAGGGTCTACCTAAATGGGCTGTGGGAACTCTCTGATGAATATAAACTTTGTTCAGACCCACCCATACTCAGATATGTAGATGACACCACCCTTATGGCAGAAAGTGAAGAAAAACTAAAGAGCCTCTTGATGAAAGTGAAAGAGGAGAATGAAAGAGTTGGCTTAAAGCTCAACATTCAGAAAACTAAGATCATGGCATCTGGTCCTATCACTTCATGGCAAATAGATGGGGAAACAGTGGAAACAGTGGCTGACTTTATTTTTTCGGCTCCAAAATCACTGCAGATGGTGATTGCAGCCATGAAATTAAAAGATATTTACTCCTTGGACAAAAGTTATGACCAACCTAGACAGCATATTAAAAAACAGAGACATTACTTTGTCAACAAAGGTCCACCTAGTCAAGGCTATGGTTTTTCCAGTGGTCATGTATGGATGTGAGAGTTAGACTATAAACAAAGCTGAGCACCAAAGAATTGATGCTTTTGAACTGTGGTGTTGGAGAAGACTCTTGAGAGTCCCTTGGACTGCAAGGAGATCCAACCAGTCCATCCTAAAGGAGATCAGTCCTGGTGTTCATTGGAAGGACTGATGTTGAAGCTGAAACTCCAATACTTTGGCCACCTCATGCAAAGAGCTGACTCATTTGAAAAGACCCTGATGCTGGGAAAGATTGAGGGCAGGAGGAGAAGGGGACAACAGAGGATGAGATGGTTGGATGGCCTCACCAACTCAATGGACATGAGTTTGGGTGGACTCCGGGAGTTGGTGATGGACAGGGAGGCCTGGTGTGCTGTGGTTCATGGGGTCGCAAAGAGTCGGACACAACTGAGCTATTGAACTGAACTAATGTCTACCCTATGGGCACAGTATAAACAGCTCTGTAAAATTTCCCTCAACTCAGGGCCCACTCAATATGGGCCCACTTAATATGGAAGTGCAAACTCCATTTTATTTTATTTTTTCTTCTTAATGTTTTTATTTTTTTTTAAATTTCTTTTTATTAGTTGGAGGCTAATTACTTCACAACATTGCAGTGGGTTTTGTCATACATTGACATGAACCAGCTATGGAACAAACTCTCTTTTAGAATGATATTAAAATTGCAGTAATAATATGACGGTATAAAGTAGTATAAGTCATAATATAGTGTGCTCAGTTGCTAAGCTGCCTCTGACTCTTTGCCACCCCATGGACTGTAGCCCACCAAGCTCCTCTGTTCAGAATACTGGAGTGGGTTGCCATTCCCTTCTCCAGGGGATCTTCCTGACCCAGGGACTGAACTCGTATCTCCTGCATTGGCAGGCAGATCCTTTACCACTGAGCTACCTGAGAAGCCCTGTAATATAATAGCATAAGAAATAGTATAAGATTCTTTCCCAGTGTGAACTTCTTGCAGACAGTGAAATTTCTGCCACTCTCAAGGCAAATCTATGGACAGTTGATAATGTGAACCTCAAGGATAATGTCAATCCCCTTCATACTCAGTGAATCCCACTGGACAACTGATATTTCCTTATAGCTCAAAGTGAACTGACCATGTCACAATATACTCTCTCACTTGTAGTGTGAATGTTAAAGGTATATGGCCCTGCAATAGTCTGGGTGTATTATCTTCACACCTGGTGTGAACTCCGTATCTGGGCAGCAGGAATCTACCACCAACAGGGCATATCCCTCTCCTCCCAACCCCAGTGTGATCCGCTCCCCGCCACCAGGTGTGAACACCTACAAAGTGTAAGCTCTTCACGGAATACAGTGTGATGCTCCATGAAGTGCTGTATTTCCCCATCGCAAGCCTTCCTCTCACCCCACGCCCAGGGGGGGCTATCAGAAAACTGAGCCGCCCTAAATGTCAAAGTCTTGGGGAAGGTGGCCTGTCCCCAGGGTCACCAAGCCCCAGGCCACGCGCGGAGACAACTCCGCAGCGCGCGCTACCACACAAGTGCTAGTTCTCTACCCTCCCGATGGCAACAGGGCTTTCCGCGGGGCCGCGCCAGACTTTCTGAGACTGTTGATTGGTTGTAGTTGCGGCCACCCGGCAGCCAATCAAACGGGGGAAAGGTGACATCACTTATTCTCCTCCCCTCCCCCTCCAAACTTCCCTACTCCCAGCTACCGGCAGCAACAACCACGTGGGGGAGGGGTAAGAGAGTAGAACCCGGTGAGGTCATTGCACCGCCCCGACTGCTGCTGATTGGTTACGGGGCTCGAGGGTGGCGGTTGGCTGCTCCTCGCACCTCCCCCTTGTGCCGCTACCGCCGCCACTGAGAGGAGCCAGCAGCGACGCCAGAGCCGGGAATCCGGGTGAGTCGGGGCCCTGGGTCTAACATGCTCCTGGCGTCCAGTGAGACTCACGAGGAACTGCCCTTTCGACTTTTTCTCCTCGCACGGGTTCTTCAGAGCTCCAGGCACTCTGTCACATGGGAGTTGTAGTCTGCCATGTACTGTCGACTATGGGCCAGAGACGTAAGAAGACTACCATTCCCAGCAGGAATTGCGACAAGCCGGTCAACAAACGCTCAGGCCACGCCTTCTAAGCCTGCTCATTGGAGAGCCTGCCCCTTAGCCCCGCCTTCTTGCATTTCACTGGCTACTGTCCTTCATAGAGGCTGGGTTCCGGCATAGAGTGCAAGACGACTGGGTACTGTATTCGTCATTCTAAACTAAGACGGACTACGATTGGTCGACGTTGATGTCCATCACTTGTTGTAGGGCAGGACCCTAGGCTGATCGGGCGGTCGTAGGCTCAGGTTGGTGTCGGTCCCAGAGGGAGGCCGATCTTGGACTTTGGCCCCTCCCCCTCGCGCTGCCGGGTGGGCACGATTGGCTGTGGCAAGCGTCGCTCGTCATTGAGAGGCGGAGCCGACCAGGCTCTGAGTATCTATTGGCCTAGGACGGCGCCGGTCAGCGGGGTTGTGGCCGCTGATTGGCTGACTGCTCCAGCTGTTGCAGGTCCATTCACCATTTTGTGTGTTGGAGTAAAAAAAAAAGGGAGAATCGAGAGGGAGAGCCGGAGGGGGGGCGGGGAGGGACCGGACCGGACCGAGCCGGGGCCACGGCCCCCCGCCCCGAAACCCCGCTGAGCCCGAGGTGAGGGGCGGGGCCAGGGCTGACACAGGCAGGGGGGTTTTGGGGTGCTGGGGGCCGAGAGGGGACAGGTGGCAGGGACGGGGAAGGGGTACCGGGGAAAAGGGGTGAGTGGGATGGTGGGAAGGTGGGACAGAGTAGAGGAAGTGGTGGGGAGAAGGAGTGACAGAAAAAGGGTGACAAGGAGCGGGTGGTGGGCAGAGAATTGGTAACAGGAATGGAGGGGTGACAGGACTAGATCAGGGTGACAGGGAGAGAGAGGGGACAGAGTTGGAGGGGGTGACAAGGAGAGGTGATGGGGAGAGAAGGTGACAGGTCCAGAGATGGCTGACATGAGAGTGACTGGGAGGAGGGGGTGACAGAGAGAGATGAGGGTGACAAGGAGGGAGTGACAGAGGAGGGGGCCTAGGGCCTGCGAAGAGAGAGGTGGAGATAGAGATGGTGACAGGATGGGAAAGAGAGTGGCAGAGACGCTGGTGTCAGGAGGCCTGATGGGAGCAGAGGACATGAGACCCTGAGAAGCCTGGGCCAGCCTGGGCTTCAGGAGTTACTGCTTAGATTCTGAGGGAGGTGAGGGCCCAAGAGGGCCTTGGGTGGGAGTTATCCTGAGAGGGTGGACAGGAAGAGAGTAGGCCCCAGGGGAAGGAAAGAAGCTTGGTTTTTGGTGTGAAGAACCTGGACCAGGCAGTAGGGTCCAGGGGTGCCAGGCAGTGTGGTTGTAGGCCCTGGGTGGGGTATGCAAAGGTTTGTGTTGGGCCCGGTCTCAGTGCCCAGGATGGTGGTCTAGCAGGTCAGTGGAAGAAGGTGGTGGTGGCTGTCCAACTCCTGGGTGCTTGGGTGCCTGCCCCAGTGTGAGAAGCCCCGGGCCCCCCAGCCTCTGCCCGAGAGGACCCTAGGATGGGCTCAGAGAAGGGGCAGCCTGGGACTGCAGGCTCCTAAGCAGCAGCAGGCCCCAAGTGGGAGAGCATGAGGTCGGGGTCCCGTGGGAGCCTGAAGGCTGAGTCAGGGGTGCCTCGGATCTTCTTTGGCTTATGGTCCTGGGTCCCCTAACCCTCCCGGGGGCCCCCTTTTTGGCCTCTCAGGTTCTTTTAGTCACTTCAGAGTAAAGTTTTTTCCCTTCTCTTTTCTCAGGGCAGCCTGAAAGGGGGCGGGCAGTAATGACTGTTCAGGAAGTGGGTGAGGTTGGCCTGCTGGGCTTGTCCTGCTGTCTTTGACCTTCTCCCACTTACCCCCACCTGGAGTCCGAGGGCATATTTGGGGACCAGGGGGGCCTAGTCGGCTCAGCCACCCTGCCAGAGCCAGCCCAGGCAGGGCGGGGATGCAAGCAGGCCAGAAGGGGGGTGGCTGGGCTTTCGGGTATCACGCTGGGTGCTGTTGGGGGAGGGGCAGGCTCCCATCCAGAGGGACCGTGAAACCCTAGGGTGTAGCCCTGTGTCCCACTGTGTGGTATGTGTGTGTGTGTGTGTGTGTGTGTGCGTGCGTGCGCGCACGCTTAACGTTCAGCCCTGTGGTAGCACTGGGTATGAGCTCTTGCCCCAGACGTGCCCCTGCCTGTTCTCCGCCAGGATCTGGGGAGATGGTTGTACCTGGCAGGCCTAGCGTGCAGAACAGAGTGGGCAGCTGTCCCTTGGGACTCGCAGCTGCCCACTCCTTCCCACAATGCCCGGCCATGCCAGGCTGCCCAGGGCCGGGGTGGGGGTGGTAGAGAGAGGCTCACATCGCAGCCCAGTCACCTCCCTTTCTGTGACTGTGTGCTTGTACATTTGTGTGTGTGAGTGTGTGTGTTCTCTGGGCAGTGACAGTGCAAGGTAGTGTGCCCTCTGGATCATGTGACAGGTAGCACACTGAAATGGTTAGGAGCACAGACTCGGGGGCCAGATTACCTGGGTCCAGATCTCAGCTCTGCCATTTCCCAGCCGGATGGATGTGGACGAGTGGCTTGATCTCTCTGTGCCCCAATTTCCTCCTGTGTAAATGCGGCTGATGGTAGCATCCGCCTCTTAGGGCTGTGGTGAGGATGCAATGGGTTAATAAAGGCAAGTTTAGCCCAGGGCTCGGCAAGTGCTCCATAGGTGTGAACTGTTACTTTTAGTCGTGGTTCCCTTGGGGCAGTCAGAGTGTGTGCCTGCACCTACTGTCCTCTGCAGAGAAAGCAGAGTATGTGAGGGTTCCCAAGGAACCAGAGTGTATAGCTCAGGGCATATGGTGCCAGTCTGTGTCTGGGTGCCGGCCAGGGGCCCAAAGGAGTTGAACATAGCCAGGCAGGAGACCTTGAGGATCATGGAGTTGAGGCAGTAGCCCCAGCAAGTGGGAAGTCTTGGGGGACACTGGGTCTGGGGGGGCGGTTCCTGAGGTTGCTCCCAATGATCCCTGTCTGTCCTCTCACCCGGCAGGTGGACAAAAGATGAAGCCCATGAAAAAGGCATGCACCAGCCTTCCAGGTTCTGGCAGCGGTGGCAAGTCCCCACCAGCCACCAGGGCCAAGGCCCTGAGGCGGCGAGGGGCTGGGGAGGGGGACAAGCCAGAGGAGGAAGATGATGAGGCGCAGCAGCAACAGCCGGGGCCCGAAGAGGCTGAGGAGGGCGAGGAGGAGGAAGCCGAGCGGGGCCCGGGGGCCGAGGGGCTGCCCCCGGAGCTGCACTCCGACGACCCGGCCCCAGGCCCTGCTGAAGAACCCAAGGTGGAGGGGGAGGCGGGCCGCTGGGAGCCTTCACTCAGCCGAAAGACGGCCACGTTCAAGTCACGCGCGCCCAAGAAGAAGTATGTGGAGGAGCACGGCGCCGGCAGTGGCAGCACTGGGGCGGCGGGTGCCCCTGAAGAGCGGGCTCGGACCCCTGAGGAAGGCGGCGCTCTGGGGGTGCCTCCACGGCCACCCACCTCCACGCGCTCCTCCTCCACCGACACAGCCAGCGAGCATTCAGCCGACCTGGAGGATGAGCCAGCCGAAGCCTGTGGTCTGGGTCCCTGGCCCCCCGGCAGCACCAGCGGGGGCTATGACTTGCGGCAGCTGCGGTCCCAGCGAGTCTTGGCTCGGCGTGGGGACGGCCTCTTCCTGCCGGCTGTGGTGCGCCAGGTGCGCCGAAGCCAGGACCTGGGTGTGCAGTTCCACGGGGACCGGGCCCTGACTTTCTATGAGGGGGTGCCTGGCGGGGGTGTGGATGTGGTTCTGGATGCCACGCCCCCGCCGGGGGCTCTGGCGGTGGGCACAGCGGTCTGTACCTGCGTGGAGCCCGGCGTGGCGGCCTACCGGGAGGGTGTGGTGGTGGAGGTGGCCACCAAGCCCGCTGCCTACAAGGTCCGCTTCGGCCCTGGCCCCAGCTCCCAGCTGGGCCCAGCCGCCCTGCCGCAGCCGCCTCAGCCACCACACCGGGAGCCCGAGGAGGCGGTGTGGGTGGCCCGCTCCAGCCTCCGCCTGCTGCGGCCCCCCTGGGAGCCCGAAGCCCTGCCAAGGAAGCCCCCAGCGGGCCCTGAGGAGGAGCAGGCCGAGCCCGGGGCCACGCTTCCCCCCTGCCCTGCTGCCCTGGACCCCAAGCAGCCTGAGGACGCCGAGGTCTCCAAGATCAGCTTCGGTGGCAACCTTGGGGCTTGTGAGGAGGGTGAGGAGAAGCACCCGCCCGCCCTGGGCACCCCGGCTCTGCTCCCACTGCCGCCCCAGCTCCTGTCACCACCGCCCAAGTCCCCGGCCTTCGCAGGCCCAGGCCGCCCGGGTGAGCAGCCCTCCCCGTGCCAGGAAGGGAGCCAGGGTGGCAGCCGGAGCAGCAGCGTGGCCTCGCTGGAGAAGGGGGCTCCGCCGGCCGCCCGGGCCCGCACGCCCCTGACGGCGGCCCAGCAGAAGTACAAGAAGGGCGACGTGGTCTGCACGCCCAACGGAATCCGAAAGAAGTTCAACGGCAAGCAGTGGCGACGGCTGTGCTCGAGAGACGGCTGCATGAAGGAGTCCCAGCGGCGGGGCTACTGCTCCCGTCACCTGTCCATGCGAACCAAGGAGATGGAGGGCCTGGCGGACAGCGGTCCTGGGGGGGCTGGGCGGCCGGCGGGTGTGGCGGCCCGTGAGGGCAGCACCGAGTTCGACTGGGGGGACGAGACGTCGCGGGACAGCGAGGCCAGCAGTGTGGCGGCCCGCGGAGACTCCCGTCCACGCCTGGTGGCCCCCGCCGACCTGTCTCGCTTTGAGTTTGACGAGTGTGAAGCGGCGGTGATGCTGGTGTCCCTGGGCAGCTCTCGCTCGGGCACACCCTCCTTCTCCCCCGTGTCTACACAGTCACCCTTCTCGCCAGCCCCGTCGCCCTCACCCTCACCGCTCTTCGGCTTCCGCCCTGCCAACTTCAGCCCCATCAACGCCTCGCCCGTCATCCAGCGCACCGCTGTCCGCAGCCGCCACCTGAGCGCCAGCACGCCTAAGGCGGGTGTGCTGACGCCACCAGACTTGGGCCCCCACCCGCCGCCACCTGCCCCCCGAGAGCGCCATTCCTCTGGCATCCTCCCCACCTTCCAGACCAACCTGACCTTTACTGTGCCCATCAGTCCTGGGCGACGGAAGACAGAGCTGCTGCCCCACCCGGGGGCGTTGGGGGCCCCTGGCGCAGCGGGCGGAGGAGCCGCCCCGGACTTCCCCAAGAGCGACAGCTTAGACTCTGGCGTGGACTCGGTGTCCCACACACCTACACCCTCCACGCCGGCCGGCTTCCGAGCTGTGTCGCCCGCCGTGCCCTTCTCCCGCTCCCGCCAGCCCTCACCGTTGCTGCTGTTGCCGCCACCTGCCGGCCTGACCTCGGACCCTGGGCCCTCCGTGCGCCGGGTGCCTGCCGTGCAGCGGGACTCGCCCGTCATCGTCCGCAACCCGGACGTGCCGTTGCCCTCCAAGTTCCCCGGGGAGGTGGGCACTGGCAGTGAGGCCCGGGCCGGGGGACCCGGGCGGGGCTGCCGAGAGACCCCAGTGACCCCCGGGGTGGCCAGCGGGAAGCCTGGCCTGCCCCCACCTCTGCCAGCCCCCGTACCCATCACTGTGCCTCCAGCTGCGCCGACTGCCGTGGCCCAGCCGATGCCCACCTTTGGCCTGGCCTCCTCACCCTTTCAGCCGGTGGCCTTCCACCCCTCACCTGCTGCCCTGTTGCCTGTCCTGGTGCCCAGCAGCTATACCAGCCATCCTGCCCCCAAAAAGGAAGTCATCATGGGCCGGCCTGGGACAGGTAAGAGGTTCTGCTGGAGGGGCTGGGTGAGGGCTCATTTTGTACCGGGCGACTGGCAAAGTGGCTCTCGAGAGAGGTGAGCTCCCCTCCCCGGGGGGCATTCAAGGGGGAAGGCTGGCCTCCCCTCTGCACAGAAGTTCCCATGGGAATTCCTGTGTCAGGCTGAGCATGTGGACTTTGAAGGCTCAGTGCTGTGTTCCAGAGGCCTCCTGGTTGGGGTCCACCAATCAGCAGACCTTTTCTGAGAGTGCAGGCTCAAAGCCAGCCCCACCCCCCACCCCCCCCAGAGCTGATGGGGTAACAGAGATGGTAATCATGATGACAGCTCCCATGGCCTGAGGACTGACAGGGGCATCACTGTGATAAGCACTGTGAGTGGGTTATCTCTCCTAACCTCACACCCACCCCTTAACGTAGCACTCACAGCATACTGATCCTTGCTGTGAGTAGGCTCCTATAGAGGAAACTGGGAGTTTCTTGATGATCCAGTAGTTGGGAATCCACGCTTCCACTGCAGGGGCCCCCGGTCTGATCTCCGATCAGGGAGCTAAGATCCTGTAAGCTGCTGCATGGTGCAGCCGAAAAAAAAAAGAGGAAACTGAGGTCGGGTTAGTTACTTGCTCAGGGTCACGTGGCTAGTAAATCCCAGAGCCAGCCTTCAAACCCAGGCTGGCTGGCTCGTGACCACTTGGCCACAGTCCTGGGTTACAGATGGGAAGACTGAGGCTCCAGTGGGTGCTTCTGCCAGGTGGTGGCAGGCCCAGACCTGGAGACCTCATCTTCGCTGCTGTACCTGGTAAATAGCACAGGTGTGGTCAGTGCCCTGGCGGGGAGCCGGGGGCGTGCCGGGCATGCCTCCAGAGGTGAACCTAGTCTGGCTGCCCTCGGGACAGGGCGTGTAAGCCAGGGGTTGGAGGAGAAGTTGGAACCTGCAACCCTGGGACAGAAGAACCTCCTGGGAGGCTCATGGGAAGGCTCCGAGGTCAGAAGGAGCACAGCTGAGGACAGCTGGTGTGACTAGAGGGCTGAGGCCAGGGATGGGGGCGAGGCATTTCTGAGATGGGGCTGGAGAGCCATCTGGCTTGGGCCTTGTCAGAGCAACTTTCATGGAGGGTGACAAACCTGTCACTCACCCCTTCCCGAGCATCTTTTTCTTATTTACCTATTCATTCACTGTTGACTGACGGCCCCCTCTGTGCCTGGCCCTGTGCTGGTTGATGCTAAGGACACAGTCCCATCCTCACAGGGCTCATGGTTCCTAGAGTAGACAGACCTGTCCCCAGATAGTGGCTGTCCAGCGTCGTTAGGGCTGGGGTGGTCAGGGAGGACTTCTTGGAGAAGGGGCCGTGAATGCATGCTCAGTCGCTTAGTTATGTCTGACTCTTTGCGACCCCATGGACTGTAGCCCGCCAGGCTCCTCTCTGTCCATGGGATTCTCCAGGCAAGAATACTGGAGTGGGTAGCCATTCTCTTCTCCAGGGGATCTTCCCAACCCAGGGATCGAACCCCCAGATCTCCTGCATTGCAGGTGGATTCTTAACTGTCTGAGCCATCAGGGAAACCCTCTAAAGTGAGGCCTGAAGGGTGTGCAGAAGGGAGCCTGGCAAGGCTGGCAGGAGGGCCGTCAGGCAGAGGGAAGAGTTTGTGTAAAGGCCTTGAGGCAAGAGCCAAAGTTTAAAGGAAGTTGAATCTGCAAAGTCAAGGGCTCTAGACGGTGGGTGAGTGTTGGGATGTGTGGCTGCATAGGTGAGCAGCACATCAAAGTCAGATCATAGAAGGTCCTTCTAAGACTTGGGAACTTTTTCCTGAGGGCATTAGGGAACTAGTTGTACTATGTACTAGTAGTTGTACTACTAGTTGTACTATGGTACAACTAGGGTTGTGCCATATAGGGTGAGTTCCAGCCCCTGAGACCAGGGAAGGAGGTGTACGTGTGGATCTTGGTAGGAGCCGCTGGTGTCTTGGGCTGGAACAAAAACTAGTGTAGGAAGGAGTCCAGGCCTTGCCCTCACTCAGCTCCAGCCCAGACCCAGGGCAGAGGACGCAGAGACAGCACTTGCCTGTTATGCTCATATACTGAGGTGTTTTTTGCTCCACCCCTACCATTTGTTACATTTGTTATTTTGTAGCTGATATGAGCAAAATTCTACAAAGTGGGCACAGCAGGGATTCCTGTCCTTAGGCAGGTGAAGACACTGAAGCAGAAGGACTCTATAACCATCCCCTTCAGCCTCCCACCCCCCACATGCCTGCAGCCCCCTGACACTGCCCTCATATATAGCACCGCTGGGTCATGGCCCTCACTGCTGCTGCGTGGGGAGGTGACCTGAGGCCCGCCAGGGTGGTCTGGCAGCGTTCCTGACACCTTTTTCCAGATGAGGAAAGTGAGGCCCTGACATGAGTCCTGATGGAGGTCACCCAGCCAGGGAGGGGCAGGACTGTGTCTTGAATCGGATCTCTCGATCTAGATCACAGGACCCTTCCTACCAGAAGTAAGAGTAATAATTTATTGAGTACCACCCATGCATGTGCCTGGCACACTGCTCAGTAAGTGCTCAGGGCACCTTTACTCACTGAATCGTGATCACACCCCAGGAGCTCCGCAGGACCATTAGTTCCACTGGACAGAGGAGGAAACTGCAGTCCTAGAGGCAGAGTGACTTGCCTGTGGTCACCCAGCTAGGAACAGGGAGAGCGAGGATTTGAACCCAGACTGTTTGGCACCAGAGCCCAGGCTCTTGGGCACTCTCAGTAATGATAACAATAACAGTAATAGTAGCCCGCTTTATTGAGCATATACCACATGCCCAGCCTCAGGGATGGGGCTGTCTCATTGAAACTTCCTGACGCTATGAAACAGGGATTACCAGTGACCAGCCCTGTCGTTGGTTGCGGGAGGGGGACTGAGGTTCAGGGAGGGGAGGCCCCTTGCTGGAAGCCAATGGGTCGTCAGAACTTGTCCAGTGCCTGTCCTGGCGGTTCTGAGCCGCGCCTCCCTGACTACACCCATGCTGAGGTATCCAGGCTGCCCTCAGGTTCCCAGCCAGTGGGCCCTTTTGTTCTTCTCTGAGAGGCCTCCTAAAGCCTTGGGAAGTAGGCACCTTGGGGCCTTCTCTGTCTTGAAGCCCAGACAGGGCAGACCGTGCCCAGGGGCACAGTGAAGCTATCACCCTGGCCCCTTTGGACCGCCCATGCCAGGGCCTGACCCTCCGTCAGGGCAGCAGGTGTGAGGGGGTGGCCCAGGGCAGCCTGCCTGCATCTGCCCCCGACCAGGCATTTGCTTCCGCTGGGGGACTTGCTGGAGCAGGCGGGCCGGCATTCTCCGCATTCTGTGCATGGCCGGGCCAGCCAGCTGCCATCGCCACCTCCCTCTGACTCTTCCCGCCTGCTCCCCCGGAGAGGAAGCCACCCCAGGGCCTACAGCCCTGGCCTAGGAGGCCAGATGTCTCAGCCTCGTGCTTGGCATGGCCTGCCTTCCAACTCCCGGCTTCTGCCTGGGTTCCCCGTATTGACAGGCAGTGCCCCTTCTCCTGGGCCTGTCCGCCCATCTGCCTGTTTGAGCCATTGCGTATCTGTCTCTCCCTTGGGTGCCTATGTCTGTCTCTGCCCAGGTCTCTATTTCTGCGCCTGAGTCTCCCTCTCTGGACTTCTTCTCTCTGGCTTTCCCTGAGTCTGGCTCTCAATGGCTTTCGTGGTTTGTGCCTCCTTAGATACCAGTCCTTGTTGGAGCTTTCATTCCACCCTCTTTCTATTTTGCCCCCTCCTCCCCACCCCCCGCCCCGATCTGGAATTCTGTCTCTGGTCCAGCCTTGGCCTACCCTCTGGTCCTCCTCCTTCCATTCTTTAGACAGACCTGCTTCCCCTGTCCTAGCCCTCATTCCCACTCTGTGCACATCAGGAACTCTGTTCCTCTAAGTCACTGGAGAGTTGCTAAGCACCAGGTCTCTTGCTCCCTCTTAGAGGAGTGTTGGGGTAATGTCTAGGCCTGAAGGCCCCTTCTTGGTCCTTGACAAATTAAATGTCTGCTACTGTCCTGAAAGCTGCTGAGAGTTGTCGGGAGCTATCCTACAGACCCATCAACACCCAAGCACCTGTTCCCAAGACAGGCAGGAAGGCGGGGGCTTTGGGGGCCAAGCTAGGAGATCCGGCTGTGGGGGAGCAGCAGGAAAGCTGTTCCTCTGCCCACCCACCTGCTCGAGGGCATGACCCGGATCACCTCTACCACCCCCAACCCCATCACCTTTCAGAAGACACTTTGGTGCCAGCTCCATTTAACTGAGTCCCACGAGTAGTCCATCCCAACAGGCAGGATCTCAGAGACCAAGCAGTATCCACCCACTGTGCTTGGGTGCGTTGGGAAAATGAGGCCCCAAGAGGAGCCAGGGGGGCGGCGGTGGGGGGGGGGGAGATCTTCCTAACTCGCAGATCCAGACTCTGCCCAACGAGAATTTCTGTTTTGTCTCAAACAATAACCCCTGCCTCTCCCACCAGAAGTCCCTCCTCACCCCTCTCCCTGGCCCAGGCTGGGGTAAAGTGGGTGGGAAAGGCATATGTGGACACAGGCACAGGCAAGGATGAGCAGAGAGAGCCAGAGCCAGGGGAGGGCAGAGGAGAGAGGCAACTCTGGCTGAATGAATGAGGTGATGAGGGAGGTTCAGGTAGGCTTCTCACTGGAGGTGACATTGGAGCTGAAGCAGGAAGAGAGTGGATTTCAGGGTAGTAGAAGAGAAGGGCCATCTAGGCATAGGCAGCCACAGGAGCAAAGGCCAGGAGGGGTGAAAGTGTATGGCCTTGGAGTGGCCAGTTGAGGCTGGAGCCGATACGGGGCCTAGGCTTGGCAGAAGGGTGCCAAGGAAGACAGTTACAGCAGGGCCACGCTTGAGTGTCAGTCCCGTGAAGAGCCTAGAAACGGTTCAGAGCAGAGGAAAAGGGTTGGATCAGGCTGTCAAAGACCCCTGGATAGGAAGGAGACCTAGCCTGGGAAGAAGAGGGTGAATTACAGGAGAGAGGAGCGAATAGGCTCTTTTGAGGTAGCTGGAGTGAGTCTTGGAGATTTCTTGGAAGAGCCCCGAGCGCCAGGCACTGCAAGGGGTCAGGCTGCCTCCTGGTGGCGGCGGGTGGCTGGGGCGGGGGGGGGTCGGGGGGAGGGTGGTTGCCGGCCTGCGCATGCGCAACGCCGCGGTGGTGTGTGTGGCCCGCAGCCCCCGGCGCCCGGGCATTAATGGCTCCATTAGTGGCAGGGAGGGAGGCGCATTAGCGGCGACGACGGCGTCTGGCTCCCATTACCACCGGCGGCAGCGGCTGCACCGCAGGCGGCTGGACCCTAGCCTGCCGCGCCGCCGCCTCCGCCCGCACCCGGTTCCCTGTTCCCGCTCCGTTTGGGGGCCTGGGCCAGGGAACCCCCGTCTCCCCACTTCGGTGGAAAAGCTAATCGTGAAGCCAGGCAAACCGGGACTCAAATCTTGATCATGCCACCTCCTGACTGCAAGATCCTACCCCCTTCTGAGCCTGTTTCATGCGAAGCAGCCAGGGAAAGAGGGTGCATCGGGGGCTTTGTGGATCCAGACCTGCACCCAGTGAGGGCCGCGCCCATTCCCGCGCCCTAGAGGGTAGGCCCGGGGCGGCTGGCCTCGGGTCTTCCCATTGGCTGCTGTCACTCCCGCCGACGCCAATTGGTCGAGACCTGCTCCCCCCGCCCTTGCGCCATTAACCCTTGCGCGGCCGCGTTCTCGGGCTGGGTGGGGGACCTGCCCCCCCAGCAGACAGTTCGGGTGCCAGCTGGCCCGCGCCCCGCCGCGGCCCGCGTGGGTGTCAGGCCGGCCGGGCGCCCGCCCGCCCTCCCAGCACAAAGCGGCTTTGTGGGGCCCGCCAAGGGCTGGCTGGGGGCCAGGCGGCGAGTGGAAAATCTCGTGAGCGCGGGGTTGGGGAGGAGAACGCAGGGCGGCGCCCCCTCCTCCGCCCAGGCAGTGGCGCCTCCCTCAGCCCGCGCGGACCAGCCCTTTCAGCCCCGGCGCTTGTACACTCCCCCTCGACTCCCTTTTCTACCCCCAAATCCACATCCCTCCCTCCATCCTATCCCGCCCATCTCCCAGTCCCTGGGGAGCCTCCCCCACACCTCTCGCTTGCCTCTCTTTCCCTTCTGGTCCCCCTGCCTACCCCAGCCCCACTCACACTGACTCACCCCGGCGCTATTTTTAGGCCCCCATCCCTCCGAGCAGCACCAGCCCAATCCTGGGCTCGTTCCCCAGGCAACCCTGGCCGTCGCCGACTCCGCCCGGGGTGGGTGGGTGGGTGTGTATGTGGAGAGCGGGTGAGGGGAGCTGGGGACACCGGGGTGGTGAGCCGAGGCGGGGACCCGGGCCTGGAGAGCAGGGTGGGGAGCCGCAGGCGGCAGGGCGCGGTGCCTCTCGGGCTCAGTAAACGGGGGCCCGCGAGTTCAGGGCATGTCTGCCTGTCCCTCAGTCTGTCAGCATCCCTGGCTGTGCGCCCCAAGGCTCTGGGCAGGCCTCAGCCTGTGCCACCCTGGGTGGCAGTTGCTGTCTCTGTCTGGGCTCCCTGTCCCCAGGCTGGGGTGGGATGGGGCCCTGGGGATTGTTTGGGGCCGAACCTTTTGTGGAGTTGGTTATGGGGTAGTGCAGGGGTGAGCTGCACTGTAGTTCTGCCTAGTACCTGCTCTGCATGAAGGGTGGTGGAGCACTCCCTCTCAGATGGGGCTGAGGCCCTGGTTTGGGGAACCTCCTCAGCATTTTCCAACCAGGGAGGCCCCAATTAGAGTTGGGGATGGCTGAAGACATGGAACTGCTCCCTCTTCTCTACTCCTAATCACCCCCACCCAGGGTTCCTCCATTCCAAACAATGGAAACTAAGTATAGGGCTGGCCCAGTGCCCAGGGCAGGGGGGCCCTTCCCGCCCGGATTCCGGCCCCTCCCTGCTAGGCTGGGCCCCCACTTGGCTGTCCCCTACCCTGTAAGGGGCCTCTTCCCATCCCTCCTCTGTGGGCACTGCCTTCTACCAGATGTGCAACCCTCCCAGATGTCTGGGGCCCTCTTTCCCTCCTGTGCCAGGCTTAGCTCCTTTTCTCACGCAGCAGAAGTGGGGGTACTGGGGGCAGGGTTCCTCTGAGCTCAGTCCCTGAGCTGCATTGCAGTGGGGAAGGGGTTAACTTGCCAGGAGGTGACTCACCGGTGGGGAGAGGAGGGGGCAGCCATGGGGAGATAGAGCAGGCCACATTGATTTCAGTCTAGATTTCTGCTTCACATTGCAGTCCCTGGGGCAGTGAGGTAATGGAGGGTCTGAGTCTGGGGCTGCATAGGGAGGAGGGGGTGGTCACCTAATAGTCCCTCAGTTGATCTCTCCAGGCTCACAGCCAAGAGTCTGGCCCTGCAGTCGCTGGAGGTCAGAGGGCTACAGACCTTCCCTTTCCCTCTGGGCTCAGGTTACCTGGTTTTTGCCCCTTCTCCATGTCTTCATCTCTGTAGGTGCAGAAGGCTGGGAAAAATGTTTGTGCCTGTCACTGACCCTACCTGTGTAGGAGCTCAGTCTTGGTCCATCTGAGCCTGTGCAGTCTTGACCTGCTCAGCTGTGACCCCAGGCCTCTGCCTTCACAGGATGTGACCTCAGGGCCCCTCTTGCGTGATCCAGGGCCACTGCCTCTCTGCCTGGTGGGCCCCAGACCTTGTCTGTGACTCTTTGTGTGCCCTCTGACTTTTCTATAGTTCATCAGTCTCTCTGAATCTTTGAACATATTCCCCACACCTTTGGGTTGGGAGTCTCTGCCTATGTCCACCCTGAGGGTGAGTTTTCATAAGCGGAAAGAGCACTTGAGTTGGAGTGCTGGGCTGTTATGTCCCAGCTGCATGATTTTGCACCGTTTATTCAGTTTCTCTGAGCCTCCCTTTCTCATCTGAACAATGGGCATAATAAAGTGTACTTTCCTAGTGGTTGTGAGGATTCAACGCACAGGGTCATAGATACAAACTCCCCAAACGAAGCAGCCCCAGTGTTAGTGTCCCTTCTTCCTTCCTCTGAAAAAAGTGACTCCCAATAGAGTGGTGGCCTCCTGCCTTACACTGTGAGGTGGAGGGTCCCAGGTGGCTGCTAAGTGTCAGGTGGGGTTGCTCAATGATGGTGAACAGCCATGGCACTTTGTATACCTGATGAGCCAGGGTACTGAAGTAGTGCTCACTGGGGTAAGTTTATATAGTGTGTGGGGTCAGTATGATGGCACTTGTGAGAGTTACCTGTTGGGAGTGCCAGGAAGGCCACGAATGTTGGTTGTGTTAGAGGGACATAGGGTGTGCGCAGTGGACAAACAGTGGCTGTGATGAGGTGTAGGAGATGATTCTGTCTGTTTAATATATCGTGTGTTTGTATGATGATGCACAGGGATGTGTGAGGAGGATATGCTTTGATGAAGCATGTATGACAGGGCATGTATGAAATGGGTGATGTGAAGAGGATGGGTGAGAACGAGTGTGTGTGACTGTGGGCGGGGCGTGATGGACGGTTAGTGTGGGAGGTAGTACATTTATGTGAGGAAGTGTTCTAGGTGTGTGACTTCGTGTGAGAGTGTAAGAGGGAGGGTCCATGTGACCCTGGGTGTGGATAAGGTAATGGGTGTGGTAGGAAAGTCTGTCTAGGAGTGTGTGTCTGTGTGTGTGAGTTTGTGGCTGCTGTTGTGAGTTGGTGAGGGCTCAGGGGTGGCTGGCCCAACCCTACACGCAGTTCGTCTGCCCTGTGGGGCCGGGCGCGCCCCAGGTGGGCGTGAGGGAAGTGGGCCGAGCCGCGCGTGAGCGTGTTCCTCGCGCGGACTGGACACACACTAGTACCACCCACAGCCCCGGGCCTCTGCAGCACAGCGCCCCGAACCGCCCCCCTGGCTCGGTGCCTTTACTGCAGTGCGCCCTCCCTGCCGCCCTCCTCCCGCGGTCCCGCCCCGGGCCGGCTTGGGTCCAACCGGAGCCCGCCCCGCCCTGCCCTTATTTGCATATGACTGACGTTCCCCCGGGGCGGCCAATGGGGGCGGGCGCGGCGGGGCCTGACCCGCGCGCGGCGGCGGCAGCCAATGGATTTGCGCGCGGTGGGCCGGGCTTGCGCGGAAGGCCGCGGGGGAAGCGGGGAAGGGGCGGGAGGAGGTGCGGTGGGGGGAGGGGAGCGCGTAGTAGTGGCGGGGCGGGGAGGCGGCGGTGGTTCGGCGCGGGGCTCGCTCGGAGCGCACGGACGCACGCACGCTCGTCCGTCTGCCCGCCCGGGGCCGGAGGCCGACCCCGCGCTGAGCCGCGGGCCCCAGGCCCGGAAAGGCGGGGAGCGGTGCCGGCAGCCGGGGCGCGCGGGGCCAGAGCCGTTACCCGCCGGAGCTGCGAGGGAGGGAGGGAGCGAGCCAGCGAACGGGGAAGGGAGGGGGCCGCCCCCGCGCACGCGCGCCGCGCCCCGCCCCACCTGCCCCGCCCGCCCGGCTCCGCGCGGGAGGAGGGAGAAGGAGGGGGCGGCGCCGATGGCCCCCGTGCCGCGCGCCCCGTGACGGCCCCCGCGCGCGCCGGGGGGCGGGGCGGGGCCGGCGCGCTCTGACCTCCCCCCGCCCCCCGGGCGGCGGGAGGCAGGCGGCGTTGTGCGCAGGCGCGCCCGGCAGAGACCCCCGCGTGGGGCGGCCGGAGGGGGGCGGCGTGCGGGGGGGGGGCATGTGGCAACGGCCTCCAGCTCCCCCCGGGCCCGAGCGGCGGCGGCCGAGGAGCCGGCGGCGGGCGGAACGGCGGCGGCCGCTGAGGAGGCGCGAGCCCCGGCCGGGCCCCCCCGCGCCGGACCATGTACTCAGCCCACAGGCCCTTGGTGCCCGCGTCCGGCGCGGCCTCCCGTGGCCTCGGCATGTTCGGTCAGTAGCGCCTGGGCCCTGGGACTGCAGGGGTCAAGATGTCGGGGTGCTGAGTGCAGAGTAATGGTGATGGGGTTACAGTAAGAGAACGGTGGCGGCAGAGTAGAGGGGAAAGTTACAGAGCTCGGCTGGGCCAAGTGGTTAGTGACGGCAGGTGGGAGTGTAGCAGAGTGATAAGAGTGCAGAGTGGGGCGTAGCTGGGGACAGCTGTGGGGTTTAGGTGCGGGGTGGAACAGGTATGTTGTCATAGGAGGTGAAGGGTGCAGAGTACCTGGTTCCGGAGCATGGGTTAGAATCGTAGCAGCGTGAGACCTGGTCCCAGGTGTGAAATAGTGGGGAGGCGCTGGGGGCTGTGATTGAGAAGTGGGTCTAAGGACAGGTCTTGGGATTGTGAGTGAGGCACTGTCTGCTCAAGAGTAGTGTGTTTGTGGTGTGCTCTTCAGGGGAGAGAGAGGGCGAGACCCAGGAACCTGGAGGGTAGTGTGCTGGGGAGGAGTTCAGGAGGGACAGGACCAAAGGACGGTCCTCCCATTGTCTGCTGGGCCCCTTCTTTCTCACCCAGCAGAAGATCAGGAGGCAAGATCTTTCTGAAGAGAGGGACCTGTCCAGGTCTCTAAAGGCTTTTGTGGGTTTGAGGGCCCAGCAGGCTTGTGGGGCTCCAGTGCCCCAGTGGTAGGGATGGGATTTTCATAGTATCTAGAGTCCTCTCCAGTGTTGGCTTCTTTGTCCCTCTCCTGTTGCCTTGATGTCTACTTCTTGTTTTGGCAGCATCTCACAGAAGCAGGTCTTGAGGCCAGTGCCTCCCACAGGGGCTCCACCAGGCCAGCCTTCCGAAGGCATTGCTGGGGGGCGGGGTCAGATGAGGTCAAATTGATCTAGATCAGGGGGAGCCTGGAGTGATGGGGACCGGGGCTAGGGCGTTTTCCTCCTGTCTTCATGGTCTTTCTCTAGCAGGGGCCTTTTCTGTGGGTTCCACTTCCCCCAGGGAGCTGGCAGTGAGAAGGAGACCCACTCCCAGCCTGGGCCTGCCCCAGGAGTCCAGCCAGGGGTGGGCCGCAGCCTCAGGCTGGCTCTCTTACCACCCAGCTCCTGGAACAGAAGGTTGGCCCCTGGTGCGGGAGGTACCTTCCTGTGCATATTCTCAAGGAAACACCTGGAGCTGTTGCCTTGCCTGGGCAGGGTCTCATAACAATTCTCCTGTCTGCTCTATTGTCCCTGCCTTTTCTTCTGAGGAGCTTACCACACCCTCCCATCTTTCTGGGCAAGAGAGCTGGCCACTATACTGGAGGGAAGTGCAGGAGTGTCAAGTGAGGGAAGGCGGAGAGGCCCCTTCACAATTAGTAGACTTCTCTCTGAGGAGAAAAGAGAAGGATGCTGGAGCCACCATGCCCAGCCCGGGAAGGGCAGGTCTGGGTCCCTGCGGTCTGTGGTAGGGGGAAGGAGGCAAGGAGAAAGGCCTGAGATCCCGTGCCCTGTGGGTAGTGGGGAGAGGAGGGAAGGAGAAGAGTGGGAGTGGAGGTTGGGCCATCTGCCTCAAGAAAAGAGAAAGGGAATGTGAGGCCAAGGTGAGGGGCTCTGTCAGATGAGGCGTGGTGATGGGAATGGGGCACGCCTGGGGGAGGGTCTCCAGCCCCGCCAAGGTCTTCCGAGAGTGAGATGGCAAGCAGTCATGGCCTGGTTTGCGACAGGAGCCAGTCGTTCCTCTGGCCTGGTCCCTGGTGGCAAGGCTGGTGGAGGTGGAGGTGGGGGAGGGCGTGGGGTGTGAGGACTCCTTCCCTGCTTCTGTTTTTGTTCTTATAAATCTAAAAATCTGTCAGCGAGGAGTTCTTCCTGAGTGATGTCGCACGCCTGAGCCCAGGGCGCTCTGGGATGGGGGAAGAGGGTGTAAAGAAGAGGGGGCGGCGCCTTGTCCAGGGTGGAAGAGAGCGTGTGTTGGGGTGGGGGGTCCCGGCCCGGCTCTCCTGCCGCCCCGCTCAGCTGACTCCCTCCCACAGTGTGGACAAATGTGGAGCCTCGCTCTGTGGCCGTGTTCCCCTGGCACTCCTTAGTCCCCTTCCTGGCCCCCAGCCAGCCTGACCCCTCTGTCCAGCCAAGTGAGGCCCAGCAACCTGCCAGCCACCCCGTGGCCTCCAACCAGAGCAAAGGTGAGGGGCGGGGGGCCGTGGGGAGGCCCGGGGATGGGGTTGGGATGGCCCCGGAGCCCTCTGACCTGCCTGCTGCTCTGCCCCCAGAACCTGCTGAGTCGGCGGCCGTTGCTCACGAGCAGCCACCGGGCGGGACAGGGAATGCTGACCCGGGGCGGCCCCCTGGAGCCACATGCCCTGAGAGCCCAGGGCCCGGACCCCCCCACACTTTGGGGGTGGTGGATCCTGGGAAAGGCCCCCCTCCCACCACGGAGGAGGAGGCCCCTGGACCGCCAGGAGAGCCACGGCTGGACAGCGAGACAGAGAGTGACCACGACGATGCGTGTGTACCCTGATGCCTGGGACCAGGGAGGAGGGGGCGTGGCTGGAGACTCAGCTCTCCCTGTTCCTGCTGCTCTGTCTCCATCACATCTCATTCCCCACAGCTTCCTCTCCATCATGTCTCCTGAGATCCAGTTGCCCCTGCCGCCCGGGAAACGCCGGACCCAGTCCCTCAGCGCCCTGCCCAAGGAACGAGACTCGTCTTCAGAGAAGGATGGACGCAGCCCCAACAAGGTGCCTCATCGCCACCCATCCCTAGCTCACCCCGAGGACACCCAACCCATCCCCGGGGTTCTAACAATCCCACGCGGGCTGCTGTCTTCTGCAGCGGGAGAAGGACCATATCCGGCGGCCTATGAATGCCTTCATGATCTTCAGCAAGCGGCACCGGGCCCTGGTCCACCAGCGCCACCCCAACCAGGACAACCGGACTGTCAGTAAGATCCTGGGCGAGTGGTGGTATGCCCTGGGGCCCAAGGAGAAGCAGAAGTACCACGACCTGGCCTTCCAGGTAACGCCGCTACCTCTCGGCTCCTCAGCTTCCTCCGGTCGGGCGGATGAGTGAAGGGTCTCCCTGCCCTTTCCTGCTAGGTGAAAGAGGCTCACTTTAAGGCCCACCCAGATTGGAAGTGGTGCAACAAGGACCGGAAGAAGTCCAGCTCAGAGGCCAAGCCCACGAGCTTGGGGCTGGCAGGAGGGCACAAGGAGCCGAGGGAGCGGAGCATGTCGGAGACAGGCACTGCCGCTGCCCCCGGAGGTCAGTGAGCCCCTCTGCCCGCTTCCCTCCAGTGGGCCACCAGTCTCCCCTTCGCTTGCTCAGCCTGCTTTCCCAGCAGCTCCTCTCGGCTTCATTTCTTTTGAGCACCTCACTGCAAAGGCCCTGACACTGAGCTGTGGTGAAGGAGTCAGGGAGGTCCAGGAAGGTCACACATCCGAACAGGAGCCTCATCATCAAGTGCCATTTACTGAGCATTCGCTACGTGACAGGCACTTCTTAGAGCATAACGTCTAGCATTCAAAACCAAAGCCCATTTTCTAGATGAGGAAACTGAGGCTCAGAAAAGCAGAATCAGTTCCTTGAAATCACAAAATACTAGGAAGTGGCCGAGTCTGAATTTAAACCGCAGCTTGTTGACTCTCGAGGCCGCAGTCGGAAGGCCTTTATCGGCTACTGCTGCTGACTGACGGTGTCTATAGAGTGCACCACCCTGAGGCGCTTTTCTGGAGATCCCGTGGGTTCTGGCCCACAGCCCTGCGAGGGATGTTCCTTTTGCTCTGAGACAAGGGAACAGAGGCTCAGACAGTCCAGTGGCTGTTGGTTAAGCAGTGCCGCACATACCTGTCTCCAGGCTTTTCTCCCCTCAGAAAGGCCGCCTCCCAGGGAGCAGTGGGCTCACTCCTCGAAACCCCAGAGGACAGGAAGTTGTGGGAAATGCTGGGCTGGTGGGTGGTGTCTGTCTTCTGCCGGGTGGCCCAAGAAATCCACCCTGCTTCCACCCAGTATGTAGAAGTGTCTGTGGACATTTTGGCCAGCCTAGGCGCTAGTAGCAGGCTTCCTGACTGTAACTTTGTCTCTCCCGCCCTGCAGTGTCTTCGGAGCTCCTGTCTGTCACGGCCCAGACACTCTTGAGCTCAGATACCAAGACTCCAGGGAGCGGCTCCTGTGGGGCAGAGCGTCTGCACGCTGTCGGGGGACCTGGCTCGGCCCGGCCCCGCGCCTTCTCCCACAGTGGGGTCCACAGCCTGGACGGCGGAGAGGTAGACAGCCAGGCGTTGCAGGAACTGACTCAGGTCTGGAGGGCAGGCCGCAGGGGTAGGGGCGACGGGCAGGGAGGGAGGTGACTGCCCTGGCTGAATTCTCCCTGCACTTGCCCTGCAGATGGTGTCTGGCCCCACATCCTACGCTGGTCCAAAGCCCTCCACCCAGTATGGGGCTCCAGGCCCCTTTGCGGCGCCCGGGGAGGGAGGCACCCTAGCAGCCAGTGGACGGCCCCCACTGCTCCCCACCCGGGCTTCCCGCTCCCAGCGTGCAGCCAGTGAGGACATGACCAGTGATGAGGAACGCATGGTCATCTGTGAGGAGGAGGGGGACGATGATGTCATTGGTAAGCTGTCTCAGGACCCAGAGTCCTAGCCGGGAAGCAGCAGGCTCAGGTTGGGAAAGATAGGTGGAGATTTGGCCCAGGTCCTTCGGCCCCTTTTTCTTCCCTTCCCCGTTTGTTTGTGATCCTGGGCCTGTTCAGTACAGGCCCTACCGAGGTAGTCCAGCCCTGCCCTCGAGAAGCCCCAGGTCAGGGACTTCCCTGGTGGTCCAGTGGTTAAGACTCCATGCTCCTAATGCAGGGGGTCCAGGTTTGATCCCTGGTTGGGGAACTAGATCCCAGGTGTTGTGACTAAGACCCAGTGCAGCCAAATGAATAAGTGTTAAAAAAAAAACAAAAGAAGCTGCAGGCCAGACAGGAATCCTGAGGATACCAGCATGGCCGGGCCATTGGGGTGTAGGGTCAGGTGCCATTTCCCGTTGCTCTCAGGGTCTGGCGGCAGGCAGGTGGGCACACCTGGGCTGAGGAACAGCATTCCTGGACAACACTTAGCCAGCACGGGGCAGAGCTGAGGCCAGAGCCAGGCTCCAGACTCTCCATTCTGGGCAGCCCTGCGCCCAGCCCTTTGCCAACAGTGTTGCATCTGCTCCCTCAGCTGATGATGGCTTCGGCACCACTGACATCGACCTCAAGTGCAAGGAGCGGGTGACTGACAGCGAGAGTGGAGACAGTTCCGGGGAGGACCCGGAGGGCAGCAAGGTGAGTGCTTGGGACTTGCTGTTGTCTGGCCCACGTGTCCTGGGAGGGGGACCGTTCCTTTGCCTTGTGTCAAGAGAGGCGGAGATGAAGGCTCAGAGAAGGCGAGCTATTTGCCCCATGGACGTCTCAGCCTGGATGAGTGGAGGCCTTCAACTGGCCTGGCTGCCAGGCAGGACGCGGAATCGGGGATGGCAGGGTGGCAGGCTCCCCTGACATGGTTGTGTCTCCCTTTTCTTTCCACTCAGGGCTTCGGCCGGAAGGTGTTCTCACCTGTGATCCGTTCCTCCTTTACTCACTGCCGTCCGTCGCTGGACCCTGAGCCTCCAGGGCCCCCAGATCCACCTGCAGGCTTCGGCAAAGGCTACGGGCCCACCTCCTCCGCGTCCTCGCCTGCTGCCTCCTCCTCCTCAGCCGCCACCTCCTTCCCATTGGGCTCAGGGACCTTCAAGGCCCAGGAGTCAGGTCAGGGCAGCACCACAGGCCCCCTCCGTCCCCCACCTGCTGGAACTGGGGGCCCAGCAACACCTTCTAAGGCCACCCGGTTTCTCCCCACGGATCCTGCCACCTTCCGTCGCAAGAGACCTGAAAGCGTGGGCGGCCTGGAGCCACCGGGCCCCTCAGTCATCGCGGCGCCTCCCAGCGGGGGAGGAGGCGTCCTGCAGACACTGGTCCTGCCCTCAAACAAGGAGGAGCGGGAGGGCAGCGGCGCGCGTGTGCTCTCAGCCCCGGCGCCCTCGCTGGCCTACGGGGCCCCGGCAACCCCCCTGTCCCGCCCGGCCGCCACCATGGTCACCAACGTGGTGCGGCCCGTCAGCAGCACTCCTGTGCCCATTGCCTCCAAGCCTTTCCCTGCTCCCGGCCGGGCCGAAGCGTCTCCTGGTGACACAGCTGGTGCCAGGACTGAGGCGGTCACTGGGTCCCGGGCACCGGGGGGCTCCCCACTGGGCGTCAGCTTAGTGTATTCGGACAAGAAGTCAGGAGCGGCAACCTCTACGGCCCCACACCTGGTGGCTGGGCCCCTCCTGGGCACTGTGGGGAAGGCGCCAGCCACCGTCACCAACTTGCTGGTGGGCACCCCAGGCTACGGGGCCCCAGCGCCACCTGCTGTCCAGTTCATTGCCCAGGGGGGCCCTGGCAGTGGGGCAGCTGCGGGCTCGGGGGCCGGTGCTGGGAGTGGCCCCAATGGGCCAATGCCCCTGGGCATCCTGCAGCCGGGTCCCCTGGGCAAGGCTGGGGGCATCACCCAGGTGCAGTACATTCTGCCCACGCTGCCCCAGCAACTGCAAGTGGCACCAGCCCCTGGGACCAAGGCAGCGGCGCCCGGCGGCCCTGCCCCCACCACCAGCATCCGTTTCACCCTCCCGCCGGGCACCTCCACCAATGGCAAAGTCCTGGCTGCCACCGCACCCACTCCTGGCATCCCCATCCTGCAGTCCGTGCCCTCCGCCCCGCCCCCCAAAGGTGAGGCCCGGGTGGGCAGCGCGAGGAGCGGGCCCGGCTGCCTCCGCTCCTGTGTGACCACCTGCCCTCCCGTCTCTCACCTCGCAGCCCAGTCCGTGTCTCCTGTGCAGGCCCCGCCCCCAGGTGGCTCAGCCCAGCTGCTGCCTGGGAAGGTACTCGTGCCCTTGGCCACCCCCAGCATGTCCATGCGGGGAGGAGGGGCCGGCCAGCCGCTGCCGCTGGTGAGCCCGCCCTTCTCAGTACCTGTGCAGAACGGCGCTCAGCCACCCAGCAAGGTGAGCGCACCTCGGTGCTGCCCCACCTGCCCCTTGCTCCTCCCTTCTGGGCGTCAGTCTCTGTGTCCTGTGGTTTCTGTGCCTGCCTATCGTTCAGTCTCTTCCTTTTCTTCCCTTTGGTGTCTCGGCTTCTGTCTCACTGCCTGGCTTGATGTCCCTGAGCATCTTGATTCTGCCCTCATCGTTCGCCCCTTGTCCCTTTTCTGTGTTTCCAGCCTCTCGCTGTCTTCTTTCCCTTGGTTTCACCCTCCCCAGCCCCAGCCTAATGTCTCCCTTCTGAGTCTCTGCTGAGATCCAGCCTCCAAGGTCTCAGGCCTCCCCTGCCTCGCTCTGGGGCCCCGGCTCAGCCCCACCTGTGGTTCCCTTGCCCGCAGATCATCCAGCTGACTCCGGTGCCTGTGAGCACACCCAGCGGCCTGGTGCCGCCCCTCAGCCCGGCCCCGCTCCCCGGCCCCGCCTCGCAGCCTCAGAAGGTCCTGCTGCCCTCCTCCACGCGGTATGGCAGTTGAGCCCGCACCTGGGAGTCAGCGCAGGGGAGGGTTTTGGGGGAGCCAGCTCTCCTCACACCTTCCCCTTTCCTCTCCCTGTGGCAGGATCACCTACGTGCAGTCAGCAGGTGGGCACGCGGTGCCCCTGGGCACCAGTCCTGCTTCCAGTCAGCCTGGAACAGTCACCTCGTATGGACCCACGAGCTCGGTCGCCCTCGGCTTCACCTCGCTGGGGCCCAGCGGCCCCGCCTTCGTGCAGCCCCTGCTTTCAGGTGAGGGGTGGGCCTGGCTGGCAGCTGGGGACCACGGGTGGGGCTGAGGCAGCCCAGGCCCTCACTTGGTCCCCTGCCTCTGCCGTTTCTCTCTCCACAGGCCAAGCCCCACTGCTGGCTCCTGGCCAGGTGGGCGTGTCACCCGTGCCCAGCCCCCAGCTGCCTCCCACCTGCGCAGCCGCCAGTGGTCCCGTCATCACAGCGTTTTACCCCGGCAGCCCCGTGCCCACCTCCTCAGCACCCCTGGCCCAGCCATCCCAGGCCCCCCCAGGCCTGGTCTACACTGTGGCCACCAGCACCACCCCACCTGCTGCCCCCATCCTGCCCAAGGGCCCACCGGCACCCACTGCTGCCACCCCAGCCCCTGCCAGCCCTTTCCCTAGCGCCACAGGTGGGTGTCAGGCCAGGTGAGGGCGGGCTGAGTGGGTGGACCCAGGGCATGGGTTCCTGTCAAGCCTGGCTCAGCAAATATTCTCTCCACCCACAGGCTCCATGACATACAGTTTAGTGGCCCCCAAGGCCCAGCGGCCCACCCCTAAGGCCCCCCAGAAAGTGAAGGCGGCCATCGCCAGCATTCCCGTGGGCTCCTTCGAGGCTGGTGCCCCTGGGAGGCCAGGCCCTGCACCCCGGCAACCCTTGGAGCCTGGCCCAGCCCGTGATCCCCCAGCGTCCGAGTCAGAGCTTGAGGGGCGGCCAGCAACACCAGCCCCTCCACTGCCCCCCGAGACCTGGACTCCCACAGCCCGGAGCAGTCCCCCGCTGCCCCCACCTGCTGAGGAGCAGACCAGCACCAAGGGCCCAGAGACCATGGTGAGTGCCCAGCAGGCCTGGGGGTGGCCAGCACTGCTTGGCTCTGCTCCTGTCCCTTGTCCCCTCTTCTGTCCCACCCCTCTTCCCTCTTCCTGTCTGATCCGCACCCTTGTGGGCTCTCCTCGGGCTTGTCTGTCTGCACAGCTGGGTCCTGCCCACAGTTCTGTATCTCAGCGGTCAGTATCCATCTCTGTGATCCCTCTGTTTCTGGGTCTTGCCCTGATGAGTCTGACCCCAGTGTTCTCCATCTCCTTCCTCACCCACCCCCCCAGGCCAGCAAATTCCCCAGCTCGTCTTCAGACTGGCGTGTCCCTGGGCTGGGCCTGGAGAGCCGAGGGGAGCCCCCCACCCCTCCCAGCCCGGCCCTGGCTCCAGCCCCAGCTCCTGGTAGCAGCAGCGGCAGCAGTGAGGGCGGCAGTGGGAGGGCGGCCGGGGACACCCCTGAGCGCAAGGAGGCAGCTAGTGCCGGCAAGAAGGTGAAGGTGCGGCCCCCGCCCCTGAAGAAGACCTTTGACTCTGTGGACAAGTGAGCATGGGCTGGGGGACCGAGCGGAGTGTGCGGGTTGCTGGGAGAGGGGCAGCTGCAGGCGGGGGCAGAGGAAGTGACCCTGCCTGCTCTCCAGCAGGGTCCTGTCGGAGGTGGACTTCGAGGAGCGCTTTGCCGAGCTGCCCGAGTTCCGGCCTGAGGAGGTGCTGCCCTCGCCCACCTTGCAGTCTCTGGCCACCTCGCCCCGGGCCATCCTGGGCTCCTACCGCAAGAAGAGGAAGAATTCCACTGGTAGGCAAGCGCCAGGTGCCCGGGGGAGGTGGAGGACAGATGGGGGCCATTCCACTGAGCCTGCTTCCGTCTGAACAGATCTGGACTCGGCCCCCGAGGACCCCACCTCGCCCAAGCGCAAGATGAGGAGGCGCTCCAGCTGCAGCTCGGAGCCCAACACCCCCAAGAGTGCCAAGTGCGAGGGCGACATCTTCACCTTTGAACGCACAGGTGCTGGCGTGGTGGCAGGCAGAGCTGTGGGGGACCCAGGGCCTCCAAGAGGGGTGGGGTCTCAGGAACAGGGTTAAAGGTGGGAGAGTGGGCCCGGTGTCGCTGAGAGGAAGGACAGCAGGCCAAGGGTGGGTTCTGGAGGAGGTGTGTTTTGTTGGCTGTGCTGGGTCTCCATTGCCGCACAGCCTTTATCTGGTTGTGGCGGGCGGGGTCTGCTGTCTAGTTGAGGTGCTCGCGCTTCTCACTGCGGTGGCGGCTTTGCTTCCGGCAGAGGACAGACTCTAGGATGCAACGGCTTCAGTAGCTGTGGCTTGAGGGCTTAGTTGCTCCACACGGGGCATGTGGGATCTTCCCCGATCAGGGTTCGAGCCCATGTCCCCTGCATTGGCAGGTGGATTCTTTACTGCTGAGCCACCAGGGAAGCCTGGTTCTGGAGTCTCACAGGCCCCTAAATTGCCATATGACCTTGGGCAGGTTCCCTCTCTGAACCCCAGTGTGAAACAGGATTCAGTGAGGGCTGAGTAGACCCTTGCATGGCGGCGGGAGGCTTGACCGGGCTCCCTGCGCTGCTCACAGGCACAGAAGCTGAGGACGTGCTCGGGGAGCTGGAGTACGAGAAGGTGCCCTACTCGTCGCTGCGGCGCACCCTGGACCAGCGCCGGGCCCTGGTCATGCAGCTCTTCCAGGACCACGGCTTCTTCCCATCAGGTGAGCGCAGCTGGCAGTCTCGGGGCGGGGGACTTGGAGGGGGCCTACCTACTCATCTCACCCTGCCCTTCTTCCCCTCCCCGCCTGCCCCTGCTGCCCACAGCCCAGGCCACAGCAGCCTTCCAGGCCCGCTACGCGGACATCTTCCCCTCCAAGGTCTGTCTGCAGCTGAAGATCCGTGAGGTGCGCCAGAAGATCATGCAGGCGGCCACTCCCTCAGAACAGCCCCCAGGAGCCGAGGCCCCCCTCCCCGGACCGCCCCCTACTGGCACTGCTGCTGCCCCTGTTCCCACTCCCAGCCCCGCGGGGGGCCCTGACCCCACCTCACCTGGCTCGGACTCTGGCACAGCCCCGGCTGCCCCGCCACTGCCTCCACCCCCCGAGCCGGGGCCTGGACAGCCTGGCTGGGAGGGGCCCCCCCAACCCTCACCACCCCCCTCTGGTCCCTCCACAGCTGCCACAGGCAGGTGAGGGGCTCCTGAGAAGACCCCAGACCCACAGTACCCCCCTCAGGACATGGACAGTATGTTAGGTGGCAGGAATGGGGGGGCAGGATGGTTGCCTCCTCCCCAGTAAAGCCATTTCGTCCTTTCCAGTTGGGGGCGAAATGAGGCCTGCTCCCTTGTCTACCCCCTCCCCCCACAGCTCCCTCCCTGTGATGGGGGGGGCGACTGAGGGGAAGCGGGGCACAGTCTCTCTCCACCGAGCCCCTGTACATAACCTGGAGTGTGTTACCTTCAGACCTTTTCACTTGTACTTTATGCAAAATGGCTCGTGTGAGGGCTGCCAGCTGGAGGGTAGTATGGGCCTCGGGCCACAGGGAGGTGCCTGTGGAGTAGGGGGAGTTCATGTACCCCTTTTTTCCCCAGAGGGGCTGGACTCAGGTTAGCTTGGGGGTGGGGGCTCCTGCACTTTGCCACAGGCATGGGGAGGGTTCTCTCCCCACCCCCTCTGCCCTCCCAACTTGGGTTGTACTTTCTAAGAAGGTGATTCCCCCACCCTTGTCCCCATCCCCAGAACAAAACATGTTGATCATGTGCAATATTTCTTACTGTGCTGAGAAGACGCAATGATGAGATTAAAGCTGTTTAACACACCTGTGTGGCTGCCAGCTCTCAAGGGAGAAGGGATGTGGGTCATACCAGTCTGGCCCCCAGATGGCCATGCGGTTACAGGCTTTGCCCCTAACCACTGTGAGGAGCGGGATGCCATCCCAGGACCATCCCCTACATCAGCGGGACCTGGTGGGCAGAGTCATGCCTACTCAGCCATTCCGCAGGCATGGTTGGGGAAGGCGTGTGACGTGGTGCTGTGAGAAGGGCAGTTCACCCTTAATGTTCCAGTTGAACTCAAAGTCTGAACCAGGGCAGGCACTGGGTGGGGAGGCCAGTGGGACCAAAGCACCGTCCTGTCCTCAGTGACCCCTGCTGCCCCTGTGTGGCCCGAGCCAGCACTGCAGCCGAGGCAGAGGAATCCTCTCCTGGTTTCCGACTCCATCACACAGCCTTGGACAGTGCTTCTCTGGGGAGATAAATACCCATACACTGGGTAGAGGGCTGACTGCCAGGGGTGGGAAGGTCAGAAAGCTTTCACAGAAGTCACAGGTAAGCTCAGACAGATTGGAGTGCAGCAGTGGGTGGGCTTTGATTGCTGGGTCACCCAGAATTTTCACTTGACCTTGATGCTACAGGGTCATGTTAGCAAACCAGTTTCACCTAGTGGGTTGACTGGCATTGCCTGCTTGGAGCACTACTGTGATGGCAGAAATCTGCCTGACTACACGAACCAGAATATCTTGATGGATTGGTGAGGCCTCCCTTGGGCACAGCTGGAGGGTCATAAGACGTCGGAGTTAGATACCCACATGGGCTTGGCCATAAAGCAGAAAATGGGAGACTGAAAAATGAAAATTTAATGTTGTAGGAAGGCAGATGCTTACGGGCTGGGTTCTGGCAGGGGTGCACCACCCTGTCCCTGGTCTTGGGTTAGCAGACGCAGAAGCAAGGAGTGCAAGGCCCGGCAAACAGGTGTGTACCCCAGACGGCTCAGGTGCAGGTAATCGTACATGTCATGGTGGCTGATGGTACCATCTGAGTGCACAAAGCCAGGGTCTGCGTCCAGGAAGTGGGCCCGAGGGTGGCCGGCCAGTGCTGCCCGTACCAGCTCATTCACCCGTCGGTTTTTCTCTCGAAGTGGGTTGGGGTGCTGGCCCCGAGGAAGCAGGCCCTGAGGAAGGCACAAGGAGTTGTGAGAAGGCGTCCTACCAGCATCTGGGTGTCCTGTTCCCCTGTGCCAGACTTCTCTGTCCCCCATCAGGAAGTCCTAAGCTCCAGAATACACTAGGGATGGGAAAAGGGGGGTTTTGGAAACATAGATTCCAAACTATAGTCCTGACACCTCCTTCTAGAAGTGGAACCTTCTAGAAGTAATGGAAGCTAGCTTCACCTTGGGAATGTCTGACCACTCTTGGCTATTTAAGTGTTTTGAGTTTTTCAACACCCTGACAGCTCAGTTGGTAAAGAATACTCCTGCAATGCAGGAGACCCCAGTTCAATTCCTGGGTTGGGAAGATCCCCTGGAGAAGGGAAAGGCTAACCCACTCCAGTATTTTGGCCTGGAGAATTCCATGGACTGTATAGTCCATGGGGTCGCAAAGAGTCAGGCACAACTGAGCGATTTTCACTTTCAAAGTGTCCAGCAGTCCCTTGGGCAAAAGGGGCTATTTGCCCCCAAATATGTCCTTCACCACAGCCCTTATGATGGGCACAGCAAGCTTCAACATGAGATTTTGCCTGAAAGCCACTGCTCTGAGCTGAACTGCCCAGAACCGTGCAGCTGTGGCTACACCCGAAGGGGTCCCAGACCACTGCCGTTCTTCCTCCCACTGCCCTCCCCACTCTCTCACCAGCACCACGACCCGCGCCTGGGGCTGCCGCTCGTTCACCAGTTGCACTATGGCCTTGATGCCCCCAGTCACCTGCTCTGCGGTGTGCCCGTGGTTGTTGGTACCCACCCAGACCACCACAATCTGTGGAAAGAGAGGATGGAGCAGTGGTGAGGGGGCAGGCTGAGGGGGCTCTGGCTGCCCACCCAAGCCCTGCTCACCTTGGGCCGGATGTGTTCCAGCTCCCCATTCTCCAGACGCCACAGTACATGCTGTGTGCTGTCACCGCCAATGCCAAAGTTAAGTGCATGCAGAGGGGAAAAGAGCTCCCGCCAGATCTGTGGGCAAGAAGTGGTGTGGGCACGGGGGCATCGTCAGCATGGACCACCGCTCTCTATCCAAAGGTTAACCAAATGTCCTCATGTTAGAGCTTTGCTTTATGAAAGCAGTCTGGTTAAATCTCACCTTAAGCAAACCCCAATATGGTCAAACCTCACTTTACACAAACCCATCATAGTCTCACTTTCATGAATCCTCATAGAAACAAGACTCCTTTTACGAAAACTCATTCTGCTTGAGCCAGGCATCAAACCAACAGCATTCCAGTTGAGCCTCACTTTGAGGAAAGCCATGGTTTAACATCTCTTAGTGAATAGGTGGCATAATTGAGCTCCCTTAGCAGAGACCTACTGACCTTCACTTTGTGGAAACAACTATAGCTTTGTGGAAATCCATTAGGGCTGTTCGCTGATTTAAGCAAACAAAGAGCCTAATGGTAGGCAATCTTCTTGCAAGAAGCCTCATTTTAAGTCTCGCTATACACAAACTCAATATGACAAAAAGCCAGGACACTTCCTTCTCAGGAGAACGTGGCACATTATACAGAAATTCTGGGTGCCTGGTGCTACCTGAGGGTATTTTGAGTACCCCACACACCGCCTGGCCCAGGCTCTGGTCCAGGAGAGTCAGTGAGGGCACAGGCCTGGGTGGGGCAGGAGGAGAGGGACGGGCCTCACCTCGCACTGGTGCATCAGCTGGACCAAGGAGTCACCGATGAAGACGACTTCGGGTTCCTTATCTTTGCTGTCGGCTACGAACCGATGGTGCTTTGGGGACGCAAAGGAGGGGAGTCAATGGCATGCATGCTGCGGGGCCCGCCCCACCCCGCTTCCTTAGGCAGCACCACTCGAACTGCCCTCAGTTTCCCAAGGTCTTAGCGAGAGCGGCGCGAACCAGCAGCTCTCCCAAGAGCCTCCCCCCGCCTCCCCGTTTTCAGCCCCGGACTCCGGAGTATCGCGGGCGGGGTCGCTCACCAGGGACATCCAGCGCCCGTCGCCCTGCACGTCCTGTACCGGCGTGGGCTTGCTGGCTGGGTTCTCGTCTCCACTCATCTTGGCGCCTCCGCTCCTGCAGGACGAGCGAGCGCGGTCGGCTGGAGAGTGTTCCGGGAGGAGGTGGCGCCGCCACGCCCACCCCTACCCCTCAGGCAACAATGGACGGTCCGAAGCTCGCACTCCCGCGGAGGGCGCGACGGATTCCCGGGCACCGCCCCCTCTCCCGGGGCGGAAACCTTCATTTAGGAGGGGAGATGGAATTGGGAACCCTCGCTTCCCCCACGGCAGCCGCGCAGTGGGCTCGTCCGGCGCTTCCTGCTCCGGCCGCTCACTCGGGCCGCAGAGGCTGCGGCTGGCGCACCCGGGCACCGGGGGGGGGGCGTGGGGGCAGGCGAGACCATCCAGCATATGGGGGGGGGGAGAAACCACCCTACCGGCGTCACGGGGAGGAGCGAAATACCTGAAAGGCCGAGAGTAGGCGGGGAAAATCTAGCGCCAGTCCTGGGGGAAGAAACCATTTGCTATAGAGCGAGAAGTGTAGGGAGGGGCCGGGGTGGGGGTGGGGATGTATGTGTGTCCCTCATTCACGTGGTGGAGGGGGAGTGAGTGGACGAGTCCATTCCTGGATCCCTTGAGGGGGTGGCTCGTACGCACCTGGCTAGGATGGGACGCACCCATTTTCTTCAGACGTAGGGGAGAGAAAAGGAGGATGGCAAAATGTGAAAATTAGAGGCTCAGCTGTAAGGCGACACTTTAAGACAGTGCCGGGACTTCAGTGAGCCTCTGTGCTCATGGCCCTCCCCTGCTCAAAACCACCAGTTTTTGTGACATAATAGCTAAACTATATGTCTTAGCATTACAGACATCACTGACCCTGCAGAGAGGGTAGTAGAAGATATAGAAAGATAAGGGAAATTAGAGATGCTGCAAGGGCCAAGTCTAGCCCGGCGCCCCTCCCGCGCAGCTCACCTTACAGATCTGTGGCCTCCGCTCCCCTCCCTAAACCTATGGCTGACCGACTTCAGTTGGGTGTGTCTGGGCTCTGAAACCTATATCTATAGCCAAGGTCGCCTAAAGTCGCTGCCCCCCATCTCCTGCCCCAAATTAATCTCAGACCTCAAGTCTTACCAGATCTCCTTGTTCAGGGGGACCAGGTGGCGGGGTTCCACCCCCTAAAAATCCTGAGCATGTTTCTGTAGCTCCACTCCCAAATGAGACCTTCATAGTTATTCATAGTTATTCTAGGAAGGTTGATGCTGAGATACAAAGATGCATTTTATTTTATTATCTTTATGTTTTGCCTCAATTCACTTGCCTGGAACAGGGCCTGACTCAGAGTACCAAGTACTATCTGTGGCTGTTCACAAGTACTTGCTGAATGAGTATTAAATGAATGGGTCTGATTCTGACCTTCTTCTAGCCATGTTGGAGGAGGCAGACTCCAGACACACAACTGAGGGAAGGATCAAGGTTGTGATTAAGAAATGTATAGGGGACCTTTGTGGGAGAAGAAAGAGATGGACTCTGAGGGTGAAGGATTTCTTAGAAGTAGTAACTAAGGCTTTTGGCTTTGTAAGATTGTGAAGGTTGGACAAACAATATTACCAGGTAATACACAATATAGCTTATTAGGGTATGGGGAAAACCCTGGTATAGCTCGATTTGAGAGTCTGAGGGGGGAGTTCCCCGGTGGACTAGTGGTTAGGACTCCAGGCTTTCACAACTGGGGCTGGGGTTTAGTCTCTGGTCAGGGACGTGAGATCCCGCAAGCCGCAGGGCAGCGTGCGGGGTGGGGGGGGGCGGGGGAGCTGTTGCGGGGAGGGGAGGGTGGGTACTGAGGGGGATAAGTGTAGTGGGAAAGTTTAGAGGCATCCATTCAACAAGCGCTGTTTCAAATTGGATGCTGGCACACCTCATACTTACAGCAGTATAAGGAGAAGATATCAACTCCATTTTACAGATTAGGAAACTGAAGCTCTGAGCAGTTGCATACTTTCCCAAGGTCATAGAGTTCAAATGTGCCAGTCTGGGCGTAGGAACCTAGGTAGTGTGGCTCTGAAGCCTAGCTCCAAATGACGACACTATATTGTTTCCCTAGGGATAAACCCTGTTGACTGCGTGGGGGCTGGCTGTATATACAGGCTGCTACGGCCCTTCTCCCCCCTTGGCTTCGCCGCCCCTTGCTGCTCTACAGAGAAAGTCCGCCAACAGATGCCTAAACCAACCAGCATTGAGGAAGGGGGCGGGCCTAGTGGACCTAGGCCAATTGGTAGACAGAAGGTGGATAGAAGGTGCTTAGGACAAATGAAAGAGATTTCTGAAAGTGAGGCAGGGAGGGGCGGGACTATAACCGGCACCGCGGGCAGCTGGCACGTGCCTCTGGGCCTGTGACTCTCCGGAACTGGATGCCAAAGGGCGTGGGAGGGGCTCGCGCATGCGTGCCTGCGTGCGTGCAGGAGGCCTTGTGTGAGGCCCGGAAGAGCGTCAGGCGGGCGCATCGAGAGAGCTGGGGTCACCGCGGAAAAGAAGCCATTGTCCCCCACAGCCACGTGGGGTGGGCAGGGAGGGGCGGGGTTCGTTGGAGATAGGAGAAGGTGAGCTGCCCTTCCTCCGCCCTACCCTCACCAACTCTACCCCCATCCCTACCTCACCTGCCTCACCCAGCCTTGAGGTCTACGCCCCTTCCATGACCAGGCCCCGGGCCCTGATGGCTCCTCTGCTGCCCTTTCTGTCCTTCCGATTTGCTGTCTCTCCAACTTCTGTCCTCTTTCCTGCCTTTCTCTTGCTACCATCTCTCTCCACTTTATGCGTTCTCCAGTACCTCCTCTCCTCCTGGATTTCTCCTCTGTCCAAAGTCCCTATCTGGTTCACCAGATCCCTCTGGTATCATGATCCCTTTCCCATCCCTAATTTTTAAGGATTTCCTCACATTCTCGTTCCATTTCATCCTTTATCTTCTGACAGATCTTCCCATTCAGCATGACTCCCTTGACCCCATCCTGCCCCTATGCCTCTGCCTTTTCCCTCATCTTTCCCTGACCAAACCTTTAACGGTTGCTCTCTACCAATCCATTGCTCTCATTTTGAGTCTCTAAATAGTACTCCAACTTGACCCCAAACCATCTCTTCTCATATGACTACCCTGTCTTTATCTTCCAGGGCACCATGGATCCCGGGGAGCCAGCCCCCAAGCCTTTCCAGCAGCCTGAGAAGCCTGGTCGTGTCCGCCGTCGGAAGACCAGGCGGGAGCGTAACGAGGCCCTGGTGGGCAGTCGGCGGCCATTGGCCTATCAGCATCCTCCTATGGCCGGTCGGGATCCACATACGGTATTGCGGAATTCTGTGGCCCCTACTGCTGCCAAGCTCGTGGTCATAACCCAGGGCCGCCTGAGCCGGGACCACCGGGGTCTCTTCAACCATGAGGTGAAATCTCTGGATGTGGCCCGGCTGCTTAGCAGTGGGTCTCTGGAGTCAGACACCCCTGCACTCACCACCAAGTCCTCCCCAAGCCCAGGCAGGGGCCAAAAACCATCCCTACAGTCAAGGGGCAAGGAAAACCAGGTGCCTGGAGGCTCGGGCCCAGGCCCCCCCAGCCCCCCACCACTCCCTGACTTGGAGCAGCTGCTGGGAGAGCTGCAATGCCGGCTGATTCTGCCACAAGCCTTCCCTAGAAGGAACCTAGTTCAAGAGGCCAGGGATGCTATCGTGGGCACTTTACAGGCCTGCCATGGCCGTGTGCCAGACCTTACCCTGGTGCTCCGGGGCTGCCAGCCACACCTGCCAGGTGAGCATACCTCCTGCCTCCTAAGCTCCCTTTTCCTTTGTCTGCTCCTGTTCAGCTGTCCCTCATGCTTCTTTCCTCTGTGCCAGGGACCGAGCCTGGGGCCCCTAAGAAACAAAGAATGACACCTTCCTGCATCAACAGTCCTGAGCAGGCCCCAGAGGAGGGGAGGCAGAGGAGACGGCAAGGGACAAAGGAGCTCACCTTTGCCGTGCCTCCTACCTCCAGCACTCCTGCTGCGCACCGAGTGAGCCTGGCACCACCGAAAGGTCCCTGGCCACCCCCATTATCCTCATTGCCTTCGCCATCTGGGGCAGCCTGGGGCCCCCCAACAGCCTTTGATCTACTGAAAAGCATCTGGCTGGTAGCCACACCTCCCCCTCCCCGGCCTTGGGGGGGTGGCCCACCACAACTCCTGCCCCAGCCACCATCCCCCTTGTTGCCCCGAAGTTCTGCCTTGGACTGGAGCCCCAGCCCCCCAGCCCCACTGCCCAGCCTCTCCTGGGTGGTGGCTCAGAGCAGCCCAGAGGCCTGGTCCTTTCCACCCATGAGACTGTACTGAGCAGGCTGAGGCTAGGTTGGGGGCAGGAATCTCCAACTCTGATCACCTCAATAAAGTGTCTTCTTCACAGTCTTCTTGAATTTTAGTGAGTGGCTGGCCCAGGGCAGCAGCTTTCCCTAACTCTGAGTTCTGGGTCCAAAGTGGAAGGGAAGGTACTGTCATTTGTCACCGTCCTCAGCCCAGAGGCCTCCAATCAGTCTAACAGATCCACCCACTAAGGCCAACTTTGTGCTTGACTCTGGTGATGCTGGGGTTCCAGAGTGAGTGAGACTGAGGTTGTGTCTCCAGGGGACTCCCAGTACAGTGGTGAACACAGTTTCAGCCCTTTTGGCATCTGAAAGAGAAAGAAGTCCAAGGGCTGGGGAGTCCAAGGAAGGAGGGATGACTCTGCTCTGCTGACAAGGAGTTGACAAAAGACCCTTGTATTTTTCAAGTTTGGTAGAAATTTGCTAGTAGAGGAGAAAAAGAACATTCCAGGCAGTCTAGAAATGCTCCTCTATGGAACAGCACGTGTAAGGCCCATTCAGCCTGTATCCCTAGACCATGCTGGGAATTAGCATGAGTCAGATCTGGGCTCTGCTTATGAGAGGCTTCTGGTCTGGTGGGCACAAGAACAGTGTGTGGGCAGGATCAGGGCAGGAATGGCAGATGAAGCCTGGATATAGTGACAGACTTTTTTTTTTGGTCTACAATATATTTAACATTTTTGAATCAATTATCTACTGTTACAAATCAGTTTGCTTATTTTGAAAAAAATTTCTGGCTTCTCTCTCTCAAAAAAAAAAAAAAAAAAAAACGGAAAGAAGGAAAGCAGAGAAACTGGCATATCAGACTTACTCTCCTTCCTGTCAAAAACTGGCTGACGCTAAGTTGCAGAGGCTCCTTTTTTGTGGGGTCAACACTCTCCATTTCACCCGCTTATGTTTCCTGCTTGGCCTCTTGACTTGGAAAGTTTTTTAAAATGATAGTTTGAGGAGCAGCAAATTTTCTGCAGTGGAGGCGGAGGGATGAAGCTAAACATGTGTTGGAATCTGATTGGGAAAATGAAGCGGAGGGGCTTGGACTGTACTCTGTAAAGCTTTTCCAGGGCTCCCTATTGCCCACAGGGAAACTGTAAAGTCAGTAGCAGGGTGTAGGGGACTGGCTGGGAGATCACACAGGTGTGACTCAGCTGAGGTCTTTTAGGAAGGTTATGGCAATGCTGGGATTTGAACCCAAGCAATTGATTTCAGAGTCTGTTTGTGGGTTTCTTGTAACACCACCCCCTCTGCCTCAGGGCAACTGATTTTCACACCCTGGTAAGCAGTGACAGAACAGGGTCAGGCAGCAGGGTGTAGCGGTTGTGGCTGAGGGCTCTCTACCACCTTGGAGTTGTGTGACCCAGAACAGGTGGTTTACCCACTCTGCCTCTGTGTTTCTGTAGGAACTTCACAGGGTGCATGGGATCTGGAGTGGCCACAGCTGGTGATGGCTGTCATGGGGGCGGGGATGGGTAATCAAAGAGCAATTTGGGAGCCAAACTGAGGGGAGGTCAGAACAGAGCTGGGGCCAGGGGGTTGTGGGTCATCCTGAGATGGCAGCCTGGAGGAGGATGCTCGAACTGGGGGAATGCATTGGAGTTCATTTTAGGACACCGGGAGCCCGAGGTATCAAGGAGACACCCCATGGGGAGTACTGGGGCTGGAGAGGGGTGGTGCGGATGGGAAAGGGGCGGCCCCTCCCACGGCGATTGGGAAGGGACCTGGCCGGGTCATTCCGGAGGAGAAGGCAGGGAGCGCGGTGCCCAGCGGCCCCTTTAATCGGGGCCGCGCGCCAGCCGGCCCGCGCGCTCTCGCCGCCGTCGCCGGGCCGGAGTGGGAGCGGGAGCGGAACCCGGGCCGGGGCCGGGGCCGGAGCGGGTGGAATGGAGCCCCCGCGCGCGCCCGCTCTGCGCCGCCTGCTGCCGCCGCTGCTGCTCCTGCTGCTGCCGCTGCCCCCCCACGCCCGGGCCAAGTACGTGCGGGGCAACCTCAGCTCCAAGGAGGTGAGCGCGCCCGGCCCTCCCCTGCCACCCGCCGGGCCCCAGAGGGACCGGAGGGAGAGGAGGGGGAGGTGCCGCCCCGCCCCCTGCCGCCCCTCCCGGAAGGTTCCTGAGAGCCTGGGGGCGTGGGGCCAGGGGCGATGAGGGACTGGGTCTGGGTTGAGGCTGCGGGGGCCCCGGGGGTAGAGAGGAGCCTCAGGAATTGTAGGAGGGACATTGAGGTCAGAGTTGGGCAAGGAGGGGGGCGGGGTTGGGAGAGTCCGAGTTTGGGGTGGGGGTGGGGGACGCCGAGGTGGTGCTGAAGGGACAGCACTTTTCACTGCAAGAGAGCCTGAGTTCACATTCCTGCTCAGGTCCCGGAGGGGGCCGTTTGGAATACTCCCCAGCATCTGATGGGCTCTGGGACCACTGTGTGTGTGTGTGTCTTTGTGTGTCTGTGACAAAAGATGTCTCCAGTGTGTGTGTGTCTGTGTGTATGTATGTATGTATGCCTGTGACAAAAGATGTCCAGGATGGGGATCTGGCCCTCCAGGCTTTCTCTGGCACCTGGGAAATGGGAGAAGTGTTTGAAAGTAGGGGAAGAAACTTGGGGGACATCCGAAGCAGGAATCCTGGAACCGAGGTGAAAGGATAACAGAAGAATTTTGGAGGTGACCTGGTCCCCTTTATGCTTCTCAGGAAACCAGGAACTCCAGGGTAGGGAGGAAAAGTTGAGGGGGGGACTATGGAATCAAGGAGAGTTCTCAAGGGGCTCAGAAGAAGGTCTGAGTGGGCCCCTTTTCCAGGACTGGGTGTTCCTGACGAGATTTTGCTTCCTCTCGGATTACGGCCGACTAGACTTCCGTTTCCGATACCCTGAGGTGAGCCTCCCCCAACCACTCACCATGCTGAGGCTGGACACCCCCTTGGCCTCCCAAGGCAAGGGCTACCCCAGCTCCCCAACCCCCCCCCCCCCCCATCTCTGGGTCTGCAGGCCAAGTGCTGTCAGAACATCCTCCTCTATTTTGATGACCCATCCCAGTGGCCAGCCGTGTACAAGGCAGGGGACAAGGTGAAGTCTGTGAGGAAGGTGGAGGGGAGGGGGGAGAAGGTTGAAGCTGGCCAAGGAGTGACCGCATCCCTGCCCTCGCCTAGGACTGCCTGGCCAAGGAGTCAGTGATCAGGCCAGAGAACAACCAGGTCATCAACCTCACTACCCAGTATGCCTGGTCAGGCTGTCAGGTATGGGCCTGGCCTGGGGGAATGGGCAGGTGCTGAAGGTCAAGGTCCAGGCAGGCTTCAGCCTTTGCGTTTCTCCTCAGGTGGTGTCAGAGGAGGGAACTCGCTACCTGAGCTGCTCCAGTGGCCGCAGCTTCCGCTCGGTGCGTGAAAGGTGGTGGTACATTGCGCTCAGCAAGTGTGGCGTAAGTGACTGGGGCCTTCTCCTCCTTGCCTTCCTGCCAACCCCCTCCTTGCCCAGGGCTGCGCCTGCCCCCCTTCCTCAGGCCTCCACACTCCCCATAGGGAGATGGGCTGCAGCTGGAGTATGAGATGGTCCTCACTAACGGCAAGTCCTTCTGGACACGGCATTTCTCTGCTGATGAGTTTGGTGAGCCCGCGGGGACCCAGTATCTCGGTGGGAACCTAGAACTGGGAGCCTGTTGAGGGAAGACCCCTCCTGACTGCAGGATTTCCTCCTTCCGCCAAATTGGCAGGGATCCTGGAGACTGATGTGACTTTCCTCCTCATTTTCATCCTCATCTTCCTCCTCTCCTGTTACTTTGGATGTGAGTCTGGCCCATGGTGGGGGCGGAGTGAGGGGGGAGAGGGAAGATGGGGGAGGGGGGACAGGGTGGAGGACAGCCAACTTGTCTGTGTACAGCCTTCCTTTACCCTCCTCTTAGATTTGCTGAAAGGTCGTCAGCTGCTTCACACGACTTATAAAATGTTCATGGCTGCAGCAGGAGTGGAGGGTGAGGTTTAGAGTATCTTAACTTTTAAGTTCTATGAGAGGAGGAGCTTAGGGCTCAGATACCTAGGCCTAAGAAAGGAAGGGCTGGGGGCTTGGATTCTTAGGTCTGAGGGAGGAGGAGCTGGGGACTGGACTCCTGGGTCTCAGAGAGGAGGGTCTGGGGGTCTGGATTCCTGGGTCTGAGGGAGGAGGGGCTGGGGGTTGGACCCCTGGGTCTGAGGGAGGAGGGGCTGGGGGCCTGGACTCCTGGGTCTGAGGGAGGAGGGGCTGGGGGTTGGACCCCTGGGTCTGAGGGAGGAGGGGCTGGGGGCCTGGACTTCAGAGTATCCCAGGAGGTCAGCAGGAGTAGAGAGTCTAAATCCTAATGGGGATGAGCGAAGGGCTCTGGTCGTCTGGATCACAGTGCTGGGGAAGAGTGATGCTCTAAAGCCGGTGTCTGTCCTTTCCTCTCGCTGCCTGTCCTCCCCTCAGTCCTAAGCCTCCTATTTTTCTGCATCTACTGGGGCCAGTATGCCACGGATGGCATTGGCAACGAGAGCCTGAAGATCCTGGGTGAGAAAAAAGTGGGCCTGGGAGGGTGTGGGGCTCCTCCCCCGGCCGGAACCCTGCATCTGAGCTGCCCTCTCCTCCTTCTACCAGCCAAGCTGCTCTTCTCCTCCAGCTTCCTCATCTTCCTGCTGATGCTGATCCTTCTGGGGAAGGGATTCACGGTGACACGGTGCCCACGCTGGGGCGGGAGGGAGCACGGCGGGGATGGGGTGGCTGGGCAGTGGGGCAGGGCAGAGATTGGGTTGGGGGAGGGGGTGGCTACCCCCTCCTCTCTGACGGCCCCCACCCCTGCTGTCTCCCCTCATGGCCTGCCGCCAGGGGCCGCATCAGCCACTCGGGCTCGGTGAAGTTGTCTGTCTACATGACCCTGTACACCCTCACCCACGTGGCGCTGCTCATCTACGAGGCCGAGGTGCGTCCCCCTAAAGGCTCAGGCTTTGCTCCGTCCTCCCCAGGCCCCAAAGCTTTTAGTGGCCTCTTCCACCTGTCTGCTAGTCTTCTTCCTGGCTCTCTCTCCCCCACTCTGTGGTTTTCCGCCTTCCCATCTGTCTCCCTAAGTGCATTCCCGTCTTTCTACGTGGCTCTCTTCCTCCTCCTTCTGTCTCTCGCTGTCTGTCACATTTCATGCTCAGTGTCATGACTAAGTTCAGGAGTCACACAGACCTGGAGTCCACTCTGGCTTTCCCATTTCCCAGCTGGTTGATGTTGACTGATGCCCACCCCACCCCCAGATCTGCTGCTGCTTCTGTAAAATGAGGAGGGTCTTACCTACCCTAGGGAACTTCTCTAAGGCTTTATATATCACCTTGACTTTAGCCGAAAGGCTTCCTGCTTAGCCTCAGTTTTCCCCTTCTGTAAAATGGGGTGAAAATAAGACCTGCTTCATCAACTTGGTGCAAACAGAAAAACTTACACTTGGTGGTGTTCAGCTCTGTGCTGAGCCATGGTAGCAGAGATAGTTTCTATCTTTTCACTTTCTCTGCGTCTATCCTTTCATCTCCATCTCTCATTCTCCTACTGCTTCTGTCCTGATCAAGTACCTCTGTGCCCTTAAGGGTGTTTGAGGGTGGGTTCTGGGGTCCCTGTGAGGAGGGCCAAAGGCCAGGGCTGTGACTGACCCTCTCCCTTGGGTCCAGTTCTTTGACCCGGGCCAGGTCCTGTACACCTATGAGTCGCCAGCGGGCTACGGGCTCATTGGGCTGCAGGTGGCGGCCTACGTGTGGTTCTCCTATGCTGTGCTCGTCTCCTTGCGCCACTTCCCGGAGAAGCAGCCCTTTTACGTGCCCTTCTTTGCTGCCTACACCCTCTGGTGAGATGTGCTGGGCCCCCAACCTGTCCATGCCTTCCCTGGCTCCCCAGAAATGGCTGTCTTCAACTCAGACTCTCTTCTGGGAGGCAGATGGACTTGAAGTTAGGCAGCTGTCACCAGAGTCTGCCACTTACTCACTGTGTAACCTGGAAACGATTCCTTTCCCAAAACGAAAAAAATATAAAAGCCTCAGGTTGCCTACTCAGAAAGAGGGATTGTCCAGAGTATCTCCTGCAAATGGGTGTCTTGAGAGTGCATAGGACAACAGATGAGGGCTTTGAGTGTGGCACAAAGTAAATGTCCAACAAAAAGTAGTTGTGATTCTTTTCATTTAATATAGCATAGCAGTAAAGTTAAGGGCTTCCCAGGCGGCGCAAGTGGTAAAGAACCCGCCTGCCAGCGCAGGAGATATAAGAGACATGGGTGTGATCCCTGGGTTGGGAAGATTCCCCTGGAGGAGGAAATGGCAGCCCACTCCAGTATTCTTGCCTGGAGAATCCCATGGACAGAGGAGCCTAGTGGGCTACACAGTCCAGAAGGTTGCGGAGTCGGACGCGACTGAAACAACTTAGCACACACACAAAGCAGTAAAGTAGGTGGATTCTTTTAAATGACTTTATTTTCTCATATATGCATTTTAAATATTTATTTACTTATTTGGTTGCACTGGGTCTTAGTTTAGGCATGTGGGATCATTGTTGCAGCATGTGAACTCTTAATTGCAGCATGTGGGACCTAGTTCCCTGACCAGGGATCAAACTCAGGATTGGGAGTGTGGAGTCCTAGCCACCGGACCACCAGGGAAGTCCCAAGTAGGTGGATTCTAAGCCAGATTACCTGGATTTAGATCCCAGTTCTAAAGCTTGTGGGGCTTCCCTGGTGGCTCAGATGGTAAAGAATCTGCCTGCAATGCAGCAGGAGACCTGGGTTTGATCCCTGGTTTGGGAAGATTCCCCCGGAGAAGGGAATGGAAACCCACTCCAATATTCTTTTTTTTTTTTTTTTCCACTCCAGTATTCTTGCCTGGCAGGCTACAGTCCATGCAAAGAGTCAGACATGACTGAGTGACTAACAGTTTTACTTCACTTTCTAAAGCTTGTAAACTGTGTGACATTACACACATCAATTAAATTCTGTCTGCCTCAGTTTCCGCACCTGTTTAATAGGGACAGAAATTGTACTTGCCTCATAGAGTCACTGTGAGAGTTATATGAGTGTGTATTCATGAAATGCTTAGTAACAGGTCTGGCATGCAATAAGTCCTTAATTGTTATTATCATATGTTAATTCAGTCATCAAACATCTGTTGATTTCCTCTCAGGTGCCAGAATTTGTGGTGGGGGTAGAACTGAGTTAAATTCAACCTACTGCTTGCCCACCCCCCTCACCACATTTCCCAGGCCAGTGGGATTCCTGTCTCCTTTTAACCTCTGGCTTCTGAAGGTCACACTGGCTTCCCTCCAGTTTGGGACCCACTTGGGGCCTGTGTGTGTGTGTGTGCATTGCAGGGGATTTGGGGCCATGGGGTGGGGTGGAAGGCAGGGATGGTGTCTCTACAGACCCACTGCCTCCCCTTCAGGTTCTTTGCAGTTCCGGTCATGGCCCTGATCGCCAACTTCGGGATCCCCAAGTGGGCCCGGGAGAAGATTGTCAATGGAATCCAGTTGGGGATCCATCTGTATGCCCACGGCGTGTTCCTGGTGAGGCTGGGCCTCCGGGGTGGGAGGGGGTGGGAAACCAGCGGGTGGAGGATGCATGAGGCCGTCCATCCTTGAGCTGCCTGAGCTTCTGTTCTGAGTGCTTGATCCATTTCCTTCAATTCATCCTTTAGGCATTCAACACAAGCTTACTGAGAGCCTGCTGGGTCCTTGCAGGCTGTTCCACTGTATCCCCCAGAGTCCACCCTCTTCTATTCCTCTCTCCTACTTTTGTGTCCTGGGCTCTTCCCCCAGCCCTACTCTATTTGCCCCATCCCCATTTCCATCCTGACCCTGGGTCCCCAGACTCTCACTTTCCCCTTCTGTATCCCCACTGCCTTCCCTAAGCCCCTTGGTCTCTACTCCCCCGCGGCCCCCTCACATCCTCCCATCTCTGGCACTCCATCACAGGAAGAAGCCACTGGGTTGGGTCAAGCTGGGGCTCCAGGGGGCCTAGATATGAATGGCAGCAGGGGTTACCAGCACCAAATCTCTTCTTTGCGCTGGTTTACATCCTATCTGGCTTTCTGGGAGACAGTCCAGTCCGTCTGTTCATTCATTCTTCCATCCATCCATCAACCATTCAGTGGGCACCTTTCTCAAACCAGCCTCTGTTTCATGCTGGGAACACCCATATGCCTTTATTTCTTGTTTTTTATGTTATTTTATGTCTTGTTTACTTGGCAGAGCAACCCCAGGGCAGGATGGATAATAGTCATTAAAACCACTATACAGAGAGGGGAAGCTAAAGCCCAGAGAGGGGAGGTGACCTGCCAGGCTCTGCGGCCATTGGTGGGAGTGGTGGGGTTCTCTAGCAGACCGAAGATCTGGCATAAGTGGGAACCAGACAGGGAAATAGGCATTGCTGAGGGTCCCAACTCCTGACTTGAGGGGTCCACCATGTATTCTTTGTTGGGAATATACTCAGCCGCTGAGGGAGGGGGCCAGGTTCCCCATGGTCTACCCTGGAACCCGACTTAGTTACAGACTCACTTTCCTGGGATGGTTCCTCTTGAGGCTCTGCAGGAAGTCACAGAGGGACAGAGAGAGGCGAAATGCTGAGAACCCACCATGTGCCAGGGCTTCCCAGGTGGTGCTAGCAGTAAAGAGCCTGCGTGCCAATGCAGGAAACCTAAGAGATGCAGGTTTGATCCCTGGGTTGGGAAGATCCCCTGGGGGAGGACATGGCAACCCACTCCAATACTCTTGCCTGGAAAATCCCATGGATAGAGACTGGCAGGCTGCAGTCCATAGAGTCACACAGAGTCAGACACGACTGAAGCGATTTAGTGCACACGCACACACCATGTGCTAGGGGCTGCGCCAGCGGTTTTCATTTCCACCCTCTCTTCATCTTTTCATGTAGGCACTGCAACTCCTTTTGTACAGTGAGGTTCTGGGAGTTTATTTATTTATTTGATTCTGGGAGTTTAATCAGTGTGCCCCAGAACCCATACTCAGTGAACTGTGGGGCCAGGAGGTGGGGTGCGGGCTCAGAACACTGGACACAGTGCCCTTTCTGCTGTATTTCACTTTCGACCAGTTTCCTTCCTAAAAATGCTCACATTAGCTCAGCACAGCTCTGACTGCTCTGGTTTCAGCTCCTTGTTCACTTACTCAGCAACAACCTTGGAGGGACTGAGCTGGGCTCCCGCGTGCAGTGCTAGGGTCACCCCAGTCCCTGCCCTTGTGGCCAGCCAGCTAATTCCGGAGACATCTCTACATTCAACCATTATGTATTGAGAGCTATAAGCTATGTGTCAGGCACTATTCGAGAAGATGTTGGGGATTCAGCAGGGAAAAGAGCCATCAAGTACCTGCTCTCAAGGAGTTAACGTTCTAGAGTCTGTCAGTTGCTCTTCAATTAAATTTTCTGTTTATGAAAATATTCTACCACCTGTGCTGTCTCATACAATAGCTACTAACGCTGTGTGGCTACTGAACACTTAAATGTGGCCAGTGTGACTGAGAAATAAAAGTTTTAGTTTAATTTTGGTTATTTTAAATTAGCCACATATAGCTAGTAACGATTGTACTAGATGGGCTTCCTAGGTGGTACTAGTGGTAAAGAACCTGCCTGCCAGTGCAGGAGACCTGAGACCCAGGTTCAATTCTCTGAGTGGGGAAGATCGCCTGGAGGAGGTCACAGCAACACACTCCAGTAGTCTTGCCTGGAAAATCCCATGGAGAGAGGGGCCTGGCCGGCTAAGTCCATGGGGTCGAAAAGAGTTGGACACTACTGAAGCGATTTAGCACACTCACATCCTACTAGATATCGTAGGATGCTGCAGCTTAACCATTCAGTGATAACTGGGAGCGCAGGGCTTTGACTGAGGAAGCACCTGCAGAGTAGTAAAGAGTGGTGACGGACTGAAAGTTAGAGCCCAGGACATCGTGAGAGCCCAGAGGAGGTGCCAAATCCAGTTCAAGGGTTCAGAGAAGCGGGAGTATCAAGTGAACGGGGGAGTCCTTAGGGCTCCTGTTTATGAAGGCAGCCTGGGGCCTGGACAGCCCTTCTCAAACCTGCGCCTGCCCTTCGTCCCAGATCATGACGCGCCCCTCGGCGGCCAACAAGAACTTTCCGTACCACGTGCGCACGTCGCAGATCGCCTCGGCCGGAGCCCCGGGCCCTGGAGGCAGCCAATCCGCAGACAAGGCCTTCCCGCAGCACGTCTATGGGAACGTGACGTTCATCAGCGACTCGGTGCCCAACTTCACGGAGCTCTTCTCCATACCCCCGCCCGCCTCCTGCGTAAGCCCCGCGCCCCCGGCGCCCGAGGAGCTGCTGGCGCCGCCCCTGGAGTACCTGACCCCGCTCCCTGCCCCTCCACCGCCCTCCACGCCCAGGCGCCTGAGCCCACCCCCTGCCTTTCGCAACCCCCGCGCCCCCACGCCACGCCGCGACCGTCCCCCGGCGCCCGCGCCCACCTTGCCAGACTGGGTTCTGGCGCTGTTGCGTACGCCCCCTCAGACACCCCGCGCGGTGCCCCCGCCGCCGCTGGCCTTCCGCGGTTCTCCCCCACCTCCCCGGCCACCGCGGGAGTTCGCCCGGCGCACCCCGACGCCCCCGCTTGAGTACCTGGCCCCACTGCCCAGGCGCCCCTAACTGACCCCTGCGCCCACACCTCGGGAGGGGGGATCATCGCGGGGAGGGGGACGGGCCTTCGGGGCCGCATCTGCCCCTCCTTGGGTCCAGGACGGCCTCTGATCCTGACCCCCCTCCCAGGCCGGGAAGCAGGTGGAGGAGACAGCGGTGGTGGCGGCGGCGGCGGCCCCGAGGGGCCGCGTGGTGACCATGGCCGAGCCGGGCGCGGCCTCCCCGTCCCCTTCCTCTCGGTTCCCCAAGGCGGCCGACCCAAGCTGGGATGGCCCGACGCCGCCCTACCAGCCGCTCGTGCCCCAGACAGCGGCGCCGCACACCGGCTTCACCGAGTACTTCAGCATGCACACGGCCGGGGGCACCGCACCCCCGGTCTGAGCACCCCTGCCCGCCCCTGCCCCATGGGCCGCGCGCCGGGCCCCGGCCGGGCTCCAGATCCCCTCTCTCACCCGGCCCCAGGGCTCTGTCATCCCCGGCCTTGCCAAACCTCCCCACCCCGCGCGCCCAGGTAGGGGTGCGTAGTGTCCTGCTCCCGCCCAGTCCCCCTTTGACTCGTGCCAAACGGTCCCGCGGGAGCCGCTCTCCCCGTCCCCTCCCTCAGCCCCTGCCCCGAGCGGCACCGGATTCTGGGCTCCCGCTGTTCCGTGACCTCCGGCCCCCTGGCCCCCTCCGAGACCTCTGACCCCGCCGGACCCCGGAACACCAGTGACGATCGCCGGGACCCTGCCTGAGGTTCTCCAGGAATCCGCGACCCCGAGCCACTCACTGCTCCCAGGACAGATACTGTGAAGCTACTCTCGACTCTGAAACCTTCCCCTGGATCTCTGTGACCTCGGACCCGTACTCTGCCCCCCTATCTCCATCCCGGAGGCCCTCCCTCAGGTCCTTGGCAGAAAGACTTTTTCCCCTTCTTGCCAAAATAAAGAGGATTCGTTGAGTTTTTATCTTTAAGATGGGCTCTTTTACATCTTGATAGTGCTCAGAGACCGGGCTGAACACGAGCCACTCCAGGACCTCAGTGTGCCCAACTGTGAAATGGTATCTTGTGAGGGACCTGCATAACCTGACCTTTTGTTGACCCATAATCGGAGAGCCCTGAAGGTATGAATCATCATCTAGCAGAGTCCTCTTACTGTACAGCTTTATTTTTACCTTCTCTGCCCCAGTTATAGGTAGAAGCGCCCTCCAGTGGCCGTTGCTTTGCTCAGCCACCTGCACCGGGAGTTTGGGTTAAGATTTTAGCACTGCGCATGTGTAATTCTCACTTCACCGGCTGAGGCGGTCACAGCTGCGCCTGCGTCTAGGAACAAATGGGCGGGGACGTTTCCGGAAGTCTCCCTTTGCGGAGGGGTGGGCTTGGGTGCTCTGCAGTCCTCCCAGGGCCGCTCTGACCTGCGTCTCTGCAACTCCTCGGCTCCTCTCTATTTTTCTTTCCACAGCGGCCGCTAGGCCCCCGCCCTCTCGCCCTCCCAGCGAGTCTTCCCTTGGCCGCTCTGGCCCTAGCGTCCCCTCGTCTCTCTGATCTGGCTCATCCGGCTCGGACGGGAGTCGCGGGTGGGTGAGCAAGCGAGTTCGTCTGTGGGGTCCAGGCCTGAGCCCCTGAAGACTGACTCTGCCCCGGGCACCCGCTCGCGCCCCGCCCCTGACTGGAGGGTTCTCTCCCGGAGGACCCTCCGGTCCAGGACGTCCGCATCCTTGATGTAGGCCCCCGCAGAACTGTACACCCCTTCGCCCACCGGGGACCCCAGTGGTCTATAAGGTCCGTTTCGGCCTGCAGCGGCCCTCGACTGTAACTGCTGGACATCGTTTATGGGGTCAGCTAGCCTATGGGGGCCCATGTCTACAAGGGACTCCCATGGCCCCTAAGGGTCTGCCCCGTCCATAACGACCCCCATTATAGGGTTTTCCATGGGTCTGTAAGGCCCACTCCTCCATCTCCAGAGCCCGGCGACAGCGGCTGTCCCAGCGGCTCCTGGACCCCGCTGGTCTACAAGGCCATGTCCCATCCATAGAGGTCTGCAGGGCTTCAAACGGGGTGGAAGGCCCTCTCCGGGGCTTTACGACCCGTCAGTACGGGAGGAGGCGGCGATGGCCCTGGGCCGGGCTCTGGCTGCGGCGCTGGCTATATCATTGGCCGTGCTGGGGCCACTGTCCCCTGGAGCCCAGGCAGGGGACTGCAAGGGCCAGCGGCAAGTGCTGCGGGAGGCTCCAGGCTTCGTGACAGATGGTGCGGGCAACTACAGCGTCAATGGCAATTGCGAATGGCTCATCGAGGGTGAGTGGGGCCGCGTGGGTCACACACCCGCTGGTGCGCTAATTCATTCATTTGTGCCCTCGTTCATCCACTGACCACGTTCCCAGAACCCATTCTGGTCCAGGCCCTTTGCTCTGAAATGCAGCCAACTTGGACCCTGCCTTGGAAGGCCTTGAAGTCTGGTCTGGGAATTGCACCCAGACCAGATGGACAATTACAAGCCACAGCATCAGTGCGGACTGTTCTGAGTAATCCTTAGATACTTAGGGACTACTCTGGTGGTCCAGCAATTAAGACTCAGTGCTTCAACTGCAGGGGACCTGAGAGTTCCATCTCTGGTGGTGACTAGGATCCTGCATGCCGCTTGATGTGATTAAAAAAGTAAAAATAAATTAAAAAATTTTTTTAAAGCTTCATTTAAAAAGAAGTTGTTGGAAACTCAGGCTTTGAGCCCAGCCACCTGGCTTCAAACTTGGGTTCCGCTTCTTCCTAGCTTTGTGAATTTGGGCAGGTGGCTTCCTTTCTCTAAGGTTTGGCTTTCCCTCCCTGCTTGTGGTGATAGTAATAGTACTCACCTCATAGGGCTATTGCAATTAAATGAGAACAGGTATACTGTGCCTGGTACATAGTAAATACCCAATAAATGGTCTTAGGATTATTAGTGTTGTTCTTTTTAAAGTACTTCAATGAAAGCAGTTTTTCAGTCATTCATGTACCAGGTATTGCCTTTGCCACTGGGATTCAGCAGAGAGACCCACAAGCCTCAGCACTCTGTGATGACTTGGGGCTTGGAATCTAGTGGGGGAGACAAACACGTTAGTAGTCCATCCTGGTGTGGTCGGGGCTGTGATGGAGGAACCCCACGGATCTGGGGGTGCCCAGAGGAGGTACCTGATTCTGTGGGGTGAGTAGGAGCAGAGAAGACTTCCTGGAGGAGGAGATGTCTGAGCTGAGGACTAAAGACCTGTGGGAATCAGCCAGGAGGAGGAGAAAAGCATTCAGGAAGAGGAAATAGCCTGTGCAAAGGCCCCATCTTTACTGTTCTGGGCTCCCAGTCTAGTGGGGGAAACAAACCCACTCCTAGGGAGTGAGAACCTCAGAGATGGCATCTGACTTAGCCTGGGCTATGCTTGAGACCAGAGGCATATGTAGGAGAGAGCAAAAGGACATTCCAGGTAAGGAGACTAGCCCGTGCAAAAGCCTGGAAATAAGAGTGTATGATGCTTTTGTGTGTGTGAGTCCCACTCTCTGGGACCCCATGGACTGTAGCCCGCCAGGCTCATCTGTCCGTGGAATTCTCCAGGCAAGACTACTGCAGTGGGTATTCCCTTCTCCAGGGGAACCTTCCCGACCTAGGGATTGAACCCAGGTCTCCTGCATTGCAGGCAGATTCTTTAAGATATCTGTGTGTTAGGACACAGAATCCAAGAAGACAGTGAGCCAGAGGCTGGAGGGTTGGGAGGAACCAAAAGGTGTAGGATGTGGTGATTTTGAGCTGTGCCCTGAGGATCATAAGGAGGTGGAGGAGCTAGAGAAGTCTAGGAAGGCCTCCCTTGGCAGCAAATGAGGAGCTGACCTTTGCGGAGAGGTGGGAGTCCCCCAGAGGAGATCCTGGGCGAAGACCAGAGGTGTGACAGGGCCTGGGTTGTGCCAGACCTCCTTTTGCAGGCTTTGGAGCTTGGTCTTTATCTGGGGACGCAGGGCATCCATGGAAGGTTTTAAACAAGGAAAGTCATGATCCAGTTTATGGTTTAGAAGATCTCTGGCTGTTGTGTGGGGTATGAGTGAAGCATGTTTCTTGGGGTTGAGTGTGTCTGTCCCTAATGTGGGGGCCGTCCTCATCTAGGGGTTGAGAAGAAAATGGGAAGTGTGTGTATGCATTGGGGATGTAAATTGTTCTCTGGCCTTGAAGAGCTCCAGCCTGCTTGGGGATGGTAAGGCCAGACACAGACATTCAGCCTCCAGTGTGCCCAGGGCTGAGACGGAAAGAGGTGCCTGGTTGGGTAGACGGGCCTAGAGGAGTGAAGAGACTCTGCTGGGAGTCACAGAGGGGCAGCCACTGAGCAGGGTTCTGAAACATGCACTGGAGTGTTGTTCAGTCGCTAAGTCTGGTCTGACTCTCTGCGACCCATGGACTGCAGCACACCAGGCTTCCCTGTCTTTCACTATCTCCTGAAGTGTGCTCAAACTCATGTCCATCTAGTCGGTGATGCCATCCAACCATCTCATCCTCTGTCACCCCCGTCTCCTCCTGCCCTGAAGCTTTCCCAGCATCATCAGGGTCTTTCTCAGTGAGTCAGCTCTTCGGACTTGGTGGCCAAAGTATTGGAGCTTCAACTTCAGCATCAATCCTTCCAACGAATATTCAGGGTTAGGAGTGTACCGGGTGAGAAAAGGGAATAGCCCTATGAAGACAAAACAGGGGCTTGTGGTCCAGAGGTTAAGTCTCCACTGCAGGGGACATGGGTTTGATCCCTAGTTGGGAAACTAAGATCCCATGTGCCGCCAGCAAAATAAAAGGGAGGACTGGTGGGTCTCAAAACCCTGTCTCAGCTCATCTGATCTGGCCGAACTGTTGGCTGGGAAGAGCAAAGCAGGCCAGAAACAGGGAAGGAAAGGCGCTGAATGTCACACTGAACAGCTTGACTTTTCTCTGGGGATTGGTGGGGAGCCAGAGGGGGATTTTGAGCAGGAGTGGGTTGTCGCTGTCAGGCTGGGTAAGGGGCAGACTGGAGACTTGGTGTGCTTGTCTGGTGGGAAAGGATGAGTTCTGAATTGGGGCAGGAACTAAGTGGGTGGAGAGGCACGGAGAATGCTGAGAGACGTGTGACGTTTCACACATGAGACCTGGGGACCAGTTGGCTGGATGTTGCGGTAAGGAGGTGTCTGGGAGACTTCTGGATTCCTCCTTGAGGTCCTATCCTTCCCAGTGTCTGTCACCTCTAAGAACCAACATGTTCCCCCATCTATTAAAAAAATAAGCAAATGACGCACTTACTTTTTTTTTTTAAACCATGTTCACACTTCATTGGGCCCAGTGCTCATAAGGATTCATAACATCCTTATGAATAAGAGGCATTAAGCCTTTGAAAAGCAGGGGCATTTGGGCTCAGATCTCTGTCCAGCATGGTCTGGGGATTAGGCCCCTGTTGGACGGAAACAGAAGGACTTGGACTCAGGGAGGAACTTCAGGAAGGCAGATGGTGAGCCGGCGGCCTCTGGCAGACACTTGACAAAGATGTGTTTGTTGTGATTCTAAGGACAGAGCTTTAAAGTGTGGTTGAGGCTGGTAAGATTCTGGGAGGTCTGGTTGCCCGGCCTGGCTGAATGGTTCTTCCGCGTTCTCCTGACCACAGCTCGAGGTCTCTGTGTGATGTTCTTGGGGGCTCTGGCCAGAGCCAGAAGGGGAGGTGCCAGCTTCAGTATTCTGTCTGGTGCATTTCTTCCTTCCTTCATCCAGTGTTTCCTGAGCCTTTGCTCAGCACCAGGCCCTGTGCTGGGCAGAATCGGGGAGGGACCCACAAGATGAGTAGGCCCAGGCCCTGTCCTGTGGGCCGCCTCGGTTGCAGGGGAGACAGAGGTGGACACAGATGGTCCTGGCCCAGAGAAATGGAGGTTGTATTGGAAAGAGAACCTGGAGGGACCCCTCACCCGGCCAGGGGGCATCAGGGAAGGCTTCCTGGAGAAGGTGGGGAAGTGTGCTGGCAGGAAGGGAGAACGTGTTCAAGACAGAGGAGCTTGTGCAAAGGCTCAGCTCCTGATTGAACTGTAAGCCATGGGGAGATGTGGGGCAGGTTGAGACTCCAAACCCCCAGTTAGGGAGCTGAACTTTTTCCTGGAGATGGTGGGGAATCACTGAGGGCTTTTGAGCAGGGGAGGGCAAGGACCAGAGGTCGAGCCAGGGGGATCCTTCAGGGAGCCTTGTCAGGGGAAAACAGGAAGCCAGGAAGGAGGCCTGCGCTGGCATGTTGGAGTCACCATCTGGGATCGTCATACCAGCCTTGGTGGGTGAGAATCATCCCCAAATTACATCAAGGAAACTGAGGCCCCGAGAGCCCCAGGAACTAGTGAAGAGTGGATGAGCACCTCCAGTGCGCAGACAGGTGTAATGAGGAGCATGGGAAAGGGGCTGGTCCTCCAGCAGGTCCGAGCAGAGCTGGAACCTAGGTTTCCTAGTTGCCCCAGCCCACAAGACCTCCCTGAGCCCCTAGTGAGAGACATGGGGTGAGAGAACCTTCTGGAACCAGACAGAGAGCAAGAATGGTGACAGTGCCAGGAGCAGTGGCATTATGAAGTGTGAGGCCCCATCATAAGTCAGCACTTAAGGTGCCTTATCCGTTACGGCCCGTGTGGTCAGTCATCTGAATAGTCTGGGCCAGGCACCCAGGATGCTCCCTCACGGGCGGGCAGTTGATGGCAGCTGGCGGCTCAGCTGGGACTGACAGCTGGGAAACCCACACATGGCCCCTCCACGTGATGCTGGCTTTTCATAGCATGACAGCTGGGTTCTGAGAAGGCATATTCTACGAGGCCCAGGTAAAAGTGGCAGGCTTCCTCTGATCTCGCCTTGAGAGTCCCAGAGCCTCACATCTGCTGTTGTGTATTGGCCAAGCTAGTCTCTTCCCAGATACAAGGGGTCAGGAATCAGCCCTTATCTCTCTCTCTTTTTTTTAATTTTTAAAAATTTACTTATTTATTGGTTGCACTGGGTGTTCATTGCTGTGCATGGGCTTTCTCTAGTTGTGGCAAGTGGTGCTCCTCTAGTTATGAAGTGTGGGCTTCTCATTCCGGTGACTTGTTGTGGAGCATGGGCTCCGGAGTGCAGGCTCAGTTGCTCCGCAGCATGTGGAATCTTCCCAGACCAGGGATTGAACTTGTGTCCCCTGCATTGGCAGGTGGATACATATCCACTGTACCACTGGTGAAGTCCAGCCCTCATCCCTTGATGGGAGGAGTGACCAAGAAGTTTGCATCGACCACAGTGATTATATCCCCATTTTACGGATGAGGAAACAGATCTAGAGAGGTCTGGCGACTTGCCCAATGTCACACAACTTACTAGTGGCTAGTAAGTGGCAGAGCCAAGATTTGAGCCCAGGCAGTCTGGCTCCAGAAGCTGTGCCCTTAGCTAGTACAGTACACAGAGAGAAGAGACCCTAGGTCAGGGCAGAGAGGAGCTGTGGTGCTACAGGGTTTGGTCTTTGCCCAGGGGAAAGAAACAGGCCTCTTCCCTTAGAGCTTCTTGAGCCTGGAACTCAGGACACCCACAGAGGCCCTTTTCCATCTGGGAGTTTCCCTTCTGCTCGGGCATGAACCCTGACCTTCAGGCTTAGGCGTGGCCAAGGCTCAAGAATAAATGGGAACAGTTCTTTGTGACCACTGGGATGGGGTTCCTCTCTGCACTCCAGTTTTCCCATCTGAATGATTGGGGGTGTTTGGCCTGATCTCAGGAGCCCTTCTCAGGGCTGATACTGTCCTTTCTTTGAGCTTCTGTCCCTCTTGCTATTGCAGCCCCATCCTCCCTGGGTTGGGAGCCTGGGAGTCCCTTGAAGGCAAAGCCCAGGCCTGACTCATCTTTGGGCCCAGCATCGTGAGGAGCAGGGCTTGGTGTTTGTGGGTGGGCTGCGTGGAGGCAGGAAGGGGAGGGTCCATGTCTGAGCCCGGCCTCCCTGTTCTCACCGCTCAGCCCCGAGCTCCCAGCACCGGATCCTACTGGACTTCCTTTTCCTGGACACAGAATGCACTTACGACTACCTGTTTGTGTATGACGGTGACTCCCCGCGCGGGCCCCTGCTGGCCAGTCTGAGTGGGAGCACACGGCCTCCGCCCATCGAGGCTTCCTCGGGCAAGGTTGGTGGGGCTGGGCTGCGGGGCCGTGGCTCGAGGAGCCAAGCGAAGTGTGTAGGACATGGGGGTAGACACACAGAGGGAAACACGAGGCCAGGGCACTCGGCACCCATCGGAAGGATACAGGGGCAAAGAAAGGTGGAGAGAGACAAAGACAGGAGATGGGGCGCCCCAGGGTGGGGGGTGCAGGAGCAGACCTCCGTCCGTGCCGCCCCAGAGCCCCGTACCCCATGCCTGCAGATGCTGCTGCACCTCTTCAGTGATGCCAACTACAACCTGCTGGGCTTCAACGCCTCCTTCCGCTTCTCTCTGTGCCCGGGCGGCTGCCGCAGCCACGGGCAGTGCCAGCCTCCAGGGGTGTGTGTCTGCGAGCCGGGCTGGGGGGGCCCCGACTGTGGCCTGCAGGAGTGCTCAGCCTACTGCGGCAGCCACGGCACCTGCGCCTCGGTGAGCCTGTCCCCCTGGACCCCGGCCTGTGGCCACACCTTCCACCCCCACCTCCTGGCTCTGACTCTGCTCCTGCCTGAGACAGCCCCTGCCAGCCTGCCCTCTCCCAGGATGCTGACCCCACCCCGGGACCCTGCTCCCTCCTGCAGAACTCCCCACTCCCCCACCTGGGGAGTGACTCCATCCCACTCCACCGGGGGCCCCTCCTTGGCCTGAACCCACTCCCAGCCTCACCTGTAACCCACCTGTCACATGTGAACTTGCCTTCCTTCCTCTTGCCAGGCCCGACTCCACCCTCCCACTCCCACCCCTCCACTCTGTCTGGCTTGGGCCCCCAGCTGTGACTTCTGACTTTTTTTTTCCCCCAAGTCTTTATTGAATTTGTTACAATATTGCTTGTTTCATGTTTTGGTTTTTTGGCTGGGAGGCACCCCTGCATTGGAAGGTGAAATCTTAACCACTAGGCTGCCAGGGAAATCCCATGACTTCTGACCTTTGACCACTGACCCAGGGCCTGAGCCATGCATGTCCAGCTCTGGGACTGGATCAGCTTCGAGCCCTCCCTGCCTTGACCTCCCCGGACCTGAGTTCTTGCAGCCCAGGCCGACCCTGACCTCACCACTGTTTTTTTTTCTCCAACCTGTCTCTCTGTCTGTCCTCGTTTTTCTTTCCGGGTCTTTTTCCTTTTCCTTTCTCTGCTGGTCTGGCTTCTTTTCTCCACTGCTCCGCCTCCCTCTGGGTGTGTCTCTGTGTCCATCTCTTTCTCCGTCTCCTTCCCGTCTCTCTCCTTGCCTCTCTGTTTTTCCATCGTCTCCTTTCGTGTTCATCTCTCTCCTCACTTTCTGCTCCGCCTGTCTCACTCTGGCTGTTGTCTCTGGTGCCTGTTTCTGTCTGTCTGTCCCTGCCTGTGTGTCCCCTTCCCCCCAGCCCCTGGGACCGTGCCGCTGTGAGCCTGGTTTCCTGGGACGCGCCTGTGACCTGCACCTGTGGGAGAACCAGGGGGCTGGCTGGTGGCACAACGTGAGTGCCGGGGACCCCGCCTTCTCTGCCCGTATCGGGGCAGCCGGGGCCTTCCTGTCCCCACCGGGGCTGCTGGCTGTTTTCGGAGGTGAGCAGATGGCATATGATCTGAGTCTGGGGTCTGGAGGCCTGGCAGCCTGGGCCAGGGCCTGACACTGTCCTCCTCTCCACAGGCCAGGACCTCAACCGCGCCCTGGGTGACCTCGTCCTGTACAACTTCTCTGCCAACACCTGGGAGCGCTGGGACCTGAGCCCTGCCCCGGTATGGCCCCAACCTCTGCCCCGCCTGGGGGAGCCTGTCCACTCTGGGAGCCAGCCGGGGCATCCCAGTTGCTGTTCAGTCGCTCGGTCGTGTCTGACTCTTTGCGACCCCATGGACTGCAGCACGCCAGGCTTCCCTGTCCTTCATTATCTCCCCAAATTTGCTCAAACTTACGTCCACTGAGTCGACGCCGCCCCAGAGTGACCCTGTTACCCCGCACATCCCCAGCCCCTGCAGCTTTATGCAGGGTCACCGACCCCTCCCACTCGTGCTTTTCTTTCTTCTTCCTTTGTCTTCCTTTCTGCGTCTTCCCCTTCTGTTTTTGTCTCTGACTCTGCATCTCTGCTGTTTGGGTCTCTGCGCCTCCTGCCCTCTGGGTTGCATCTGACTCTCCTGGTCTCTGTCGTTTCTCGCTGACAGTTCCTCCTCTTCCTGTGTTTCTCTGCCACCCCTCTCTTTGTATTCGCACGTGTCCATCTCTCGGGGTCTCTCTTCTTTTCTCCCCTGGCGTGTGTCTGTCTGTCTCTCCATCCTGCCCTGTCTCGGCATCTCCGTCTGGCTGGCCGTCCCTGTCCTTCTGGGTGGCACCGCCCGTTTCCCTCTCCATCTCTGCATCCTGGTCTCTTCCTCACAGGCTGCCCGTCACTCCCACGTGGCTGTGGCCTGGGCCGGCTCCCTGGTGCTGATGGGCGGTGAGCTGGCTGATGGCACCCTCACCAGCGACATCTGGGCCTTTAACCCGATGGGCGGTGGTCGCTGGGAGCTTCTGGCACCACCTGCCTCCAGTCCCTCGGGGCCGCCCGGCCTGGCAGGTCACGCGGCAGCCCTCGTGGACAACACCTGGCTCTATGTGTCTGGTGGCCGCACCCAGCACGACCTCTTCTCCTCCGGCCTCTTCCGTTTCCGCCTCGACGGCACCAGTGGGGGCTACTGGGAGCAGGTGATGCCAGCAGGTGGGCGGCCCCCTGCCGCCACCGGCCATTCCATGGTGTTCCATGCCCCCTCCCGTGCCCTGCTGGTTCATGGTGGACACCGGCCATCCACTGCCCGGTGAGTGACCTGCCCTCCACCCCCGCCTTGCAGAGCCGGGCCTGGCCCAACACCCCGGGCCTTTAGGCTTTAGCGGTCTTTGCCCATTGATAGACTCCTGCGGTCACTCAGCCTCCCCTTCCTTTCTTCCTTCACTCATTCATTTGCTCACCCACTCACCCATTCTCTACTCTGTCATCCAATCTCTTGGTCACATGCTTCCCCACGCACGCCCACTCGCCGATCCATCCCCCTCACCTCTGCTTGGTGTCCAGCCCTGGCTAGATTATGCAGGGATCCCAGAGATCTGTCAGACTTGGGTCCTGCCCATGAGATGTTGCTAGTTCCAAGAGGATAAATATCTAGTAAAGCCAGTCTCAACCCTGGGGGATCATGACTCCTAAGAGCCCAGAGGAGGGAGAGAGGCCCTTCCTGCCCTGAGCCCCTCTCCCACCCCTCCCCGGCAGATTCTCTGTGCGGGTGAACTCCACCGAGCTCTTCCACGTGGATCGGCGCGTGTGGACCACCCTGAAGGGCCGGGATGGACTTCAGGGCCCACGGGAGCGAGCCTTTCACACGGCCAGTGTCCTGGGCAACTACATGGTGGTCTATGGTGAGGAGGCTGCCCATGCCCACCTGCCCACCTGCCTGCCTGCCAGGGGCCCACGTCTGAGCTGAGACCCCCTGCATGGATGCCCTCACCTCCCCCAGGCTGGCCAGCTGTGCCCCTCTCCTCCTTCCCCAGGGGGCAATGTGCATACCCACTACCAGGAGGAAAAGTGCTATGAAGATGGCATCTTCTTCTACCACCTGGGCTGCCATCAGTGGGTGTCAGGGGCCGAGCTGGCCCCTCCAGGAACTCCTGAGGGTGAGTGGCCCCTCTGTTTCTGTCAGGGGCTCCTGAGGGTCACATGTGCCCCCATAGTGATGTGGGGCTTTGGGCAGAAACCACCCGGTCCTGTTTGGAGCTGGCTTTAGGAGGCATGGCTGCACTGGAGGCAGGACCAGGGCATTGTTGCTGTGCAGATGGGAGACACGTTCAGTAGCATCAGATCTGGGTTGCAGTTGAGGTTTTGCCAGTTTTCAGTCGTCCCAGGGAACTGCCTCCAAAGAAGCGCCTTTCTCAAGGTCAGACAGTGGGCAGATGCTGAAGTGGAATGGCCGTTCCTCAACAACTTTTTGTGTAAAAGCCATCATTTAATCTGTCTGTACCTCAGCTTCCCCCTCTGAAAACTGTAATAACACTTAAACCTCTGGGCTCTGGTGAGAATAAATTGATAAAGCGAAGAACAAGTGAGCATCGTCCAGGAGGGGCCCAATACACCGTCCTAAGAGCGCAGGGCCAGAGGGCTCACCTGGAGGGCGCGTGGAGAAGCCTTTCAAGCTCAGGAGATCAGGGACAGCTTTGCAAATGGAAGAAAATCACAGGCCCTCTCCTCAGAAAGATACTTGTGTGCACAAGCCGGGTATATCCTTTCAGCGGGCTCTGGACTTCCCAGAGGCCCATCTGTTCTCCCCACCCTACTGAATAGAAGGGTGAGGACAAAGGACAAGCGTAAGAGAAGGGACAGTAACATTTAAGGGGTGGGCAGGAGGAGGGATCCGTAAGGAACTCTGTTTAACCGTCAGAAATAAAGCCTTGGCCTAGCATTGGAGGCCTCCAATCCCAGCCCACCTTTAGGCTCCCTCACTGGATAGACCAGAGTGTGAGGCTTCTGGAGGCCTCTTCTTTCTTTGTAGATTTTGATCCCTGGGCCAGGTCCCCTGCACTTACAGAGCATATAGGTACTCATCAGTCAGAACTCTTGGTTGTAAGTGACAGAAAGCCTACTGCTTAAGCAAAAAGAAGAATGTCTTGACTCCCTTGAGTGAAAACTGGCTGCAGGCTGGCCTGGATCCAGGTGCTCATGTGATGGCCTCGGCCATGTCTCTCTCCAGTTCTCAGCCTAGTTTCCTTCAGTCTCTGGCAGGTTTGCTTTTGTAGATGGTCACCAGCAGCTCTGCGATTATATTCACCCCTTTTAAAATGCCCGGAGAGGGGACAGATATATACCTGTGACTGATTCATATTGATTTATGGCAGAAACCAACACAATATTGTAAAGCAATTATCCTTTAATTTAAAATGATTTTTTTTAAAATGCCTGGGAAGAAGACCGTATCTTTCCCCCAACAATAGTAGAAATTATGTTCCCTCCTTGAACTAGTCACTGACTCTGATCAGCCTGGGCTCAAGCCCCACTGCTGCCAGAGTCCAGGCCAGCTCGACTTGAGCCTTGGGGAATGTGAGTGGGAGGAGTGGTTTCCCAGAGGAAACGCAGAGGCTGTCCCTGGAGGAAGGCGGGTGTCAGGCAGATGAGAGCCAGGTAGCCCACCTCAGCTCCCCAAGGGCAAGGTTTCATTTACAGAGGAGGAAAGCAGGACTCAGAGAAATCCAATCTCTCGCCCAAGGTCACACAACTAGTCAGCAGTTGATCTGTGATTTGAAAGCAAGGAAGTGGTTCAGTTCAGTTCAGTTCAGTCGCTCAGTCATGTCTGACTCTTTGCGACCCCATGAACCGCAGCTCGCCAGGCCTCCCTGTCCATCACCAACTCCCGGAGTCCACACAAACCCATGTAAGGAAGTGGTAGACCCAGGATTTGAACCCAAGTCCTTCTGATCCCAGAGAGCATGCTCTGTCTGAAAGATGACTTGGGCAGTGGTGTGGGAGCTCCAGGAGATGAGAGAACTAGGGCCGGAGCAGGGCCAGGCAGGCTGGGAGCGCCTCGTTGGACGAGTGGGGTTGAAGCATGGGGGGCTCAGGGGTGGTCCTCTACGTGGGTAACCATGAAGGTGAGAGGGGGAGTTGTGGGGCGGTCTCATGTCCTTGAGGGGTCTATATTCTCCTAGGCCGAGCAGCGCCTCCCAGTGGCCGGTACTCACACGTGGCGGCTGTGCTTGGCGGCAGTGTCCTGTTGGTGGCCGGGGGGTACAGTGGCCGGCCCCGTGGGGACTTGATGGCCTACAAGGTGCCCCCCTTTGTGTTCCAGGCGCCTGCTCCAGACGTGAGCACTGGGGTGACAGGGAGAGGGTGGCTGGGGAGGAGGTGACCTGGTTCCCATGGTTAAGGGAAATTGTGTGGGGGTGGGTCCCAGGGAGAAGGGGAAGAGATCCCGAGGGCTGTAATAGGAGGGAGGTCAGACCCCAGGTCCGGGGGAGGAGGAATGGTGGTCCCTGGGGCTGAGGGCAGAGGTCCTCAATGTTCTGAGCAGTTGGGGTCCCCTGGGACCATCAAGGTGAGCGGGGGCGTGGGAGGAGGTGCTAGGTCTGAGTGCCCCCTCCTTCCTACCCACCTCTCTGCAGTACCACTTGGACTATTGCTCCATGTACACGGACCACAGCGTCTGCTCCCGAGACCCTGAATGCAGTTGGTGTCAGGGGGCCTGCCAAGCCGCCCTGCCTCCTGGGACTCCCTCGGGGGCTGTGAGTGACTGTCCTTGTTCTCTGTGCCCTAGCACAAGACCTGGTCCTCAGTGTCTTTTTCTGCCTAAACCAAGTCCAGACGGACTTTGCTGCGCGTGGGAGACTCATTTTCACACTTGAGATGGGCATTCCTGACCCTTGACCCTTTGACCCTCTTCCCCATCCTTTTGTGCTTCTGACTCTGTCCCTAGATTCCCCACCTGTGTCCTCTTGATCTTTCTGGTTCCAGCTCGGCTCTCAGTTCCTTTCTTCAATTTCCTGACCTTTTTCTGCCCCAAGACTCCTGAATCCTCGGTCCCTTAAGCTCTCGTGGGTGGTGACTGCCACGTATCCCTTCTCTGCAGTGTCCGGCTGCCAGCTGCCTGGGCCTGGGCCGTCTCTTGGGTGACTGCCAGGCCTGCCTGGCGTTCAGCAGCAGCGCGGCTCCCCCCCGGGGGCCCGGCGCCCTGGGCTGGTGCGTGCACAATGAGAGCTGCCTCCCTCGGCCTGGTGAGTGTCCAGTGGCAGCGTGGGGAGGGTGGTGGGGGGGGCGGCCCAGCACCGCACACCGACTCCCCTCTCCCGACCCTCCTGTCCCCACAGAGCAGGCCCGTTGCCGCGGGGAGCAGATCTCCGGCACCGTGGGCTGGTGGGGGCCCGCTCCTGTCTTTGTGACCTCCCTGGAGGCCTGTGTCACCCAGAGCTTCCTGCCTGGCCTGCACCTGCTCACCTTCCAGCAGCCGCCCAACGCCTCCCAGCCTGACAAGGTGGGGAAGCCGGGGTGAGGAGCCCAGCATGGAGTGTCGAAGGGCCTGGTCTTAAGAGTTCTCATTTTTTCAAATGGATCTTTTTTAAAAAATTGTTTTTATTTGTTTATTTATCTTTGGCTTTGGCTGTGCTGGGTCTTCATTGCCGCGTAGGCTTTTCTCTAGTTGCGGAGGGCAGAGGCTGCTCTCGAGTTACGGTGCACAGGCTTCTCACTGTGCTGGCTTCTCTTGTTGAGGAGCATGGGCTCTAGGGTGCATGCGCTTCAGTAGTCGCAGCGTGCAGGCTCAGTAATTGCAGCTCTCAGGGTCTAGAGCACAAGCTCAATAGTTGTGGCACAGGGGCTTATTTGCTCCATGGAATGTGGGGTCTTCCTGGACCAGGGATTGAACCTGTGTCTCCTGCATTGGCAGGTGGATTCTTTACCACTGAGCCACCAGGGAAACCCTCAAATGGACCTTTATCACTCTTGTGTTTACCCCTTAAGTCTTCACAGTCAAGGATCTGATTTTCCCTATTGACTTTTTTTTTTTTTTTTCCAAAAACCTGTGGTGAGATAACACACAACATAAAATTTACCATTAGTGATATTTAGCACATGCACGATATTGTACAACTGTCACCACTCTCTAGTTCGAAAATATTTTTATAACCCCGAGGGGAAGCCCCAGATCCATTAAGGCATCACTCTCCACTCCTCCCTCCCTTTGGCCTCTGGCAACCACTAACCTTTTTCTGTATCTGGATTTGTTAACCCTGGATAGGTCGTACAATGGAAGCATATAATACATGGCCTTTTGTGTGTGGCTTCATCCACTCAGCAAACGTTTTCAAGGTTCATCCGTGTTGTGGCACGTGTCAGACCTTTATTCCTTTTCTAAAAAATTGTTTGTTTAGTTTTGGTTGTGCTGGGTCTTCATTGCTGTGGGCGGGCTTTCTCTAGTTGCAGTGAGGGGGATAGTCTTCATTGCAGTGCGTGGGCGTCTCATTGCAGCGCCTTCTCTTGTTGCAGAGCACAGGCTCGAGGTGCATGGGCCTCAGTAGTTGCCTCGTGCAGGCTCAGCAGTTTTGGCGTGTTTGTATTTCTTATCTATCCTTCCACAGTTTACCTATTCAAATACGAGTAAATTGATATTTAATTATTTTTTGTTTCTTGCGGAAAAAGTAACATGTCGTCTACACTGTACTGCCACTTTCCTTTTTTTCTTGGTGTATCCTGGCAAGTGTCCCATAGCAGAAGTTAGGAAACACTCTCTCTCTTTTTAACAGCTTCATAATATTCCATTTACATTCTAATGCCGTAGTGTTCTAGTTTATTTAAACAGTCTCCCATGGGCTTCCCAGGTGACCTAGTGATAAAGAATCTGCTTGCCAGTGCAGGAGACATAAGAGATACTGGTTTGATCCCTGGATTGGGAAGATCCCCTGGAGGAGGGCATGGCAACCCACTCCAGTATCCTTGCCTAAAGAATCCCATGGACAGAAGAGCCTGTTGGGCTATATAGTTCATAGGGTCGCAAAGAGTCAGGCACGACTGAAGCAACTTAGCGTGCGTGTACCCATGGTGAATACTTGGGTTGTTCCCCCCTTTCACAGTTATAAAAACACATACTCGCAATAAATCATGTAATATGTCCATTGCTTTGACTGTTGGATCTGGACTCCTTTTTTTATCTTTTTAACTTATAACTTACCCACGGGTTCATTTTTTTTTTTTTTTTACGGGTTCATTTTACAACAAAGAACAGGATACACAGGGTGAGGTCCTGAAGGGTTCTGATCTTCTGTCCCCACGGAGTTGGGATGAGACATCTTCCTGGAACATGAATGTGTTCACTAACCTGTGACCTGGAAGTTCTCCAAACCCCCTAGTTAAGGGAGCTGAACTCTGAAGGGCTTCAGTGGAAAGATAGGATGTTGAGGAAGAAGCTGCTGAAAGGTCCAGGGCCCTGGAGCTTAATGAGAGGTGGAGATGAGCAGGGGCTAGGAGCCCGCTGTCTGCTGTCCGAGTTGGAGCCCAGCTCCCTTCCTAGAGTAATGATGGGTGAGCTGTCTGTCTCCCCTGCACCCCTGATCCTGGCCTCAGTCTCCCATTTAGTAAAACAGAGGAGGAGATTGGGTTGCCTGGTTTCTCCAGCTCAGATGTGGCTGGAGAGGCCTGAGGCCCCTGGGGCCGGGCAGAGAGGCCCTCATGCTCGCCTCCCGCCTCCACCGGCACAGGTCTTGATCGTCCGCAGCACGACCATCACCCTGACGCCGAGCTCAGAGACCGACGTGTCCCTGGTCTACCGTGGCTTCATCCACCCGCTGCTGCCGGGAGGCCCTGGGGGCTCTGGGGCTGAGGATGTGGCCGTGTGGGCCCGGGCCCAGCGCCTGCATGTGCTGGCCCGGATGGCCCGGGGCCCGGACACAGAAAACATGGTGAGAATGCCTGGGACACTCAACGGGCTCTTTATGGTAAACACGGGGTGTAGGTATGTGGCGGGGAGTAGGACTGGGGAGAAACTGGAGGCCTGGGATATATCCTTAGTGGAGGGAGGGCCGGAGAGGGGGTCTTCATTTGAACAGAATTGGAGGGGAATTTTAAAAAAGTGGAAGCTCTCAGTTACCGAGTCAGACTCCCCTGAGGAGAAGGTGGGTCGCTGGGAGGTTTGGGGGTGCTGGGAGGTTCTTAGGGTCTAAGGAACTCTGAGGCCCTCCTCTTCCCTGGAAGGGGTGGGTGCTTGGTGGGTTTGGGGCTCTTGGGGTTTTCAGGAGCCAGAGTGTGGGTGGCACGCTCAGGGGCCCCGTCTGTCCCCCAGGAGGAGGTGGGGCGCTGGGTGGCACAGCAGGAGAAGGAGACGAGGCGGCTGCAGCGCCCAGGGTCAGCTCGCCTCTTCCCACTGCCCGGCCGGGGCCACAAGTACGCAGTAGAGATCCGGGGCCAGCTCAACGGCTCAGCAGGCCCTGGGCACAGCGAGCTCACTCTGCTGTGGGATCGGACTGGCGTGCCAGGTGGCAGCGTGAGTACCCAGAGGCCCTGGACTTTCTGAACCCAGGGCCACGAGCTAGCTCCCTTGACCCTGACCTCTTACTTGTTGACTCCTGAACTCTGGGTCTTACCTTGAACCTCCCAGACCCCAGCATCTGACCTCCGGAGTCTGCTCTGGTCTCATATTCTGACCCCCGTCCATGTCTCTGACACCTCCCACCCTGACCTCACTGACCCCCTCCCTACTTTGACCTCTGATCTCTAGATTCTCTCAAACCCCAATCCCATTTCGTCTGCCAGTGTCCTAGATCCTGACTTTCTGCATGCCCAAATTCTCAACCTTGTCTCCGAACCCTTAAGTCTTTAGCTTCAAACACTGATCCCTATCCCAAACCTTGACCTGGAGCCTGGAGCCCTGACCTTCCTCTGACACCCCCACCCCCAGGAGATCTCCTTCTTCTTCCTGGAGCCCTACCGCTCGTCGGCCTGCGCCTCCTACTCCTCTTGCCTGGGCTGCCTGGCAGACCAGGGCTGCGGCTGGTGCCTGGCCAGCGCCACCTGCCACCTGCGCCAGAGCGGGGCCCACTGCGGGGACGCTGGGGCCGGCGGGTCCCTGCTCGTGCTGGTGCCTGCCCTCTGCCCGCTCTGCGAGGAGCATCGCGACTGCCACGCCTGCACCCAGGTGCCCACCAGGCCGCAGTGGGGAGGTCTCGGCACGGTCAGCCAGAGCAGGCGACTCAGCCGCGGGGGGAGGGACCCCAGGGCTGGCCAAGGGACCCTGTGGGTAGTGGTAAGGGTAGACAGCTGGGGCCCTTGTTAGGAGGTGAGAGTCAGGTGGGAGAGGGGCTGGAGAGCGGGCTTGACATAGTCATGACTCTGCATGTGGCAGGGGCTGGAGAACCCAGCTTGACGTCTCTGCACCAGAGGGGCCTTATCCGCTTGGACGCCGGAGCCCAAGAGCAGGTCTTCAGGCCTGCTGGCTCCAGAAGTTCAAGCCATGCATCAGCCATTCACCTCCTTCCATTCCACATCCTCATTTTCCCTGGAAGTTCATTCCTTGGGAGGGTTAAGGGAGCCTCAAGGGCTCCAGACTTTCATCCCCCACCCCTACCCTGGGCACTCAAGTCCCAAGAGGAAGGAGATCACCTTCCTGTCCCCACCGCACCCTCACCCCTCAGCTCAACAGAGGTCACTGAAGGGCCTTTTCTGTGCTCTTCTGAGCTGGTGCCAGCTCCTGGACCAGTGAGACTGGGCGGAGGGAGGGTGACCCCTTGCCCATCTCTGGATCTGGGAGATTGGGTCAGCCCCACCTGGACCACACAAAGTGGCACTACTGCCCCCAAAGTGAGCAGTGCGGGTCAGGCAGAACCCGTGGATCTCCCTGGCTGTGGGAGGGAGGCGGGCTTGGACCAGGGATCTGTGAGCCGGTGCTGGGGGGCTGGCGCCAGGAGGCCCAGGGGAAGGTTCAGCTGGGCTCTTCTTCCTCCATCCTCCCAGGACCCCTTCTGTGAGTGGCATCAGAGCACCAGCCGCAAGGGGGACGCAGCGTGCAGCCGGCGCGGCCGGGGTCGGGGTGCCCTGAAGAGTCCGGAAGAGTGTCCCCCACTCTGCAGCCAGTGAGCCCTGCTGGGCCCAGGGAGAGGGCGTGTGAGGGTGTGTGTGGGGGCCGGGCAGCGCCCTGACCCGGTCCCCCCCACCGTTCCCTGCCTGCCCCCAGGCGCCTGACCTGTGACGACTGCCTGGCCAACTCGAGCCAGTGTGCGTGGTGCCAGTCCACCCATACCTGCTTCATGTTCGCCGCCTACCTGGCCCGGTACCCGCACGGGGGCTGCAGAGGCTGGGACGACAGGTGCGGCCCGGGCGGCAGGGCTCCCGAAGGGGAGGGTGGAGGTGGGCGGGGTGGCGGTGGCTCGGGCAGCCTCACACCCGCCTCCCTGCAGCGTGCACTCAGAGCCTCGGTGCCGGAGCTGCGACCGCTTCCTGACCTGCCACGAGTGTCTGCAGAGCCACGAGTGTGGCTGGTGTGGAAACGAGGACAACCCCACGCTGGGCCGGTGAGGGTTGGGGGCTGGGGGCGGGGCCGGTGGGGGGCTCTCTGCCCACCCTGATTCTAACGGCCTCTTTGTTGTTTCTCTGCCCCTTGGCCTTTTTCTCTGTTCTTCTCCCCCTTTTCTCTCTCTCTCTCTTTCTCTCTCCTCCCTCCCAACTCTTTCCCTATTTCTGTGACTTGTTTTCTCTCATCTTCCCTTCTGTTTTCTTTCTTCTGACCTTTGTGTTTCTCTTCTGTCTCCCTTTTTCCGTATCCCCCTCTCTCCTGTCTTTTAAAATCATTTTTGCCTGGCTTTCCTGGTTTTTTCTCTGCCTCTCTTCCATTTCCCCTTCTGTCTCCATATTCATCTTTCTGTCTCTCTGATTTATCTCCTCTCCCTGTCGCTGTTTCTCTGTCTCTCTCTCCTTACCATGCCCCTCCACCCCAACTGCCTTCTTCAATCCCCCTGTCCGCAGTTGCCTCCAGGGTGACTTCTCAGGGCCTCTGAGTGGGGGGAACTGCTCCCTGTGGGTCGGGGAGGGCCTGGGGCTGTCTGTGGCCCTCCCCGCCCGCTGGGCGTATGCCCGCTGTCCGGATGTGGACGAGTGTCGCCTGGGCCTGGCGCGGTGCCACCTGCGGGCAACCTGCCTAAACACCCCCCTCAGCTACGAGTGTCACTGCCAGAGGGGCTACCAGGGCGATGGCGTCACTTACTGCAATCGCACGTGAGTGGGGCCTGGGTTTCCATGGAGATGTTGGCCCAGGGCGGGTACAGGCAGGGAGGCTGGGAGGAAGTGATCCTGGTGTCAGGCTGCCTTCCCTGGAGCCAGCCTCCCCAGTGAGCCTTGGGTTTTTACCTGGCAAAACAGGCCCTCATTAGAGCGACAGGGTCCTCACTGTTACACGGTTACTGTGGAGACGGGTCACCCTTGGACTGGAGGCCACAGTTGCCATAGAGATGGAGGAGGACCAAGTTGAAAGGGGTTCTCACAGAGAACAGATCACCAGTGGTGATATTTGGTTTCTATAGAGACAGGAGTTACTACACGTGATGGGGTTACCTTGGAGACAGGGCCACCCACGGAGTCCAGGATCCTGGAACAGGCAGTAGCTTCTGATGGTGTTGCCATGGATATACTGGGGTGGAGTGGGGAGAGGGGTGGATGCCTTGGGGGCTCCAGGCCTGCCCATCCTTCCCCCACCCCCACCACACTCCCTCAGGTGCTTGGAGGACTGTGGCCACGGTGTGTGCAGCGGCCCCCCAGACTTCACCTGCGTGTGTGACCTGGGTTGGACGTCGGACCTGCCCCCTCCCACGCCTGCCCCCGCCCCCCCCGCACCCCGCTGTTCCCGGGACTGTGGCTGCAACTTCCACAGCCACTGCCACAAGCGGGGGCCCGGCTTCTGCGACGAGTGCCAGGGTGAGCAGCCAGCTGCTAGCCTCAGGCACCTCCCCGGGGTTCCTGAGTCCCCACCCCCAGCTCCAGGTCCCTCGGTCCCACTGCCTGTTCAGCGCCCGCCCTCCCTCCGGGATCTGCACTTCCTCCTTAGTCTGGGTACCAGTTGCCCCGCTTTGAGCCAGCTGGGGTCAGAGAGGGTCGGGCTCCTTCCTGCCTTGGCCCCTGACCCTGCCTCCTGCCCACCGGGCCCTCCACAGACTGGACGTGGGGGGACCACTGTGAGCGGTGCCGGCCTGGCAGCTTCGGGAACGCCACGGGCTCCGGCGGCTGTCGGCCCTGCCAGTGCAATGGGCATGGGGACCCTCGCCGAGGCCACTGTGACAACCTCAGCGGGCTCTGCTTCTGCCAGGACCACACCGAGGGTGCCCACTGCCAGCTCTGCTCCCCTGGCTACTATGGGGACCCTCGGTGAGCCCGGGGCCAGCCAGGCCGGGGTGGGGGCAGGGTGGGGTTGCTGGGCCTGGGCGGGACTGGTCTGACGCTGCCTCTCCTCTCTCCCCCCAGGGCAGGTGGCTCCTGCTTCCGAGAGTGTGGGGGTCGTGCCCTCCTCACCAACGTGTCCTCAGTGGCCCTGGGCTCACGCCGGTTTGGGGGGCTCCTGCCTGCAGGTGGTGGGGCAGCAAGAGCGGGGCCAGGCCTGTCCTATTGTGTGTGGGTTGTCTCAGCCACTGAGGTGCTGCAGCCCTGTGCCCCCGGGACCCTCTGTCCCCCGCTCACCCTCACCTTCTCCCCTGACAGCAGCACCCCATGCACGGTGAGCACCAGGGGCGCTCATGACAGGCCCATGTTCCCCCACCCAGTGGGAATCTTCAGACAGACCCTGGCCCCCATGTTCCTGCTTTTTCATCCATCAAACTCCCAACTCTATTCCTCAGGCCCCTAGCCCTCTGTTCCTCAGCCTACAGACCCTCCCACTTCCCAGGCTGCCTCCTGTTTCCTGGACCCCAGTTTTCCATTCCCCAGTCTAGGCATGGTAAACGTTTGTACCTTGAGTGCCAACTCTGATGGATTGGTAGTGGCTGCCAGGATCTGTGCATTGAGAAAGAGCCTCCATGCACGAGTGCCTGATTGATTAACCATGTCTGCTGTCAACACAGGCGTAGGAATGGTGGCCTCCATGCCACAGCGTGACAGTCAAACTAGGTGGTTCCAGCAGCTTTTGCCCCTGTCTCAGATTGCCCTCTCTTTTTGAGCTCCTCTCCTCCCAGACCCCAAGCATCGCTCTCTCTTCCCCATCATCCACTGATCCTCGACTCCTCACCTCTCCAGCTGAGCTACGTCCTGGCCTTTGATGGATTCCCACGCTTCCTGGACACCGGTGTCGTCCAGTCGGACCGTAGCCTCATCGCTGCATTCTGTGGCCAGCGGCGGGACCGACCCCTCACTGTGCAGGCCCTGTCGGGTATGGGCACTGGGGGAATGGGACCGCTGTCCTGGACTGTCCTTTGTCCATGTACCTTGCTGCCTGAGGTGGGCTCAGGACCCAGCCTGACTGTCCCAGCCACTGACTTGCTGGGTGACACAATTCCTTGCCACCTCTGGGTCGCAGTTTCTTCAGCTGAAGATTGTACTGGCTGGGTTGTGTCTCTGGAAAGAAGGTTCAAGTGGGGGACACAGAATGTAGCTGGTGTGGGGGCCCCCAAGCATCTCTCTCCTCAGCCTAGTGGTTCTCAACCAGGAGTGACTTTGCCCCTTGGGGTATTTAGCTGTGTCTGGAGATGTTCTGATTATCACAATTGGAGGTACTACTGGTTTCCCATGGGTAGGGGTATCTTCCACGGGTGGGGGCTGGAGACCCTACTCTGCAGTGAAAGGGCCCGTGTTTGGAAATGCTTCTCTTCATATTGTAAAACCAAGTGGCTGCAAGGCTGTGAGAGGGCAGAGTTGGGAGTTGTTCCTGCTGGTGAAGGCACGTGAGCCCAGACCCTGCACAGCGAGCTGCTAGAGCTGAGTGGTCATCTCTGTCATTTCACCCAGCGAGTGTTTACTGAGCACCCAGCTGTCAAGCTGGGCCTGCCTGGGCTCCGTGCTGGGCGTGTTGAAGGGAACCAGGGACACAGGCGCTGTCTTCATGGATTCACAGCAGAAGGGGACGTGACAAACAGCAGTGAACAAATTATAGTCAGAATAGTCACACTTTTTTGAGAAGGGACGAGAGGAAATGGAAAGGACTGGGGACCTGGCCTGTCTGGGGAGGTGAGGAGGGATTCTTTGCAGAAGTGAAATTTCACTTGAGGCCTGAAGGGGGCAGTGTGGGCAAGGACGACTACTGAGGGAGGCATAGCAGATGCCCAGGCTCTGAGACTTGGTGGTAAAGAATCGGCCTGCCAATGCAGGAGATGCAGGTTCGATCCCTGGGTCAGGAAGATCCCCTGGAGAAGGAAATGGCAACCCACTCCAGTATTCTTGGCTGGAAAATCCAGTGGACAGAGGAACCCTGCAGGCTACAGTCCATGGGGTCGCAAAGAGTCAGACATGACTTAGCGACTAAACAACGACGACAAACAACAACTTCCTATTCTGAGAATAAGAAGCTGGTCAGTGGTGCTGGAGTGCAAAGAGCTGGGAGGGTGGGAGGTGATGAGGTCAGAGAGCCTGTAGGCCTACTGACTCTCTTTATTTTTAAAAAATATTTATTTGGCTGCACTGGGTCTTAGTTGCAGCACAAGCTTAGTTGCAGCATATGAGCTGTTAATTAGCAGCATGCAGTTAATTGTGGCATGTGGGATCTAGTTCCCTGATCAGGGATCGAACCCATGCCCCCTGCATGGGGAGCGTGGAGTCTCAACCACTGGACCACCAGGGAAGCCCAATCCCTGTCTCTTTAAATATCACTTTGTTACGACCTTGTTGACAAGCCTCTGGACTTTCCTCCAACAGGGCTGCTGGTACTGCACTGGGAGGCCAACGGCTCCTCATCCTGGGGCTTCAATGCCTCTGTGGGTTCTGCCCGCTGTGGGTCAGGAGGCCCCGGGAGCTGCCCTGTCCCCCAGGAGTGTGTGCCCCAGGATGGGGTCCCAGGTGCTGGACTCTGCCGGTGTCCCCAGGGCTGGGCTGGCCCGCACTGCCGCATGGCTGTGTGTCCTGAGAACTGTAATGCCCACAACGGGGCGGGGACTTGTAACCAGGTACGGGTAGAAGAGAGCAAGCCAGGTGGGACGGGGCAGGGGTGGGGGTGGTAATCAGGGCAACCCCCCCCCAGCTGCTTCTGTTGCCCCCCAGAGCCTGGGCTTGTGCGTCTGTGCTGAAGGCTTCGGGGGTCCTGACTGTGCCACGAAGCTGGATGGCGGGCAGCTGGTCTGGGAGACCCTCATGGACAGCCGCCTCTCTGCCGTGAGTTATGGGCGCCATTCCCCAGGGAGTGCCGTGCAGCCCACCTCCTGGATCCTTCTCCCCGCTCCACTCCCCAGACTACCCCCAGAGACCCTGTACCCAGCCTGTCACTTGGTAATGACCTCACCTGAGCCCTCCTGTCCGCACCCCACCCCCAGGACACCGCCAGCCGCTTCCTGCACCGCCTGGGGCACACGATGGTGGAGGGACCTGATGCCACCTTGTGGATGTTTGGGGGCCTGGGCCTGCCCCAGGGGCTGCTGGGAAACCTGTATAGGTGAGGATGGCCCTGGGGAGGTGGGACACCTGAATGACAAAAGGTCACCTCAGGGGTTGCTGAGATGCCTGTCTAAGAGTCCTGTGGCTGGAGGGGGGAGGTGTGCAGAAAAATCTCCACGAGTGCAGGATACCCCAAAGGATGCTGGGACGCTTGTCACAGGAGGCTTACCTCAGGGGCTGGGGTGCTTACTGGTGTATTACTAGTGGTGATACCCCAGAGGATGGTACAGTGATTGGGGTACCTGCCAAGGTGGGGGGTGATGCCAGGGGATGCTGGGGTACCAGTGGGGGAACATCACCCCAGGGGTTTATGGGCTGACTGCCACATAGTGAGGCTGCCTTTTTGCATCTTGGCCCCAGGTACTCAGCGAGTGAACGGCGGTGGACACAGATGTTGGCAGGAGCCGAGGATGGGGGCCCAGGCCCCTCCCCTCGCTCTTTCCACGCTGCTGCCTACGTGCCTGCTGGCCGTGGGGCCATGTACCTACTGGGGGGGCTCACAGCTGGGGGCGTCGCCCGGGACTTCTGGGTCCTCAACCTCACCACCCTGCAGTGGCGGCAGGAGAAGGTGAGCATCTCAATCCCCAGGTCCCCACAGCCAGGCTCCAGCAGAGATGGCAAGAGCAGCTCCAGCCATCCTTGCCCCCAGAGGAGGACGCTTCCTCCTGGGGCCCCAGCACAAGTCCCAGAAGTTGAATTTCCTTGGCCGTCTTGGGTCACACTTAATTCCTGAGCCAGTCCCCAGCCTAGGGGATGTGACCCTCTGGGTGGCCAGGCCGGAACACAGTCCCCTTGTCGAGCTGGTACACTCAGCCCTGTGCAGGCAGAGTAAGAGTCAGGGAGCAAGGGCTTCCCGAAGGAACCCCGGGCTATTCCCACCTGAAGAAGTGACACCAAGCAGGCAGAAATAGTGACAGGTCTGCTGCTCGCCTGCCGGGACCATGACTGGTGGGAAGGCCTGGGGTTGACCCGTTTCCCCTTAGCGGTTCAAGGGGAGAATGGGGAGCTCTGAGCCTTGCTTCTACCCACAAAATGATCCCTGACCTCTGCCCCTCTCCTTGGTGACCTCCACCCTTCATCCCCCAGGCCCCTCAGACTGTGGAGCTGCCAGCCGTTGCTGGTCACACGCTTACTGCCCGCCGAGGCCTATCTCTGCTCCTGGTGGGTGGTTACTCCCCGGAAAATGGCTTCAACCAGCAGCTGCTTGAGTACCAGCTGGCGACTGGCACCTGGGTGTCCGGGGCTCAGAGCGGGACGCCCCCCACAGGTGGGCCTGGGGACAGGGCTCGGCGTGGGGTCTGGGCACAGCACTTTTGACTCTCGACCGTCCGCTCTACCCCCTCCTGTACTGTGTGGTCACCGCCCCCTACACCTGTTGTCTCCCTGTGTACCATCACCCACACCCCTTCTCAGGATGCTGTCTTTTGAGAAGTTCAGTTTCTCTACTTACCCCTCAGACTTCATGAGAAGCTGCCCACCTCCTGCCTAGTAGCAGTGGGACACTTTCCCTTTCCCAGGCCCTAGAACACTGCCCCTCAGGTATTTTCCTTTCTCTCCCTCTCTTTCTTTCTTTCGCTACGCCGGATCTTAGTTGTAGCACATGGGATCTTTCTATGTGGCACACGGACTCCCTAATAGTGGCGCACAGGCTCAGTAGTTGCAGCTGAGGGCTCTAGTTCCATGGCCTGTGGGGTCTTTGTTCCCCACCCAGGGATCAAACTCTCATCCCTTGCTTTACAAGGTGGATTCCCAGCCACTGGACCAGCAGGGAAGTCCCTCTCCTTCTGCATTCTTTGATCTGTGTCCCCAAGGTCCCTCTGGCCACCTGCCTCCCTCTTCCCTTTCCCAGAGTCTCAGTGGCTGTCCTTTAGCACCGAAGGGAGAGGGAGGGGTTGAGAAAGGCTCCCCAGTCTCCAGCGTCAGGGCCTGGTTGGGTGGTGTCGTGGTCACGAGGAGGGGAGCCCGGGGGGCCTTCTTGATCCCCAGCCCTTCCCCCAGCCTCTGTGCTCGCTCTCCTCGCACCCCTAGGTCTCTACGGTCACTCCGCTGTGTATCACGAGGCCACCGACTCCCTCTACGTGTTTGGGGGTTTCCGCTTCCACGTGGAGCTGGCAGCCCCGTCCCCTGAGCTCTACTCCCTGCACTGCCCTGACCGCACCTGGAGCCTGCTGGCCCCTTCTCAGGGAGCAAAGGTCAGAAAAAAGGGCCAGACAGATGAGTCAGCGGGGGCAGGGGGAGTGCCCCCTCCTTTCCCAGTGCCCCAGGGAGTGGCTCAATCCCGGATTCCTACTCCGCCTCCTTTCCAGTCCCCCCCTCCCCCAAGTCTCCCCTTCTATCTGACCTGGAGGTCACAATCAACCACCAGGAGGTCAGAGGCCTGGGTTCTGACCTGGTGCTCCCACTTCCGGGTGTGGCCCAGACAGGCCCCTCCCCTTCGTGGCGCCCCCGGCTATGAAACAGGGAGCTGAGGTTTCTTGTGCCTCTGCCTCCAAGGCCAAGGGAGTCAGTGTGAGTGAGAGCAGGAAACCTGGGTGCCTAGAGACAGCCGCATTTTCCATCCATGAACAAGTTTCCAAGCCCTTCTTGGGGCTAGACTGCAAGGGAGATGGAAGTATGAGCCCCAGCAGGAGAACCCCAGTCCAGCTGGCGAGGTCACACAAGAAACCAGGGGTTCATCTCAAGCCATCCAGGCTGGCTTTCTGGGGAACAGCATGGAGCATGAGGGTTCTGGGGGTTCACGAAAAGGGGATGGCTCTAGAGGCGGCTCTGAGGAACAAGGGAGATTTCCTGGAGGAAGGAGTGAGATTTGAGGAAGGTTAGGGTTGGGTGGGCTGGCAGGGGCTGGGGCGTGGGGAGATTTGGGGTGGCAGGTGGGCTGAGAGGGAGCAGAGGACTGTGGGCCCTCACAGGCCACCCTGCCGCGTGTCCCTGCAACAGCCCCGGCCACGACTCTTCCACGCCTCGGCCTTGCTAGGGGACACCATGGTGGTCCTCGGGGGGCGCTCCGAACCCGACGAGTTCAGCAGTGACGTGCTGCTTTACCTGGTCAACTGCAACACCTGGCTCCTGCCCGACCTCATCGGTGAGTCCGCCGCCCTCCCCGGAGGCCCCGGGACAACCAGGGGGCGCTCTGGCCTGGCCTGAGACCCCGACTCATTGGCAGTCACGTGGACCCCTTCAGACCAACAGGCAAAGCTTTGGTCTTCTCCACATTATCTCAACACCCACGGAAGCACCCTTCTTCCTTTTTTTTTTTTTAGGAATGTTTTAAATTCTGATTATGAAGTCGTGGTAGATAATTCATAAAATAGGAAGAAAAGCATCCCCCATAATCCCATTCTCTAGAGATGGCTGTCATATGTGAGGGTGTTTCCTTTCAGTTCATAGGCTGGCAAGGGGCTGTATCTTGCCTTTGTGTTTCACTTGACCATTGTAAGTGATTGACTGGGTTTCTGGGTCTGTCTCCTTTTCATTTTGTTTCTCTCTCTGTCCCTCTGTCTGTAGTTCTCTTTTGCTTTTAATCTGTCTTTTCCACCACTCTGTGACTGTTTTTTTTTTTTTTTTTAGGATTTAAAAAAGTGTAGGTGCTCTGTGATGACCTAGATGGGTGGGAGGGAGGTCCGAGACGGAGGGGATGTATGTATACGTGTAGCTGCTTCACTTCCTTATACAGCAGAAACAAACACAACATTGTAAAGCAGTTACACTCCAATAAAAATGCATTTAAAAAATAAAAATTTAGGGGAAATCACGTAATGAAATTCGCCACTGTAAGATGAACCGTTAAGTGACATTCAGTACCTTCACAGTATTGTTCACCCACCACCGTAGTCTGGTTCCAGAAAATTTGCCTGTTTTATTCCACTCTCTCTGTTCCTTTTTCCTGTTGATGTGTCTCTCTCCCTCTTTCCGTCTTGCTGTGTGTGTCTGATTCTCTTGTTCCGTTTGGCCTTGTCTATCTTCTCTCTGCCTTTTCTTGTCTGTCTCTGCTCTTCTTAGACCATCTCTCTGCCCAGCATCCCTCTCTTGACTGGCTCCTGTGTGTGAATCTCTGCCTCCAGTCACCTGTTCTCTCTCTCTGAACTTTCTGTCTTTCCCCAGGCCCAGCCTCCGTGGGACCGCCAATGGAAGAGTCTGTGGCCCATGCTGTGGCCGCGGTAGGGGGTCGCCTGTATATCTCAGGAGGCTTTGGGGGAGTGGCCCTGGGCCGCCTGCTGGCCCTGACCCTGCCCCCTGACCCCTGCCGCCTGCTGCCCTCGCCCGAAGCTTGTAACCAGACTGGGGCCTGTACCTGGTGCCATGGGGCCTGCCTGTCCGGGGACCAGGCCCACAGGTAACCATGGAGACTGACAGCACCTGGGTGGGTGGTACTGGTGCCGTCCAAAGGGGGTTCTGTGCTGGGCCAGGCTTGTTGGGGAGCCCTCAGTAAGGTACTGTCTGGTTGGGACACCAGCTGCCCTGGGAGAAGGGCCAGCTCATCATAGGTGGGGCAGGCTTGGGGAGCGCCCGAGTGGGACCTGTTAGTGGGCTGGGGCAGCTGAGTCTAAACTGGGCCCCAAATGACCAGTTTAGGGTCATTTAGACCACAAAGATTCAAAGTAGGGCTGGGTCTAGTGGCTTTTAGAAACACCTGAGTTGGGGAAGACTGAGACTGGAGAGGTGGGTGGGCCTGCTCAGAGAGGGCTCCCAGGGCCCAGCCGCCCTGGGCTCTGTCCAGCTCCGGAGACTCCTCGTCTGTAGTTTGGGAATCCAGGCATCTCAGGAGGCTGAACGTGCTTTGCTGGCTTTAGCACAGACTGTATTGGCCGCAGTGACCCTTTGCTGACGTGAGGCTACTAATGGGCTTCATTTTGTCCCATTACATGTGTCACCGTGTTTACTACAGAATATTATAGGCTCTGATTTTTAGGGTGCTCCCCCAGACTTTGCTAGGGGTGTTACATAACAGTGGGTACACCCACTGCTTTTCTAAAACCTAGAAAATTCTGAAACGTGTATGCCTTCAAGGATTTTGAGTCAGGGATTGCAAGCCTCCACGTGGGTGATGGGGAGTCACCGAAGGGGTGAGCAGGAGAGGGCAGGGGTGGGCTCGTGGAGGAGGAGGGGATGGGGAGGGGAGGCTGCAAGTGTAGGCCTGAGAGGAGGAGCCTTGAGCTTGGCGGGGGGCTGCAGGGGTCGGTTAGGAGGGGGTGGTCAGGGAAGAATTTAGGAGGAAGAGGCCTCCATGGGTGGAGGGCCAGGAGGACATGGGGTGTTGTCCAGTGTCTCTGGCCTGGGATGACAGGTGGCCATGGGATCATCACCAAGTGAGCTCAGGAGGGGCCGGTCTGGGAGGCCTGTGCTGAGACCAGTTGGAATGGACCTGCGGGGCCTTTAGACCAGTGTCCAGGAGGCACCAGGGAGGGGCACCGGGTGCGGGGAGGATGGAGCCTGGCTGAGCGTGATGGGCCAGGCCTCCCACCTCCCCAGGCTGGGCTGTGGTGGCGCCCCCTGCTCCCCTATGCCCCACTCCCCCGAGGAATGTCGGCGTCTGCGTACCTGCGGCGAGTGCCTGGCCCGCCACCCCAGGACCCTGCAGCCTGGAGATGGAGAGGTGAGTGATGGGGGAGGGGGGAAAGCGTTTCAGGAACCACGGGGCTCTCCACCTGGGATCAGGTGGCAGGAACTGAGACTGGGGGGGTGCCGGGGGCCCTGACAACCCTTCTGAGCCAGTACCTCCCCCCAGGCCTCTGCCCCCCGCTGTAAGTGGTGTACCAACTGCCCCGAGGGTGCCTGCATTGGGCGCAACGGGTCCTGCACCTCAGAGAACGACTGTCGCATCAACCAGCGCGAGGTCTTCTGGGCCGGGAACTGCTCGGAGGCCGTGTGTGGGGCGGCCGACTGCGAGCAGTGCACCAGGGAGGGCAAGTGCATGTGGACGCGGCAGTTCAAGAGGACGGGTGAGCGCTGAGGCCTGGTCCCCGCGGGGAGAGTCTGGGGGGGCCTGGACTCCTGCTCCAGGGATGCCAGGGGCTCGGGGGCCTGGTCTGAGGGAGGAGGTGGGGGGCGGGCAAGGGACCCAGACCCACTCCTTGATCCCTGCGCCCCCCAACCTCAGGGGAGACCCGCCGCATCCTTTCGGTGCAGCCCACCTACGACTGGACGTGCTTCAGCCACTCGCTGCTGAACGTGTCCCCGATGCCGGTGGAGTCCTCACCCCCGCTGCCCTGCCCCACACCCTGCCACCTCCTGCCCAACTGCACCTCCTGCCTGGACTCCAAGGGTGCTGACGGGGGCTGGCAGCACTGTGTCTGGAGCAGCAGCCTCCAGCAGGTACCACACCCTGGCGGGGTGTGTGGGTGGCCCTCCCCTCACCCCCACATTCACCTTTCTCCCCACCGCCGCCTCTGCCCCACGTCCTCCTCCATCTCCTTAGGTCTGCTCCCACCATCACACTTCTTCTTCCTTCCCACTTTCTCTCCCCACATCTCTTTCTTCCTTCTTTGCCTTTTTTTTTTTTTTTGGCCACGCCACGGGGCTTGTGGGGTCTTAGTTCCCCAACTAGGGATTGAACTTGTGCCCACAGCCGTGAAAGCACAGAGTCCTAACCACTGGACCACCAGGGAAGTCCCTGAGTCTCATTGTTCAAGTGTTTTTAGAGACCTCAGTCTCTGCCCTGAATCCTGGTGACTGGTAACTCCCCTAAGTCACCCCATTAACATAAACTCAGGTGTAAAGAGGTTCCTTGTGAATAACAAAAGATGTCCCCATCACTCAGGAACCCCTGTGCATTTTAGTAGCTCAGTACCAGGGACCCGGGACAAAGAAGAAATATATCTGGCGTCATACCACTCCATCCCATAGGAGGGTCATCCACATTAGAATATGTGCTGCAGAAGCGAGCACAAGGGTTATCCACATTAGATGGGAGAATTATTTAGAGCCTGGAGCAGTGCCTGTTCTTCAGTAGAAACTCAGTAATTTCCCCCCCCCCCCCCCACCCTGGGAAAATCTCCATTCTCTGCTGTCTGGGCCACAGGGAGAATGTCAGTGCAGCGGCTGGGGGTGGAGGGTGCTCCCTCTGGGGGTGCTCCGTGTGGCTGCAAGGGCAGAGGCCCCCTGCGGTGCCTCCTCTGACAAACAGAGGCCTCTCTCATCCTCAAGCCTGGGTTCCTGCTGGTGACACAAGGTCTCCCTAAGTATTTTTGAGATTGGTATTATTTGTCTTTACTGGGATTCCAGGGACTGGAAGACAACACCTGCAGAGAGCCCGCAGGCAGCTGAGGAGCTGGGAAGTGGGAGGGAGTGGTGGGGCGGCTGAGTGGATCGCATGGAGCTGGTGCTGCCTGGGAATGTCAGAAGGCCGCTGCCACATCTGAGTTCTGGGAGGATCAGCTAAAAACTAAAGTGTGTTGGCTCAGGGTTTTTTTTAAAAACACAGGTCAAGGGGACTTCCCTGGCGATCCAGTGGTTGAGACTTCACCTTCCAGTGCTGGGCTGTGAGTTTGATCCCTGGTAGGGAACTAACATCCCACATGCCTCGTGGCCAAAAAAAAAAAAAACCAACTAAAAACATAAAAAAATGCCACTGCCCATCCCCCCACAGCAGATCAAATGTAACAGGTTTGCAGACAAGACCTGTTGTGCTGTGGCTCAAGGGCAGCCATACTGTAATTGTCAGACTTTGTTCTTCTGAATGACTTTGGCCTCAGAGCCTGGGGCAGGCAACGGTGCTGTCTTCCCCACTGACTCACTGGCTTCTTCCTTCCTTCCCTTTCTCCTTTCACCAAATTCATCACCGAGCACCTTCCTCGTGCTGGGCACTTTGCCAGGCGGTGGGCATAGGTCAGCAGACAAGCTGGGATCCTGCGTCTCTTCCAGGAAACGCAGTTAATGGTGTTGGGCAGCATTGCATTGGGCCACTACAGTGGTCCCAGAAGAGATTGCTGAGCCGACTGGAGCCTTGGGCTTCTAAGCCCCCTTCCCAATGGCCCTGCTGTTTGCCAAGGGGGGCACTAAATTTAGATCTGGAAGCCTGACCTGGAGGAGAATTTGGCTCCGGCTGTTCAGCCAGGCTCAGCTCATCACCGGCGTAGCCCGCAGTGGGTTCAGAGCTCCGGCCACAGCAATCAGGGTTTTCTATTTCAGGATTGCACAATTGCTTTGTTTCTTCCTGAGTGCATCCAGACAGACAGCCTAGACTAATCCCTTTCCCCTTGTACTTTACTTAAGGCCAGAGCTGTAAATAAAATGCTCTCATACAGTGAGGTAAGTTCCTGACCTCACTGCATACCCTGTCTGAGTGCCCGGACACAATAAGTGATGGTGCGTGAGCTGCGGTGCGGCCCCTGACACAGGCCCCAAATCCTCCCAGCCAAGGGCAGGAGGGCCCTGTTGCCCCAGTGGCAGGGCCCACGTTCTTTTTTTTTTTTAATTAGTAGTTTAATTAAAAGTTTTTTTGGACACTCTGTGCCTCATGAGGGATCTCAGTTCCCCAACCAGAGATTGAACCTGCAACCCCTGCAAAGGAAGTTCAAGGTGCTAACCACTGGACCGCCAGGGAAGTCCCTTCCATGTTCTTTCTAAGAGACTGTGGCTGGCCTCCCCCCTCCTGAATCTTGTTTCTGTGTCTACCTGGGACCATTGCCTTTCTCTGACTGTAAGAAATGGCTGTATCCCAAGCCAGGTGGTAGAGAGGGCTCACCATACCAACACAGTGGCGCCTCGGGTAAGGCGGGTGGACAGCGCAGCCAGGCACCGGAGCAGGAGCCGGAAGGCTGCCTCTCCGCTCGTCCTCGGCGCGTGTGGGTCTCATCTCTGCTGCCTTCTGCCCTGGCTCTTTCCCCGCCCCTCCCCACTCTCTTCCTTTGCTGTCACTTGTTCATCCTAACGGCCCGGCCAGCCCTGGTCCACACAGCCTAGTTTCAGGGCTGTCCCTAGCCTGACTTCCGGTCAGCACTTCCAGTTACAAAGGCTGAGGAGGGAGGATGCTGTGGCCCCAGGTGATGGCCGTTTTGGCCCACCTGGTTGTGGCCAGCAGGGGTGAGATCTCTGAGAAGAGGGTGCGGCCCAGGGAGCCCCCAGGACATGTGTGCCTGATGGTCTTCCTCCGCCGTTTCCGCTCCCGCAGTGTCTGAGCCCCTCCTACCTGCCCCTGCGGTGTATGGCCGGAGGCTGCGGGCGGCTGCTCCGCGGACCCGAGAGCTGCTCCCTGGGCTGTGCTCAGGCAACGCAGTGCGCCCTGTGCCTGCGGCGCCCCCACTGTGGCTGGTGTACCTGGGGGGGCCAGGATGGGGGCGGCCGCTGCCTGGAGGGTGGACTCAGTGGCCCCCGTGACGGTGAGACCGGCGGCTTTGGGGATGGGGTGCGGGTCTGGCCCCTGTCTGGGTTCCGACAAGGGGGTTGGTGCGGAGAATGAACGTGGGGGCCCTCGCAGGTGGTGTTTGGGGAAAGTAGGAGCAAGGGCCAGGGGGGCTGGGTGGGAGGTACAGAGGCTTGCCCTCCAGCAAAGCCTGGTGTCCCCACGTCAGGGCTGACGTGTGGGCGACCTGGGGCCTCCTGGGCCTTCCTGTCCTGCCCCCCGGAGGATGAATGTGCCAATGGGCACCATGACTGCAACGAGACCCAGAACTGCCACGACCGGCCCCACGGTTACGAGTGCAGCTGCAAGGCGGGCTACACCATGGACAAGTGAGGCTCTGGCTGGACCAGGACTCTGGTGGGGTTGAGGGGAGTGGGCCAGACTGACCGTGGGGTGGAAGAGCCTGTGAGGAGCAGTAAAGGATGGGACGTGGACCCAAGCAAGATGCAAGGAAACACAGTCCAAGGTGTGGAGGAGGGTGTGAGGTAGGCGCTCGGTCCAGGGAGGGCAGGTTGGTGCATTGGTTTGATAGGGTGCCCTGGAGTGGGGGGTCATTGCTCCCGCAGGAGGTTCTGGGCTGGACCCAGGAGCGGGGCAGTGATGGAACAGACCTGGGGGCAGGGTGGACTAGTGGAGAAGAGGGTGGGTAGTCGGGGGTGGGCTCTGAGAAGCTGTGAGGACCCTGACGCCAGCCAGGTCTGCTCTGGGGAGGGGGCGGCTGCTGCCCTGCCCTGACCCCCACCCCCTCCCTGCAGTGTGACGGGGCTGTGCCGCCCGGTGTGCGCCCAGGGTTGCGTGAACGGCTCGTGTGTGGAGCCCGACCACTGCCGCTGCCACTTCGGCTTCGTCGGCCGCAACTGCTCCACGGAGTGTCGCTGCAACCGCCACAGCGACTGCGCCGGCGTGGGGGCCCGCGACCACTGCCTGCTCTGCCACAACCACACCAAGGTGGCCGTCCGGGATCTCCAGGCCTGCCCCTGGGCCCTGCTGGCCTTCCGCCTGCAGTCAGACATCTTGAGCCTCATCCCAAGCCCCAGTGAACTAGATGCAGGGAGGAGGTGGCATAGCCCCATCTCAGGGAGGATGAGAGGACAGTGGGGACACCTTCTGGGGCTGTGTCACAGTGGGGTGTGCCTGGGAGTAGTGTGACAGAGTTAGTGCTGGGCCAGTGAGGGTGAGCATGTGGAACAGCATCTGGGATCAGGTAGGGAAAGGCTTTCCGAGCTCAACACCCTGGACTGAAGGGGACTGAGACCCCTGTCACTGGAGGTGTGCAAGTGAAGGTGAAGGGCTAAATGGTAGAGGGGCTGGGGTAGTTAGTAGTAGTTAAGTCGCTAAGTTGTGTCTGACTTGCGACCCCATGGGACTGTAGCCTGCCAGGCTCCTCTGTCCATGTGATTCTCCAGGCAAGAATACTGGAGTGGGTTGCCATTTCCTTTTCCAGGGGATCTTCCCGACCCAGGAATCAAACCCAAGTCTGCATTGCAGGCAGGTTCTTTACCGACTGAGCTATGAGGGAAGCCCATAGAGGGGCCGGGGTGGCCCAAGCCAAATGCCGGAGCCACTGCTGCCTTCCCAGGGTGCTCTCAAAGTGAAAAGTGTTAGTCGCTCAGTTGTGTCCGACTCTTTGCGACCCTATGGACTGTTGCCTGCCAGGCTCCTCTGGCCATGGAATTCTCTAGGCAAAAATACTGGAGTGGGTAGCCACTCTTTTCTCCAGGCCAGGGATCAAACCCGGGCCTCCTGCATTGCGGGCAGGTTCTTTACTATGTGAGCCGTCCCACCAGGACCCTTCACTCCCTCTGACCACTCTGTCCTTGGTTTCCAGGGCAGCCACTGTGAGCAGTGCCTCCCACTGTTCGTGGGTTCAGCCGTTGGGGGAGGGACCTGCCGGCCCTGCCACGCCTTTTGTCGTGGCAACAGCCACGTCTGCGTCTCCAGGAAGGAGCTTGAGATAGCCAGGAGGGAGCCAGAGAAGTACTCGTTGGATCCAGATGAGGTGAAAGGCTGGGGTCCTGAGCTCCTGGGTCTGAAGGAGGAGGGGTCTGGTCCGAGTCAGTTTGTGATCACCCTGTCCTCCCTTGGCCAGATTGAACACTGGGTGACAGAGGGTCCCAGTGAAGATGAGGCTGTGTGTGTGAACTGCCAAAATAACAGCTACGGGGATAAGTGTGAGAGCTGCCTCCATGGCTACTTCCTCCTCGACGGGAAATGCACCAAGTAAGTGGAGGGGGGCCAGGGACCTCCGCCTTGCCCAATAGGAACAGCTCTGAGAGCCAGACTCCTCTCCCCAGTCCTCAGCCCTCAGGCAATGATGGGATCCCCTGAGGCTAGGGTTGGGGGCAGTAAATACTCGGGTGGGAGACCTTCTGCCTCAGAGGCTGGTGCTGAAATGCAGGCTATTGAGCAGCCCTGGTGGAGACTGTTGGGCAGAGAGACAGCCCTGGGATGTCTCTGGTGGGCCAGTGGTTAAGAATCCATCTTTCGATTCAGGGAACGTGAGTTCTATCCCTGGTCCAAGAACTAAGATCCCACATGCTGGGGAGCAACTAAGCCTGTGCACTGCAACCTGAGAGCCCACGTGCCACAACGAAGACCCAGCACAGCCAAAGACTTAAAAAAATGTTTTTAATTTAAAAATAAGAAAAAATAGAGAGGACCTTGAGGGGAAGCCTCAAGCCAGTCTCCCCATTCCATCCCCTTCCTTCTGACCCTGGAGTCCATCCAACCTGGGTTCTAATCCTAACTCGGCCACTGAACAGCTCTGTGGCCTTGGGGTAAACGGCTTGACCTCTGTGAGCCTCAGCTTCCTCTTCTGGCCTCACGGATTGGAGCTTGTGTTTACAGCATCCAGCCTGGCCCCTGTAGGTCATGGGAGCTCTATAACCCGAATCTTCCCTCTCTTCAGATGCCAGTGTAATGGCCACGCGGACACGTGTAACGAGCAGGATGGGACAGGCTGCCCATGTCAGAACAACACAGAGACAGGCACGTGCCAGGGCAGCTCCCCTAGTGACCGCCGAGACTGCTACAAATACCAGGTATGCCTGGAGATGCGAGTTATGGGTCAAGGGCCCTGTGCCCAGAAGAGGTCCACGCTGGGATGAGGTAGCCTGGCTCAGGCAGGACTGACCACATGGGTCCAGTATCTGTGGTCCTGGGGATCAAGATCAGCTTGATAAACTGACCCCTAGTCAGTGTCAGGCCCTCAGGGTGATGCTGGGAACCCAGAAATGAGCCTCTTGGGGGGGTTTCAGGGTGGTAAGGAGACAGACTCCGTTACAGGTAGTCACAACTTAGAGATGGCAAATGCTGGAAAACTCATATCATAGTAGCTTGAGCAAAAAAGAAAATGTGGCTCTCAGAACTGAGTTCTGGAGTTGCCTTCAGGGCTGGCCAGATCCAGGTGCTGACACTTGGGATTGACCAGGGTCAGTCCAAGCTCCAAACCCAACCAGCTGTTTGACCTGGGACAGGTGTCACCCAGGACCAGTTTTGCTTTCTTGATGTTTAATCAAAAGGCCTGTTGGTCTTTGTCTGAACAGACAGCTTTGGAGATGAGTTCAGACCTTCTCCTCCAGCAGCTCTGTTTGGGGGCTCTGATAAAGCAGTTTCTTTCACTTCTAATGATAGCAGTTGTTGCTGTTTAGTTGCTCAGTCATGTCTGACTCTTTGCCACCCCATGGACTGTAGCCCACCAGGCTCCTCTGTCCATGGGATTCTCCAGGCAAGAATACTAGAGTGAGTTGCCATTTCCTTCTTCAGGGGATCTTCCTGATCTAGGGATCAAGTCTGCGTCTCTTGCATTGGTAGGCGGATTCTTTACCACTGAGCCACCTGGGAGACACCCAGTGATAGCAATGGTGGTTTCTGTATAGGGAGTGCTCGCCGCTGAGCTGGAGCTATGCCATAGATACAGTGGAGACAGCACACACGTGGAAGGCGCAGGATGGGGCCTCAGTGAGCTGTGGGCAGAAGAGGCTCAGAGACCTGTCCTGGGTCAAATAGCTGCTTGGGTTTGGAGCTTGGACTGGCCCTGGTCAACCTCAGAGACTGAGTGATTTCTATTGGACTGCAGGAATCAAGTGAGCTGTTATCCATCCACTCATTCATTCCGCACATATTTACTGAGCACCTAGTTATGCCAGGCACTATGCAGAGCGCTGGGACACAGTACGGGACAAAACAGGCAAAATATTCTGTCCTTCCCTGGTGGCTCAGACGGTAGAGAATCTGCCTGCAGTGCAGGAGACCTGGGTTTGATCTCTGGGTCAGGAAGATCCCCTGGAGAAGGAAATGACAACCTACTCCAGTATTCTTGCCTGGAGAATTCCATGATCAGAGGAACCTGGTGGGCTTAAGGTCGTAAAGAGTCAAACATGACTGAGTGACTTAATGCTTTCACTTTCTGGGGAACTCGTGGAGAAGTCCAGCAATAAACAGAAAAAAAAGTCTGACATCCAGGGTGTTCGTGATGAGCAGTAAGGAGGAAAATGAAGCAGAGAGGAGGGCTCGGGGGGTGTGGGGGAGTGGAAATGGTAGATACAGTGGCCAAGAAAGGCTTGAGTGAGAAGGTAACACTTGAGTAAAGACCTGATGGACATGAGGACACTGGACATTCAGACTTGAGGAAGCAGGGAAGCGATCCAGGCAGAGGCCCCAGGGCAGGACCTACTTACTACAGTCAGAAACAGCAAGGCTAGCAGGCCAGGCAGGCCCACTCATGCGGGGCCTATGATTTCAGCAGTGTTTGCTACCGGGGTACAGAGGAAGAGTCTCCAGTTCAGCAAAGGTAGGTCACTAGTCCCAAGGCCACAAAGCTAGGGAGGTGGTCAAGTCAGGATTCAACAGAGCTCTGCATCGCTGCGTCTCAGAGTTCCAGAGGCCTCGCCATCAGGGTGCTGTGGTTGCTGGGGTGACACCAGGAACCGGAGTGTGGGGTGCTGTTAGTGTCCACACTGTGTCAGGGAAGTTTGGGGGAGGTGGTCACAGGGAGGCTGCTGGGACATGGGGGCAACTAATCAGTAGGTACAAAGTAGAGGACCCACTATAGTGGCAGAGGCTACTTACCAGTAGGTACAAAATGCAGCCGGTCTCCTTGGAGGACTGGACACTGAGCTGTCCCACCCTGCCCCGCCCGCAGTGTGCCAAGTGCCGAGAGTCATTCCACGGGAGCCCGCTAGGGGGCCAGCAGTGCTACCGCCTCATCTCCGTGGAGCAGGAGTACTGCCTGGACCCCACGTCCCAGACCAACTGTTTCCACGAGCCCAAGCGCCGGGCTCTGGGCCCCGGCCGCACCGTCCTCTTCGGTGTGCAGCCCAAGTTCACCAACGTGGACATCCGCCTGACGCTGGATGTGACCTTTGGCGCCGTGGACCTCTACGTCTCCACCTCCTATGACACCTTCGTGGTCCGCGTGGCTCCCGACACTGGTGTCCACACTGTGCATATCCAGCCGCCACCGCCTCCCCCACCCCCCCCACCCCCTGCTGACGGCGGGCCCCGGGGACCTGGGGACCCGGGGGGACTTGGGGCTGGAGGTGGGCCGGTTACCCCAGCAGAGCCACGAGTGCGGGAGGTCTGGCCACGGGGCCTGATCACCTACGTGACAGTGACAGAGCCGTCGGCGGTGCTGGTGGTCCGAGGCGTGAGGGACCGGCTGGTCATCACCTACCCGCACGAGCACCACACCCTCAAGTCCAGCCGCTTCTACCTGCTCCTGCTGGGTGTGGGAGACCCAAGTGGGCCCAGTGCCAACGGCTCAGCTGACTCGCAGGGCTTGCTCTTCTTCCGGCAGGACCAGGCCCACATTGACCTGTTTGTCTTCTTCTCCGTCTTCTTCTCCTGCTTCTTCCTCTTCCTCTCGCTCTGTGTGCTCCTCTGGAAGGCCAAGCAGGCCCTGGACCACCGGCAGGAACAGCGCCGGCACCTGCAGGAGATGACCAAGATGGCCAGCCGCCCCTTCGCCAAGGTCACCGTCTGCTTCCCGCCAGACCCTGCTGCCCTAGCCCCCGCATGGAAGCCGGCCGGGCTCCCGCCACCCGCCTTCCGCCGCTCCGAGCCCTTCTTGGCACCCTTGCTGCTGACGGGGGCCGGTGGGCCCTGGGGACCTGTAGGAGGGGGCTGCTGCCCACCGGCCATCGCCACCACCACTGCCGGTCTGCGAGCCGGGCCTATCACCCTTGAGCCCACCGAAGATGGCATGGCCGGCGTGGCCACACTGCTGCTTCAACTGCCTGGCGGGCCCCACGCACCCAATGGCGCCTGCCTGGGGTCAGCGCTCGTCACGCTGCGGCACCGGCTACACGAGTACTGCGGCGGCGGCGGGGGCGCTGGGGGCAGTGGGCACGGGGCTGGTGCCGGCCGGAAGGGGCTGTTGAGCCAGGACAACCTCACCAGCATGTCCCTCTGACCCTCGGCGGGACCTTCGGCCACAGCAGTCGAGTCCCCTTAGGGTGGCCGCCCTGGACTTGGGTGCCCTTCCAACTGGGACACTTGTGTCCTCAGAGACTTCTGGTTTCTTTCCCCTGGGGGGAGGGTCCCCAGACAGAGCCTTCTTTGTTCTGCGTACTTACCGAATACCTACTACGCGCCAGGCACTGTTGAAGGCACTGGGCGTGAGTGGGAACCAAAACATTTAAGGTCCCTGTTCTCGCGGGATTTTAGGTCCCAGTGCCGGGACACTGTCGACGTGCACATGCGCGCACAGGTAGACGAGGAAAAGCATGTCTGAACCAGGCGAGTGGTGTGAGTTAGCAACGGGATGTGCCTGTGAGGGACCTTGGGGTCGTCAGTTGTTCACTGTGGGAAGCTCGACTTTAAGAAGGAAACTGACTGTGGGAGGAGCTGTGGGGAGTGGGTACCAGGCAGAAGGAACTGTGAGGACAGAGGCGCAGAGGCGGGAAGTGGCTGATGTTACTGAAAAGGGTTGGAAAGCTGGCCAGTGTGGCCCTGACCAAATGTGCAGAGGCGGTGGGGTCAGGGTTGGGCAGGGGGCGGGTCACCCAGGGCCCACCGACCCCAGATAGGGCTTGGGGTTTTATTCTCAGGGCATTGGGAAGCCATTAGACAGTCTTCTGAGGGAGAATGACAGGATCTGAGGTATTTAAGAGGTCACTCAGCTGTGTGGAGAATAGACTGGAGGTGCCAAGAGAAGCTGCAGGGGGACAGGACACGAGATGGGCCAGGTCAGGGTAGAGGCCGTGAGAGGAGTCTGGGACGGAAGCAGGGGGTAAGTGGAAGGATATGATGGCATACACAGACATCGGAGTAGAGGGGGAAGGAGGCCAGGTTGGCACCAGCTTTGTGGCCCAACTGTGGGCCAAGGTGGGGTTGTTGGTGAAGGTCGGACAGACTGGGGCTGTGGGGGAAGATTAGGAGTCAAGCTTTAGACCTGAGATGCCTTTCAGCGACATCTCCTCGGTCAGGTCCCACCAGGGACACAGCTGCTGCCCTGAGGATCTCAGCAGAGGGAGCTGAGTGTGGGGCTTGGCTCAGTGGTAAATGAGGGGTGCTGCTGTCAGGAGACTGGAAGTGGGGCCACCCAGCGAGCCAGAGCAGGATGCTGTTTCTGCCACCACAGGCTGCAGGGACAAGATCAGGTTACGCCCCGGCCAGGGTCACTGCACTGCCAGGGCACATGAGGAGACAAAGCCCCTGCCTGAGATGCCGGCCTGGGTGAGGTTGTGGGGGAGGGGAATACCCAGGTTGGGAATAGAAATGAGTTTTCAATGTACAACTCTCTTCCCAGATGACACTGCCTTGAAGCAGCATCTGGCCTTTCCCCAGGGCCTCCCCTCACCCCAGCTGCCACCTTGGATTTCTGAGTCTTTCTGTCCCTTGAGGACTGCCCTGCCTCCCTCAGTCCTAACCATCTTGAACTTCAGACTCCTTCTTTCCCAAGACTCCACCCCCAGCTGTTTCTTGGACCTTGGGAAGCGGGGACCCTGTGTCTTCCTGTCTGCTGGGGGCCTTCGTCTAAGAGGCTGATCCCTGTGTGCCATCAGAGGCTGCAGGGAAATTGGGGGGAGCAGTAAAAGCAACAAATAAAAGAGTGTGTGGAAGACCCGGTGTCCAGTGCTGTCTGTAGGAGATGGGCTGGCTTGGCCCTCTGACCCAGCACCTGAGAGCTGGTTATGTTGGATAAACATCCTTATCTTGGTGCCCCCACCCCCCAAGCCATGTGGCCAGGGCCTGATTCCTCACCATCTCTTCTGGTGGGCATGGGGGTGGTACCACTACAGAAGCTCGTTTCCCAGACGGCATGAACTGAGGGGACCTGAGGGCAGTGAGACCTTTGACCCTTGCCCAGATCCCTATCAAAAGGAGACCCCTACTCAGCTCAGGAAGGAAAACGGCCTGCCTTGGTCCCAAGTTTGGGTTTTATTCTGGCTCCTGACACTAGGAGAACTCAGGCAGCACAAAGACTGAAATGAGGCCTTGGCACAGCAAGCGTTCTCCACTTAAGTAGATTCTCGCAACCCAAATGGAAAGCATCATGGGAACTTCTATTTGCCAGTCCCGTGGGTGAGCAAGAGCCCTCTTGTGAGGGAAGATGGGGACAGGAGACCCCACCCCTTCAGTGTGGCTGGGAGTATTCAACAGTGTACTTTTGGGGGGCATCCCTGGTGGCTCAGTGATAAAAAATCCACCTGCCAATGCAGGATAGAGGGGTTCGATCCCTGATCTCAGAAGATCCCACATGCCACAGAGCAGCTAAGCCCTGGTGCCACAGCTACTGAGCCTGTGCTCTTAACATCTGGGAGCCAAAAACCTCTGAGGCCCGACAAGCCCATGCTCCCCAACAAGAGAAGCCACTGCAAAAACCTTCACCCTGCAACTAGAGAGTGGGCTTGTAGCAAGGAAGACCCAGCACAGCCAAAAATAAATAAAAATTTTTTTTAAAAGTTACTTTCTGCAAACCCAGCCCCTAGGCATAGGCTGGCCACCTCTGATATTTAGCCAAGAACACAGCAATGTATTGCATCAAGGGGGCCAGTGAGCCTTCAGTGCAGCCTGTGGGTATCACGATATTTTCAGACTTGATGGGCAGTTTAAGGAATTTTTGGGGATTACTCTACCCACACACATTTTGCCTTTATGAGATGATAGTTGCACCTAACCTCCAAGACGTGACTGTGAACTTAAGCTAAGTATCAATGCTAGATGGCTCGCTTGATCTTTTCATTTGATTTTTCCAACAACCAATTGTATGAAGTAGGTACCCTGTAGTCTCCATCTTGCAGATGAAAAAACAGTACTTCATAGGCATTATGGAGAAGGAAACGGCAACCCACTCCAGTACTTGTGCCTGGAAAATCCCATGGACCAAGGAGCCTGGTAGGTTAGAGTCCATGGGGTCACAAAGACTCAGACACCAGTGAGCGACTTCACTTTCTTTTTCTTTGAGTGACAGCTGCCATATGAACCCGAACCTTCTGACTCTCTCACCCATGTTCCTGACCACCAGGCTCTTCCACCTCCCAAGGAAGGACGGCATTACTCAGCCCAGATTGACCTCACTGAAAGCTCTCTCAGCGCAGAGCAGACGCTAGGAGTCGGTGTTCAAAACGGCCAGTTTGTGATCAGGATAAGGCAGAATTGCCCGACTGGGGAGCTAAGTAGTAATGGGACATGCTGCCTCAGGAGTCCCAGAGCCAGTGGTCATCACGCATAACCAGAAAGGAGCTGAGGTTCTCCCAGAATCCTACATGTTGTGCTCAGACCCTTTGGTAAGGTCTCTGCCTAACACTCACACTGTGACTTTGCCTTCCTAAGCAGAACATTTGCTCTCAGACTGGATTTTTCTCTAGGACAGAGCTACCCTCCCTCCAACCCCTGTCACTGCTATGTAGATGTCCCTGTACAGATGTCCCACGGCGTGTTCCTCCTTCCTCCGTGTCAGCCGCTTGCCTGGCACCTCTCCTGGTATCCACACACCTGAATGCAAGAGGCTCATAGTGAAGTGAGAGAAAGCCTGGACACGGGAGGCTAGGGGCCTGGATTCTAGCCTGTGTGTGGCCACTGACATCCTCGGGACTTCAGGAGAAATTTTATTGAGGGCCTACAGCACTCCAGCACTGCTCAGTGCTTGGCATGAGTCTTTATTTTATATTATTTATTTATCTGGTGGTGCTGGGTCCTAGTTGTAGCATGTGGGATCCTTAGTTGTGGCATGCAGGATCTAGTTCCCCATCCAGGGATCAAACCTGGGCCCCTACACTGGACGTGCGGAGTCTTGGCCACTGGACCACCAGGGAAGTCCCAGGGAGAGCCTCGCTCTTAAGATGACATGTGAGCAGCAGTGAAGGAATCAGCCGTAAGGACATCTGAGGAAAGAATTCTGAGTTGCAGGAACAGCCAGCGCAAAGATCCTAACGTGGGAGCGCGTCTAACATTTCAGAGAAACAACAAAGAGCCTCCTGTAGAATAAAGAGGGAAGGTCACAGGGGGAATAAGAGGCAGATTGTGCAGGTCCTTAAGTTGCTGTGAGAACTTTTTTTTTTTTTAATACTTATTTTTATCTGTGTCAGATCTTAGCTGTGGCTTGTTGTGGCTCACAGGCTTTGTCGCTCTCCAGCATGTGTGATCTTAGTTCCCCGACCAACGCTTGAACACATGTCCCTTGCATTGGAAGGCAGATTCTTAACCACTGGACCACCAGGGAAGTCCCAAGACTCTGGCTTTTTCCTCCACGCAGGAGGTGCCATCAGGGAGTTCTGAGCCCAGGATGTATGTGATCTACTTCCCCACGTGTGTCTACAGGGCTCCTTTGTGGGGGAGAAACTAAAAACAGGCTGGAGGTAAGGCAGGAAGCTCAGTGGGGGAGCCACTGTGGTTGGAACAAGTCTTGCAGTAGAGTGGGGAGAAGGGAGACTCCGGATATGTTCTCAGAATTTGTTGCGGCAAGAAGCTCAGAAAGGTTTCTTAATTTACTAACATAACACAGCTAGGAAATGGCAAGAGTCAAGGCTGAGCTCCAGGTCTGTCCAGTTTTGAAACCTGAACAGTTTTTAATCTGCTAGTTGCTTTTGCAAGAAAGAGGGTGGATTGAATCAGATGATCCTTGAGTGTTCCTTTCAGCTCTAGACTTTTAAACCTGACTGTTCTGTGCTTTGAAGACAGAGCCCTCAAATCTGTTAGCATTGTATGTAGACCAAGAGTCCATAGGCAATGTATGAGCAAGGGGACTTCTAAATTTATTCTTTGAAGGGTTAGTGCCTGCATGGTTCCCAGACAGCCTTTCTGGGTTTGCTTCTTTTCAGGATCTGATCAAGAGCTTTAGGTTGGCAGCTAAGGAGTTAGTGGTTTTACTTTGTTAGCAAGGACTCCCTGACTGAGTGAGGGAAGAGACTTGCCAAGGTCGTACACAGCAGATGCAGGTCAAGCATCCGCCTCTGGAACTCCATCCACACCTAGGCATCTCCCCTTTGTCCCCGCCTCCCTCCTCAAACCTCCTTCTCCACCCAGATTCCTTCCCTGGGAGAAAAAGGAAGTAGGCGGAGTTGGTTTTCAGGTTTTTATTGTGGACGCATTTTTGGTGAGGGATGGGGCGGAGGGGCAGGCCTTCCCAGGAGAGGGCAGAGGAGGGCAGGCGTCACGGGGGGGCGGGGGCGCGGAGAGGAGAAGGGTGGGGGAAACTTCTTTACTCTCGGATCTTCAGTTCCCGCGCCATCTGACAGAGGGCGCAGGGCAAACAAAAGGTGAGGGCTGCCCAGTCCTTCCCGACGGAGCCCTAGAGGGTGGGAGAGAGAGGTTAGCAGCCCTAACCTGGCATCTGAGGAGGCCAGTCCCCCAGCCCTCGGCTCCCACGGGCCCCGGGCGCGCACGCACCTGGATGCGGTAGCGCTCGCGCATGCCGGTGCGAAGGGAGTGCAGGCCTCCGGGCAGGTAGGGCGTGCAGCAGCACTCGCCGAAGTCGTCGGAGATGCGGCAGGCGAGGCACAGCGGGGCGAAGGTGCCGCACAGACCTGGGGCGGACACGGGGCGCTAAGGGCGGGGGCCTCCGGCCGGCTCCGCCTCGGGCAGGGGCGAGGCGGGGTCCGCGGGGCGCGGGGTGCGGGTCCCAGAGGCAACTGAACGTTGGAAGAAGTGGAAGTCCCAGAGGAAATGAGGGGTCCGAAGAGTAGGGGTTTCGAGAGCGGGAAAGAGGGTTTAAAGAAGGAGTTGGAGCCACAAGGAAAACAGTCGAGGGTGCAAGGGGGACGAGGAGGGTCCCCGTGAGAGTTGGAAGGTGTGATGAAGCCAGGATCCTAGGGAGTGTCGGGCGTCGGAGAAAGGCGGGAGGGAGGGTTAGAGACCGGGATTCAGGGCCCACTGAAGGGACCGGGGAGTGGGGTGAGGAGGGCGAGGCTGAGGGTGACCCTCCGTCCCCTCCCGCTCCTTCCCCGGTCTGGAGAGGGAGCGACAGGGCACTCACAGACGGGCATGTCGTTGCAGCAGTCCGTGAGGCCGGTGTGCCAGTCACTGAGCTGGGTCTGGTAGCAGGTGCTGGCGCTTTGGGGCTGACTGGTCACTGGGTAGGACATGGCTGCGGAGGGAGGGGGCGGGGGTCAGCGGGCAGCCCCGCAGCACCTCCCTGGCCCTGGCACCTCTGCCGCCCCTCCCTCTGCCGGGCAGTCCGGGCAAGGCCACCAGGCCGCCCACGGAGGGGACACCACTGCGTCTTCCCCGTCCCTGCCGCCACTTTTCGGGCATCGCCACCCCATTCTGTCCCCGGAGTTGCTGCCTCCTGCATGTCTGGTTCAGCTGGGCGTGGGGGGTGGGGGGCATCCTGCAGGTCTAGGGGAGGTTAGCGCCACATGTGGGCGGGGCCGAGACGTGCCGCCGCCTCCTCCACGTCTGGGCTTGGGGTGCTGGGTTCCCGCGTTTCAGGGCTTCTGGGGTGCAAGCAGGCGCCGTCTGTCTTCGAAGCCAGAGTGCCCAGGGGAAGGAAGTGGCCATGTTCCAGGGACTGGAAGGTTTGGGGGTCCATCCAGCGATCCCACCTTTGCCTTTCACGTTGTCGTGCATCTCAAACTGCATCTTGCTGGCCCTGAGGAGGTGGCGTTGGGGACCGCAGAGGTGGCGGCGGTGACAGCGTCAGAGTCTGCCCAGGGGGTGCTGGATACTGAGGGAGGTCAGGGCAAGGGGCGGGGCAGTGGGGACTGAGTTCTCAGGGGTAAAGTGCTGGGGAGAAAGAGGCCAAGTCAGCTTGCCTGCTAGGAAAGGATGGGACAGGGATGTATGGGGTTGGGGGCGAGAGACTCGCCCATCTCTGTACAGCTGCCCGACAGACCCCCAGAGGACCCTCTTATACCAGAGGCAGTGCTGGAGAGAATGACCAAGAGACAGGCAGGCAGAGTCAGAGACAAGGGGAGAGAGAGATCAGAGCTGGGTGCCTATAGAGATGCCGCCAGTAGCACTCACACCTGCCCGGTACCTTTTTTTCCTGCAAGCCCCTTTCACGGACAGAACACTTGAGGCTCAGGGAGCTGAAGAAAAATAGCTCACATCTGATGGCCCAGCCAAGAGGGTTAGCAGGGGCGGAAGCAAGTCCCAGAACTTCCAAATTCAACCCAGTGTCAACAGGTTGAGAAGGGAGGAGGGTCACAGGGTGCAAGAGAAAGATAAGGATGTCCAGAGAGGTAAGCAGTCAGAGGAATGTAAGGAGACAGAAGTGGAGTTGGCTGGAGGAAGGAACGAGCAGAGGCACCAACCTCTAAGCAGAGAGCTGTGGGCAGATGCGCTTACCTGCAGGACTGCTGCGGCGATGATGGAGACAGAGGTATGGGTGACACCTGGGCACTGAGTGGCTTATAAATGGGCGGGCTGTGTGGTGCTGGGCGGAGCTCTGACAAAGATGCCCAGGGAGCCAAGCCGGTCTGGCTGACCCTCTTCTCCCCACTGGGACTTCCCCTCCCTCCCTCTCCATCCTTCATCCCGCTTCTGCTCAGCCTCAGAGGACCTAGGAGATAGTGGGGGAGGGAGTCCAAGGGTGAGGAGCTGGGAGTAGAGGTCTAAAATGAAGGGGGCAGAAAGAGAGATGGAGACAGAGGGCAGAGGGGAGGTGCAAGGGGCCTAGCTGCCCAGAGACCAAAGAGAGGGAAAGACACAGAGATGGGGAGGGACTGGGAGACAGAGAAGGAGAGGACCAGAGGGGAGAGAGAGACAAGGAGATTCAGAGAGATGGAGAGAGACAAGAAGACAGAGAGAGAGAGAGAGAGAGATGCTGAGACAGAGGGGCACAGACATCTGGGGAGAAATAACAAGAAAGGGGGAACCAGAGATTCAGAAAAGAGAAAAAAGGTCAGGTGAGTGGGGGTGCCAGCCACTGGCTGACCCACGCCCCACAGCTTCAGAGGAAGGGAAAGTGCGAGACGAGAAAGACCGGTGGTGCTCCCACCACCCTTAGTGAGGCCCCAACTTCCCTGGGAGTGGGGGCTTCGGGTCCTCCCAATCAGGCCTACCAGGCACATGGGGGGACAGTGTGTTTGGGGGGTGACCCATGCTGGAACCAAAGTAAATAAACACACCTCACCCAACTCCAACTTGGGAAGGGAGGAGGCTGGGAACTGAGAAACCTGTGGTTCCTGAAGGAGGAAGATGTGGTCCAGGATGCTTGAGTCCAAGCAGATCAGAGGACTGGGGGCTGGGACTCCCAGGTTTGAGGGCAGAGGGGGCTGAGAGTCAGACTCTCAGGGGTAAGCTAGGCTGTGTCCCTGAGTCGGGTAGGGGTCCTGGGATACCCAGACTTCTGGCTTCCTGGGAAATGAAAGAGCTGGGGGCCTGGGTGCCTGAGTCACCCAGAAGTCTCCCCTCAACAGGTCTGGCGGGGTTGGAGGTGACTCAGTGAAGGAAGCGGCATACGAGCCAGGTGGGTGAGGTTCCCAGCACGGGTGTCACTCCAAAAATGTAGGAGGCACTGGAAAATCGGGGTGTTAGCTGCAGAGGGAGTGGTGTCGTCACGCGCTGGGCATCACCTTACTGACCTGGCGTCCCGTTTTCCCCCAAGCCTTGGTCTCCTGGCACTGCCCCAAAGAGGCTTGCTGTCCTTGTCCCAGACCTAAGGGCAGCACCCAGCCTCTTGCCTGTTGTCGCCATCACTTGGTCTGGGAGCCTGAATGTCTGGGAAACATCTCCCCGCTCTGTACCCCATCTCTGCATTATTGTCTCTCTGGCTCTGAATCTCTCCTTTCTTTCTTTCCCCATCTCTGCAGATCTGTCTCCCAGGTTCTCCTGGTTCTCTGTCTCCTCATCTCTGAGGCCCTCATCTCAAGTTCTGTGTCTCAGTGCCCTTATCCGGGAGTCTCTGCGCTCCGTCTTGGCATCTCTCCCCACCTTGAGGCCTGCTCCGTGGAGGCAGCCACAGGACCCCCTCCCCCAGCAGACCAGACCACGGGCTGCAGGTGACTCAGTCAGGGTCAGATTCTAGGGCTCCTAAGATGACAACCTGAGTCGTCCTCAAATTTCCTCTTCCAACTCTGACATAGCCTGGGGGCCCCAATTAGATACAGCAACTCATGTAGATGAGGAAATCAGGACTGGAGAAGCTGTGAGGTGGCCTGCTCCGGGGTGAGGAGGAGGGCAGAGGGCAGGACGAGGAGATCTGGGGGCTGAGGGGTGACCATGGCAGAGTCCCCAGGCACCTGGCCTACATCCCCCTCAAATGGGTTTGCCAGATAAAATACCGGATGTCCAGTTAAATTAGAATTTCAGATAAACAATACCTTTTTACTATAAGTATGTCCCATATGGGGCTTGCCAGGTGGTGGCTCAGTGGTAAAACATCTGCCTGTCAAACAGGAGACTTGGGTTTGATCCCTGGGTTGGGAAGATCCCCTGGAGAAGGAAATGGCAACCCACTCCAGTATTCTTGACTGGGAAATCCCATGGACAGAGAACCCTGGTGGGCTACAGTCCATGGGGTTGCAAAGAATCAGACACAACTGAGCACCTAAACAGTAACAGTAGCAGTGTCCCATAAGTTGGAGGGAATATACTTACTCTTAAAAAAGTATTGGGTTGGCCAACAAGTTCGTTCAAGCTTTTCTGTACCATCTCTGTACCATCTTCTGTACCATTTATGAAAAAACCCGATCGAACTTTCAGGCCAACCGAATATTTGCTGTTTACCTGAAATTCCAATTTAACCTGGTGTCCAGTATTTTTATTTGGTAAATCTGGAAACTCACTTTCAAAGAAGGGAATTCATAAAAGAGGAAATAATAGCAATCCTCTCCAGTATTCTTGCCTGAAAAATTCCATGGACAGAAGAGCCTGGCACGCTGTAGTCCATGAAGTCACATAACTGAGCATGCACGCATGAGGGGAGAGGAGGGAGATGGATTGGTAGCAATAAACAGAACTAAAATAAAGCGGGTGGGAGGATCCAAGTGTCTGTGCCCCTCTTCCCCCAGAACACAGGAATCCCTCCTCAGAGTTCAGGTCCTACTCACCCTCCTTGCCTCCCTTAGAACCCAGTCCCTACTCCAGAACCCAGGCTCCTAGCCTCTTTCTCCCCAGAATTCAGGTGTCCAGGCCAGGTCAGGGTCCAGTTGCCCAATGTGGGTTTCACAAGGAGGGTGGTGCCATCCATTACCCTGGTGGAACCAGTCCGGCTGAGCAGACAAGTGAGGTGGCCCCCATCCCATCCTGAGCCTGCTGCTTCCTCGAGGGCCAGCCCAGCGGGGCTGGGCGCAGAACAGGACGGACTCAGGGGCGCTCTGGGTGCGTCAGAGTCTGGGTTTGGGTGTGTTGTATCTCTGCTGTGTGGTGTGTGTGCCTCTCTAGGTGCTGCTGCTTCTGTGTGGGGATTGTCGTGATGTGTCTCTCTCTGAGTGTCCCTGTGTCCTGGGGTGTGACACGTGAGAAGGTCTTTTCTATTCACGTGTCTGGATTGCCCTCCTGTCATTCTCCCTCCTGTGCACCTGTGTTTGGATGGGGTCTCAGTTGTCAATTTCTGTAATTATGACTAGGTTAAGGCAGGAATTATTATTTTTTAACATTTTATTTATTTATTTTTGGCCTTGCTCCGTCCCTGTTGCTGCACGGTCTTTTCTCTAGTTGTGGCGAGCGGGAGCTAATCTCTAGCTGTGGGGTGTGGACTGCTTGTTTTTGTGGCTTCTCTTGTTGCAGAGCACGGGCTCTAGGGCATGTGGGTTTCAGTAGTTGTGGCGCATGGGCTTAGTTGCTCTATGGCATGTGGGGTCTTCCTGGATCAGGAATTGAACTCATGTCCCCTGCAATGGCAGGTGGATTCTTTACCACTGAACCACCAGGGAAGCCAAGGAATTAGTTTTTGAGTGGTAGCTTTGTATTCTGGACTCTATAGCCAGAAAACCTTAGTTCAAATCTTGATGGCCTCTGAATGGCTGTGAAACCTTGGGCAAACCACTCAACTTCCCTGGACCTCAGTTTTCCCATATACAAAATGGGTTTTTGCCAATAGAGTTGCTGAGAGGATTAAATGAGTTAATTCATGTAAAGAAACTGCATCTGGCCCATAGGAAACATTTTGCGTTTATGAGGATAGTGGGGATGATGTTCTAGTTGCTGGTGATGCAATAGTGAATAAAACCAAGTCTTTGCTCATGGTCCTAATAGGGATTGGATAAATGGCCTGTCTGTGGCTGGGCATAAAACCACATAACTGGGGTGTCTCTTTTGCATGTGGAATGGGATATTTCTGTGTGGTGTCAGTGCAAGTGATTTCACAATTGTGCACCTCTGTGTGTTTGTAGGTAACTTCACGTGCTGTGTGTGGGTTCTCTGCTTCTGTGGGTATAAATGCAAGATCATACCAAGCAGGTGTTGGGGGACACATGTTTGTTCTGATCTTGCATTCCTGACTCTGAGGTGCCAGGGGTGTGCCTGTATTTGGGGTCTTGAGAACTCCTTTCTCCATCATATTAAAAAAAATTTGTATTTATTTTAAAATTTATTTTTGGCTGTTCTGAGCCTTCGTTCTTATGAGCGCTTTTCTCTAGTTGCAGAGAGTGGGGGCTACTCTCTAGTGATGGTGCATGGGCTTCTCTTATTGTAGAGCACAGGTTCTAGGGCTCTCGGGCTTCAGTAGTTGTAGTGCCTGGGTTCAGCTGCCCCGCCACATGTGGGATCTTCTTGGACCAGGGATCAAACCCATGGCTCAGGGTAAAGAATCTGTCTGCCAATGCAGCTGGCTGTAGTTTCTCCCTAATGGGAATGGTGGGCCCAGCGGCTTTAGGAGAAACACCAGGGTGAAAGGGAAGATGAGAGGAGACAGGTGAGGCCTGGGCGGGGATGAGAAAGAACATGATGGGAAAGCAGGGAGAGATGGCAGATGGGGAACAGGAAGAGCTGCACGAAGAGATGTGGATGTTCGTCGTCCACCCATTCCATAAGCATTTGGTGAGCCCTTGCAATGTGCCAGGACCTCTGGCAGGCATTGGTTCAAGGCTTGGGGGAAAGTAGAGAGACCCAGAGGGATGAAGACCCGCCAAGAAAGCTTTTGGTGCACCACCTGTGTCCAGAGTGGGCCTCAGTGACAGTTCTGGGTGATGGGGATCCAGAGATGGGGAAGGACAGAGAGGGACCTGCCCTTCTCCTATCCTCCCTGAGGCTGATCTAGGCAGATCAAAGAACACAGGCCGGGGGGCCAGGGGGCCAGGGGAGGGGGAGGATTCTCCCAGACCAGGGACATGCCAGGAATCATTTTTGTCATCTCCTAATAGGATAATGATACACGACACACCCATATCGTCCTAATCTGTATTTTCGACCCCAATCAGGCCCAACACCCATAGTGAGAGGCCTGGTATCTGTGAGTTGAGGAAGAAATACCTGGGAGTCCCTATCCCTCATCTTTCCTCCTCCAGACCCCAGGAGTCCCAGGCCCCAAACCCCCACCCCCACCCCCTGGGAGTCCCAGCTCTGTCTCTCTTCTTTTTTCACTGTGTCCCTTTCCCTCGCTCTCTGGGCCTGTCATTATCTGTTTGTCTTCTTTATCCCCTGTTTCCCCTTCCCTCTCTTGGGGCCTGTCTGTCATTATCTGTCTCCATCGGTGCTTTGTGTCTCTCCTGTCTCTTCACATCTGGATCTTGATTCTCTCTCGCTGGGCCTCGATTTTCTCACCTGTCAAGTGGGAATAATAATAATCCGATCACTTAGAGCTGATAAGAGGAAGACATGAGATAATTATGTAAAATGCTTAGCACAGAACCTGGGCCACAGTAAATTTCATACAAGTGAGCTCTATTGCGGTTATTGTTTTCAGTATTTTAATCTCTCAGTTGCTATCTATGTTTTTCTCTTGGTTTCCACATGAGTCTCAAGTCTCCTCCTGTTCTGGATTTTTTCTGCACACAGCAGCCGCCCCTGGCTTCCCTTTCAGGGATGAAGTGTAAAGGGCAGTATCGAGGCCAAAGCTTCCCCTAAGCCTTTTTCCTATTCATCTTTAGTCTAAGCCCCACCTCAGGAACTCAAAACTCTGGCTCCAATACAATACGTAGCCACAAAAACCTCTGAACCCCAAATCTGTGATCCTTGGGCAGGCCAGTGACCCTTGGGATCCAGAAGTCCCCGAATCTGGAGCATGATTCTTCAGGGTCCCAGTTCCCCTCTTCCTCAAGATCCAGGAATCCGGACGCTCAGCCTCTACCTCCGTCAGACTCAGAAGTCTAGGCCCCTCAGTTTGTCCTTCTCAGGACCAAGAAGTTCGGACTCTCATCCTCTCTCAAGACAGGATCAGGCGGTCGAGCGGTCCAGTTCTACCTGAAGCCCAATACCTCACCCAAGACCCTTCTGCAGTCGCGCACGCGCTCAGCAAGCTCCCGAGTCTGTCTTTTTTAGAGCCTTGTCTGACACCGGAGCGCGCCTCCGAAATCGAGCTGTGATAAGCTACCCGTGACGTCAGTCAGCAGTTTCCAGCCAATAGACACTCCGCCCCTAACTCCCTGGGCCACTCAGGACAGGGCGCACTCCCTAGTAGGCGGGTCCACAGCCCAAGGAGGACCGAGATAGAGCGGTCTCGGCAGGTCCAGCCAGGCAGCCAAAAGTCTAGGTGTTTGCCGATTGGCGTGTGTGTGTGGGGTCTGCTTCGTAGACGCTGGAGCGGCTCTTGAACGGACAGGTTCTGCGAGTCTGGCCTGGTAAGCCCTTCACAGCATACCCAGTATTGGGATTCTGGACACAGCTCGGACGGGAAACGGTGAGATTTTGTTGAGGCCGGAGGCGGAGCGGGGAGCTGGATGCACCATCTCAGAAATTCCTCCATCCCTTCCCTTCACCAGCTGCTAAACTCACCCGTGCGTTCAGTCCTTCCTGCCCTCATTAAGTACCTCACTCACTGATTTCCTCATTTGGCGACTCACTCGCACTCGCTCATTCACACACTCATCCACCCAGTACTTAGATTTCCTGAAGCTTCCAGTGTGCTAAGCCACCTGCTGGGCAATGGTGATGACCGAGATGAGTCAGGCCTGGGCCCTGCCCTTAAGGAGCCCAGGTCAGATGGGAGGACAGACCCATATATTGACGTGCAGGGGTGTGCAGAGTCAGGGGAGTCCAAGAGAGTCCTTTTTGAGTTTAGTGGGAAACTCACTCAGGAAAGGATTTCCAGAGGAGGGAACCTCCCTCTCCTGACTCCTCCCGCCTCTTGGATTGTCTCATGAAGGCTTCTTTTTTAATTGATGAATAGTTGATTTACAATGTTGTTTTATTTTTTTATTTTTATTTTTTTTGTGTAGCAGAGTTTTATTAAAGTGAAAAGGGACAGAGAGAGCTTCTGACACAGGCATGAGAAGGGGGACCACAATGTTTTGTTTTGTTTTTTTTTTTTCCCACAATGTTGTTTTAATTTCTGCTCTACAGCAAACTGATTCAGTTACATATATATATTATTTTCCACTTTGGTTTATCATAGCATACTGAATATAGCTCTCTGTTATACCGCAGCAGTCCCCAACATTTTTGGCACCAGAGATTGGTTTCATGGGAGACACTTTTCCCACGGAATGGGGGACAGGGGATGATTTCAGGATGAGTCAAGCCCATTATATTTATTGTGCACTTTATTTCACTTACTGTTACATCAGCTTCACCTCAGATCATCAGGCATTAGCTCCCAGAGGTTGGGGACCCCTGCCGTATAGGAGGACCTTGTTGTTTATCCATTCCATATATAATAGCTTACTTATTATATATTATATAATCTGCTGACCCCACCCACCCACTCCATTCCTCCCCCAAACTCCTCTCGATCGGCAACCCCAAGTCTGTTCTATATGTCTGTGAGTCTGTCTCTGTTGATGAAGACCTTTTGATCTGTGTGCAAAACCACCCTCACTACCTCACCTACCTCACACACCCCTGAGCCTCCTCCCAGTAGAAAGTCTCACTGTCCACCTGCTCCCCTGTCCAGGATGATGTCCTCTTCATCCCCTTGCTCACCTGTAACCTCTGCTCCACCCTCAGTAAGTCCTCTTTATCCAACCTCAGTAATGGCTCTGGGAGCTGCTCCACCCCGACTTCCGCTCCCCACCTTCATTGTTTCTGCCCCAGCTCAGGGCTTGTCATCCCTGTCCCCAGCCTCCTCTCTCGCCTCCAGGGCTCTAGTCTTGCCTTCAGTCCACCCCCGTTGCCCAGTAGACTCTTTCAGTGCCTGCGCTGATCCTCTCCCTCCCTTGCTCAAAGCCCTTCTGTGGCTCCCGCTGCCCTTCATTTATAGTCCAAATTGCATTCCAGCTCCTTCAGGATCTCTTGATGACCAGTCTAGGCCCCTCAGACCACTCCCCACTTTGCATCTGAACTTCTGGTCAGGCAGAAGCCTTGACCACTGACTCTCTCATCCTTGCCTATTTCTTCTTTTTTGCTCTTTCTTGGATCTCCTCCTCTGTGAAGGACTCCCTGGCTACCACAGATAGAACCGGTGGGGACTGTGACAGCCTGTGTCTGGGTCTCTCCCCACACTCTCTGAGTGTGGAAATTTGAAGGCTAGCCCTGGAAGGAAATCTGCTCCAAACCCAGGGCCTACAGAGGGTGAGGGCTTGAGTGGCTGGGCAGAGCTTGGGTCCCAATTTTTGAGTGATCAGTTTGTTTCTGATTTCCTGTTAGCTTTGCTCCACTTCTCTAGGGACTTTGGGTTTTCTTTTCCTGGTTGGTCCTGGGGCTAGGTTTGTAAAGAGGAGTAGCTGAGATGCCTGCTTCTGGCACTGTACCTGGATTAGGTCTGAGGAGGGGGTGGGTCTGTGTTAGTAGGGGGGCTCCTGCCCTTCCACACTCAAGAATCCAGGCCTGCACACCCCTTCTTTCTCAGGACCCAGGTGTTGGGCTCCCAGCCTTCTGTCGACTCACCAGTGCCGAGTTCTCGGGCTTCTGATGCTGCCCCCTGGTGGACAACCCCCGTCCCCACTCTATTTGCCTGTTGTTTAATTGCTAGGTCCTGACTCCTTTGCGACGCTGTGGGCTACAGCCCGCCAGGCTCCTCTGTCTATGGGATTCTCCAGGCAAGAATACTGGAGTGGGTTGCCGTTTCCTTCTCCAGGGGATCTTCCCAAACCAGGGGTCGAACCCGAGTCCCTTGTGTCTCTTGCATTGGCAGGAGGATTCTTTACCACTGAGCCACCAGGGAAGCCTGGCTATTTGCCAGAGGCCAAACTAATTAAATACTTTTATTTACAAAAAACAAACAAAGCAAATCGATCTGCAAGGTCGGGCCAGGCCCGTCCCTGCAGCGGTCACAGCAGCAATAGAAGGCAGTGATCCCGTGCAAGTCCGGCTGTCTCTGAGACTGGTTTGTGTGCGCCCTCCTCCCCCAGGCCAGGGTCTTAGCTTTGGCGAGGGGGCCCCCCGCCCGACTCCCCCATTGCCGTTCCCCCCACTTAAGGCACAGCCCGCCCCCTTCCACCCAGCCCTAGGGCCTGGATGGGCCGGGGAGCCCCGGGCCCGGGGTCCCTGCTGCTCTTCCCGAGGCGCGTTCACCACGGAGCCCTGCGCAGATGGGTACAAACGGCCTTTAGTGTCGTCCCCCGCGACCCCCCTCTCCCCGCGGGGCCTGGCTCCGTGCCCCGGCTCAGACCGGCGGGCCGGGCAGATTGAGGACGAGGCGGATGCGCTCCACGCACAGCGCGGCGGCCTGCCGCGTCTCCTGGCACAGCGCCGCCAGGCTCAGGAAGCCGTGCGGCAGGTCCTCCACCACGCGCAGCGTCACGGGCTGGCCCAGGCCGCGGAGCCGCCGCGCGAACATGACCGAGTCGTCCAGCATGGGGTCCAGCGCGCAGGCCTGCGGGGGCGGGGCAGGGAAATACGCGGAGGCGGGGGAGGACAGAGGCAGGAGACGCGGGGATGGGGGCGGAGAATCGGAGAATGAGTCTGACTGGCCTCTGCCTGGCTTCTCCCTGCCCCCAGAGACCCACTCTCTCTTTGCCCCTTCCCCGACTCTCCAAGCCCAGCGCCTGCCCCGCGATCTCCACAGGATTGCAAAAGCAAACTGGTAACTCTGACCCCCTCAATCCACTGTTGCCAGGCCTCCCCTCCTGCTGGCACCCCCTCCCTGCGGCCGCGCTTTCTCCCTTCCCCCCCACTGGGCTCCCAGGCGCTCCAGGCCCCCAGCCGTCCCCCTCCTCGCCTGCTCCACCTCCCTGGCCTGGCGCTCACCACGATGTGCACCGGTGGCAGGGTCTGCAGCATGCTGTCGGGTGCCAGCAGAGGTGACATGAAGGGATTCTTGACGATGGGGGCCGAGTAGAGGGGCATCCACATGGCACCCTGGCTGCAGCGCCGAGGGTGGAAGCCCTCGGGGAAGGCTGCGCCCACACCTCGAACTCGGTCCTTGGTGCTCAGCTCCTCTGGGGCCTCAGACACTTCAGATCTATCCTCAGACCCAAGTAAGAAGTTGACGGTTGAGGGCGTGGAGGTGCGGAGTGTCTCCGCTGACAGTGACAGCTCCGGGGTGTCTGGTGTCTCGCAGCTGTTCCTGAGGCTCAGGTCATGCAGCTTCAGCCCCTTGAGGGAGTCCGTTCCCAGTGGGCCCTCCGGCTGGGTCAGGGCTGCTTCAGACACACTGCGCCGCATTGGCTCTGCGAGAGGAGCAAGGTGAGGGGACCGGCCAGGCCTGCAGCTGAGCCTGGCTCTGTGGGTCGGGTGTGTGGGTGGCTGGCAGGGAAGTCCACCTCGGGAGCAGAGGCCGGTGGGGGAATTGCACCCTGGGGCTGTAGAGGCCCAGACTACAGGGTGCCCCAGGCTGCATTTCCCAGGGGGCAGTGGAAGGAGGCCCCTGTCTTGGAGGTGAGGCTGTGTCCTAATGGAGGAGTGTGTGTGTGACTGGGAACATGAAATGCCAGTCAGTTTACCTCTGGGAGCCTGTTTCCTCTTCTGAACAAAGGGGATAAAAATAGTCCTTACCTGATAGGAGGTGGTGGGAACTCAGTGGGATTGATAAGATTCGGGATTAGGTACTGCTACCTCTGGGGAGGCTTCCCAGGTGGTGCTAGTAAAGAATCCGCCTGTCAATGCAGGAGGCGTGGTGTCCATCCCTGGGTTGGGAATATCTCCTGGAGTAGGAAATGGCAGCCCACTCCAGTATTCTTGCATGGAAAATTCCATGGACAGAGGAGCCTGGAGGGCTGTGGTCCATGGGGCCACAGAGAGTCAGACATGTCTGAGCAATTGAGCACAGAACACATCCCTGGGAGGTCATAATATATCTATATCTATATATTTATTTTTTAAATTCTAAACTTATTTTTAATTGAAGGATAATTGCTTTACAGAATTGTGTTGGTTTCTGCCAAACACCTTGTAATGTTTTATTACCAGGTGCCTTGTTTTAGCTGCCTCCTTAGCCCCCAACATGGGGCTGTCAGCTTTTCCTGGTCACCTGAGACAAAGAGTATGAACAAAGTGGAATGGTGAGCAGGCCCACATGGCTTGAAAGGAGGCTCTGTTCACAGGGTGTTAAAAAGAATCTTGAGGACATATCAAGACTTCCAGAGACACCCACAGCTTTAGCTATGTAGATCTGCTCCCCGAAATTCCTTCCTGTTCTTTACCTCATTCTGTCCTTTTGTTTTGTTTTTTGGCTGAGCTGTGAAGCACGTGGGATCTTAGTTCCCTGACCAAGGATGGAACTCGGGCCCCCTGCACTGGGAGCATGGAGCCTTAGCCACTGGACCGCCAGGGAAGTCCCCATCCCTTCCCTTTGAATGACCAGACAAGCCAGTGCCCAACTGATGCTAAAGGTGCACTTCAGGCCTGCCTGGTGGGCCCACGGTGGCTTCAGCTCCCCTGATTTGATCAGGACCATTCTGCTTACCACTACTGCCAGGACCTTACATTTTTCAGTTTTTCTTTTTTTTCTTTCACTTGCCTTTATAAATCCATGAAGGCAAAATGCAGGATGATACAAAAATAACTGCTTAGGTGCCCTGTGGCCCAGAGGGTCAGTGGAACCAAGCTGTTGACTAGAGTCACAGACACAGCCAATCAGGGTGCTGGCATCTTCTAAGTGCACCTACTGTGTTTTAGGTACAAGGCACAAAACAGCACCTACTGTGCACCTATTGTGCTTGACACAAATAGGCAGGCAGTCCTTACAGCAACAGAATGAGGTAGGCATTCTTACTGTTCCCGTTTCCCCCAGAGGGGCAAAGCTAGGCTCACAGATACTGCAACTTGCCTGGTATAGTACCCGGTACTGTGGGGAGCTCGACTGGCGTGTGTGCCTCTAGGGTCTGCTCTTGTCACCTTTCTCCTACAAGGAAAGCCCCAGTGCCAAATGGTCCATGTGTCTAAAATTCAAATCCTTTTTAATTGCTTTTGCATGTATGTGCTTAGTTGAGTCCTACTTTTGCCACCCCATGGACTGTGGCCCATCAGGCTCCTCTGTCCATGGCATTTCCCAGACAAGAATACTGGAATGGGTTGCCATTTCCTTCTGCAGGGGATTTTCCCCACCCAGGGATCGAAACTGAGTCTCTTGAGTCTCCTGCATATGCAGGCAGATTCTTTAGCAACTGTGCCACCTGTTTTCTGGTGTATTTATTTGTGTTGGTTGGAATATCCTAATATTAAAAAATTGAATTTAAAATAAAGCATATTCAATTGGAATAATTTTCTGAAAACAGGAACTGTATCTCCTTTTTCTCTTGGCCCATGGCTTGTGGGATCCTAGTTCCCTGACCAGGGATTGAACCTGTGTTCTCGGCTGTGAAAGCGCTGAGTCCTAACCACTGGACTGCCAAGGAAGTCCCTGGGAATGGTATCTACTTTTGAAAATGCAATTTCTATTACCCAGAAAATACTGTTGATTTATTAGAGATAGAAAGTAATTTGAGGTGGCTGTGCTTTAAAAATCCTTAAAATGTTAGGAAATGGGAAACAATGGATCCCTGGATGGAAGGGACTTTTGGCAGCCTGAGGGTCTTCCCACCTACCCAGGATGGGGATTTCCTCCACTTACTGATGTCTTTCCCACTTTCTGATCTCCCTGCGTGCCTCTGTTAAAAGTCAGGAAAGAATCTAGGAGGGCTGGACTTCCACCTGAGGGCCCAGGGAATTTCGGTGGACTGGATTCTTGGGACTGAAAATCAGGACACACAGCTGGCCTTCTGAGTCATTCCCTAGGGTGCCTTTCTGGGAGATGGTATTTGGAAAGCTAAATCTTCTAGTTCCTGGGATTCTGAGCTGACCCGTGTGATCAGAAGTTCTGGAATTTCTAGAAGTGGACTAAGGCTTTATGGCAGGGAGCCAGGAAGGTGATCTCCGCTTCCCTGAGTGCCCAGGGCCCAGCCCCTTGCCTTCCCCAGGACTGCTGGTGCCAGGCTGTCCCTCCTGGCCACGCTGGATGGGTGTGTGAAGGAAGGGTGCCACTCACCGGTCTTGGACACCGATTTCAGGTGGGACTTTTGCCCGCCCAGCTCCAAGAAGGCGTTGAGCCATGAGGAGGCGCCCAGGCGGAGGTCTCGGAAGAGCAGGGCCGTGTCCCGCTGCATGAGCCCCATCATGCCCAGCGCCTTCTGGTTTGAGTCGGGGTGGTCCTCAGTCTCCTCACCTGTGAGTGGATGTGTGTGTGGGGGGGGTGAGTCGGTCTCCTCTCTTTCTGGGCCCAGTCTCAACACACACACTCTCAGGCATCTCTGCCCTCAGGGACCCAGACTGTCTGACCACTTTAGCAGGAACAGGGAGTCTCAGATTCCTCCTCTTTGTACCCAACGAGACAGGGCTCTAGTCTCTGCCCCCGAAGGAGCCAGGGCCCCAGTTGTGTGCGGATGGAACTAACCGGCATAGGCGCTGACGCACTTGGAGAGCACGCTGAGAGGCAGCAGGGGGTCCATGAGGCTCAGCAGGCGGGAAGGAGAGGCGGTGGACTGCAGCATGGTGGCCGGGTAGGCCGCCATGATGCCATCTGGCACCCGCACCCCGTAGGCCGCTGCCCGAAGGGACACGGTGAAGCAGAGGTTCCCACCGGCGCTGTCTCCGGCGAGGCATATCCGCTCACCTGTTGAGCCTGGTGTGGAGGGGGCTTGGTCAAGCCTGGCAGGGAGGAGCTGGAGCTCTGGGCTCTCCGAGGTCAGAGTAGGGGTCTGGCCCACTGCCATTTTAGAGACTGGGAAACTAAGGCAGGGATCTGGACCCATTTGGGGGATAGTGGGCAGAGGATCAGGCAGGCTGAGGACATGGAGAGGGCGGGAGATCAGGAAGCTGTGGGGAAGCTTGGGGGGCTGGGGGTCAGGAGCAAGGAGGAAGGGTGCTGAGAGAGGGAAGACCCAGTGCCCATGTCAGGAGGGAGGGGCAGCAAGGCCAGAAGATGGCAGCCCTGTGCCCCGAGGCATGACCTCATCCTGCTCTGTGCCTCCCAGGCCGCGTGGGGAGCAGGAGGGCGGAGGAGCTGGAAGAATGGGCTGGAGCCCGGCCGGGTGGCCGCCAGCAAGGGACAGCAGTGGGTAGAGAAACAGGAGGAGGGAAGGAAAGGTCAGAGGTCAGGGGGCAGTGGGGGATGGAGCATCAGGGCTAGAGTCGGGGGAAGCAGGAAGAGGAAATGGTTGAGTGGAGGGTGGGAGCCCGGGGGCAACAGAGGCAGAGCTGGAGGAGGGGGCAGGGGGCACAATGGGCAGGTGGCAGAGGCTGGGTGGTGGGAGGTGGACGGGGAGGCAGGATGTCAAGACTGAAGCTCCAGCGCCTCGTGGCTCTTTGCCCCTGCTGTGCCGGGCGCGGGCTGAGGCAGGCTGGGAAGGGGGCTCACCCAGGAGGGCACAGTGCTTGACGGCCCAGCAGTAGGCGTAGAAGCACTCTTCGAGCGCCCGGGGGAAAGGGGCCTCGGGGGCCAGGGAGTAGTCGATGGAGAGGATGGGGGCACCCAGCTCCTGGGCCCAGCTCTTGAGGTAAGGCTCGTGGGACTTGGAGGTCTGGGCCACGAAGCCGCCACCATGGATGTGCACCACCAGGGCCCTGGAGCGGGGTGCCTGCTGGGGGCGCAGCCGCAGCTCCAGGCTCCTGGGGCCCTCGGAACTGATGAAGCCGCTGAGCTCCTTGCTGTCCTGGGGGGAGAGGAAGAAGGAGGTGGTGGGTCACGGGGCAGGGGTGGCCTGCCTGGGCCTCACTCCTCCGAGAGGACGTGCTCTGAGAGACGGGAGAGGGGCCAGGTGTGAGCTGTGAGGCGGGAGGTGGGGAAGGCGCTCCCACTGTGCTCCTAGTTCTGTGCCTGTTCTGGCAGAGCCGGGGCCCTACCTGTCCTTCCCGCAGGTCATAGGAGATGAGCCTCACGAAGACGGGCCCGGGGCCTGTGTGGGCCAGCGGGGGTGAGATGGTGACCGTGAGCTCCGGGTCCGAGGTCAGAGGCATTTCAAAGGCGATGGGTGGCAGGCTGAGGAGGCGGCTTACCCTCACGGTGGTCGAGGCCATGTTTGCTAGAGACTGGGCCGGGGGTAACAGGAGGAGCTGCAGGGTTCCCCCTCACGCCTCCCCTCTGACCTCCCCGCCGGTCTCTTCCCTCCTGTGCCCTCCCTGGGCCTGGGACGTGTCTCTGGGTCCCATCACGCCCCCATCGCTGGACCCCAGGCTCACCGATAGCACCTGGATCTCGGTGATATTCCAGAAGGCTTTCCAGAAGTGCACGTCCAGGTTCTGAATGATCCGCTCAAACTCGGCCCCACGCAGCTCGGGGTCGATGGCAAAGCGGCCGCCAGTGAAGAGGGAGCTGGCGGTCACACCTGGAGGTCGGGAGGGGTGTCAGGGAGCCCCCGGTGGCCTTGCTGGGGCCCTGGTGTGGGGGAGGGACAGGAAGGGTGGGGGCGGCTGTGGGCAGGGCCCTGCAGGGACTCACTGATGCCCGTCTCGTTGCGTTTGTAGTGCTCCCCGAAGGACACCAGTCCGATGGAGATGGTCTGCAGGAATGGCCGGATGGCGGGCGTGAACTGTGGGGAGAGGCCTCCGAGTCAGGAAGCAGGGGCGGGCAGGGGAGTCGGGGGGAGACAAGGCAGGTAGAGGCGGTCACTCAGCAAGTGTCTAGTGAGCTCTGACTGTGTGCTAGGCACTGCGCTAGGCACCTCACGGAGCTTATGTTGTTGAAAAGACAGACAATACTCAAATGAAGACACGCCGTACAATGTCAAGGAATGACCAGTGTCTGAAAGGACGGGCGGTGGAGGGACAGAGTGTTGATGAAGGGTCCGACTCTGTTTATGGGTCTCCCCGAGGGACTCAAGGAGGGATGACTGGGCCCCGAGGAGAACAGGACACAGGCAGAGGCCTTGAGGGGCGTCCTCGCTTGGCGTGGATGGTGAGTGTGGTGGGAACAGAGAGGCCAGGAGAGGGGGCGGGGGTGGGGTGAAATCCAAGGGGCAGCGGGGGGCTCATGTGGGGCCTGAGGACTTGGGTTTGTTCTAGATGCGATGGAGCCACAGAGGGTTGTGAGCTGGGAGAAGGATGGTGCGGGGGACCCTGAAACTCAGTGAGGACCGAGATGGGGGGATACAGGCCGTGGGGACCACGGGGCAGCGGGGAGAGATAAACAGGAGAGCTCAGGGATCCTGAGGCAGAGAGAGTCAAACAGGGACGCAGAGACCCAGCATCTGAGAGAGGAGCCAGGCGACTGAGAAAAGACAATAGAGACACCAGATCGGTGGGGAAAAATCCAAGTCACAGGAGGCTGGGCAAGGGGCCAGCAGGGTTCTTCTGTTCATTCAGCAAGTCCTGGCCCGGGTCCTCCGGCGTGCCAGGCACTGGGCTGGAGCGGAGGCTGAGTGAGACCTGGAAATCAGGGACATCTGCCGCCAGGGGCTGACATTTTACATGGGGAGGCTGTCCTGCAATGTGGCCTAGCTGGGCCAGCAGAGAGTAGCTGTCAGGCATGGCCCTGCCCCTGGCTGGGGGCCCAGTGGGCCAGAGAGCACAGCGGTGCCTGACCTTCGGGACTGGAATGCAGCTTGGGTGTCCCCAGGTTCTTACTCCCGAGCTTTTCGGGCATGGCTGGGACCCAGGGAGGAGCCTGCTGGCCCACCTGGGCTGATCAATATTTGTGGGTTCAGTTTAGATGAGGGGAAGTTCCCAGGAACACCTGGGCTGGGCTGGTGAGGACAGGCTGCCCCACGTGGAAGCAGAGATGGGATGGAGGCCGGGACAGTTTCCACACCCCACTACCTGGGGGAAGCCCAGAGAGGGGCTCACACGGCTCCAGATACTCCTGCTGGGGTTCCCAGGTGTGGGTGGGGACGGGTGGGCCCAGCACGGACCCCGGACGGGGGCAGACTGTGCCTCAGCTCTGACCTTGGTGCCCTACAGACTTCCTAATTCTCTGAGTCCCCAGACTACTCTTCCTGGGAGTCTGAAGGCCTCGGGGCTGCCTCCCCTTCCAGTACTGAAATGAGCTGTGTTCCTGTGATGGTAATTTCAGGGTGGGGGCAGAGGATAGGAGAAGGCCTGCAGCTGGGGTTCAGAGAGAACCTCCCTGGTTCAGGGAGGAAAGGGGCCATGACCAGGTCTTCCTTGTGGTCATCAACGTGGATGTGCCTGCTGGTTCTCTCTGCAGCCTGAAAATCCAGATTCTACTGTGCCTTAGGGGAGTCGATATGTCCCGGTTGATCTGGATCCAGCTGAGCAGCTGGGGGCCCCTCCCCTGAACCCCTGTAAAATGGGGCTGGCACCTGTCCTCCCTGCCTGCCAAGCCTCTGGTGGGGATGACTAAGTGGGGCTGTTACAAACAGGCCTTGATGCTCTTACAAACAACACTGGCTACCATCCTAGGGGCCCTCAAATGAATTCAGGGGCCAGAAAGGTCACGTAAGAAAGTAAATGAAGCTCCTGAGTGCAGGGTGATGGGGAGCAGTGGGCATCCTGATGTAGGGGGCTATGCCCAGTTGAAGATTCCTTCCTCCACAGTGGAGTTGGCCAAGGGGCCACAAGTATGAGACCCTCGCTCTGTGCAGTATGAGCCCCGCCCAGCTTCCCCTTCCTGCATCTGCCGTTTGCTCAGTCAAGCACCACACCACACCACTGTGCTTCCTCTGTATGCTACTAGGGCTTCCCTGGTGGCCTAGTGGTAAAGAATGTGCCTGCCAATGCAGGCGACGTGGGTTCGATCCCTGAGTCTGGAAGGTCCCTTGGAGAAGGGAGTAGCAACCCACTCCAGTATTCTTGCCTGGGGAAATCCCACGGACAGAGAAGCCTGGCGGGCTACAGCCCATGGGGTCACAAAAGAGTCGAACACGACTGAGTGACTGCGCACGCATATGCGACTGAGCCTGGTTGGGCCCACCATATGCCTTTGCCATGGGCCCCGGCGGGCAGGCAGGGGGTGGGGGGCTCACCTGGAAACCCAGGCAGCGGCCGTAGAAGCAGCCTTTGTGCAGCGTGACGTACTCTCGTAGGAAGTCGGCAATGACCCTCTCGTCGCCCTCAAAGAAGAGCCTCCCGGGCTGGTTGGTGGTCAGCAGGCGCTGGGCATAGTAAGCCAGAGCGCGGAGCTGGGTGACGGCGGCCAGGTAGGCCTCCAGTTCGGCCAGGTTGTGGCCAGTGCGAAAGAAGATGCTGCGGCGATTGGAGGCCACGTAGCGCGATTTGTGCAGCAGGTGCGCCAGGCAGCAGCGGGCCGTATGCACCAGGCTTCGGTACCCGTTGGCTGGCGTCTCTGTGTCCAGGTCAAAGAGGTGCGCCACGCTCAGCAGGCGGCCCAGGATCGGCTCCAGCCCCAGGGCCTGCTCCCGAATGCCCGCAAAGACGCCCGTCAGCCGCCGGGCGGTCTCGCCGGGGCCCTGGCTGGAGAAGAAGGCCATGTTGTCCTCAGCCAGGGTCACCAGCGACTGTGTCATGGTGCGCAGGTCCATCCTCTGCAAGAGCCGTGAGGCTGCGGGTAGGTTGGGAGGCACATTAAGGTAGGGCTGGGTCACCCCTGGCTCCACTGGGCCCCAGGGTCCCAGAGTCCAGGCTATACCCCCTCCTCCCCCTGACTCATGTCAGACCACAGTCTGCTCCTTCAGACGGGAGGATGGAGTCCAGGGCTCCAGTTCCTTGCTTCCTTGGGACCCATGAGTCCAGTACCCAGACCCTTTCTCCCTCCTCAGGAGCTGAGTTTGATCCCTCAGCCCCTACCTTCCCGAGACCCAGGAGTCCAGGCCCCCGCACCCTCTTCTTCAGGCTGCAGGTCCCTGTTCCCTCTTCCTTGGAATGCTGACTCCTTAGCTCCAGCATCTGTCCTACAGCCCAGGAGTCTACGTAACTCTCTCCTTTCTTGGGGCCCATGTTCAGGCATCTGTCTCCATTTTCTCTCCTGGAGCCTGGGACTCCTTCCAGGTTCTGAGCAGCCTGGCCCTCTAGTTGGTCCCCTCTCTCAAGACCAGGAGTTTCAGCCCCCATCTTACCTCCTTCTCAGGCCCCAAGTTTCACCTACGGGCCCTTGCCCTCTGCAGTATTTGGGAGACTTCTGCCCTCAATCCACCGATTCCCATCCACCTGGTGGTATCCCAAGATCCTGGTCCCAAGCCTTTCTTTTCTTGAACCCAGGAGTTCATAATTCTAGCCTTCCCTGCAACCAAGGGGTCACTCCTGCCCCCTCCTGGTCTCTCCAGTCTGGCTGTGGAATCCCCTCTAACCCCCTCTCTCTTCCCAACCTTGGTCCCACTCCTCCCCCAGCTGGGTCCCTGGCCTTCAGGCCTGTCCACTTAGCTTAGCTTTGCATGGGTCGGCCTTGCTCCCTGCCTGCGGTGGTATTCATCCCTGTTGTTAACCTTGAACTCACTGCGCCATACCCAGTGCTAAGAGCTTTCTCAATTTGCTCCTTTAGGTTCTCACTAACCCTCTGAGGTCCAGACTGCCTCGGTTCCTGTTGCAGCTGTTATTCGGAGCATTCCCATTTTACAGGAGAGGAAACGCAGGCTCAGAGGTGTTAAGTAAGGCGTTGACAGTTGCATTGAAAAGCAGAGCAGAAATCAGATCCAGATCTCTGGGTCCAGAGCTGTTACTTTTGCTGGTCTCCGGCCCAGGGCCCTGGAGACTGGGCCTCTAGCCCTGGCCCCGCAAAAATTTGCCCTGGACTTGGCCTGACTCCCCACACTTCAGGGTCCCCGGTTAATCTTCCCTTCCAGACCACTGTCCTGTCACCCAGGTCCTGGACAAGCTGTTCTTGTCCCCCCTCGGTGGGGACACTGCCCTCTGTTTTAGAGACGTTTCCCTCCTGAAGCCCACCCAGCACCTTGCCTGCCTCCCAAGTTGATGGTTCCCTGATCCTCCAGAAAAAGGTGTCTCTTTTCCCCTTCCGGGCCCGGGGATTTGGCAGCGGCCATTCCTGTCTGTCAGTTGGTCGTGAACTCACCCCTCCCAAGCCTCTTCAGAGCTCCCCAGGGCTGCTGACTGACTGCTGACTGTGGCTACTGCCAGTTGCAGCCTGGGGTGACAATCCCAGGGAGGGGCCCAGCATGCCCAGGGTGTGGTCACCGGCTCCACCTCCTACCCTGATAGGACGGTGAGAATCCAGCGCAGGAAACGGAGCCTGGGGCTCAACTCACTGCTCCCAGTCCCCGTGCCAGCCTCCTGTGCCTTTGAACCCTGGAGTTTGGGCCCCCAAGACCCTCCTCCTTCAGTTCCAGGAGTCTGGACTCCTAGTTCCCTCAGCAATTAGAAATGGAGGCATCCAGGTCTCCTCTCCCCTCCTCCCTTAGGCCCAGGAGGCTCACCCTAGTCCTGAACAAAGTGTTCCCTCCCACTCAGCCTGGCTGCCCTCCTCCTTCCCTGGGGGGATTCAGGGAGCAAAACACAGGGGGTTGATGGCAGCTCCTGCCCGCCCAGGCTGGCCGTGGCACAGCTGGCCTCGGCTGGTGGGGAGAGAGAGGAGAACCAGCCTTGTTTGTCCCTCCCAGGAGGATAAAAGCTGATCAAGGGCAGGGCCAAGCCCAGCCAGGGGCCCACGGCACAGGTCCTACTGTGTGGTGCTCCCATACTGGGCACCCTGCAACCTGCCACTGGCCTTCCAGGCCATCATCCGGCAGTGACTGTCACTTCCACCTCACAGACAGAGCAATGGAAGCACAGGGACACCTCACCTGTGTTATTCCACGTGCCCCTGGCCTGGCCAGATCACCCTCGCCCTCAGCTTCCCCCCTCCTCCAGGAGGTGGTCCCTAAGGGTGCCTCCCCATCTAAGATGCGCCCCTCCCACTGTTTTCTGTCATCATATTTTAAGTTCTTCTTCTTCCTAGGATTTTCCACCTTGGTAGTTTTCCATTTATCTGTTTACATGTTTTTTGTTTGTCTCCCCCAGGGGCAGAACCAGGCTTCATGGAGCTTCGAAGCTTTTCCAAGTGGAGGTGGGGTTCTTTAGGAAAAAGGAGAGACAATCACAAGTGCTGAATTAGGTATAGGGCTTGGGAAGGGGCCTGTGCAAATGAGGGTGTTCTTTGCTTGGCTGTAGGTGAGTCCGCCTCTGGCCCTCTGCCTGGAATGGCATCCCCCTGGGGTCATGGGGTGGCACATAGCAGGTGCTCAGCAAAGATTTGAAGGAAGGAAGGAAAGGGAAGAGTCAGAGTGGAGGCAGGCAGGACTGGGTGGGAGTCCAGAGGACCACCCCTCCTCAGGGGAAACAAACAGATGGACAGACAGAGGCCTCTGAAGACAGCTTGAAGCTTTGTGACTGGCCTAAGCCACTGGCCAGGTGGATTTCTTCGTCTTGGAAAGTGCACTTGGCCATCCTGCCCAGGGTGCTGGAAATGATCTTTGTATGGGACCCCACGGCAGCGTTTCTGCTTGTGGCTTGCTGTGTGGTTCTCACTGGCCTCACTGAGATTGGGTCCTTCTCCACCTAACGTGCTGTCCAGTTTACTGCGTGTGCTCTTTGCTTTCTCTGTCTGACACTAGAGTATAGACTCCCTGTGGGCAAGGGCTTTGTTTAGTTCACTGCTGTAGCCCTGGCCCTTGCACAGAGTTAGCGAGGTATTTATTGCATGGCATGTGCATGGCATGTTCCGTAAAACAGCTGTCCTTTACTTCCTGTCTCTGGGGCAGGGCTCCTGATTGAAGATGAGGGCACAGGAGCCCTGGACAGAAGAAGCAGCTTGCACACAGCAGTGAGGAAGAGCCTGATCCCAGGCGCTGCCCTTTGCCCTGTTCCAGGCGGCTCCCTGGGGACTGGTGTGGGCGAAGCAGGGAGTGAAGGATACTGAGCTGAGGTTGCCAGAGTCATGCCAAGAATCTGATGCAGAGGGCACTGGGGCAGGGGCAGGCAGGCCCCCCAGGGCCTTGGGTGAGGACTGGGCCAGAGGGAGGGGTAAGGGTCCTACTGCCTGGGCACCAGCCCTTTGCCCTAAAGAGTCATAGGACAAGTGGACCCAGCCTGGATTTTGGTCCCTGGGGACTGAGCAGGCGAGAGAAGGGCAGTGGGGAAGTAAGTGGGGGGAAGATGGAGGAAGGGCCAGGTCGGGGGCCTGGGAGGGGGAAGGCCTTTTGAAGGGGAGAGGCCTGGGGCCAAATGCAGGCCAGGGGGCCGTGATTACAGCCTGAGCCCCAAGTGTGTCTGCATGGCAGAGCAGACGCTGCTCTGTGACAGCCGTGTGCCGGATACTGCCCTCTTCCTGGGTTTTATGTAACGTAACTCAGGTAAATGCTTTCAGCCTCTCCATAGCCCACGAGGCAGGGACCATTAGGACCCCTTTTGGCAGATGAGAGAACTGAGAGACAGAGAGGTGACATACCGCCCAGGGTCACTGAGCCAGCAAAGATGGCGCAGCTCCTCTGCTGCGATTCTGTGTGTGTCTGTGTTCTTCCTTCTCTCATGTCTCAGCTCTGTGCCTTCTGGGCAGGCGGGTATGAGTATGTCTTTGAGGTTCACCTGGATGTACATGGATGTGTAGGTTCCTGTCATGCTTAGCGTTGGTCTGTGTGTGCGGGGCTGAGTGCATTCAGTCCGCAGTTTTTCTCAGTGTCTGTGTTTCTGTTTCTCAGGATGTCTGAAGGCATGTTTGTATGCATGTGTCACAGCCTATCTGATAGGGACAGAATAAAGGGACAAGGTAGGTGATTAAATAGTTAACGAGGAGATTGTAAGTAGAAAAATATGAGAGACCCCTGTAAGTTAATTACTCAAGAAAGCAGGTTTGCTTAACCATAAAAGCAGGCAGGCTTGCTTAACGGCAAAACCATGCAACAGAAGCACGAGACATGCCCCCAGATAGTAAAATGACGGTGGCATGAGACCCACAGCCTGTCCAGCGAGCTCAGTAAGTTAATGATTCCTAGGACACCCTGTCTGCACACGTAAAAAACAGTAATTAGTGGACCCAACTTGACCCGAAGGGACAAGAAAACTCCCCTGCCCAACCTGGAGGGGGAGCTGATGATAGAAGCATGACGTTGACTCAAGAATGACAAAGAAGTCTCCCCCTCCCCACTTTTTCTTTGCTTACAAAACTGTAGCCCAGTGAGTTCTCAGGGTGCAGCATTTCTCACCCTCCAGCTTGTAAACCTCACAAGCATTCTATTACAATACATCACTTCTTCTTTTTTTTTTTTTTTCAGTGGGTTTTGTCATACATTGATATGAATCAGCCATAGATTTACACAATACATCACTTCTTATCTACCACTTTGCCTCTGGCTGAGTTCTTTTCTACGCTGAGACCTAAAAGACTGTGGTACTGGAGCTCTTCAGTGTCTGAAATGACACCAGATGGTTTCATATCTGTATCACTCAGCCCCTGAAGGCTCTGTGTCTCTGTTCTTCTTGGCCTGTGAGATTGTGCAGGCATGTTGTTTGTATGTATGTGTATGGACGTGTATCTTGGGGGTGTGTGTGAGATTGTGTGGGCATGTTGTCTGTATGTGTATGGATGTGTATCTTGGGGGTGTGTGTGAGATTGTGCAGGCATGTTGTTTGTATGTGTATGGATGTGTATCTTGCGGGGGTGTGTGTGTGTATGGTACCCCTCTCATCCCATTTGCTCCAGTTGGAACCCAGGGCATCATCATGGACATTTCCCAGTCTTGTCTAACCCATCAGGAAGTCCTGTTGCCCCTGTCTTGCCTAGAAATCCCTGGAACGTGGCCTTTCTCCTACCTCCACTGCCCACTTCTCTAGATGACTGTAACAACTCTTTCTGTATCTCTGTTTTTGCCCCCTCCATGCCTTTCCTACAGAGTGGCCAGAAGGTCTTTCTAAAACTTAAATCTGGTCCCTCACTCCCAACCTTTGAACACCCCACCCTTGCTCTCAGAATAAAGCCCCAAATCCTGGACACGGCATCCCAAACCACGTACCACGTGGGCCCTCTGGGTGCCTGGCCCTTCCCTCGCTGAGCTCCCTTCGTGCTGTGAGCTGCCTCTTCCTTGGGCCTCAGGGTTCTGCCTGTGCTGTCCTCACCACCCTGTGTCCCTCCTGCCCAGCAGTCCATACTCGCTCATCTTTGAGTCCAATGTCACGTGCTTGGGGAGCCTCCCTCTTATATGTTCTCTCTTCATCAGTTTGGCAGATGGGGAAACTGAGATAATTGGATAATCAGATAATTATATCTGATTTGTAGGGTTATTTATTAATGTCTGTGTTCCCGGCTTAGATGATGTCTTATCCTCCGCACTGAGGACCCAGGCCTGGCACAGGGAAGGGTTCATTGAATGTCTTTGCTTAACAAAAATGTGCGCCTGGAGCCTTTTGGGTCCAGAATCAAGGTTGAGGCACAGAGCAGTTTTGAGTGTACACAGTCACTGTCCTTAGGAGCCTGGGGGTGGCCATCTCCTTGCCTTTACTGGCCAGGTGAGGAAGACCAGGTGCCCTCACTCCCTCAGAGCCTCAGTGTCGTCATCTGAAAAATGGGGTGATCATGACATTAGTGTCATCTGTTACTGGCAAGATCCAAAGGATGAGTAGGAGTGCTCTAGCCCACCTGGATGCCCTTGGGGTCTGATTCACTCAGGGGAGGCCTGCATCAGGGCAGGGCCTCAGGAAATGACAGGGAAATCCAGGGGCATGGAGGAATGAGCCTTTGTGAGTAGGTGGGCCTGTGGGTTTGTGGGGAGGACTGGCTCAGCCCTGTGCGGGAGGCCCTATGCAAGAGGATTCTAACTCCTCACGACTCCCTAAGGGCAGCATGATAATTATCCCCATGTTACAGTTCATGCATGCCTTCACTTATTAAGTGAACATTTGAGTGCCCATGTGTCTGGCATACCAGGCTCTGCAACTGTGGGGTAAACAGGACTGACATAGCCCGCCCTCAGGGAACTCACAGTCTAGCTGGGGTGACTCCTGTCATTATGCCCATTTTATAGCTCAGAAAGTTGAGGCAGGGAGGGAGGGAGCCTCTGTCCAGTGTACCACCCCCTCACAGCTGAGGCACCAGGTCTCCAAGGCCCGTTTCCTGATCACTGTCTTGCCTCTGGGCACTCTGTCCTGTCTATGAAGCTGTGTCCTGCAGTGACAAGGAATGCTCTTGGGCCCCAGTGTGAGCTCTGAGCCTTCCTGTGTGTGTCTAGAGCCAGTTCCACTTCTACCCTTGGCTACTAATGATGTCTATGGCAGGGAGGGTGATGAGTCTCGGGTCTCTGGACTACGTCAGGGCTAAGTCAGCTTCTTTCCTGCAGAGGAAATTCCCATAGGTCTTCACTTGGGTTGACACTCCTAATCCAGCAAGGACTTCATGTGGTGGCAGCATGTCTTGTCTGTCAGTGTTTCTCCAGCCTGCTGAGACTTGTAAATAATGTGACACCCTAGGGAACCCAGGTGGCAGCTCTCCTTTCTCCCAAGTGAAGGTCAGGCTGTCCCAAGCCAACCCAGGGCCTCTTAGTCCTCAGAGTAGGAGTCAAGAAGTTAGATACTAGGGCAGCCAGCCTGAGGATGGTGGACTGACAACAAATGAATGAGCAGATTGAATGAAAGATGGTGGGACAAGGCTGTTGGGAGCAGTACTGCACCCCCTCCTCCAAGTATGCCCCACTGTGGGGCACCACTTCCTCCTACCTTTCACTCCAAAACTTCCTCTTTGGGCAACAACTTCTAAATCTCTCCCCTATTAGTCTTAAGAGTGTCAGAGACCTGAAAACCAGGGCTTGAACCATTTCCCACGATGGAATCACAAGGCAAGAGCTGCCACAGCCACAGAGCGAGAACGGAGTCAGAGTGGGAACGCTAGTTCGGGACACTAACATTCTGGACTTTCCCCCCTAACACGGTTCTGGGGCGTCCGAGAGCCTCTGCTGGAGATGATACCTCCCTCTCACGTCACCCGCTTCTCACAATGGATTATCTCCACACCCCCGCCCTGCAGGGCTGCAATGAGCCAGTCCACGAGCGTCCCCCACTTCTCGTGGCAGTAGGTCAGTCCACTCGGTCACCAGTTTCCCGCAGGATGTCTAAGGTTCCTTCCGTGCTGCTGCCGGCCTCTGCCCACTCACCTTTGGCTCTGGCTTTTCGCCACCACCGGCGCCTTTGACTTTTGGACCCCTCTTGAACCCTCTTCGAGGCCGGAGCCTCAGAGGCCACCCAGGGCCTCGTTTCCCAGGCCGATTCCATCAATTTTCCGCGGTCCCGTTCCCGCGGCCAATTCCACACCCGCCTGAGCCAATTCCACTCGCCAGTCTCCGCCCCGAGGGCCGATCCTCACACGCACCACCGCCGAGCCTCCACACCACCCAATCCCGGACTTGCTCCTCTCTGGGTCCCGCCCCCTGAGCGAGGTGGGCCGCCCTCGACACTCGGGTCCCACCCCTCTCCACTAAGGCCTATGGTCTGGCCCCGCCCCTTCGCGTGCTTTAAAGGGCCCGCGACCGACAAAAATGCAGCCCCGGAGGCGGCTAAAACCGTATTCCCGCAAAACTAGCGGGGAGTCCCTAATGGTCACTCCAGCAAGGAAGCCCCGATGTAGTCACGTGTTGGCTGTCACCCTCGTCGTCCCACTCACCTGCCCACGTAGGGATCGTCTAGAACGCACTGTGCCTGACCGCTTAGAAGTGAGCAGGATGCCACTTCGCCTCCGCCTGAGGGCGGGGAGCCAGCCAGGTCCTCAGGCAATTCAAAGCCAAGGCGGGGCTGCAGCGCAGGAGGCGTGACTCTGCCTGGGAGCCTTCCGAGGAGGAAGGCCCGCCTTTCCCTCCCCCCCCCCCGCCCCGCCCTCTGTCTTCTAGTTCTCCTATTGCTCCGTTTCTTGGGGTTCTTCGTCTCCCTGTCCTGTTCTTCCCTGCGAGAATGGAAGGCCGGGGGGCGGCGGGGGGTGGGGGTAGGGGTGTGTGTGTGTGTAGGGGTGTGTGTGTGTGTGTGTAGGGGTGTGTGTGTGTGTGTGTGTGTGTGTGTGTGTGTGTGTGTGTGTGTGTGTGTGTGTGTGTGTGTGTGTGTGTGTGTGTATATATAATATATATGTATATATATATATATATATAGATAGGGTGCTCGGCGCCTGCGCACTAGCTCCAAGCCGCGCACCCGCCCGCAGGGTGGAGAGGAGGCCGCGGATACCGCGCTGTCCTGGGAAAAGGCGGGAAACAGAGGCACCTCGAGGCTCGCGCATGCGCACACACTCTGGCGCGGGGTGGCGGGGGAGGGAGTGGAGAGGCTTTGGTTGTGGCAGAGCTGTGATGAGGGCATCCCTTGTGACTGGGTTCGGGAGGCCCAGAGAAACACCAGAAATACCATCCTGTCTCTCCTCCCCACTCTTCCGAAACACACAATGAGCCCTGGCACTGAGAGACACCATGACACTCTTCTCCTCAGTCCTGAGAGAGACGACTCAGCGCTTCCAGGGGATACAGACCCCTGGGCTGAGACCCGCCATTCACCAGCCTTCGGACTAACGGCTTCCTAACGCCTTCAGCTCCTGGATTGGGGCTGCATTGTTTTCTCCCCCTCTGGCTGTGTCGCCATATGTTCCCTGGAGTGAACTTGCAGCCGTTCTCTTGCAGAGCAGGGCTTCTGAGCCCAGAGAAGGAGTTCAGGGCCGAGCCTGCTCCCCGGGGGCACCCACCATCGTTAGCTTTGGAGGAGGAGAAGGGGCAGGGTGCTGTCTCCAGCGGAGTCTCATGCCCACGACCCACCCACACCGCCGCCCGAGTCTCCCTCCGTGCCCGCAGCCCAGACCTGGCCTGGGATTTGGCGGAGCCCAAGCACCTCTCCTGAGCCTCCCGCTTCCTGAGATCACACCCTACGAGGCCGTGGGCCTGGTGGGACCGGGACTCCCCAGGGACGAGTGTCTTCCAGCCTACTGGACACCCCGGAGAGCTGAAGGGCCGTCCCCGCCCGATGTCCGGCCTTGCCTGCGTGGCAACCCGCCCAGGGTAAGTGTCCCTGGTCAGCGAGGTGCTTGCCCCGAGTGGTGCTCAGAGTTCTGCACCCAGGGGATGACCACCTGCCCTCGCCCACAGCCTTTCTTAGTTTCTGTTTGATTCCCACAGGTCTCTGCAGGGAGATGGCCTGGAACAGGGCAAGGAATCCAAGGCTGGCTGGGGATCCTGGTGCCGCCAGCCACCCCTCCTGCCCAGCCCCCTACAGGCTCCCTCTCTTCTCCAGGCCTCAGCTTCCTCCTCCATCAAAGGGGGCTCTGGCTCTGTGTCTGGACTGCTGGGGGATCACCTGAGCTCACCTGACGTTCTGGAAGTTCTTAGTTCTTCTTGACTGAATGAATGACCATCCCTGGGAGCCTCTCCCCCTCTCCCTTCCTTCAAGCTCACCTGTGTACTGGTATTGTCTGGGATTCTGGCTGCTGATTTTCCTCCTTGGTGTTGACATCCCACCGAATCCTGACATCATTTCGTAACCAGGTTGCTCTTTGAAGGCCATCTTCACTCCAGGGGCCGCCATCCTACCCAGAGTGGCTGGTGAATCAATGTCTAATGTGAATCCCACATCTGGTTTTGTGCCTGAATCTGTGACGCACTCAAGAGATGTCTTCGATTCTGAGGTCGATGGCTGTTCGGATGGTTCATTTGGTTTTGATAGAAATTGCCTCTCAGCCAAAGATTCCTCTCTGGATTTGACTCCCTGAGTTGCAAGGTCTGACTGTTGCCGTCTCTCTTGGGACATCAGTTCAGTCTGGGCAGGTGGTTCATTTTGGGGTTCAGGTTGCTGCTGGGCTCTGGATCCCTCTCTCAGTTCTGGGTCCTGTTGAGTTCTAGATTCTTCTCCTGGCCCAGGTTTGTGCTGTGAGGCAGCTTCCTGTTTACTAAAGGGCACCCTTTGGATGGGAGGTGACGGCTGCGGGGCAGACTCCTGTGGGGCACGAAATTCCTGGTACAGAGCGGATTTTTGTTGTGCTGGACGTTCCTGCTGGGCTTCAGTTTCCTGTTGGGCAAGGGGTCTTTGCTGTGCAGTGAGGTTCTGTGATATATCGGGTGCCTGCTGAGCCTTAGATGCCGACTGAGCTGTGGGTGTCTTTTCTGGCTCAGACTCTGGCTGAGTGATAGGTATCTGGGGTGGCTCAGGTTCCCAGTCAGGCCTAGAAACTAACTTAGAGCCTGGCTCCACTGTTGTGAATTCCCTGAAGGGAACTGTTGATCTCCCAGGCTTCATCCTTCTGGGCTTTCCTTTGTCACAGATCTGGGCCTCCTTCACCGATTGCTCATGATGGCACCTGCCTTTGGGTTCCACTCCTTCATCCTGACATCTCTGCTCTTCCTTTTTAAGGCAGTTGGCAAGTGGCCCCTCTACTCCTGAGCCCAGTAATATGCTTCTGTGCCTCCTGCTTTTGAGAGGTGGGCCTGGGAACAGGAGGAGGCTGTGTGCCCAGCACACTGTCCTATCAGACAGCAGGGGCTTGCCCTGTTGTGTCATAAATAGGACCCCACCCAACTCACCAATCCATTAAAATGCTTCTTCTCATAAGACCAGCATCCTAATTTAGTCTTCTCTTTCATCTGAATGACAGAAGCCAGCCTCTGGCTGAGTGTTTCTTTTCTCCCCTTCTGATATTTGAGGAAATGGTCAGGGGGGAAGCAGAATCCACACTTTTTTTTCTTTTTGGCCACAGTGGATTGCAGGATCTTTGTTCCCTGGCCAGGGATTGAACCTGGACCCCAGCAGTGAAAGTGCCAAGTCCTAACCTCTGGATTTCCAGGGAATTCCTAGGATCTACACTGTTTTAATGTTTTCCTCTTGTTCTTCCAAATCCATTTTTATTTCCTTATGTTTTCATTCTGACAATTTTATCCCCATGTTACAAAAAAATATGCCCTCTCATTTTTTCACTTGAAGCCCTTTACAGTGGCATTTGAGATTTTCCACACCATCTCTCTAGCCTTCAACTCCGCTTTTGTACATACGTCTTCTGTAGTAGATTGGAAACTTATAGGGTCACTTGACCATTAATGATGATGATGATAATCATAAGTACTGGAGGCATTTTATGTGCTAGGAAACTGTGACAAGTTTTTTTTTTTTTTTTTTAATCTACGTTATCTTTGCTGAGACAATGTCTTACTTATTTACTTATTTCTTACTTATTACTTTAACGTCTTTCTTTGCTGTACCTAGCTTTTACCTAAGAAAGGCTTCTCAAATGAGTAAAGAAATAAAAGATTGGGTAGTGGAGAGAGATTGAGGATGATATTGGGGAGAGGTGTGTGTAGAATCTGGATTAAGTTTGGAATTTACAGAGTAAAATGGGTTCACTGGATTGAATGTGAATTTCCAGGCCTCTTTGAAAGAAATAATTCTGATCTATTGTGTGTGTTCTCAGTCATGTCTGACTCTTTGTGACCCCAAGGATTGTAACCCTCCAGACTCCTCTGTCCTTGGAATTTTCTAGGCAAGAATACTGGAGCAGTGTTGCCATTTCCTCCTCCAGGGGAGGACTCAGGGATCAAACCCACATCTCTTGTGTCTCCTGCAGTGGTAGGCAGATTCTTTACCACTGTGTCAATTATATTTAAATATATTAATTGGCTACTTGTCTGGTTCTATTTAAGGTCAGGCGGTGCCAGCTAGGAAACTTGGCTTTCCTGGTTTCTTTCAGGTAAGTAAACTTAAGCCTGGGTCTGTAGAGGGCACAGGAAAAGACTGTTAGGAGAAGGCATTAGAGGGCACAGTAATTCTGGCGATAATGTTTTGTTTTTTGTTTTTTTTGAGAATACTAGAATGGTTTAGGGATTAGGGACTGTGATGGGGAGCCTGAGGTGGAAGAAGAGCATCTTCTAGGTGTGCTCACGGCCTTGTAGACTGAGAATGTTTCATTGGGAGGGTGGGGCCTCAGAGCGCCTATTAAAAGCAGAGCAAAGCTTGCCAGCTGACATTGTCTGAGAAATTGCTGTCAGGCTCTGGAGGGCTTGGTTGGCTTCCTGTGGTGTCTTTGGTGTCCTAGGGTGAAAAGAAAAGGGAGAGACTGCTGTTAACATTTTTAGAATTTAATTTTAATGAGAGCTTTTAAAATGTTAAAAGTAAGACTCATCTAGTGGAAAAATTAAAATAAAAGCTTATTTATTTTATATAGAATAGTTTGTTCTCCATACCTTTTTGTATGTAAACATAATAGTTGACTTAAAAAAAATGAGCTTGTACTATACATATTGTTCTTTGCAACCCTGCCAGGCTTCCCTGTCCATGGGATTCTCCAGGCAAGAATACTGGAGTGGGTTGCCATGCCCTCCGCCAGGGGATCTTCCTGAACCAGGGATCGAACCCACATCTCTTATCTCCTGCATTGGCAGGCAGGCTCTACTTTTGGAGCCACCGGGGAAGCCCGTTTTGCTCTGTGCCTTTAACCAATCTTATTACACTATAGAAATATCCATAAATCCATATATCTATAGAAATCCATAAAACTTATGTGTATAGTTTGGGACTTCCCTTGTGGTCCAGTGGATAAAAATCCTCCTTGCAAGGCAGGGGACTCAGTCTGATCCCTGCTTGGGGAACTAAGACCCCCACATGTTGCAGAGCAACTCAACCCATGCTGCAACTACTGAAGCCCGCCTGCTCTGGAGCCCTTGTGCCACAACTAGAGAGTCCATTTGCCAAAATGAAAGTTCCCACATGACACAATGAAGATCCTGTGTGCTGCAACTAAGACCTGATGCAGCCAAGTAAATAAATAAAAAATAAATAAATATTAAAAAAAGACCTAGGTGTCTGCCTTTTAGTGGCTGCTTTACTTCAAACTAAGCCATTTTTCCTGTTTCAGTCTTGCCTGTGAGTAAAATAAGGCTGAGAATGGGGTCCAGGAACCTCTTGGAAGGCAGCCCTGGGTTGTTGGGGAAAAGTGTAAGGGAGAGGGGGCCAGCCAGACCTTCAGCCTGGACCCTGGACCCTGGAGGAGTCTGGCTCTTACATGAGACTCAAGAAGACATGAGTGGTGGGCTAGGGAGAGGGCAGGGGGTGAGGGCAGCTCCGGTAATATCTGCTCTGCTCTCAGAGGGATTCAAGAGAGCAAGTGGGGATATCGATGGTGCACTCTTGTCAATATTTTGTTACTGACTTTTGCACTCACATTTTTGGCCTCCTTCTTGGAGCCACCTCCCAGAAGCCTGGCATTGGTCCCTTTGGCCTCTGGCAACCCCTGTAGGAAGGAAACTGGTCACTTCCAGGCACTGGAAAGGGAAGGCGCCAAGAGACTTGGTCCCTTATCACTGTGCCTCTGGGTCAGTGCAGCTCCATTGTGCTTCCTTTTCACTCAGGGATCTAGGGTACTTCAAGAGAGGAGTATTTCATATGTATCTTATTTATTTAAGCCATACCGTGTGGCTTGTAGGATCTTAGTCCCCCAATCTGGGGTTGAACCCAGGTCCTTGGCAGTGAAAGTGCAGAATCCTAGCCCCTGGACTGCCAGGAAATTCTCTATTTTAGTTTTTAAATTGTATGGTTCATTTACAAAATGTTGTATTAATTTCTGGCCTACAGCAGATACAGCTTTATACATACACACGCAAATATATTCTTTTTTGTATTCTTTTCCATTATGATGTATTGCAGGATATTGAATCTAACAGGTCCCTGTGCTATACTGTACGACATTTTTGTTTGTCTATTTTATATATAATGGTTTATATCTTCTAATCCCCAACTCCTAATTTATCCCTCCCCCACCCCCTTTTCACTTTGGTAACCGTAAGTTTGCTTTCTATGTCTGTGAGCCTGTTTTTGTTTTGTAAATAAGTTCACTTGTGTCATTGGATTCCACATATAAGTGATATCATGGTATTTGTCTTTCTCTTTCTGACTTACTTCACTTAGTAAATGACAATCTGTAAGTCTATCCATGTTGCTGCAAATGGCATTATTTCATTCTTTTTAATAGCTGAATAATATTCCTTTGTATATACATATGACATCTTCTTTATCCATTCATCTGTGGAAGTCATTTAGGTTGCTTCCATGTCCTGGCTATTGTAAATAGCACATATATCTTTTTAAATTATAGTTTTGTCCAGATATATGCCCAGGAGTGGGATTGCTAGATCATATGGCAACTCTATTTTTAGTTTTTTGAAGAACCTCCATACTGTTTTCCATTATGGCTGTACCAGTTAACATTCCCACCAACAGTGTAGGAGGGTTCCATTTTCTCCACATCCAAGAGAGGAATATTTTATTTTATTTATTTATTTTTGAGAGGAATATATATATATATTTTTTTGGCTGGGCTGGGCAGCATGTGGGATCTTAGTTCCCTGACCATGGATTGAACCCTGGGCCCTTGCATTGGAAGTGCAGAGTCTTAACCACCAGACTGCCAGGGAAGTCCCCTGAGAGGAATAAATGGATAAGGAATTCAAGTTTAAAATCTGACTTAGAGAAAAGCTTACCTAGAAGTAGGTGGAGAAAGAATGATTTCTGGATGGAAAAGGAGGTGTTAATCAAGACCTTACATTCTCCCCCTATTAAGATTCCCTCCTACATACATTAAAATCCTGAAGACTTAAGGAATGAGAGCAAGGAGTAGATTATTCCATTAACCAGTCAGGAACTTCTCCTGACCTCCATGTTTTGTTGTATTTAAATCCATAGTCCCAGTTCAACTGTTAGAAGCTGGTATTTACCTTTGTAACAAATTCATTCCTCTTTTTGTCTCTATTCAAGTCTGTCTTATCACCTGATGCTCTCTTATGCCCATCTTGTAAGACCTAAAATATTTTTTATGACAACCAAGGTGATGTTTTATAGGTATTCTGGAGCTGCAGTTGGGTCCAGATGATGCTTCCTCTGTACAGAAGTTGTTCATATTTCCTGCCAGACTGAATGGACGTAAATTTGAGCAAACCCTGGGAAATAGTGAAGGACAGGGAAGCCTGGCATGCCACAGTCCATGGGGTTGTAAAGAGTTGGACTCCACTTCGCAACTAAACAACTATCATTGTACAATTACACTTATAGTTTGTTGTTTGAAATGTGTTATGTATTGAATTCTGTCCCCCTAAAATTCACTGAAGCCACAACCCGTAATAACTCAGAAAGTCTGTATTGGAGGATAGGGCCTTTTAAGGAGATGATTAAGTTAAAATGAGACCCTTACGGTGGGCTCTATTCCAATCTGACTGGAGTTCTTGTAAGGAGAAGAGATTTGGGCACACAAAGAGACACCAGGCATGTTCATGCACAGAGGAATGAACAGTGAGGAAACAGCAAGGAGATGGCTATCTGTAAGCCAAGGAGAGCGTCCTTGGAAGAAACCAAAGTTGCTGACACTTTGATCTTGAGCTTTCCAGTCTTCAGAATTGTGAGGAAATAAGTTGTTTTAAGCCTCACAGTCTGTGGTATTTTGTTATGGGCAAGTCTAGCAAACTAAAAATCTTTCTCCCTCACTAGATGCTGAACCAGTGATTCAGTAGTGACTCAGCTACATGGCTGCTGACGCACGGTAGGCGCGTGGTAAATGTTTGATAAGCAGATGGACACGTTGTCCAGAGAGGGCCCTTAGAGTAGCCCCTGCTTCAATCCAGCTCTCCTGTTTCCCAGACTCATGCCCTTTCTGCCACACAGATGGAGGGTGTTACACCATTTCTCCAAGTGCTGGTTTCCAAGTGTTTTCACGTGCTGTTTTCAGTGGTGTTAATTTCAACAGGCATGGCCCCTGCCATCTAAACTTTTCTAATATTTTACTCTTGCCTGACCTCTACTTCTGGTTCCAGAGACAAGCTGCAGAATATTAGAGTCAGAGGTTATCTTGAAGATCATGAGTGGAACCCTTTCACTGAGGAGTTTTTCTTTTTCATTTTTAATGCAACATAACTATATTAGAGAAAATTTGTAAAGTTCAAGTAAAAATCTTTACTCTTGCCAACTGTTGGAATTTTAGTGTGCATATGATTTTTTAAATATAGTGATAGCCACACTCTGTGAACATTTTCCTTTTTATTCACTCTGTAAGCTTGTTCCTATGTTGTCTTAACAACATTGATAACAGACTTTTTAAAATAAAAAATTCTTTTTTCATTTGACTTCACTGGTTGGTCTTAGTTTCAGCACAGTGGGATCTTTGATCTTCGTTGTGGCATGTGGGATATTTCTTTAGTTACAAACTCTTAGTTGCAGCATGTGGAATCTAGTTCTCTGACCAGGGATGGAATCCCGGCCCTCTGCATTGGGATTGCGGAGTGTTAGCCACTGAACCACCAGGGAAGTCCCCCAAACAGACATTTTGAATGACTACATAACACTCGCAAGTATATGCACTTCAGATTACCTAATTGCTCTCTCATTGCTGAATATTTAGATTGTTTTATTTTTAGATATTGATAAATTTCTTTGTGACTGTTTTCCACATGTTGGATTTCTGTCTTAGGGAACACAAGTGGAATTACTGTGTCCAAAGTTAAGAACAGTTTTATTTTTCTAGATATCTTTACCAAGTTGCTTTTTAAAAAGTTATGTTAAGTTAACTAAACCACTGTCTCTTTTATTTTCAGGTGAGGAAACTGAGACCCTGAGAGAGCAAATGAAATGCCCAAGTTGATAAAGGTAATGGTGACTCATCTGGTGCTAAAATCTAGATCCAAGGCTCTTAGTCTGTTGTTTTTTTCTGCAGCCCTGTATGACCCTAATTTCATGGTATAACTGAAAATGAACCTGTTACTATAGTATTATGTCCCCCAAAGTTCAGATGTTTTTGGACCACCTTAATTTTTGCTACAGCTTAGACCACCTCTACTGTTATTTATTTCATGTTAAACTTTTTTCTTTAAATAAATTTAATTTACATAACATCTTCATTCTATGCAATATTTTCTGTGAGATTCCAGGTTTGATACATGCTTAGATCTTTTTCTAAGTTGCATTAAAAATAAGCATATGACTATTAAAGTAGAAGCTTATTTATGTTTTACCTAAAATCAGTTTTGGAAGATATTGATATGATGGAATAAGCATGGACCTTGTATCCAGACATTCCTGAGGTCAACTGCTTGCTCTGTCAGTTAGCTATATGGTCTTGGAGAAGTCACTTAGCTTCTTTGATTATCGATTCTATGGTTTGTAGAGTGTCTATCAGTATCCACCTTGCAGTGATGTTAGGAATAAAGAAGCTTCTGTGGGCCCAGTGCCCAAGTAGATGTTCAGTACACTGTGGTTATTATAGTGGGTATTATTGCAGACTTCCAGTTATTTCCCAAAAGGAGTGTCTATACTGGCTTATTGTTCTTGCTAACTTGTATGTGTAAAGAACTTGCTTCCACTTGTTAGGTTTTGCAGTAGATCTGTTATTACTTTTACCTCTCATATCCTCTGCTTATTAGCATTGTGATTTTGGACAAGTTTGCTTAACTTTTCTGTGATCTATTCACATAATTTCTAAAACCAGGCTTAAAAAGTACATTGGTTTGTGTATGCACACATCTGTCCACCAGAGGGCCTAGACCTCATAAGAGCCCTAGTGCGTGCATGCTCAGTCATGTCTTGACTCTTTGCAATCCCATGGACTGTAGCCTGCCAGGCTCCTCTGTCCAGGAGATTTCCCAGGCAAGAATACTGGAGTGGGTTGCCATTTTCTTCTCCAGAAGATCTTTGTGACCCAGTGATAGAACCCATGTCTCTTGCATTGGCAGATTCTTTACCATCTGAGCCACCAGGGAAGCCAATAGCCCTGGTAGCCATGGGCAATACCTAGTGCCCAAGATTTGTGAATATCATCCTCCCATGAAAGGAACCAGGGCTCTGTGGAGAAATGGCTGACTCCAGGGCTGCAGAAGGGAAGTACAAGATGACTCTGGAACATCTTGAGGTGTTACTAAAAGGTGTGGGGTCCGGCTACTTGCCGCTCAAAAGGCCAATAAACAGGCCAGGTTGGTAGAAAGGAAAGTTTGCTCTATTTCAGATGCTGGCAACTGAGGGGGAGGGTGGCAGACATCTGTCCAAAGGCTGACTCCCCACCACCCACCCTGGGAACCAGTGGGATAAGAGGTTTTATAGACAGAAGGTGGGGGGTACTACATATAGAAAGAGCACAGTCATTTCTGACAGTCATCTTCAAATTGGTCATCAGTGGTCTAACCAGCATCATCTTGGTTGTTTTAGGTACAGTTAATCTTCAGTTTCAGGGTCGGTTTGTTCCCATTTCTTTGAGGCTAGTTCTCGGAATCGTGGCAGCTCATGTCATGGTCTGGTCATCATGTAATTAACTTCTCCACCTGATGTTTTGCTGTCTGTAAGACAGCTCACAGGATATGGCCCAGAATATTATCTATAGCCCTTGAGAAAGAACTAAAGTTCCTTGACTATGCTTTTTTTTTTCTTGACTATGCTTAATGACTACATTATTATTATTTGGTCTCCTTTGACTGTTTTCCTTTGTCTCTACACTTCCCACTTCTTTAATTAAACCTATTCTTTAACTAAAGTTTTCCACATACAAAAGACAGGCAGAGGACATGGTGGGGGGTGGGAGGCAAGGACCATAGAGTCCTGCTCCATTTCAGTGTGAGAAAGTCAGGAACTGCTGAAGAAATGATATCTCCCGAAAGACACTGAAGCCACCTGGATGGGGCTCAGTGGTCAGCTTTGGGACAATAGGAGCAACGTTGTATATAAAGGATGGTAATGGATTATAATCCACAAATACCCCTGAGTCTTTACTTATATAAGTACATAATTTAATACCTAAATAAATGGGAGAGAAGCAATAGCTCTCTCTCTCTCTTTTGTATTCAACTCATGGTTTTAAAGCAATGACTTTTGAAAAGATCATAACCTAAGGGGCTGCCTACTACATCACTGATTACACATCACTTCCTCCAGGATGTGGAGACACTGGATAAATAGATGCTGTGAAGGGACATTTGGTGCAGGAACAGCTCTTCCTCATAGGGGAATGTTAATTAACAAACATAGAAGGAATAATGGAAACAAAATCACTGATTTGCTAAAACCGGAGTAATACCTGTTGTAGGCAAGAATCATCCATGGATTTTAAAAATTAATGGGCATAAGTATGACGAGAAGAAACCGGTTATTTGGGCAGTCTCAAACTATCTCTCCACAGGATACTTATTAACTCTAGTGAGAAACAGTACCTTTATGGACACCACCTTAACCAGGCTCAAACTCAGCATCCCCCGAGGTATTATCCTCAGTTATCCTGGGCCTTCTGATGTGCTGCACTGAGAAGGCAAGCATCCTTTCTGTGGTGTCAGTGCCCAACATGCATAATCTGAACGTAGTCATGAGGAAACGTCACATAAGCCCACATGGAGGCATATTCTACAAAATAACTAACGGACAGTACTCTTCAAAGGTGTCAAGGTCTTGAAAGGTAAGGGAGCCTGAGAAAGTGCCCTAGACAGGAGGACACCAGGAGAGATGATAACTTTCTTCACTGTGGGATCCTGGGTTGGATTCTGACCAGGAAAGGGACATCAGTGGATGATTAGCAAATTCTGAAAACGTGTCCATTAGCTAATAGTATTGTATCACTGCTAATTTTCCAGTTTCCATAATTGTATTATGGTTATGTGTGGTGTTATTTGAAAACAACTGGGTGGAGTTTGGATCTATTGGAACTCTGATCATTTTTACAACTTATTTTTTTTTTTAAGTTTGAAAAGTGAAAAGATAAAAATAAAAAAGTACACTAGACTTCTGTAAGGACACAATGAGTTAATATGTGTAAAGTGCTTAGGAGAAGCCTGCCACAAAGATTAACACATGGAAGCTACTATTATATGTAATATTATAATTAATAGGTAATCTTACAAAGAATTATTCTATTATTATAAGTCATTTATTTCCTGACATTGTCATCGCATCTCAGCTATTTCTTTTTTCCCCTCTTCCCTGGGAAAAGCATATTAAGCATGAATGTGGTTATTTTGGGGCTTCCCTGGTGGCGCAGCGGTAAAGAATCTGCCTGCAATGCAGGAGCGTCAGGTGGCAAGGGTTTGATCCTGGGTCGGGAAGATCCCCTGGAGGAATGCATGGCTACCCACTCTAGTATTCTTGCCTGGAGAATTCCATGGACAGAGGAGCCTGGTAGGCTACAGTCAGTGGCGTCACAAAGAGTCGGTCATGACTGAAGGGACTTAACACACGCGCATGCACGTGGTTACTTTAAGAGATAAAGCAAGATCAGATTTTATTTGGAGTATTTCTGAGCAGGAATACTGTGTACTGTTATTTCTTCTTGCCAGACTTGGTCCAGCACTGCAAACCACCCGTGTCTGAGAAACAGTTGAGGCACCGCCGCCAACCCCGGTTTCCTGTGGTTTATAATTGCGCCACCTGGCGGCTCAGTGTTGTTCAGTCTGTCAGTCACATCCGACTCCTTGAGACCCCATGGACTGCAGCTCGCCAGGTTTCCATGTCCTTTGCCGTCTGGAGTTTGCTCAAACTCATGTTCATTGAGTTGGTGATGCCATCCAACCATCTCATCCTCTGTCGTCCCCTTCTCCTGCCTTCAATCTTTTCTAGCATCAGGGTCTTTTGCAATGAACCGGCTCTTCTCAGATTGCCAAAGTATTGGAGCTTCAGCTTCAGCATCAGCCCTTCCAGTGAACACTCAGGGTTGGTTTCCTTTAGGATTGACTGGTTTGGACTGCAAGGACTCGGGGCGGCTCAGTGAGCTTTCCCCAACTCGTTGTTCTTGTGCCTCAGTAGCTACTTTACTCAAGTCGCAAAGTCGTACAGGACTAAGTGACTAACACTTTTCTCAGTTTTACCGAACCCTTAGTAAGTTCACATTATTGAGTGTTTACCCGTCGCAATAGTTGTATAAGCTAAGTGGTATTTTATTCATTTTAAGATGCTAAAACCGAGGCTTAAAAATGTTAAGCATCCAGACTTCCTTGGTGGTCCACTGGTTAAGAATCCGCCTGCCAATGCAGGGGATACTGGTTTGATCCCTGGTCGTGAAAGACCATGCCACGGAGCAGCTAAGCCCGTGAGCCACAGCTGCTGAGCCCACGTGCCCTAGAGCCCCTGCTCTGCAACAAGAGAAGCCACCATGATGAGAAGCCCACGCACTGCAACTGGAGAGTAGCCCCCACTCCCGGCAATAAGAGAAAGCCCACGAGCAGCAATGAAGACTCAGTGCAGTCAAAGATAAATGAACTAACTAAATAAAAAATTTAAAAATGTTAAGCATTTTGTCTAGGGTTGCAAGGTAAGTGATGGAGCAGGGTAAGTGATGGAGCCAGGAATTGGATCACGGTGCCCCTGAATTCAAGCCTGAGTCTGAAGGTCCAGGTGAGTCTAAACGTGTCATCGTGTTTGAGAATTATTGGTAGAGAGCAGTGGCTCCAATGGGGAGTGAGTCCCCCTTCCAGGGAACATTTGGCCGTATCTGGAGATATTTTTGGCTGTATTAACTGGAGGGTGGGCAGGGAGAGGCTGCTAATTGGCTTCTAGAGGGTAGAGGCCACTCAGATGTTGCTAAACATGTTACAAAGCACCGAACAGTGCACCCCGCCACCTGACAACTGAGAATTATTAAGTTCTAATGTCAGCAGAGCTGCTATGAAACCAGGGTGTCCAGTCTCCTGAAAGTGAAAGTGTTAGTTGATCAATAGTGTTAGACTCTTGCGACCCTACGGACTGTAGCCCACCAGGATTCTCTGTCCATGGGATTTCCCAGGCAAGAATACTGGAGTGGGTTACCATTCTGTTCTCCAGGGGATCTTCCTGATCAAGGGATCGAATGCAGGTCTCTCACGTTGGAAGCAGATTCTTTGCTGTCTGAGCCACCAAAGTCTTGTAAAGAGAGGCCAGTCTCCTAAGAGCAAAATTTTGAACTTAGAAACCTGAGGATTTATTCTTCCACTTAGACGTATTTACCTAGCACCTTGCCGGGTCATGGGAGGGACATGGAAACAAGATACCAGGTGGTGCCAGGGGCGAGGTTACAGCTCAGAAGGGCAGGGGTTGGGGTAGGAGACACACCAACACTCAACCCAAGGTGGAACGTGGACCGTGCAGAGAGAGTCCAGTCGGGGCCCAGCTTGTGCAGGGAGGGGAGGGCTCACGTCTGCCTCTGGGACACATCAGGGCGGCTGTGGGAGCAGAACTGAGCTGGTGGGAGGATGCAAGAGCATCTGGGGAGCAGCCGAGGTTCCGAGATCCTGGCTGAGAGGAACACGGGCCCTTGTTAGTGTGGGGGTGCGGGGGGATGGTCGGGAAAGGTGGCCATGACTGGAGCTTGGAGTCCAGGCTGAGGTCTCCAGCCTGGGGGCTTGTCACAGCGGTGGAAAAGACTTCCCTCCCAGAATGCTGGTCTAGGGCCACCCCCGCCGGGCCATGGGGCCCAGCGGCTTCCAGAGAACTCTATAAGGGAGAAGATTCTGGAAACGGGTGCAGGAGGGTAGACTCCTGATTTTAGAGCCCACTCGATGCTGAGTGTGTAACAAAGCTATTTCACCTCAAAGTAGCACTTGGGAAGATGGTCACTTAGAATGGGAGCACAGGTGGGGTGGGGGTCCCTTCTACACAGTTGTTCTGCTCAGGGCTGGGCCACTCCAGCTGTAGGGAACAGTGAGGCCGATTTGGAGCTCCTAACCCAGGATCTGCTTCCTAAAGGTGAGCTGTTCAAACAGGGCCGGTGTGGTCACAGCTTCAAACACAGGTTCTACCTGGTGGTGTGATTTTTCACCTTATCATGAAAAAGCATTAAGAATTGTTGGGGCATGTCTAGTGTACTAGGAAGAATATAATCGAGGATGACTGGCTGTCTGGACGCACACTTGCCTTCAACACCCTCTCTGCACAATCTCCAGGCCCAGCCTCCTGGACACTCAATACCCCCAAACAGGGACTGCGGGAGAGGTAAGGTCCTCTCCCGCCAGCTACCCTTGCAGACACTCCGTACACATGGGCACCTTTAACTTCACGACACTCAGGATTTACGTTTAGTTCATTCCTTTTTGTAAATGAAGAAACAGGCACCCAGACAGGCTAACTCACCACTAATCCCCGTAGCCTGCAGGGGCTACATTTTACCACGTGTGCGGTCATGCTCTTTCCTGTTTTGCCACGTTTCTCCCCCCTTTTTATCTTTCATAGAAAGTGGACTTTTTTTTTTTTTACCTGTGTGTGAGCTGCTGGAGACTGCGGACATCAGCATTAGTGGCAGCAACAGGAGGAGGGAGGAGATTAGAACCTTCATTTCACCTGTCGATGCTGCTCCGTGGCGACTCTTCAGCAGCTCCCAGTGAGAGGGTCCCCACTTCTCCCGGCGGCTCAGGCCGTGCGTGGGACGTGGCTGGGGGAGTGGGGTGGGGTCTGCACTTTACTCCCAGACCAGTGTTTCCACTAAAGGGCGGGAAGGGCCGAGTGGCACTGGCCTTGTTAGGTAACAGGTCGGATCATGTGTTTTAAGGGAATCTGGGAGGCAAAAATGGCCAAACAAAAGAATGAAGCCTTCCTAGGAACACGAGAGGGTGACTGGTAACCTGGCAGCCATGCTCATCCCCTCCCTCCTCCCTCCCGCCTCTCCACCCTGCAATGAGCTATGATTTCTTCTTTTGGCTTGTTTGAATTTCCTTATACATTTGAGTGACGTTTTCTAGCTTAGTGTCTGGCAGGAAAAGTGAGGGCTAAGGGCTGACAAAGAGGATGGCACGGCCTGTCTCCCCTCTGCCTTCCCCACTCCCAGCCTCGGGACAGTATCAGATGTTGCCGTGTCCCCACTGTGGAGAGCGTCCTCCAAGTCTGTGGCCGCATAAGGAGGGAAGCAGAGAGGATGGAGGAGAGGCTCTTCTCTCTTGCCCAGAACCCTGCCCTGGGGCACTGGGTCTAAGCAGGCCTCCTTGTTGTTGGTCAGGCAGTGGCTGTGGCCTCTTGGTTCCTGCCTAAAGCAGAGGGACCTGGGTTGGTGGAAGACCCTCAAGGCTGGTCCAAGGGGGTTTGAGAAGCAAGAGCCACAGCAGGGACTGTGTTTGCCCAGGCTGCTGGGGCTCTTGGCATGAGATCCTGTTTGGAATCAGTCTCAGATGAAAGAAGGAGGTGATACTGAGGCTGGGACCTGGGACCCTTTGCTGCAGTGCTTGCACCTGGATACACCTTTCTTTGAGCAACAAAATACAAAGAAACTGAAGTGAAAAGTGAAAGTGTTAGTTGCTCAGTCATGTTTGACTCTTTGAGACCCCATGGACTATAGTCCACTAGGCTCCTCTGTCTATGAAATTCTCCAGGCAAGAATACTGGAATGGGTTGCCATGTCCTCCTCCAGGGGATCTTAACCAACCCAGGGATGGAACCCAGGTCTCCTGCATTGCAGGCGGATTGTTTTTTTTTTTTTTCATTTATTTTTATTAGTTGGAGGCTAATTACTTTACATTATTGTAGTGGTTTTTGCCATACATTGACATGAATCAGCCATGAATTTACATGTGTTCCCCATCCTGAACCCCCCTCCCACCTCCCTCCCCATCCCATCCCTCTGGGTCTTCCCAGTGCACCAGCCCCGAGCACTTGTCTCATGCATGCAACCTGGGCTGGCGATCTGTTTCACAGTTGATAATATATATGTTTCAATGCTATTCTCTCAGATCCATCCCACCCTTGCCTTCTCCCATAGAGTCCAAAAGTCTGTTCTGTACATCTGTGTCTCTTTTTCTGTTTTGCATATAGGGTTATCGTTACCATCTTTCTAAATTCCATATATATGCGTTAGTATACTGTATTGGTGTTTATCTTTCTGGCTTACTTCACTCTGTATAATGGGCTCCAGTTTCATCCATCTCATTAGAACTGGTTCAAATGTATTCTTTTTAATGGCTGAGTAATATTCCATTGTGTATATGTACCATAGCTTTCTTATCCATTCATCTGCTGATGGGCATCTAGGTTGCTTCCATGTCCTGGCTATTATAAACAGTGCTGCGATGAACACTGGGGTGCACGTGTCTCTTTCAGATCTGGTTTCCTCAGTGTGTATGCCCAGAGTGGGATTGCTGGGTCATATGGCAGTTCTATTTCCAGTTTTTTTAAGGAATCTCCACACTGTTCTCAATAGTGGCTGTACTAGTTTGCATTCCCACCAACAGTGTAAGAGGGTTCCCTTTTCTCCACACCCTCTCCAGCATTTATTGCTTGTAGACTTTTGGATAGCAGCCATCCTGACTGGCGTGTAATGGTACCTCATTGTGGTTTGATTTGCATTTCTCTGATAATGAGTGATGTTGAGCATCTTTTCATGTGTTTGTTAGCCATCTGTATGTCTTCTTTGGAGAAATGTCTGTTTAGATATTTGGCCCATTTTTTGATTGGGTCATTTATTTTTCTGGAATTGAGCTGCAGGAGTTGCTTGTATATTTTTGAGATTAATCCTTTGTCTGTTGCTTCATTTGCTATTATTTTCTCCCATTCTGAAGGCTGTCTTTTCACCTTGCTTATAGTTTCTTTTGTTGTGCAGAAGCTTTTAAGTTTCATTAGGTCCCATTTGTTTATTTTTACTTTTATTTCCAATATTCTGGGAGGTGGGTCATAGAGGATCTTGCTGTGATTTATGTCGGAGAGTGTTTTTGCAGGCCGGTTCTTTACCATCTGAGCCACCAGGGAAGCCCCAAAGAAACTATATGGGATGAAAAAATAACTGTGTGCATGTGAAGTTGGGGCAAATTCTGGACAAAAGATATGACGAGACCAAAAAACCCAACTGCTGTTTTTGAAGACCCTGGAACTTAAACAGGGTACTGTGAATACCCCCTGCACACAATACTGCGTAAAAGGTGGGCAAACCACTTCAGCCATCCCTCGGGCTGGACCCCTGGACACACCTCTACCCTCACCTCATATAAGAAACCAGCTCACCCATCTCAGGCAGTGAGCAAGCAAGGGAACCTGTTGTTTGCTCCCTGCTGCTGTAGCAGGGGTCCCGATAAAACCTTGCCTGAGTTTCTTGTCTAGCCTCTGCTCAATTTCCATTGATTAAGGAGGCCAAGAACCCTGGTCGGTAACAATACTACTTGGAACAAACACCGAGGGTGCAGAACGTCAGCACTTGCTAACCCTGACTACCGAGGACTCGATGGGAAACCAAATAAAGCACCCCCTCAGGCTCCACGTGTGTGTGTGACCTTTTATCAGAAAAATGTTTTACTGGTAATGGACTGCACCCTCAGATGCTTTTTAACATAGCAGGCCTAGGTAGATAAAGGCTTACAAAAATATCATTCAACTCAAGAGACATTTGGAGAGTACCCACAAAGTGCCAGGCCCTACATAAGTTCAGGAACATAAAAATGAACAATTAATGGCCCTGCCACAGAAATCCCCACCCAGTTAGCTCCATGCTCCTTCTCCGCCCTGCCCTCCATCAATACAAATCCTACCCCACCCTCCAGACCCAGCCCAAGTTCCACTGAGTCCAGAATCCCTTGAGCTACTCAGTCCACAGTGAATTGCTACCACTGCTGAAATTTGATTACACTCTGTTTTATGGTGTGTGTCATCTTCCTGGTTAGACTTGAGCTTCCTGAGGACAGAGACCATTGTTAGAATTTCCCAGGGGGGAGACACATCAGACCAAACTCAGACCAAGTCTTCGACTCAAGCCTTCAACTTGAGGGCAATCTCCAGTGTGTAGTACAGTGCCTGCCACCTACAGATGCTTTATAAACTTTGTAGCAAAGTCTACAATCAACTCTCCAACATGTTCATAGGCAGAAATAATCTGAAATTGAGAGGTTAAGGGTGAATAAACAAAAACCAAGCCTGGCCTGTTCCCTCCTCTTGCCTGAAACAAAGTCAGTTTAGTTCAGTTCAGTCGCTCAGTCGTGTCCGACTCTTTGCGACCCCATGAATCACAGCATGCCAGGCCTCCCTGTCCATCACAAACTCCTGGAGTTTACTCAAACTCATGTCCATCGAGTTGGTGATGCCATCCAGCCATCTCATCCTCTGTCATCCCCTTCTCCTCCTGCCCCCAATCCCTCCCAGCATCAGGGTCTTTTCCAGTGAGTCAACTCTTCACATGAGGTGGCCAAAGTAGTGGAGTTTCAGCTTCAGCATCAGTCCTTCCAATGAACACCCAGGACTGATCTCCTTTAGGATGGACTGGTTGGATCTCCTTGCAGTCCAAGGGACTCTCAAGAGTCTTCTCCAACATCACAGTTCAAAAGCATCAATTTTTCGGCACTCAGCTTTCTTCACAGCCCAACTCTCACATCCGCACATGACCACTGGAAAAACCATAGCCTTGACTAGATGGACCTTTGTTGGCAAAGTAATGTCTCTGCTTTTTAATATGCTATCTAGGTTGGTCATAACTTTCCTTCCAAGCAGTAAGCGTCTTTTAATTTCATGGCTACAGTCACCATCTGCAGTGATTTTGGAGTCCCCCCCAAAAAAGTCGGACACTGGTTCCCGTTTCCCCGTCTATTTGCCATGAAGTGATGGGACCAGATGCTATGATCTTAGTTTTCTGAATGTTAAACTTTAAGCCAACTTTTTCACTCTCCTCTTTCACTTTCATCAAGAGGTTTTTTAGTTCCTCTTTACTTCCTGCCATAAGGGTGGTGTCATCTGCATATCTGAGGTTATTGATATTTCTCCCGGCAATCTTGATTCCAGCTTGTGCTTCATCCAGCCCAGCATTTCTCATGATGTACTCTGCACATAAGTTAAATAAGCAGGGTGACAATATACAGCCTTGACGTACTCCTTTTCCTATTTGGAACCAATCTGTTGTTCCATGTCCAGTTCTAACTGTTGCTTCCTGACCTGCACACGGGTTTCTCAAGAGGCAGATCAGATGGTCTGGTATGCCCATCTCTTTTAGAATTTTCCACAGTTTATTGTGACTGGAGTTTATCCTGCCTAGAGTTTATCCTGCCTGGAGGAACAGGGAGGACTTCCTTGTTAACCTTCCCCTCAGCTCCACAAATATCACCCAGCCCTTAAATCCTGTCCTTTCCTCTGTCTTCGAGCCCATTTCCTAAAGTCTCTGGAATGAGTCATGTTTATTAAGTGCAGATGTTTAGGGCAAGAAGAGCCAGCCCTCCCAGCTCTTTTCTTGGTGAGAGGTAATATGAAGGGCATTTACAGGTTTTTGCCACAAGGTGGCAGCACCGCCAAAGTGCTGTTTTCCCCCCTGATTCTACCCAGAATACATCAAGTCCAAGTCTGAGATGAAGTTAGGGTTAGGAAAAAGGCACAAGTGAAGTGAACTAGGTAAGCTTTTTTTTCTTTTTTTCCTGTGAGAAATGATAGCGTTGAGGGGAGTCTCAAACCCACTGCATTTGAGAAGTGGCAGACACTTTAGAGAAGTAACTCAAATTTTAATGTGCTAACAAATCTACCAAGTAGCTTTTTCAAATACAAATCTGATTCTTCTGGTGGGCCCTGAGATTCTGCATTTTTAATATGCTTTTGAATAATGCTGTTGCTGATGATTATTGGATCACACTCTGAACGCCAAAGCACTGATGCTTTCAAATTGTGGTGCTGGAGAAGACTCTTTAGAGCCCCTTAGCAAGGAGATCAAACCAATCAATCTTAAGGGAAATCAACCCTGAATACTCATTGGAAGGACTGATGCTGAATCTGAAGCTCTAATAGTTTGGCCTCTGAAGCAAACAGCTGACTCACTGGAGAAGACCCTGATACTGGGAAAGATTGAAGGCAGAAGGAGAAGAGGGTGGCAGAGGATGAGATGATTGGATTGCATCACCGATTCAGTGAATTTGGGTGAACTCTGGGAGATGGTGAGGGACAGGGAGGCCAAGCGTGCTGCAGTCCATGGGGTTGCAGAGATGGTCACAACTTAGTGACTGGACAACAACTGAATAGCAAAGCCCTAGAGGTTATTTAGGTTAGTTCTCCCTTCCCCTGATTTATGGATGATGAGAGATTGATGTCTGGAGAGAGAAGATTTCTCACCTGATGTAGTGGTGACTTCAGCACTTAGCTTTCTATATCTCAACCCAAGCTTCTCACTCTTAGTTCACTTCTTGCTCCACTATATTGTGTGGCCCCCTTTACTGTTGTGGTTGCATCTCTGTAGCCTAGCACTGCCATTTTTACCACCATCTGATTTAGTGTTTGCTGGAGGCGTCCCCTTGGTTACTCGCTTATTCAAACCCTACAGTGGTTCTTCTGTAACTACCAGATCAAGCTCAAATGTCTGTCTCATTTTCATGGCTGTATAAGATGTGGTCCTGTTACTGAAAGATGGGGTCTGGCTGCTTGCTGCTTGAAAGTCCATAAACAGGCCAGGTTAGTGGAAAGGAAAGTTCCAAATGTGTGCAACTGGGGTAGGGGGCAGTCTGTCTAGAGGTTGACTCCCTCCCTGACAATCAGGGGGCAAGAGATTTTATAGACAGAGGGAGGAGGCTGCATGCAGAAACAGCACAGTCAGCTCTGGCAGTCATCTTGAAATTGGTCATCGGTGGTCTGACCAGCGTTGTCTTGGTTGTTCTAGGGACAGTTCATCTTTAGTTCCAGGGTCAATTTGTTTCCCTTTCTTTGAGGCTAGTTCTCGCAGTTGTGGCAACTTATGTTGTGGGTACGGTCTGGTCATCATGTGGTTAACTTCTCCACTTGTCTATCAGACAGGTGTCTTATAAGACAGCTCACAGGGGGAGGGGGGATCAGCCATGTAAATCCATGGCTGATTCATGTCAATGTATGGCAAAAACCACTACAATATTGTAAAGTAATTAGCCTCCAACTAATAAAAATAAATGGGAAAAAAAAACACAAAAACAAAATAAAGAGATTAAAAAAAGCAGAAAAAAAAAAAAAAGACAGCTCACAGGGTATGGCTCAGAATATTATCTATAGCTCTTGAAAAGGAGCTCCTTTATTCCAAAGGTCCTTGACTCTGCTTAATGAGTACATTGCTATTATTTGGTCTCCTTTGACTGTGTTCCTTTTTCTCTGCACTTTCTCATTTCTCTGATTAAACTTATTCATTGGCTAAAGTTTTTCCACAGACAAAAGGCAGGAAGAGGACATGGTGGGGGCAAGAATTGTAGAGTTTTGCTCTGTTTCAGTCCCACTCTTGCAAACTTACTTAAATTCCTTGTTTCTTAACCCTATCTTCGCTCTGTAGCCACCCCTGTTCCTTCCTGTTCCCTAAATATACAGTGTTCAGTCCTCTCTCAGTGGTATTGCTATGAGCTTGGGGTTAGATCTGCATGCGTGTGTGCTAAGCTGCTTTAGTCGTGTCCGACTCTGTGCAACCCCATGGACTGCAGCCTGCCAAGCTCCTCTGTCCATGGGATTTCCCAGGCAAGAATACTGGAGTGGGTTGCTGTTCCCTCTCACAGGGGATCTTCCCGACCCAGGGATCTTCCCGACCCAGGGATCAAACCCACGTCTCTTATGTCTCCTGCATTGGCAGGCAGGCTCTTTCCCGATAGTACCACCTGAGAAGCCCTGGAGTTAGATGTACCTGCTTTCTAATTTCAGATCCACCAATGACCTTGGCAAGTTACTTCACCTTTCTGAGTGTCAGCATCCTCCTCTGAAATAACCCCATACAGTGATTGAGTAAAGAGAAATAACACATGCAAACCCGCTCTTATTTCTGAAATCCTTTTTAAAACTTGTGCCCACAGTGGTGCCTGATGCTTGGTTCTCTGTGTTTATGTCTCTCTTTGTCTCTATTTCCCTAAGACTTAACCTGTCAAAGGTGTGCCTCTTTTGTGAAACCTTCCCCAGCCATTTTTTACCTAGTTGATCCCATGCTTCTATAAGTTATTTCTATTAACATTTTATTATTTGTCAGTCCTTTCTGTGAGACACCATGGAGAGGCTTCAGGGGTAACTGGCTATGTAACTGAGGGATAATGAAATTCTTGTTTTGGTATTCCCTGAGTTTTAAAATACTTCCTGCCTCTTCTATTGTCACTTATTCCCTAGCATAGGTTCCTCCTACACCAGCAGCACCAGACCTAGTATAGTTTTTTTTCTTTTTTTTACTGCATATAATTTTACTTATTTAGTTTTGGGTGTGAGGAATCTTCGTTGCTGTGCTGGCTTTTCTCCTGTTGGGGAGAGTAGGGGCTGCTCTCTAATGGCGATACGTGGTCTTTTCATTGCTGTGACTTCTCTTGTGGAGCATGGGATCTAGGGCGCATGGGCTACAGTAGTAGTGATTCCCAGGCTCTAGAGGGCAGGCCCAGCAGTTGTGGCACGTGGGCTTGGTTGCCCTGGGGCATGTGGGATCTTCTCGGATCATGGATCTAACCCGTATCTCCCGCACTGGCAGGCAGATTCTTTACCACTGAGCCACCAGGGAAGCCCAGACCTGGTAATTTTCGAACTCTTTAGGGGTAATTCTTGTCAGGCACCTTCTAGCCTCTGCATTTTGGATAAACTGGTGTTCCCCTTTGTGTGTTATGAAATGGCCCCTCCAAGGAAGCAATTGATGAAATGTCTTTCTGGAAACACTGATAACAATAAAGAAGTTGAGCACAGAATCATTGCTTCAACAACCCAGTGGCAAGAGATGTGTACACTTTCCTATTTCATGAAATTTATAGCAAGGTCCTTACTCTTGTTTCAGAAGAAACTAAGGACAAAAGACCAGGTGGGGAGGGCCAAGGTCATTTAAGGGAGATCATGTACCTCTGACCTAGATTCTCTGAATTGTTCATTTGACTGTACGCAAAAGTGTTCATCTTTGCATGTGTGGTCATATATTGATATCCCATGATCCATAATTCCCTCCCTCAGTGGCACTTAGGAGCTTGCATCAGGCTCACAACTGTATAATTATATGGTGTGTTCTTTCACCGTAGCAAAGGTTTCTTTGAAATCTGGAGAGAAAATAGACCGGGAAGACCAGACACTTTCGCTAGCATCCTGCCTTCTCTTTTATTGGACAGCAGTCTACTCACCCATCGCTTTCTCAATCAGGGGATTTTTTTTGGCCTTTCCTTTCCCCTACCATGGGTTCGTGCCAAAGTCCAGATATGTTTATCTGTGCCTGGAACCAGCTGTTCTTTTAAAAAGAGAAGCCCAGGAAATCATTTCCTCGCTGATTTCCAGAATTCTAATTTTCTTATCTCAGCTGGTGATTTCTGACCCTGGATGCTAGTTTGAGTCACCCGCAGGACACCCAAAGCTAGCAGTGCCTGTATCTTATTCCCAGAGAGGCTTTTTTTTGACTGGTCTGTGGTGTGGCCCCAGCCTCGGTAGTTTAAAAAAGCTTCCAAGCAAAATAGTGGTCATTTCAGAGTGGAGGAACCTTAGCCAAGCGTTCAAAGTTAACATCACCAGTAATGAGACATTGATATCGTGGACCCAGCATGACAAGCTGAGAAAGCCTAGTGTTGCTTCTGTGGTATTCTTGCCAAAATTGCATAACCTAAGTAATCATGAAGAAATGTTAGATGATCTCAAACTGAGGGTCATTCTGCAAAATAACTGGCTAATACTCTTAAAAATGTGCAAGCCAAACCTATTTGCAGGGCAGTAATAGAGACTCAGACAAAGAGAACAGACTTGTGGGCACACCGGGGGAAGGAGAGGGTGGGATGAATTGAGAGAGGAGCATTGAAACACGTACTATGTTAAACAGCTAGTGGGAAGTTACTGTATAACACTGGAAGCTCAGCCTGGTGCTCTGTGACAGCCTTGAGCCGGGGATGGAGTGGGATGTGGGAGGGAGGTTTAAGAGGGAGGAGACACATGTATACTTACGGCTGATTCACCTTGTTGTGTGACAGAAATCAATACAACATTGTAAAACAATTATCCTGCAATTAAAAAAAGAAGGTGATGGTCAGGAAGGAATTCTCAGGAACTGGTCCAGATTAAAGGGGACAAAGGAGATAAGACAACTAAATATCATATGGGATCCTAGATTATATCCTAATTCAGAAAAAGGGCATTAGTGGCAAAGTCAGTGAAATTTGGATAAACTCTGTAGATTTGTTAATGGATTGTATCAACAATAATTTATTGATTTTGATCTTCTCTGTGGTTTTGCCTATCACATTGATATTTGGGGAAGTTGAGTGAAGGGTCTGTGGGCACTCTGACTATTTTGAAATGTTTTTGAATGCCTAAAATTATGTTAAAATGGAAAGTTAAGAAAATAGAAGCACAATAAGAAAGCTTCCAGATAAGTAATGAGTTACCAGAGTTGAGTATCACTTTCCTAAGTCATCTTGCCCAATACTGTCAGAGTAATCTTGCTGAAAATTCTTTTTGTCGTGTTTATGACTTTCACAAGTTTTCAGTGACTCCTATCATCTGTAGCAGGAAGTTCAAATTTTTTAAAAACTTTTTACTTTATATTGGAGTGTAGCCAATTATCAGTGTGATAGTTTCAGGTGAACATCAAAGGGGCTCAGCCATCCATCTGCATGTATCCATTGTCCCCCAAACCCCACTCCCATCCAGGCTGCCATACAACATTGAGCAGAGGTTCCTTGCGCTATTACAGTAGGTAAGCTGTCATTCAAAATTCCCAAGGCATGACCCTACTCTGCTCCCTTGGTCTATGTAGTAAGATCTGAAGCCATATTTTACATTCCTATGTCTGCATTTATTCAAATTCTTTTCCTTCTTCCTATAATACCCTTCCCTTCATGCTCAGGCTCCTGAATTATTTTTTCTATCCTACCCATTCCAGATCCTGTCCTTTCACTGAAGTCTTTTATGAGTATTCCTATTAGAAGCAGTCATCTTTCCTGTCTTTGAATTCTGGTAAGTAGGATGGCATGGAGTGAAAATATGATCTTTAGATTCAGAAATATGTGATTCTGAATCCCGGTTTTACCTTTCACCAGTGCTTGAATAAGGGACAAATTAATTGATCTTGTTGGAGTGGTGGTTTCTCATCTGCCAAATAGGGATGGTAGTACCTACATCAAAGGGTCACTGTAGGCATTAGATGAGATGCAGACCTAAAGATCCCAGCACATAGGAGGTACCTTCCTCCTCTTATCTGTAGCTCAGTTGTCCCCACAGGGATGGTGGGTGGTACAAAGGTTCTTGTCAAAATTTCCTTCAGAGTCTGTAAAAGATGTCTGTGTCTAGTCATTAAGATGACAGGCACACTTGAACTGAACTGAGTGCATGGGTCTTCAAGGATTTCAACTGAGACTTTTTTTTCCCCCCTAGAAGTTAACTCAGTAAATAAGTGACCTGTAGATAGAGGAATGTAACCCAGTTGGGTAGAGGTGGGTAGAGAATGGATTAGAAACATTGGGAGGAATCTGTGATGCCTCCCATGCCCATCTTTGCTCTCATCAGGACAGCACTAAGGACGTTGACTCTTTAGTAAGACTCCTTGAACCGTGAGTCAAGCAAAGCGAACTTCAGCAGTCCATTCCTTGCCCGAGTAATGGGTACACAGGTGTCGGGTTCCCTGTGAGTTGAGTGCTTTCTCCCTTTCTGCTCCCTCCACCCACACAGCTGTGTTGGGTGCATTGGTTTGGCCCCAGGTGCCAAGCCCCTTGAGTTTGAGCAAATTCCAAGAGATGGTGAAGGACAGAGAAGCCTGATGCCCTGCAGCCCATGGAGTTGCAAAGAGTTGGACACAACTTAGCGACTAAACAACAGCAAGAACCCAAGCCCCCCTAGTATTGGTCTAAGATGTCAAAAAGCCAGGAGTACGGGAGACTGAGGAGGAAGTCAGAGGCCAACAGTCATGGAAAGAGTTGGGTGGGGCTGCCATTGCGGAAAGGCCACAAGCTGGGTGTGTTTTATGACCATTTCTGCATTTGGAATCTCCTCCAGGTCCCCTGGAGAAGGAAATGGCAACCCACCCCAGTATTCTTACCTGGAGAATCCCCATGGACAGAGGAGCCTGGCGGGCTACAGTCCGTGGGGTCGCAGAGAGTCGGATACGCCTGAGCAGCAGCAGCCGCCCTGTCGTGATCTTCCTGGGGACTCTATCTTCTTTTGCCTTCTCATTACACTTTCTTTCCCTTGTGCACCCCTTCTATGGCTAGAGAATGGCTCTGCCAGCGTTGCAGGAAGGGGGGCCCCTTTCAGGGCTCGAGAGTGGGCTCTTGTCTAACACGCAGAAATGAATTGTCCGAGGAGACACTCATGCTGATACAGCAAGAGCCTTTATTGGGAAGGGGCGCCCAGGTGGAGAACAGCAGGGTAAGGAAACTCAGGAGGATTTTTTGCCCCGTGGCTTGAGTTTCATGGCAGTGGGTTTAGTTTACAGGTTGTCTCTGGCTAATCATCTTGCTTGACCCATTGTCTGACTCGGGCCTTCCTGGAAAGTTTACTATGGGCTCATCACGGACCAGAATCTGTGGGTAACGCCTCAGATATCTCACCTGCTCTTTTCTGTCATTTCCTAATGCAGAGAGAGTCCCTTGTGTTACACGTGAGGAGGACGAGGCTGAGGGAGGTGAAGGGATGGGTCCAGGGTCATCTAGCCCTAATGGCACGGCCTGTGTATTTCACCCGGAAGCTCATGCTCCTGCCTCTGCACCAGAAGCAAAGTGAAGGAGGAGGAAGGCCAAACAAGGGGTGGGTGTGGGTAGCGTTCAGGCAGATCCTGATCCTCCCCCACATCTACCTTCTAACCCCTGGAGCCTGTGGATGTCCCGTTACTTGGGATGAAGGACTTTGCAGGTGTGATGATGAAGTTCAGGGTCTTGAGATGGTAAGAGTCTTTGGGATCATCCAGGTGGGTCCGACGTCATCACCGGTGTCCTCATAAGTGACAGAGGGAGGCAGGAGAGTCAAGGTCAGCGTGAGAGACTCCACCATCCATCGCTGGGTTGGTGGATGCAGGGGGCTGAGCACCAAGGAGTGTGAGTGTCTCTGGAGCCTGAATCAGGAGAGGGAGCGGATTCACTCCTTGGATCTCCAGAAAGAACACCATCTGCCAACACCTTGATGTGAGCCCAGTGACATTGTGTTGGACTTCTAACCTCCAGAACTCTACAAACAGGGGCAAAGTATATTGTCATTGGGAATTCCCTGGCAATCCGGTGGTTAAGGCTCTGTGTTCCCGTGCAGGGGACACGGGTTCAATCCCTGGCCTAGAAAGTAAGACCCCACATATCACGTGGTGTTGCTCACCACCCCCACAAAAAAGCATGCTATCTTTGCATTCCAGGAGATTACAGTTTGCCACCCAGAAAAGGAGCCTGAAAGAAATATGCCAAATTGTTAAACAACAATTAAGTCTAGATTCCCAGGCAGCAGTAGTGGTAAAGAACCTGTCTGCCAATGCAGGAGACCTAAAAGATGTGGGTTTGATCCCTGGGTCAGGAAGATCCTCTGGAGAAGGAAATGGCAACCCAATCCAGTTTTCTTGCTTGGAGAATCCCCTGGACAGAGGAGCCTGGTGGGCTACAGTTCATAGGGTCGCACAGAGTTGGACATGGCTGAAGCAACTTAACACACATGCATGCATGGGCGGAAAATGGAATATGGGTGATACTTTATCTTTTCATACTGTATCTTAGCTTTCAAAAATAAGAATTTAAATATCATTACTTCCTGATGTTATAAATAGGGGTATAATCAACAAACTGTGGGAGCATGCTTGGGGACCACTACTCGTCTGCATGTGGGCCCCTGAGAGAGCTCTCCACTCGAGTGTGCTGAGGGCAAGGGCCGGAGAAGGAAGGACTTCATGGTGGAGGAGCAGCTTGTGCCAGGGCAGGAAGCAGGGATGGTAGCCTTTGTCTGGGCTAAGCATGAGACTCTGTTCTTCAGTCTAAATGTTTAATCAGGGACTTGCCTAGTGGTCCAGTGGTTTGGACTCTGCATTTCCACTTCAGGGGGTATAGGTTCAAGCCCTGGTCTGGGAACTAAGATCCTGTATGATGTACAGTGCGGTAGAAAAAAAAGTCCAGTCACTTGAAGGATCAAATCCGGAGGAATGGGTCTCTAGGCATCAAGGAATACGATCAGAGACGTTTTATGGGGGCGAGACAAGGCATTCCAACAACTTGAAATCATATCAAGTAGCTTCAGACTTGGTGACTGGGAGGATGTGCTTATGAAGTAGTTGTTTAAAGCTTGGGCTTTTCTGCTTTTCCCTTCTGTTTCTTGCAGTACTGAGTGGGCAGAGCCCCGGTCCCCAAATAGGGTCCTTGTATTTTGCAGGAGGATTTGTTTCCTTTGCTAGGGGTGGAGTGTTTTTTGTTTTGTTTTTTCTCTCACCAGCACTTGGGGAAATTACTGATAGAGTGACTTCTTTTTCTACTAACAGTACAGCCATAAAACAGAGCCATCGAATCTCATCCTGTGTCCTCCACCCTCCAGGGAGCCACTCCTTTTCCTGGTCCTCCTGGATCCTGGAGGACTCAGGCCTATGTGAAGAAAGACAAACAAAACAAAAAAAACCCAATAAAAAACAAAAGCCAGGGGTGAGTAAGAACTGTTGTCATGCCCTTATTTCTTTCAAGTATGTGTTTCTTTCTCTTTTTCTTCCTTCTCCACTCTGATACTTTCTGGTCAAGTCCTGATCTCTGGGCATAGAACTGTTTTCCTTGATTCTGCTATGGTTGGGTTCCACCCATAAGAACAATGGGTCTATTTTTCTTTCTTTTTTTTTTTCTTCTATAGTCAAAGGCCCTCGTGTTTGTCCTCAGGAGTTTCCACCTGAAACTGGTACCATGGTTTGAGCTTCCCTGTTCTGTTTCTTCCAGATCATATTAGAATCTGTAGGCTTGTGGGGTGGTGTAGGGGGGTCCCGAGTTGTGTGCAGGAGAAGGGGAGGGTTGTGGAAATCCCAGTCAGTTGCACTTGGGAGAGTTTTCTAGGCCTTTTGGCAGAAGAAGCAGAATTGTGGGCCAGGAAACCTGGGCCCTGGGGCTGTTGACTAAGCTCTTGTCTTGAATTAGTAGCTCAACTTTTCTAGGCTTTACCTTTGCCTGGGGCTTCCCAGGTGCATCAGTGATAAAGAATCTGCCTTCCATTGAAGGAGACACAGGAGGCACAGATTCAGTCTCTGGGTCGGGAAGATCCCCTGGAGGAGGAAAAGGCAACCCACTCCAGTATTCTTGCCTGGAGAATCCCTCCAGGCTATAGTCCATGGGGTCTCAAAAGAGTTGACTAGGACTGAAGTGACTAGCATGCATGCTGCAAAATGGGGAGATTTGACTAGATGAACTCAAAGCCTACAGCCTGAACGCCCTGCCAGGCCCTTTTTTCCCTGTTTCTTACTGATATCTGTGCGTCCAAGGATCTACTATGAGACCAAATAAATCTGACTAATAATATCTGTATGGGAGGGGCCCACTCCCGGCTATTATGTTGGATGCTGGATTTTTAGAGTAGAGTGAAGGGGGTGGATCTCCTGGGCCTGGTCTTATCTGGCGCCTTCTTTGACGGCAGGAGGGGTGGGGTCCTTTGAACCTGTGGAAGTCTTGATCAGCAGCCTAAGGAGTTTAGACTCTTGTGAGAGGGGAACTACCAGGGGCTTTAAGTGAGAAGCGACCTGGTCAGATCTGTGTTTCAGGATGTGCTCTCTGGCAGCTGTTAAGCTGGGAGAACTGTGGCCGTGGAGGGCCCCTGTGAGAGTCGGAAGTGGGGGAGCAGAGGGCACAGAGAGCGGGGGCGAGGAGAGTGTTCCGAAGCCCTGGCCGGCCATGGCGAGGGGGAGGCCTGAAGGCAAGTGGGAGGCGCGTCCCGTCCTGTGCGGGCTCTGGGGTGATCAGCTGTCCTGAGCCCCGAGAGAAGGATGAGGGCTGGTTGCCTAGGGACCGAGTCGCTAACCGAGTTGAGTGTGTTTATTTTTTATTTTTAAACTCACCTTATTTATTTATTTTTAGCTGTGCTGGGTCTTCGTTGCTGCTTAGGCTTTTCTCTAGTGAGCAGGGGAACTGTCTAGCTGTGGTGCGTGGGCCTCGCATTGCGGTGGCTTCTCTTGTTGCGGAGTTCGGCTGTAGAGCACACGGCCTTCCGGGGTTGGTGCACACAGGCTCTAGCGCAGAGGCTCAATAGTTGTGGGGCGCGGGCTTAGTTGTTCTTCGGCGAGTGGGATCTTCCCAGACCAGGGATAAAACCCGTGTCCCCTGCACTGGCAGGTGGATTCTTTACCACTGAGCCACCAGGAGAGCCCAACTCGGGTATGTTTAGATAAGATGCCTGTGGATCGTGCAGGTGGAGATACCCTATGGGCAGCGGGAAGAAGCTCCCCAGGGAGGCGGGGGCTGCAGAGGGTGGGCGGGTGGGCGAGGCCAGGTTGGAGAAGTGGGAGCCAGCCCAGAGGCTGGCCTGTGCAGTACAGCTCTCCTGGTCTCCTCGTCACAAGTTCCAGGGCTGCGTTCTACTCTTCATCACCCTTTTTTCTCTGGTCAGGGTGACTTTTCAGAGTTTGGCTTAGATAGGTATTCTTTTTTTTTTTTCCTAGGCCGACTCATATGGATGTATGGCAATTAGATAGGTATTCTTAACCTGGGGGTCACATACTAACTGCCTGAAAGTCTTTCGGAAAATGCGAGCTGTTAATTGATGATGGGGGAGGTGGGGAGGAGGGGGGAAAGTAAGGCCTTCTGGAGAAGATGGAGGAGAGGGCAGCACTCAGAACACACTATGAAGCACTTTAACGTTGGTGAGGAAGCACAGAGCACAGTGTGGACGCCAGGTTTTGTGAGGGCGCCACGTCCAGGGACAGAAGAGAGAGGGGTGAGACTAAGGCGGGGTGGGCGGGGTGGGGGAAGAGGTGCCTCAGAAGGATGAAGCTGGTAACTGGGCCACAAGGTCTATAAACCTCCTCGGGAAGCTCCTTTTTGCTTAAAGATTCCTTGGCCTGTCAATTCCTTGAGAGTAATGAGTTTTATGTGCACGAATTGCATCATGAACTCCTATCAGTCCATAAACCCTGCGAGCTTGCTAATAATTACAGTACAATTGACAATTAGTACTGCTGGTCGTGTTTGAAGAGAACAGCTAATAGTCAACAAACACTGTGTGCTTAACGCAGGCCAGGCACGTGCTAAATACTTTAATAATCAGACGAGCTCCCTTGATCCTCACAAGGTGCATGCAGTGGGGACTTTATTAGCCCTTTTTTTTTTAACAATGATTAAGCTGTGGTTTGTTGTGCAGGGTACTATAGGTACCTGTAGGGTACCTGATTTGAGCCAGAACTTGAAGACATGTCACCGGGCAGGGGCGGGGGGGTGTGGGGAACTTTCTGTTGTAGTTCAGTCACTAAGTTGTGTCTGGCTCTTTGCAACCCCATGAACTGCAGCACACCCGGCTTCCCTGTCCTTCATTATCTTCCAGAGTTTGCTCAAACTCATGTCCATTGAGTCGGTGATGCCATCCAACCATCTCATCCTCTGTCACCCCCTTCTCCTCCTGCCCTCAGTCTTTCCCAGCATCAGGGTCTTTTCCAGTGAGTCGGTTTTTCACATCAGGTGGGATTTTCTACTTGTGCTCTTCACCTCTCAGCCATCCTGTGGGGGAAGTGACGAGGCGGGACTTCTCCTAGGGTGGCCCTCAGACCGTCTGCCTCAGAGTTACCTGGGGTGTTTGTCAAAAACTGAGATGTTTAAGTCTCATCTTGGAGCAAACGGAAACAGAATCTCAAATGTGGATATTTGCAACTGAGCTGCGGTTGGATGTCTGACTCTGGAAAGTATGGGCTCCTGCCTTCCCCAGCTGCCTGCACCTGGGGTCTCGCCCCTCTTTGAGGTGGACAGGGCAGGCTCTGCTCTCTGTCCTTCTCTGGGCTGCAGGAGGGTGTGTTTTGTTTTGAGAGTGGAGGAAATTGTGCTAACATCTGTGCTGGAGGAGGCGCTTCCAGACAGTGGCTTTTATTCTCGTTTTCCCTTCACCTTTCATTCGCTTCTGTCCTCTCTGACAGCCCCTCCCCACCCACTCCCTCTCCGGGGTGGGTTTCGCTTCTCTGCCTGTTCCTGGGTGGCTCACCATCTGAGTGGGACAGGACAGGGGGCGGGTGCGGCAGTGTCTGTGTGGTTTGGGGCTCAGGGGGATGAGCACTGGGACAGGAGCAGTGGTCCTATCAGGCCTAGCCCCACTGGAGGTGGAGGTGGAGGTGGCATTTTCCATGAAGTGCGGCTGTTTCACTCCACGAAGGGTGGGGACGTCTGAGAGCAGTGGCAGGCATGGTGGAGCTTCAGCCTAGCATGTGAAGTGGAAATCCTGTCACCCACACACAAGGCTGCATGCTCCCCATCTCTTCTGAAATGGAGGGTTAATCTCTCTTCGGGGTCCCAGCCAGCCAGTGCAGATGGACAGAAGGAGGTATGAACCTTCCACTACACGTTTAGAGGGCTGATCCAGTTCCACTCCCTGTCTTGAGTGAGGACTCTAGAGTTCTGTTGAGAAGATGTTCACACACTGGATCCCTGGGGACATCCAGAGGTGGGGCAGGGCCCTGGGCTGGGAGAAAGGAGAGCTGGTTCTTTTGTTTTTGTAATTTTAAATTTTTAATTGGAGGATAATTGCTTTACTGGACTTCCCTGGTGGCTCAGCAGTAAAGAATCTGCCTGCGATGCAGGAGACGTGGGTTCATTCCCTGGGTGGGGAAGATCCCCTGGGAAAGGAAATGGCAACCCACTCCAGTATTCTTGCCTGGGAAATCCCATGGTCAGAGGAGCCTGGCGGGCTACAGTCCATGGGGTCGCAGAGTCGGCCACAACTTAGCGACTAAACAACAATTGCTCTACAATGTTGTGCTGGTTTCTCCCATACGACAATGCAAATCAGTCATAATTATATATATCCCCTCCCCTCCCCCTCCCGTCTCACAGAGCGCCAAGCTGGGCTTCCTGTGCTACACAGCAGCTTCCCACTCGTTCTTTTATGCAGGGCAGTGTGCGCTGAAGTGCCTGTGGGTGCAAAGACTGGGACATGACTTAGCGACTGAACGACAAGCGTACATTTGTCAGTGCTGCTTTCTCGATTCATCCTACGGGAGAGCTAGTTCTGAGTCAGCTAAGGGGCCTGCTCCGTTTGTTACCGTGAGAAAGTCACATGCTCACTCTGGACGTGAGTTTCTTGTGTGGAAATTGCTGGGTTTGAGTGAGATGATCTTTGATCTCAGGTCAGCAGCAGGGGAGTCAGGGCAGGGGTGGAAGGGACCTGCATTCTCCTTTCTTTGGGTCTCACATGCCTGCCTCCCCCCTTCACCCCCCAAGTGAGCAGGTTGTGAGTTCTGTTTGTGCCTCTCCCTCCCCAGCCCTGTGTCTCGGTGGCCTGAAGGCGTCACCCACTGTGGGTGTGGTGAGGAGGGTCTGTGGAGCCTGGAGCCCCCGAGGCACCTGCGGAAGCAGGGTAGGTTCCCTGCCCTCTCGGAGAGTTGTCCTGTTGAGGGGGGTGATACGACTTACTTTTCTGTTCTCCCACCTCCTCCCCGACCTACCCCCCTCCACTCTGCCTCCCCAGAGCCTCACATTCAGTTTCCAGAGTGGGCTATGATTGTTTGATAACCTTCCTGGCTGTTTCCTGCCTGCAGTTTCCTGTAACAAATAGCAGGAAGTTCGTTTCATGGTCCCCAGATTCTCTGTTTCATGTTTTCCTCTTCCCTCATAGAGCGGGAGGGAATACTCAGGGATCGCATAGGCACATGGCCTGCTCCAGCTCTCTGTATTCCTGTATGCTGAAGGGTGGGATTATGTTCTTAATGTTGTCTGGGGGCCTGTATAACACATATGTGCAGCCGTGTGGAGTCCTAATGTCTTCTATGTTGCTCCCACTTAAGAGCGGAGTGTGGATGCTGTATTTGAGTAGGAGTGTAGTCAAGGCTATGGTTTTTCCAGTGGTCATGTATGGATGTGACAGTTGGACTGTGAAGAAAGCTGAGCGCCGAAAAATTGATGCTTTTGAACTGTGGTGTTGGAGAAGACTCTTGAGAGTCCCTTGGACTGCAAGGAGATCCAACCAGTCCATCCTAAAGGAGATCAGTCCTGGGTGTTCATTGGAAGGACTGATGCTAAAGCTGAAACTCCAGTACTTTGGCCACCTCATGTGAAGAGTTGACTCATTGGAAAAGACCCTGATGCTGGGAGGGATTGGGGGCAGGAGGAGAAGGGGATGACAGAGGATGAGATGGCTGGATGGCATCACCGATTCGATGGACATGAGTTTGAGTAAGCTCCGGGAGTTGGTGATGGACAGGGAGGCCTGGCGTGCTGCGATTCATGGGGTTGCAAAGAGTCAGACACAACTGAGCGACTGAACTGAACTGAACTGTATTATATTACCTATGCCTGGGGCTGCGCATGTGGGTCAGAGTCAGGGGATGGGGGGCAATGGCAGTTGATAGGGAGAGGAAGTGATCCAGGAGCTGGGTTTGCTCTGTTTATGTTTCTGCTTTTTATGCAAAGTACTGGTAACTCGTATTGTCAGAGGACCAATTAAAAAGGTGTACGAAATTTCCTTAATATGGCCTGAAATTTGCTTTGTTTTATTTATTTATTTTTGGCCATGCCACATGGCATGTAAAATCTTAGTTCCCCAACCAGGGGTCAAACCCGCACCCCTCTGCATTGGTAGGTGAAATCTTAACTGCTGGACCACCCCACTTTGTTTTATTCTCGGATGTGTAAGTTGTGAGGGTGTGGAGAGCAGAGGATGAAATGCCAGGCCATCTTGAACAGCCTGAGGTCAGCTCTCAGAAATTAGATGTTGAGTATTTAGCCATCACCACCCATGTATCTGTGGGCTTCCCAGGTTGTGCTGGTGGTAAAGAACGCCTGCCAGTGCTAGAGACATAAGAGACTTGAGTTCAATCCCTGGGTCGGGAAGCTCCCCCGGAGAAGGGCACAGAAGCCCACTCCAGTATTCTTGCCTGGAGAATCCCCATGGACAGAGGAGCCTGGTGGGCCACAGTCCATAGGGCCTCAAAGAGTAGAACAGGACTGAAGTGACTTAGTATGCACGCATGCTACATGATGTGGCCAAAATTTTTTTTAAAAAAAGAAAAGACCACCATAATATGTTATAGTAATTAGCCTCCAATTAAAAGAAATTAATTAATTAAAAAAAAAGAAATTGTAGTTCCCTAGAGAAAATTCCAGATGTATTAATACAAATTGGGTTTCGAAGAGGCAGAGGAACCAGAAATCAAATTGCCAACATTCATTGGATCATGGAGAAAGCAAGGGAGTTCCAGAAAAACATCTATTTCTGCTTCATTGACTATGCTAAAGCCTTTGACTATGTGGATCACAACAAGCTGTGAAAAATACTTAAAGAGATGGGAATACCAGACGACCTTACCTGTCTTCTGAGAAACCTTCTGAGCAACAGTTAGAGCCAAACTTGTAACAACTGACTGGTTCAAAATTGGGAAAGGAGTATGCCAAGACTCTATACTGTCACCCTGCTTATGTAACTTATATGCATAGTTGTTGTTTAGTGGCTAAATCGTATATGATTCTTTGTAACTCCATGGACTGTAGCACTCCAGGCTCCCCTGTCCTCCACTATCTCTCAGAGTTTGCTTAAATTCATGTCCATTGATTCGGGGATGCTATCTAACCATCTCATCCTCTGCTGATCCCTTCTCCAAAAGGAGAAGGGATCTTAACCACTAGACCACCACGAAAGTCCCATAAACTACAGTTTCTTTACCTGTTCTGAACAGGAGTGTGGGCAGTAGTTAAGGGTAGAGTAGAGAGAAAGATGCACAAAAATGCTCAAAGCAACTGTGCCAGTTTTTTTCCCTGAGGCTCCCATACTAAGCTTGGATCCCCTTGACCATACCAAAACACCAAGTCACCTCAGTGGGACTCCATTCTGCTAAGGCTTCGTGGTGTCCCATGTGACTTCTCTTCCCCATCAACACTGCCTTTGATGTTAGCCTGAAGCACTTTGTAAGATCACTGGGGTTAGGGTGTGTGAAAATTTTCCAGACCCCACATTCCTAGGGTTGGCTCTGGGCCTTGCACATTTCTACTTCTCTAGGATGACTCTAGGAACTTAACCAAAACCTGGGTTCTACTGTATCTCTTTTACCACCCAGCTGCTCCCTAAGGACAGTTTACTAAGAGACAGAGACAGAGGCTTCAGGCACTAAGATGTGTCAGGTGTCCATGTGCTTCTGGAATCAGGTAGATCAGATCTGGATTTAAATCCATGCTTTGTCTTCCCAGGTGGCTCAGATGGTAAAGAATCTCCCTGCAATGCAGGAGACCCAGGTTTGATCCCTGGCTCAGGAAGACCCCGTGGAGAAGGGAATGGCTACCCACTCCAGTATCCTTGCCTGGAGAATTCCATGGACAGAGAAGCCAGGTGGGCTATAGTCCACGGGGTTGCAAAGAGTCAGACATGACTATCGGATACGACTGTCGGACACGACTGAGCAGCTAACACACACTGTCCTTCATTACCTGTGTGACCTTGGCAAGTGACTTAAACACTCTGCAAGACTCAGTTGCTACATCCGTCAAACACAGATGATGCCCACATAATAGTTATTACTGTAGGCAACATGGAGCACTTTATACTTATTGAGTTAATCCTTATATGTTTCTAGGATCTAATTAGTAGGGTAGCCGTCATTTGTCAGATGAGAAACTGAGGTACAGAAAATTTAAGTAGCAGGTCCAAGGTAATGTGACACATAAGTAATGGAGCTGGGGTTCTGAGTTTGGACTGTCTGACCCCAGGGCCTGTGTTTAACTATTGTAGTGGACTGTGTAGTTCACAAAATGTTAATAAGAATTAATTGAGAAGAACATTTAAAGCCCCAGGTAGGGACTTCCCTGGTTGGTCAAGTGGTTAAGAATCTGCCTTCCAATGCAGGGGACTCAGTTTTGATTCCTGGTCAGGGAACAAAGATCCCACATGCCACACGGCAACTAAACCCGTGGGCTGCAACTAGAGAGAAGCCGGCATGCTGCAACTAAGACCTGACACAGCCAAAAATAATAAATAAATATTTTTTAAAAGTTTAATTACCTCTAATTAAAAAAAAAAATAAAGCCCTGGGTATAGTGCTTGGCAGGGCTCCCCTGGTGCCTCAAAGAATCCACCTGCCAGTGCAGGAGACACAAGGGACTCTGGTTCAGTCCCTGGGTCAGGACGATCCCCTGGAAGAGGAAATGGCAACCCACGCCAGGATTCTTGCCTGGAAAATCCCATGGACAGAGGAGCCTGGCAGGCCACAGTCCATGGGGGCCACGGAAGAGTCAGACAAGGACAACAGCCCAGTGGCTGGCACACAGCAGACACCGGGTGAACGAGTTGTTACCAGCAGAGCGGGGAAGTCTGCCTGCACCTGGGCAGGCACGGCCCTGGTCCTCCTGCCAACTGGAGGTTTGCACAGCGTTAGGGCCTCTTCCAGCCTGCTCTCTTACGGCTTTTGGGCACAGTTTGTCCCTATGCAAAGAAATCCCAAAGTTGTCTGACGGGCCCCGAAAGGAAAACACAGGAGCTGAAACTGGGTGGCCATAGGGAGGGGCTCCTGGTGTGGGGCTCCCTCCCAGGGAACCAGCTGCTGGAGAATCACCTTTCTGACTCTGCTTCAGAGGAACATGGCTTTTCATTTCCGGCCATCTCACCCATTTGGTCAGAGCTCCTAGGTGAGCCACCTGTGAAACAGAGCAGCACTGCTTGCCTGGCTTGGCCCCAGGTGAGCAGTTAGTGCCAGGAAGCTCAGGGGACCCTGCAAGGACCCTGGGAAACCTGATTGTGGGCTCAGCGGAGGGGTGTGTCACACTCGCTGTTTCTTTTCATGTGTGTGTATCTTGGCTTCCTGCCTGACCCAGGACCGGCTCTGTTGGCAGCAAGCAGTTCCGGCCCACCCATCCTCTCACGGCGCCAGCTGGGTTGGGGTCAACATGGTTTATGACTGTGCATGCACGTGTTTGGGGCTTCCTGGATAGCTCAGTGGTAAAGAATCCACCTGCAATGCAGGAGACACAGGAGATGTAGGTTCAGTCCCTGGGTTGGGAAGATCCCCTGGAGGAGGAAATGGTAACCCACAAGTATTCTTGTCTGAAGAATCCCATGGACAGAGGAACCTGTCAGACTGCAATCCATGGGGTTGCAAAGAGCCAGACAAGATTGAGCACAGCCCAGCACACACACACACACACACACACACACACACACCATATGTATTACAGAAACTTTGTAAAGTTTAAGATTTTCCTGTGGGGGAATGAATGTAAATTGATACAGCAACTATGGAGAACAGTATGACAATTCCTTAAAAAACTAGGAATAAAATTACCATGCTTGCATGCTCAGTCGCTTGGTCATATCTGACTCTTTGCGACCCCATGGACTATAGCCTGCTAGGGTCCTCTGTTCATGGAATTTTCCAGGCAAGACTACTGAAGTGGATTGCCATTGCCTACTGTAGGCGATCTTCCCCACCCGTGGATCAAACCCATGTCTCCTGCATTGGCAGGTGGATTCTTTACCATTTCGACACCTGGGAAGCCCAAAACTATCATATGACCCAGCAATCCCACTACTGGGCATATACCCTGAGAAAACCATAGTTCAAAAAGACACATGTACCCTAATGTTCTTTGTAGCACTATTTACAACAGCCAAGACTTGAAATCAACCTAGATGTCCATCAACAGATGAATGGATAAAGAAGTTGCAGTACATGTATACAATGGAATATTACTCAGCCATAAAAAAGATTGAATGTGAGTCAGTTGAACTGAGGTGGGTACACCTAGAGCCTGTTATACAGAGTGAAGTGAGTCAGAAAGAGAAAAACAAATATCATATATTAATGCATATATGTGGAATCTAGAAAAATGGTACTGGTGAACCTTTTTGCAGGGTGGGAATAGAGATGCAGACATAGAGAACGGACTTATGGACACGGGGGAAGGAGGGGGTGGGAGGAATTGAGAGAATAGAATTGACATATATATACTACTGTGTGTAAAGTAGATAGCTAGTAGGAAGCTGCTGTATAGCATAGGAAGCCCAGCCAGGCACACTGTGATGACCTAGAGGAGTGTGATGGTTGGGTGGGAGGGAGGTTGAAAAGGGAGGAGATATATGTATACTACTTATGGCTGATTCACCTTGTTGTATGGCAGAAACCAGCATGACGTTGTAAAGGAATTATCCTCCAATAAAAAAATAAAAAGATTTTCCTCATCATACCACCTGTAGAGACATGGCTGTGCTTAGACTTTCCTTTGCCCATTTTTCTACTTACTGAGATCACACTATGTATACAGCTTGGAATACTGACTTTTTTCAGTCAATATGAATGTTTTCATGTTATTTAAATTTTAACAAACAGTTAAAAGAGTGTATAGTATATTAATGAATGATTCACAACATACTTAACAGTCTCCCTATGGTTGGACATTTGGGTTATTTCCAATTTTTTTCTGTTTTAAACATTTCTACCACAAATGTGATTTCATTGTTTGTTTTACATTCTAGTTATTTCCCTGGGCTTTGTTTTTGAATGTGAACAGATAATTTGGTCAAAAGAGTTACTTGGGTTCTTGACAGACATTGCCACATCATTTCCCAAAACTTGTTAGAATTATCTGTCATCGCATGGGCATTGTATGAGTGCAGCTTAGGAGTTCTGAAATAGGAAAAGAAGCTGTTTTCTATTGTTTTGGCAAGGGTGGCCATGATGAAGACCTCTGAAAGCTGAGCCTGTCATTGGAGCCTGGCCCTGATCTTAGTGAAAATAGTAAAACACCCTAAAGGGGTGTCCTTGACAAAGATCAGGCTAAGGCATATATTCCACAGAGGTTTTAAAATTTATTTATTTAATTGGAGGATAATTACTTTACAGTACTATGATGGCCTCTGCCATACATCAACATGAATCAGTCATAGGTACACATGTGACCCCTCCCTCCTGAACCCCTCTCCCATCTCCCTCCCTACCCTGTCCCTCCAGGTTGTCACAGAGCACCTGCTTTGGGTTCCGTGAGTCAAACTCCCACTGGCTATCTATTTTACATACAGTAACGTGTATGTTTCAATCCTATTCTCTCCAATCATCCCACCCTCCCCTTCTCCCACTGTGTGCAAAAATCTCTTTACGTCTCACTGAGTTTTGCTTTTTTTATTATTAAAAAAGAGGAAAGGTGTGTTTCAGGCAGCAGAAGACATTCCAGGGCCTCAAAATTAGAGCGATTTAGGGGTAGAGCAAAGGAAGCTGCTGCCAACTCTTTGTGACCCCGTGGACTGCAGCATGTCAGGCTCCTCAGTCCTCCACTGTCTCCAGGATTTTGCTCAAATTCATGTCGATTGCCAGGTGGGTTCAGGTGAGGCTAAAGTTTAGGAGAGGAGTGCAGAGTCAGAGAGGGTGGCTCTCCTCCCAGAGCTCTCAGGACCTGCAAGTTTACGTTCAGCATCGCCCAGGGTTAATGAAAGGGAGGGCAAAGTAAGTTGGGCTAATCCCTCGGAACTGGTCAGGAGCCAGATCTGTTTTCCAAGGAAGTTCAGACAAGGCCGGAGGCATCCAGTGAGAAATATCTGGCTAGGCTTCAGTTATACTTGGCTGACTGCTTCTATCTTAAAAAAAAAACAAAACTCTTGTACTTTTCTTGTTCCTGTTGTTAATTCCTACTGAAAGGTTAGTCCACACTTGGCTGAACTAAGTAGAAATGGTTCATTCTTGCCCAGACACAATAACTGTGCATGCGTGCTTAGTTGCCTCAGTTGTGTCTGAATCTTTGCAACCCCAAGGACTGTAGCCCATTAGGCTCCTCTGTCCATGGAATTCTCCAGGCAAGAATACTGAAGTGGGTTGCCACGCCCTCCTCCAGGGGATCTTTCCAACCCAGGGATCAAACCTGTGTCTTCCTCATTGGCAGGTGGGTTCTTTACCACAGAGTCACCCAACACCATAACTAGAGTGGTTGAAACAGCAACTCTAGAAAACAGGTGGTGGTCCTGTGGTCATCCCATAGCCTTGTGTTTTTTAAATTTTAATGGCACCTGTTGCATTGTCATTATGCCTTATTCTTTATCTGAGTACATATTTACCCACTCTCTTCTAAAAGCAGCTTAAGGATAAAAACTACGTCTTTGTTTCTGATTTTTTTTTTTTTGAGATTTATTTACTTTTGTGCTCGGTCTTTGTTGCTGCATGGGCTTTTTCTAGTTGCAGCGAGCGGGAGCCACTCTCTAGTTGCAGTGAGTGGGCTTCTCATTGCGGTGGCTTCTCTTGTTGGGCGGTACAGACTCTAGAGCGCAGGCTCAATAGTTGTGGCACACAGGCTTGCTTGCTCCTCAGCATGTGGAATCTACTCAGACCAGGGATTGAACCCATGTCCCCTGCATTGGCAGGCCAGATTCCTAACCACTGGACCAACAGGGAATTCTTTAGCCATTGAAGAACTGATGTAAGCAAATTTCTTTACTAATGTAAACTGTCCCCCCAAATGCAAAAGTCTAACATCTCAGTGTAGGGTGATGAAGCCCTTCTTGGGCTTTAAATGGAAGTGAGAGCCTTTTGTGTCTGTTTCTGCCCATTTCCACTCCCATTTCACTTAACTGTGAGCCACAGTGACAGAGCTGGGGGACAATATTACCCAGAAAAGCTCCAGCTGGGAAAGGGGGCTATTCGATGATTTTAGTTGCAATTAGCACAGTGCTTCCATCTCTGAAATTTACTGTTCCCTTTGTATTCCTCTTTCCTTTGGGGCTTCTTTTTTCTTATCCACACATCTCTGCCACCATCTATACTTCTTCCCTCCCCCCCTCCATCCCAGTCTTTCTTTTCTCCTCAAACTCCTGGTTGCATCACTGTTTTTTTCAGTCCTATGCATAATAAGTTAAAGACAGAGTTGTGAGACTCAAATGAGTTTTAGGATTCCTTTTACAAGTATATCAAATCCAAATAAGTATGGGCACCTTAACAGTAGTTGTCCTAATATCGTATATTAAGGCATATGTATGGAATCTAGAAAAAGGTACTGATAAACCTATTTGCAGGGCAGGAATAGGGACACAGATGTTGAGAATGGACTTGTGGACACGGTGGGGGAAGGAGAGGATGGGATGAATTGAGAGAGTAGTATTGATATATACACATCACCATGTGTATGGTCTTCCCTGTAGCTCAAGTGGTTAAGGGTTCTCCTGCAATGCAGGAGACCACAGTTTGATTCCTGGGTCAGGAAGATCCTCTGGAGAAGGGAATGGCAATCCACTCCAGTATTCTTGCCTGGAAAATCCCATGGACAGAGGAGACTGGCAGGCTACAGTCCGTGGGGTCGCAAAGAGTTGGACACTACTGAGCAACTAACACTAGGTATAAAATAGATAGCTGGTGGGAAGCTGCTGTAGAGCATGGGAACTTAGCTCTGTGACGACCTAGAGAAGTGGGATGATGTGGAGTGGGTGCCAGGGAGGCTCAAAAAAGGAGGGAATTTATGTGTGCTTGTGACTGATCCACGTTGTTATGGCAGAAACCAACACAACATGGTTAAGCAATTATCCTCCAATTAGAAACAAAGAAAACAAAAGCAGGAAAAAAAAAGTAGTTTTGCTAGCTGACTACCTATTTATTCCAGAAGTTCTGTCATTACTCAAATATTTCAGTCACTTATTATGTTGGGCTGCTCTCAAAACTAGTCTGAGCCCTACGAAAAGGCCAGTTTCACTTCCTTATAACCACACTGAGTATTTCAGGAGTCTTGCCACTCTGCTTTTCTCATTTGTCTTCCTGTTTCCAGTTCTCTTTTTAATGTGTTGCTCTAGTCCCCAAGCAAGAGGAGTTCTGGGTTCAGTGGGGCTCAAAGTACAGGGCAAGGCTTATGGGCATAGAGAGCCCAGCAGGGAAGGGAAGTTGGCCTGGCTCAAAAAACCTTGACCTTTAAACAAAGCATGCTTAAACAGCTCTTTTTAGTCTGTCCTTTCCTGTGTCCCATTTCTGCTCCGTGATTTCTCACCCACCTTTATAACAGAAAAGAGCCATCAAATCCTCGGGCTGGGTCATAACCTTGAATTGCCTAACTCTCAGGGGTAACGGGGAGAACCACAGAGAGAGGCCCTTCTGAGGCTCCCTTTCCTTCTGCCCCTGGGTGGTTAGTTAATGTTCTACCAGCACTTCCCACTTGTCTGGGGCCAGGACTATACTCCAGCCCCACATCACTGCTCAGGGCAGAGGGCACTTTGTCCAGACAGCTTTGATTCCAGAGAGACCTGCATCTGAGCCTCACACTTCACCTCCGAGTCTGTGTCCTCTGTGGTCTTGTATCTTCTCAGGCCTCAGGCTCTGGCTCTTCACATTCTCTTCTTCTGTTCCTCACTGTTCTTGGGGGTGAAAATGAGGATGTCTGCTAATGGTGGAAAAATAAATTAGTTTGCACAGCAAATAACAACCTAAAGCTGGGCTCCCTGTCCATTGTGACTCCTCGTCCTCCCCAGCAGTTTCTGAGCACCAAACCCCAGTGAGATGTTAGCTGATTGTACCAATATGTCTCCAGGATCTCCTTGGTGTTGGGACTATGTTTGAAGAGTTTATGTTCTGGGTATCCTCAGAACTGGACTAACACTTTTTGTATATATTGTTAAATTACTTAGCAATATATTTGTTGGAATATCTCCTCTTGCGTTATAATCTTCTGGAGAGCAAGGGCTTTTTTGTCTTAAAAATGTCAAATAGTTGCAAAAGTAAAGCTAATAATACAGTGAGTCTACATGTACTCATCACATAATTTCAGCAATTATCATTTCATGGCCAATCTTTTTGCTTCTATACTCCCCTCTCCAACCTGGATTGCTTTATTTTTTAAATTTATTTTTAATTGGAGGGTAATTGCTTTACTTGGTTATGTTGGCTTCTGCCATATGACAGCGTGAACCAGCTATGCGTGCGTGCATGTGTGCTCTTAGTCACTCGGTCGTGTTTGACTCTTTTGGGACCCCATCCACTGTAGCCAGCCTACCAGGCTCCTCTGTCCATGGGATTATCCCAGCAAGAATCCTGGAGCAGGTTTCTATTTCCTTCTCCAGGGAATCTTCCCAACCCAGGGATTGAACTTGAACCTGCATCTCTTGTGGCTCCTGAATTGACAGTCGGATTCTTTACCACTGAGCCACCTAAGTATACATATATCCCCTCCCTATTGAGCCTCTCTCCCAACTCGCCGCCATCCCACCCACCCCTCTTGGTCATCAAAGAGCACCAGACTAAGCTTCCTGTGTTATACAGAAGCTTCCCACTAGCCTCCCGGTCTGGATTGTTTTGAAGCAGATCCTAGATATCAAATCATTGCATCTGTAAATATTTCAGTCATATTACTAAAATGTAAGGGCTCTTCGAAAGACACAATCACAATACCATTGTTACAGTAAGAAGTAATGCTTCCTCAGTGCCATAAAGTTTTCAATATTCAAATTTCTGCAATTACCTCCTCATTTCCCCCTTTCCTTCCTTGCCCATTTTTGTCACTCCTGCATTTGTTTTTGTGTCTCCCCTGATTTTCCTTTTTTTTTAAGTAGAATTTTTTGAATAACAATCCAAATAAGGGCTTTACTTCGTAATCATCACGTTGTTCTCAGCAAGTGACTTAGTGTTTGTCATATAGTAAATCCTCAGTAAATGATGATGAATGAATGAATCATCAGAAGTCTATAACATCTCATGGTTGAATTAGCGCAGCCTTACCTTCGCTTTTGGTTGGTTTGTCGGGATGGCTTTTGGTTTCTGATGACTTTAGCTAGGAGTTAACTTTGGGGCTAGCTACTATCAGTGCCTGTGAACGTTGCTAAAGGTCTGAGGGCAATGTATGCACCTGTGACTCAGATTTACAGGTGAGCAGGGAAGGGGCCCTTGCTTTATCTCTGTTTTTTGTCTTCAGTGTCTTATAATATCAACTTGACTTTGGACCAAATACATTTGGTTTTTTTTGTTGTTTCTATAGAAGAGACCCTGAAGGAGCTCCCTGAGAACAAGAACAGCTTCCGTATGGTGCTGTTGTAGGCAGCATTCTAGAATGGAACCTCAAGACTTAGTCCCAATCCCTGGACTGTGAATATGTGATGAGTAATCGTGTGGGTGATTGTGTTATGTTACGTGGCCAAAGGGATTTTGCAGACGTACAGTAAATATGGTTACTCATCAGTTAACTTTGAGTTTAACAAAAAGAGATGTGATCTAAGTGGGCTTAATGTAATCACAGGAGCACTTTGAAAAGCAACTGTTTTTTTCTAGTTGGCCTCAGAATGGGAAATACAAGAGGGATTAGAGGGTCTTCCCTAGTGACTCAGTGATAAAGAATCTGCCTGCCAATGCAGGAGACACGTGTTTGACCCCTGGTCTGGGAAAATCCCACATGCCCACATGTGGGGCAGCTAAACCCGTGTGCCACAAGTGTTGAACCTGGGCTCTAGAGCTGGGAAACCACAACTACTGAACTTGTGCACCTCAACTGCTGAGGCCCAAATGCTCTAGAGCCTGTGCTCTGCAAAAAGAGAAGCTGCACTGTAACTAGAGAGTAGTCCCCCTTGCCGCAACTAGAGAGAAGCCTCCACAGCAATGTAGACCCAGTGCAGCCAAATAAATAAAAATTTTTTAAAAAGAGGAATTGGATTTAAGGGATATTCTCCATTGCTGAGATAGAGGGAGCCTCATGCCTAGGACCTGAGAAGGTCCTCTAGGAGCTGTGAGTGTTTGTACTAGAACGATGGGGACCTCAGCCTTATAACTTCAAGGACCTGAATTTTGTGAGCTAAAGAATGGGCGTTGTTGTAAGTCACTAAATTTGTCGTAGTTTGGCAAAGGTAGAAAGTGAATACAGATGCTTTGTGCCTGATAGGTTGAATAAACCGCTCCTTTGTTTATTTTTTAAAATTCAAATAAAATTAAAACCAATGAGAAAGCACACAGATCTTAAGTATATAATTTGATTTTTGGTAACTGTACATACCCATGTGATCACCACCTGAATTGAGATGTAGAATGTTTCCATTACTCCCAAGAGCCCTCATGTGCATCTTTGTAGTTGATTCTACCCTCTAGGGTGAATTCTCACACCATTGATTGCATGTGTGTATGTGTGCTAAGTTGCTTCAGTAGTGTCCGACTCTTTGGGACCCTATGAACTGTAGCCCACCAGGCTCCTCTGTCCATGGGATTCTCCAAGTAAGAACGCTGGAGTGGGTTGCCATGCCCTCCTCCAGGGGATTTTCCCGACCCAGGGATCGAACCCTTGTCTCTTACATGTCCTGCATTGGTGGTTGGGTTCTTTATACCACTAGCACCACCTGGGAAGTCCAAGGCCATCAATTCTACTGCCAATTAACAAAATAAAGTATTTGTTCATTTATTTTATGTTTGGCTGATCTTCATTGCTTCACAGTCTTTTCTCTAGTTGTGGAGAGTGAGGGCTCTCTCTCTAGTTGTGGTGGGTGGGCTTCTCACTGCGGTGGTTTCTCTTGTTGCAGAGCACAGGCTCAGTAGTTGTGGCGGATGGACTTAGTTGCTCCACGGCATGTGGGATCTTCTTGGACCAGGGAATCGACCAGTGGCCCCTGCAGTGGAAGATGGATTCTTTACCACCAGGGAAGTCCCCTGTGTACTGATTTTATTGCTGCTTCCAGTGGTCTTGGGAAGGAGGCACCACAGCTGAGGGCCAGGGGAAATCAGGGGCTGAGGAGGGGAAAGACAGCACATGTTCCAATTGCTTGGAAGTGAAGGAAATGAGATGGCAGGCTAATTCTTGGTGGAATTAATAAAAGGAAGTTTCTCCTGGTTGGAAGAGCTCTGACTCTCTGAGGGGCAGAGAAAGGGACAGGGAACAAGGAGGTGGGATGTGTAGGAGAGATTTCTACACACCTGAGCCCATGGAGACTGTGGGAGTGAACGCTGGATCAGGCATGGGATGCACTGGAGGCATCTGCGTGGGCAGTGCTGTGTGTCCCTAGTGAAGAGCCCAGCAGACCTTTTACTCATGAAATTATCTTCTCTCCTTCTCTCCCAGAGGAAGACAGGCAGGTCTTTCCAGGCAGGTTGGAGCAGTGACCTGTGGCTCTAGGTGGACACACTTTGTCAGCAGGTGTGCACATGAATTGATTGAGCTCTCGGATCCCAGGATCCAATACCTCTGGACTTAGAAACAGGCTCATTCTGACTCCTTGTTGAGCAATTTCTATTTCTTCTGCCTGTAAGGAAGGCAATGTAGAAAGCAGTACCAACTGTGAGGCAGCATGTTAATATCTGATACACAATATTTATTATAAATATAGAGCAATTTTTACAAATCATTCAGAAGTGGCCTCAGCCAGGCAAAATTAAATTATGCAGAAGTGCTTGCATGAGGGGAGGTGTACACAGTATGTATCAGGGTGAGGAAACCCTGAAAGAGGTACCTGAGTACAGAGCGCTCCCAGCCACCCCTCTCGGGGGCCAGTTCCACACAGCAGGAGGTCCGTCATGAACGTGGAATAAAGCCTTTCTCTCAGCAGCCCAAGGAGGTCCCGTCTGTGCAGAAGGCTGGTGGGAAGCAGGTGCACCTCTCCTCCTCCCGTCCTGCCTTTCTGTGCACACATTGTGTCCCGTGCACCCCATGGGAGAAGAATTCCAGAGGCTCTTCAAGAAACCCAGGGCTGAGTCATAATCTGCACCTTGTGTCCTAAGGAGCGTGCGCACCAGTGCGGCCTCCTGGGCTGTAAACAATGCTAACAGCACAAGGGGCCGTGTTCCCTTCAGGGCGCTCCTGCTTCTCAAGAAGGAGTCCTGAGAAGGTAAGCGGGGCAGACGGACAGAACAGGCACAGGCGGGAACACGGAAGAGAAGGGGGTTGATGACTGGCCTGAGATGCCTAGAAATGGAGTGAGACCCATTTGTGGCCGTGAAGGTAGACAACTGCTACTTCTTATTTTCTGTGCGGAGCCCCTGACACAAAAGGCTTAGGGAGCTCATGGCCAGAGGGACATGAGGGGCTTTGGTAGGTTCTTCCCCCTGAAGTGGTCAGATTGGCTTATGCAGCAAATTAAACAGAACCCCTTTCACACAAACAAGCAGTTACAAAAGTTAAAATGGCAGAATGTCTCAGAAGGAAGGGAAAAAACAACCAATACCCCGAAATTGTACATTCTTTGACCATTATTTAAATAATCTCTGCAGGGTAGTTTTCTGAGTCCTTTCCCCAATCCCAGCAGATTGTATCTGGTAAGAGCTGACTGCCCCATGAACTGATGACCCCTCAATCTCTGGGCATTCCTTGAATAAAGCCCATAGTATTATTAAAACAGTATGTGCGTTTTTGTTTGTTTGTTTTTGCAGTTTCCATCAAGATACACTTATGAACGCTGAGAAGTTGTTTTCAAGTTGCTTCTAGTGGGTTCTCTGAAGGCATGCTTTCAAAGGTTTAGATGGTATTCTAGCTAAGTAGTAAGTTGTTTAGTCCCTGATCCTGCAGGTAGACAACCCTGAAAGCGGACAAAGGTGTAGAACTTCCCAGCTCAGAGCTGGTCATGTATGTGTCTTCCTGTGAATGGTGGGTTCACACTAGGCTTCAGAGTGCAGAAGCTCTTCGTTTTCCTTCTCCTTGCTCTTCTTTTCTGGCACAGGCATTTCAGTGGATAGGAAATAATTCTCCAGGTTATGGCAAATTCATGTTAGACTCCAATAGGACTGAGGTGGGAAGGAATGAATGTGTTCTGAATACACAAGTTTACAACTGGTCTAGGTCAGCAAATGGGGAGAGGCAGAGGTTCTGGCAACTTTCTCCCAGGGTCCGCTTTGCTAGATTTCAACGACAAGGAAGTTTTGGTTTCCTACAGACCTCCTCATGGATGTGCCTTTTCATCCACTGACACTGAAGGAAGGGGCTGTGACCAGGCAGCCTGGAGGAGCCTCATTAGGGGTCGAAGGAGCTGGGGGAAGACTCTCTCCTCATTTTCCCTGAGGGCAGGGGGATCTCCTAGGGATGGGGTGGAGAAGCCTGGAATAAGGCAACAGTGCAACAAGCAGGACAGGTTCCATTACTGTTTTTTCACTTCTGAATAAATTGTTTCTGTATGTGTTGGAGATGGGGAGGCTGAAGTTGCTTTCTTGTTTAATTCCTGGGCATTGAAGTTCACGGAGGAATATTCAACTTCATTAACCTGAAAGGCATGAGCAGCAGTCAGTTAAATCAGCATCATAGGCCACACCCTCACCTTGTCCAGGGTCAGTCAGCATCCCATGCTCTTACCACTTTGAAACTTTTAGCTTCAGAGAAGGGCTTTTATTAACTATTTTCTCTGCTTAGTAACATCCTATTGAATAATCATTAGAACATTATGTATGATTATGGAATTCTACAATGGAATACGATGGCATAGCAATAAGAATAAATAGACAATAAAGGCACACAACCATATGAATGAATCTTGCAAAACAATTTTGAATGAAAGAAGCCAGACCCATGTACACTGTGTGTTTTTCAGTTCTATAAGCCCATAATCAGGTAAAAGTAATCTAATGCATTGGAAGTGAAGATAGTCCTTACTCTTCAGAGGGAAGTAAGTAGAGCATTGTGTGTGTGTGTGTGTGTGTGTGTGTGTGTGTCTGTGTGTGTTGAGGGGGGTTGATTTTTTAAAAATGATCGGTACTGTTTATATAGATATGAGCAACTTGTGGAAACGTACACACTGTTAAAGTTACTAGGTTGGTCAGAAAGCTCATTCAGGTTTTTCCGTAAGATTTCATGGAAAAATTCGAACAAACTTGGATCAACCCAATACTTATGATTGACTCATTTTTCAGTTTATATGTGTATTCTGTTGAAGATTAAGATGAGGAAAATTCAGTAAAAGTATTAGAAGGTAAAGGAATCAAGACCTCAGGTCTATAACACTGGAAATTATCATTTGTCAGTAACAGCAGAGTCAGCCTGGAGGCAGAAGAGGGAGAATGATCTAGTGCCTTTCTTGCTCTGGCCACTGTGCTGAGTGCTTTACCTTTGTTATGTCATTTAATTCCTTGACCTCCTCTGTGAAGTAGGCAGCACACCCATTTTTCAGAGGACTCAGCTGAGGCTCTATGAGGTTAAGTTACTTGTCCATGGTCCCAGCTGTGATCAAGTCCAGTGAGGTGAACTCTTGGGAGTAATGCTTCTTTGTTGCTGCAGTGAAGAACTTTGACCCAAACTGATTTCACATTTGTGTCTACAAGACTAACCCACTCTACACAGAGATATTTCCATGAGAAAAGCAGCCAGTGAAGCTGGCTATGCTTACCTTTTCAGGTGAACTGTCAGAGTGTCCTTGACCTGGGAAACAAAGGAAAGTCATCAACCTATGAAAATGCAGAGTTGCCTTATGGCCTCAGAAAGGACTGTTCCTAAGGCTGATGTGACTTCTAGCTGAAGGAGGTGGCAGGTGGTGGGAGGGTGGGGGCCCATGATTAAGACTTAAGGATTTCTCTTCCCTCAGTCTGTGGTCCAGACCCCAGTGCATTAGACCGAGGTGGTGGTGGGGCGGGGTGGGGGTGTTGAGGGGAGGCCTCAGTGCACTTCTGAAGATTTCTACCAGTTCACAAGGCCTGAGTTTTGCCCACGTGTGTCTCACAGGTGTGTGTTCAGGCAGCAGGCTCCAGAGGCAGGACGGGCTGAGGCCCCCAGCACCCAGAGCACCAGAGGCAGGGAAAGTCTCACCATAGGAGATGCCCGCATCCATAACAGAGGCAGGAGGGGGAAGGAGGTAGGATGAGGAAAGGGCTCCTGGAAGCTCAGCCATCTCACAGCTGCCTGGCTTGTGTGGCTTCAGAGGGACCATGTCTCTGGGGACTGTTCCATGACTAGGAAGAGTGTGAGGACCTGTGCCAAACTGAGGGTGCGGACTGAGATCACCTCTCATATTTCAGAAGGTAGGGGTTCCCTGGTCAGTCAGGGCACATGGTGGAACAAACCAGCTCTCACTGAGTGAGTAGCTCTACTTACTGTGGTTGTGATCTGAGGATTTGTGCTCTGTGAGATCGCGCTGGTCAGTTGCCCTAAATAAATATCAGACACAGTGACTACTATTCCCAGGCACAGGGTCTCTGCTCCTTGAATTAGGAAGCACAGTGTAGGCATGATTCTGTGGGGCTCCTCCATGTTCATTTTTACCTTGCTTGGTCCTCTTTCTTCCTAGGACCTCTGTCTTCAATCTACCCATTACCCCCTCTCATGTTACTCCTCTCTGGTTTACTGGCACTTCAGAACATTTATGGCCATTCATCTCAACTGCTTCTATTTCTACCTGGACATCTTTCCACTTTTGTAGGTAGATGCTGGTTATTTCTCACTTTCTTTATCGCCCAGGAGGGCTTGGGTTGTTCCTGCTTTTCTTAGGTTCTCTTCCAGTCCTGTCCCTCCCTCCTCCTGCTCTTGTGGTCGACAGAGCACAGGTGTCCCTTCCTCCTGCTCCTCCTTTCATGTCCTCATTAGTTTTCCTTCTTGGACCTTGGTTTCCCTGCCTGGGACAGAGGAACACAATTGGCCCTGCCCCCTCTAAACCAGATGGAGGTGGGAATAGCCATGTCCAAGAGACAGGGGGTTACAGGAAACATGAAGACCAGGGAAGAGGAGACCCATAAGAATCAGTGCCGGGAAGCAGGAAGACTGAGGAGCAGATCTAGGCCAGAGACAGAGACGAGGTCTCCTTCCCTCTCCCAAGCAGGGCAGTCAGCCTCGAAGAAAGCGGAACAAGAGGAAAGGTGGCATACCGTCTAGTTTCTCTGATGTACAGAAAATACACCAGGCCTGCTATCAGAGCCACCCCAGCCACAGCTCCAATCACGATGCCGACAACGGCACCAGCTGAGAGGTCAGAGGAACTTTCGGGTGTCGGCTTATCTGTTGTGGAAAGAAAAGAGAAGAATGAATGAAGGCGACATTATTTTACAGTGGGAGGGTCTCTGGGAAATAGCTCAATATGAAATAGTCTCTACTTGATCCTCCAAGGTATAAACTTTCTGTGGAAGGTTGCTGTGAGGTGAGTAACCGCCTATATCCTTGCGATTCTTTCCTCTCTGATTGTATTTCTAGGTTGGTGAATATCCTTGCGATTCTTTCCTCTCTGATTGTATTTCTAGGTTGGTGACCACATTCCCCAATTCCAACCTGGCTTTTCTGCACTCATATTTTTGAAGTCTTTGGAAATGTAAGAAGGACTGATGATGGTTATTTTTGTATGTTATAACTTCCCAGATTTTCATGGTTACATCTTTACCTGGGTACCAGGTATGGCTGCCGTGAATATGCACCTGTTAGGTGTCTTACGAAAGTGTGAGTTCCTGAGTCATGTCTGACTCATTGGGACCCCATGGACTGTAGCCCACCAGGCTCCTCTGTCCATGGGATTTCCCAGGCAAGAATGCTGGAGTGGGTTGACATTTCGTTCTCCTGGGGATCTTCCCGACCCGGGGATTGAACCCAGGTCTTCTGCATTGCAGGCAGATTCTTTACTGTCTGAGCCATGGGAGGTGTCTTATGGTGGGGACTTAATTGATGTTACGCCGTCTGAATTCACTACCCCTTTGCACAGAGACCATCCTTCACACAGATTTCCGGCAGGAATATGAAATCAATCCCAATTCTGTGAGAAATAAATTCTTTTGTGTGATGGGTGACTTTAATTCAAGGGCTCCTTGCCAGCTTTGCAGATATTCTCTTAGAACTGCACTGCAGCCTGAAACTTCCTCCTTCCTAGGGACCCAATGTGCATCCTGCTCTGAGGACCCTCCCAGGCTCCTCCCACTCCTGCCTCACTTTCCTTCACAGGCATTTTCTGCAATGAATGTCTTAGATGTCTAATCCCATCCTGGCTGCATCTCACGGAATGAAAACTATCATACTAGACATGAAACTTTGTACTCAACCCCCCTGTTTCCTCTCTTCCATATTTATAAGTAACATGTTCCTGTGGATCTTTGTGCTTTCCTTCCCCAAATATATAACACCTTTTGTCTGTTTCTTCTTTTTTACTTCAGTGGTCCTCACCGTTCAACTCAAGACTGAAAATCAGTGCTAATATTAGCTATTGTTATGACATACATATTCTCTGCCAGGCTCTGTGCTATATATTTGCCAAATATCTCATTTAATTCATATAATAACCCAGTCAGATAGACATTATTTCCATTTTATAGATGGAAAATCAGAGGTTTACAGTGGTGGAAAACCTAAAGCCATGTGGCTAATGAGATGTGGATCCAGAGTCAAGTCGTCCTAGGAACACCTGACTGTATACAGCCTAATGAAGTTGAGAAGGTGCCCTGGAGAAGGAAATGGCAACCCACTCCAGTCTTCTTGCCTGGGAAATCCCATGGACAGTGGAGCCTGGTGAGCTATAGTCCATGGGGCCTCAAAGACTTGGACAGGACTTAGTAACTAAAGCAGCAACAACAATGATAATAGTAATAATTATAGCAGCTAAATTGTTTGGAAAATGTTCCCCGTGTGGGTATTTTGCTAAGGGTTTAGTTGAATCTTACATTAAATCTGTGAAAAAATGCCATAAAGAAGGTTCTTTTATTGCAGTTCTCCCTTGAGGACTCTGAGGCTCAGAGAAGTTAAGAATGTCGTGCAAGAATTTATAATTGTAAATGCTTATATTAAAAGAAGGATCTGAAATCAACAACCTAAATTTACAACTTGAGGGAAAGAATAAAAGCTAAACCCAAAGCTAGCAGAAGGAAGGAAATAATAATAATTAGAATGGAGATAAATAAATTAGAGAATGAAGAAACAGTAGATGGAATCAATAAAACCAGTATTTTGTTCTTCAAAAAGATTAACAAAATTGACAAATCTTTAACTAGATTGACTAAGAAAAAAAAGGGAAGATTCAAATCATAAAAATCAGAAATGAATGTGGAATCATTACTACTAATTCTACAAAAATAATACAAAGTATAAGAGTACTAGGAATAATCCTATGCCAACAAATTGGATAACTTCTGTGTAATGGACAAATTCCTGGAAACAGGAGAGCTTCCAAGATGTAATCATAAAGAAATAGAATATATGAACAGACGTATAAAGTAAGGAGGTTAAATAAATAAAATCCTTTGACAAAAACCCACTAACCTTTTAGGATAAAACACTCAAAACTGGGAAAAAAAGGAAACCACCTCAAGATAATAAAGGTCATATATAAAAATCCCATAGCTAACATCATCCTAAATGGTGAAAGAGTGAACATTTGTTTTCTGAGATGGAGCATGATAACAATGCCTGCTTTTTCCAATTCTATTCAAAATAGTATTGGACATACTAGCCAGAGGGATTAGGCAAGAAAAAGACACAAAAGACATCCAAATTGCAGAAGAAGAATAAAATTATTTCTGTTTGCAGATGACATGACCTTATATGTAGAAAATGATAAAGATTTCCCAGAAAACTGTTAGAACTAATAAACAATTCATCAAAGTTGAAGGATACTAAAACAACATGTAAAGATCAGTTGCAAGAAAACAAACAAAAAAAGATCAGTTGCTTTTATATAAAATATATTCAAAAAGGAAGTCAAGAAAATTTTATTCTATTTTGATATTAAAAATAATATCAAAAGAACAAAATACTTAGAAATTAACTAGGAGGGTGAATGATTTATACATTTAGGAATTATAAATAAACACTACTGAAAGAAATTAAAGAAGATGTAAACAAGAGGAATGGATAAAGAAGATGTGGTACATATATGTACCATGGAATATTACTCAGATATTAGGAGAATGAAATAGTCCCATTTGCAAAAACATGGATGGACCTAGAGAGTCTCATACTAAGTGAACCAAGTTGGACAGAGAAAGACAAATGTCATATGCTATCACTCATAAGTGGAATCTAATTTTAAAAAGTGATACAAATGAACTTATTTACAAAACTCAAACAGACTCAACATATTTAGAAGACAAACCTATGGTTACCAAAGGGGAAATGTGTGTGTGTGGGAATAAGTGAGGAGCATGGTGTCAACATATACATACTACTATATATAAAATAGATAACCAACAGGGACCTACTGTATAGCATGGGTAGCTCTACTCAATATTCTGTAATAGTCTATATGGCTAAAGAGTCTGGAAAAGAATGTATATATGTATACGTATAACTGAATCACTTTACTATACACCTGAAACTGACACAAGATTGTAAAATATATTCCTTTAAATCTTTTTTTTAAAAAAACAGACAAATGGCCAATAATCACATGAAAAGATGCTCAACATCACCAGTAATTAGGGGAATGCAAATCAAAACCACAGTGAGATATCACTTCTTACCCTTTAGAATGGTTATGAAAAAAAAAAGGAAACAGAAAACAAGAAGTATTTGCAAGGATGTGTAAAAATTGAAACTTTTGTGCATTGCGGGTGAGAATGCAAAATGGTACAACCACCATGGAAAACTACATGGCTGTTCATCAAATCGTTGGACAAACAATTGCCATTTGATCCAGTGATTCCACTGCTGGTTGTGTGCCCAAAAGACTGAAAGCAGGAACTTCCCTAGTGGTCCAGTGGTTAAGAATGCACCTTCTAATGCAGAGGACATGGGTTCAATCCTTGGTCAGGGAACTAAGGTCCCAGATGCCTCGGAGCAACTAAGCCTATGTGCCACAACAGGAAAATCCATGTGCCACTGCAAGAGAAGCCATCACACTGCAACTAAAGAAAGCCCACACACCACAATGAAGAGCCCTCACACTGCAATTAAGTCACAATAAAAAAGATTGAAAGCAGTGATTGAACAGATACTTAGACACCCATGTTCATGGTAGCATGTTCACAACAGCCAAAAGGTAGAAACAGTTTAAAAGACAATCAACTTATGAATGATCAAATGTTGTATATACATACAAGGGAATATACTTCAGCCTTTCAAAGGAATGAAATTCAGATATATGCTATAATATGGATGGGACCTTGAAGACATAATGCTAATAAGGGAAATAAATCAGACCCAAAGGGATAATTATAATATTACATGCTTCCACTACTTTGGCCATCTGATGCAAAGAGCCAACTCATTGGAAAAGACCCTAATGCTGGGAGGAGAGCAGGAGGAGAAGGGGATGACAGAGGATGAAATGGTTGGATGGCATCATCAAACTCAATGGACATGAGTTTAAGCAATCTCTGGGAGATGGTGAAGGACAGGGAAGCCCGGTGTGCTACAGTCCACGGGGTTGCAAAGAGTTGGACACGACTGAGAGACTGAACTATAACATGATTCCACTTATACAAAATGACTATCATAATCAAATTCATAGAGACAAAGAAAGTAGAATGGTGTTTGCCAGGGTTTGAGGTGGGGGACTTCTAGAAGTTATTGTTTAAGGGGTACAGAGTTTTTAATAAGATGAAAAAGTTCTAAATGGATAGTGGCAATGTGAATGTACTTAATGCTACTGAGCTGCAGTCTTAAAAGTGGCTAAAATTATATATTTTATGTATTCTTCACATTAAAATAAAGGTAACAGGAAAAAAAACCAACAACGAATGTTGTGAAAGTTACACTAAAATGCTAAACCCAGGAGAAGAAACTGTATTTGATTCAGAGATTGAGCTGTTACTCATTCTGCCACCTGTTTACTGTGTGTGTGTATTCAGTTGCTCAGTTGTGTCTGACCCCTTGCAACCCTATGGACTGTAGTCCGCCAGGCTCCTCTGTCCATGGGATTTCCCAAGCAAGAATACTGGAGTGGTTTGCCATTTCCTCCTCCAGGGGAGCTTCCCAACCCAGGGATCAAACCTTCGTCTCCTGCATTGCAGGATTCTTTACCACTGAGCCACCTCGGAAGCCCTGTAGTGGTCTCGTTTGATATTCTGCCCACTGTGACCTCTCTCCATTTTCCACACGATTGTTATAATAATCCACAGAGAAAGATATAGTATAAGGCAAATGGTCACTTACATTTCACATGCAGCCTGAGGGGGTCACTTTTGCTGGAGTTGCCCCTGTTGGAGACCTCACACTGATAATCCCCGGCGTCCTTTCTGCTGACGGGGTCTATGGTGAGGGTGCTATTGTCCAGGGACAGTGTCATCCCCCTTGTGAGGAGGAGACTCTGGCCTTGGAAGAACCAGCGTATGGAGACCCCAGTCTCATTTGTGAGGCAGGTCAGGACCACGGGACCCTCATGTTCTGCGACTGTGGTGTTGCTGGCTTGGAGGGAGGGCCGTGCCACTGGGTCTGTGGAGAGACAGAGGGGTGACTGCTGAGAGGGGGTCAGGGGCCTGGGCCACGCTCCCTCTCAGAGATCTCAGCCAGCCCCGGGCCCCAGTGACCTCTGTAAAGGTGACCTAGATGATGGCCCTGAATCTGTGATCAAGGTATGGAGTCTCTCTTCATTGATGATCTGTAAGGAGAGGACTGTCCCTCCTCTCTGACCCCCAGGTACCCTGGGATGACCCCTGACCAGTCTCTCTGGACATCTCCGTAGTATCAGCACCAGGACCCTCTTCTCAGCCCATATGTCTAACATCCTCATCATCAAGTGGAGTTGTTCTTTTTTTTAATTAACGTTCCTGGACCTTTTCCCACAATTTTCTTTGACTATCAAAAAATTCAGGGACTTCCCTGGTGGTCCAGTGGCTAAGACATCACACTCCCAATGCAAGGGGCTCGGGTTTGATCCTTGGTCCGGGAACTAGATCCCACATCCTGAAACTAAGAGTTTTCATGCCACAAGCAGAAGATCTCACATGTCACAACTATGACCCAGTGCATCCAAATAAGTAAATAAAAATACATACATTGAAAAAAATTTAGCCCCAATATGTAAAATAGCTAGCTAGTGGGAAGTTGTGTATAACACAGGGAGCTCAGCCTGGTGCTCTGTGACAACCTGGGCGGGGGATGGGGGTTGGTAGGGAGACTGAAGAAAAAGGGGACCTTATGTATACTAATGGCCGATTCACGCTGTTGTACGGCGGAAACCAACACAACATTGTAAAGCAATTATCCTCCAGTTTAAAAAAAATCAAGTCCCATTTCTTATTTACACTTCCGTGAAGGCAGGCCTGGCAGCTCTGTGTATCTCTGGGGCCAAGGGGACTTCCATAAAGTGGGGGAGGCATTCCCTTTCTGTTACATAATTTCTTATGGCCCAACTCAGTCTTCCTGGACTGTGTAGAAGAGTTAAATATCTGAGTCAGGGACAGTCTTGGTTTACAGTTTCCCAACAATAACTACCTCTTCATTTTCACTCATCCTGCATCTGAGACATTAACCTGTTTCTCCCATCACAGGCTGGTGACCCTGAGCCTCTCAAGACAGAGCAGTCCATCCCCTCCCAGTCTTGGCTCAAGGCTGGGCCTGCCTGAATTGCCTGGGACAGGAAGTCATGGCCAGCCTGGGTGTCCAAAGGTGAGGCTCCATGCATTGGGACCTAAGAGGGATGGGTACGGCCTGGCCTCCGGCACTGCAGATTCAGCCAGGTGGCCTGGACCACGTAGGAACAGAGGTTACTCACAGAGGACCTGCAGGGTGAATGGGTCACTGCGGCGGACACTCACTGGGTTCCGGGCTTCACACACATAGGGCCCTGTGTCTTTCCTTGTCACATTGAACACAGTGAGAGTCCTCTTGTCCTCAGACAGTTCCAGCCTCGTGCTGTTGGGGAGGCTCTGATTGTTGATCCACCACATGTAGGAGGTGTTCTGGGTCTCAGGTCCACACGTTAACACCACAGTGTCCTCGTGCTCCCAGGGCTTGGAGTTGTTGCTGGTGATGACGGGTGTGGGTAGCACCGCTGTGCAGATAACAGAGAGAACATTGCCCCTTTTATATCTTGGGTTCCTCTAAAAGCATTTGTAATCAGGGTTGCCATCTTTCTCCTCTCAGCCAGACTGAGCCCTTAAAGAATAAGGCAGGTCTGTGTATCACGAGACAAATGCATGAATATCTGAGCTCAGGGAGTGTGAGGCCATCTGCTCTTAAGTCTGGAAGAAGCACAGACTTCCTCAAGTGTCAGTCAGGTGTCAGAGTTTGATAGCATAATCCCAGGCCTGTGACTCAGAGACCACTTGCTTCCTCTGGCCCTGGCCCTGGGGTGCTCACACGGACTGGGCAGGTCCTGAGTTCCTTCAAGCTGCACAGACCTACACTGCCTGATGGAGACATGTCTTCACCGTCTCCTCAGTTCCCAAGGTTTCCCAGAGATGGGTAACGATGGGCATTCCCCTAGTTCTTAAACCCCAAGAAGACTGGGCAGCGCAGCCTGGAACTGGGTGTTTGAGCAGAAATAACACACGGGGACGTCCCTGGTGGCTCGGTGGTAAAGAATCCGCCTGCCAATGCAGGGGACGTGGGTTTGATCCCTGATACGGGAAGATCCCATGTGCCATGGGGCAACTAAGCCCGTGTTCCACAGCTACTGAGCCTGGACTCCAGTACCTGAGTGCTGCAACTACTGAAGCCCGGGACCCGAAACAAGAGAAGCCACCACAGTGAGGAGCCTGTGCACCGCAATGAAGCATAGCCCCCACTCCCTGCAGCTAGAGAGAGCGCGTGTGCAGCAGTGAGGACCCAGCAGAGCCACAAATAAATAAATAAATGGACATTAAAGTTTAAAGAAAAAGAGGACAGAATGAATCAGAGGGCAAGTCAGAGTCTCTGTTTTAAAAACGGGAGGAATGATCTCAAAGAGCAGAAATGATATGTGCTCAGTCGTTCAGTCTTGTCTGACTCTTTGCGACGCCATGGACTGCAGCCCTCCAGGCTCCTCTGTCCATGGGATTCTCTAGGCAAAAACACTGGAGTGGGTTGCCATGCCCTCCTCCAGGGGACCTTCCCAACCAAGGGAATGAACCCAGGTCTCCCTTATTGTAGGCGGATTCTTGACTGTCTGAGCCAGCAAGGAAGCCCAGAAATGATATGTGTTCTATTAATAAAGTTAGAGGAAGAGGCCCCTCTCACCAGTTTCCATGGCAAATCAGGCAAATGGGAAGGGGGCCCACCACAGGCGTGTGGCATGTTTTTTTTTTTCTTTCTGCCTCAGAAAACACAACTAAGTGTTTGATCAAATTTGTCTGAGTCGGGCCAAGGCTAAGTGAAGAGACAGTGGCTCGGGCCCCTCATCGTCGGAGAGCATCCCACCCTGTGATAAAGGTGACATCCTGAGGACACACGGGTGATGAAGTAGGCAAGAAAGCAGTCAGATGGCACAGGTCTGTCAGTCCCATCCTGGGAAGGTCTCGGGAATCCCTGAGAGGAACAGGAGGGTCACACCAGGACAAGGCTGTGAGTCACAAGTCAAAGAGGTGAAGTGAGCCCATGAGCCCCTGGGGACTGCAGACCTGTCTTGCTGCCTTTGGCTTCCTGCTTGAGTCACATTAGGGAATAGATCGGTGAGGGAGGGCTACATATCCTTGCCACGTGGCATGATTCCACTGGCTGGCACCATGGAGGGAAAGACCCCTGGACCAAGGCAAAGCTGAAGTTCATTCTCCTGGTGACCTGGGGAAAGTGGCTTGTGCTGGAGCCCCACAGAGGCTGCTGCTCCCAGATTTCTGAGTCCTTTACTATCGCCTGGGAGGGTGCACCTGGCCAGAAGCCAGGCTGGGAACAGGGCAGTCAGTTATTTGGGGAAGTATCTGTGGAAAGCTTAAGGCTTTGGGGGTGGGGGCGGTGCTTCCCTAGTGGCTCAGCTGGTAAAGAACCCGTCTGCCAATGCAGGAAACATGAGAAACATGAGTTTGGGAAGATTCCCTGGAGAAGGAAATGGCAACCTGCTCCAGTATTCTTGCCTGGAGAGTTCCATGGACAGAAGAGCCTGGCAGGCTACAGTCCACTGGGTCACAAAGAGTTGGATATGACTGAGCAACTAACACTTTCACTTTCACTTGCCAGTATTCTTGCCTGAAAAAATTCCGTGGACAGAAGAGCCTGGAGAGCTCCCACAGTCCATAAGATTGCAAAGAGTCAGACATGACTAAGTGAATGAACAAGGGTGGGGTGCGGGGGCTTCCTTAGTGGCTCAGCTGGGAAAGAACCTGCCTGCCAATGCAGGAGATGCAAGAGACGTGAATTTGATCCCCGAGTTGGGAAGATTCCCTGGAGAAGGAAATGGCAACTGGCTCCAGTATACTTGTCTGGAAAATTCCATGGACAGAGGAGCAAACAGTCAAACATGGCTGAGAGTGCATGCACGAATCTCAGGGCGGGGTGCTGTGCAGAGCAGGGCCAGTCCCGGCTGAAATGAAGGAGGAAGGTGAGAGACATGGAAAGAGCTGAGAGCGAGAAATGTCCATTTACAAGCGACTTCAAAGTGGGGGTTTCAAGTGACTTCAAACATCCAGAAGTCTAAGAGTGCCACTGCGGCCCAGAAGCAGCCCCCCGGCCCCCACCCCTGGAAACCCTCCCACAGCAGAGCAGCCCCATAGCCCCGGTGAGACTTGGCTCCCAGTGCGCTTTAGGGGCAGGTGGTCAGAGGATAAAACACCGGTCCCCTCCCTGGAGAGACAGGCGGCAGGCGTGGCCAGAGCCTCCTAGGACTCTGCATCCAGATTCCAGAGCCTGAAGAGATCACAGATCATTCATCCGTCCTTTTTCCTTCCATTCTTCCTTCCCCAAAGAAACACTGAGAGCCTGTCAGGCCCTGCGCTGGGTGCAGGTGTGGATGGGGAGTGAGGAAGCAGACTGAGTCCTTTCCATTTTACTCCAGTGGGAGTGACACCCAACACCTCCAGTAACCAGCAAATAAATGATCTCTGGTTCACTCAGTGCGAGGAGCTTGTACATCGGCTACCTAAGGAGGGGAGGCCTGGACATTCCTGTCACTAATTTGATTGTTGATGCAGGTAATTTGCAAGAATCATGGACTGGGTTGCCATGCCCTCCTCCAGGGCATTTTCCTGACCCAGTGATCGAACCCGTGTCTCTTACATCTCCTGTATTGGCAGGTGGGTTCTTTACCACTAGAGGCCACCTGGGAAGCTCTAGTTCCAGAGTAAACGGGATTAATTGTCCATTTCCCTTGACTTTTCACACTAGAATCTCCCTCTGGTTGAGGAGGCCCAAGAAGAAAGGATCTGAACCAATACTTGGTTTCCGGGTTCCTAGATAAGGCCCCTGGGAGGGAGGAGAGGGTGGGGCTGTGATGTTGGCCTGACCCTTCCACACATATTTCCCCTGACTGGCCACTCATGGTCTGTGTGACTCTGATTCACTGACTGTATCTCCCTGTAGTTTACTGAGCTTGTCTTCAGTAAAACAGAATAAATGGTAAATGGCATCAGGAGTGCCATGTTGTCTGTGTATTAACCTTAAATCATGAATAATTAGCTGGTCTAAAGCTGGACATAGAAACTGTGTCTAGGGACTTCCTGGTAGTCCAGTAGTTAAAAATCTGCCCTGCAATGCTAGAGATGCAGGTTCTGCTGGTTTTGGAACTAAGATCCCACAGGCCTCGGAGTAACTAAGTGGACCAACAAAGCCCACGAACCACAACGAAAGATCCTGTATGTCGTAATGAAGACCCGATGCAGCCTAATAAATACATAAATAAATATTTTTAAAAAGAAAACCCTGCCTCTACTATTCGCATCCACAGGAGAGGGCTCCCTGGGCTGCCCACTGAGGGGTGAGGAGCTGCCGGGAGCGTCTTCTCTTCCTCTGGTCCTTCTTGGGGACGCTGACCTTCCTCTGGAGTCTCCACTGAGGCTCAGGGGGTCGGCTAATGGCATGGGGACCCAGCCTAACCTGCTCTCCATGCTGAGTCTCAGGGGAAGGCCTGGACTCCACCCCTGCTCAGACGCGGCTCTTGGGGCTGAGCCCTGGCCGGTGACCTGCTGAGAAACCCTGGCCTCAGGGAGCTGGGAATCATCCGCCCTAGTCAGCCCCGCCTGGGAGGCCATCACCCACCAGCGGCCCAGGTTCTCCGTGGTCACTGGAGCCGGGACCCTGGGACAGGGTCTGGGGAGGGGCTTCCCCGTGGGCCTGAGCTTCTCTGTGAGGATCCCTCAGGTCAGGCCCCTACTGAGTCCTGCAGGGTCTTCCTCAGGGTCATGGTTGCAGGGAGGGACCCAGGGGGACTGGACTGAGAGTTCTCTCCCTCTGCTGAGTCCCTCCCATCAGACCGTCCTTCTTTCTGCACGGTGTTTGCAGGGTCCAGATCCCCTGAGTGGAATTCTGACCCTTAGGAGTTCGTCTCCACTGTGTGTGTCCTGCACTAAATGTTCAAACCCCAACACGGCACATAATGTAGAGGGAGATGGAAGCACCATCCGGGTCTGTCAAAGCAGAATTGAACTGCTCCCCACCCCAACACCCCGAGGTAAGAGGAAGCACTCACGGTGTATGTGGAGGTGTCCAGTCTGTCTTTCTGTCTGTAAATCATTCTTTAAAATGAGCAGGGTGTAGGATCCTGTGTCTTTCTGGGTGATGTTCTGGATCATCAGGGTTCCATTGGTGTAAAGTGTCTCCCGACTGCTGTGTGCAGGCCCTTTGGTAGTTACATTAGTGTCTGCTCTATATGATGCAATTAGCTGGCTGTTTTCTACCCTTTCTCCTGTGTACCAGGTATAGCCTAGAGGATTCTCTGTCACGTTGTGGGCAAGTAGAAGAACATCCGATCCTTCTGCAGCAAGTGGGGGCACCACTTCAATAGTGAGCTGGGCCGTTGTGGGCAGGGGCCAGAAAGTTACGAGTGAGACTAGGAGGGAAGAGAGAGAAATCAGTTAATATCCTGACCTGTGTGGGGAATGGAAAAATGGTGCCCTGGGTCCTAAGCAGCTCTCTTCATCCCTCAGCCTCGGTGTGTGTTTGTGTGTGTGTATATGTGTGTGTGTCCTCCTGGTTCAAGGTCAGCAGCATGACCCCCATCACTTCAGCCCCTCTGGGCTCTGTATTTCCTCTGTTTCCCCAGCTGTCCCCCGGCTTACTCCCTCACTGCCCTCACACACCTGCTCACACTCAGTGGCATCTTGGGAGATTTCCTCCCCCCGACCCCGACCACCTGCTCTAAAGACCCTCCGTGTTCATTTGCTGACCCTTCCCTCCTCCATTTCCTGCATGACGCCTGTCAGCGCCTGACAGCACATTCTAGATCTCTCTGCTTGTCTGTCTTCCTCCCCACAGAGTGTAAGCTCCGTGAGGGCAGGGGCTTGTCTGATCCTGCTTGAAACGCAGTGCCAGGACCAGGCTCCAGACATTGTACCTGGGGATGAAGGAATGAGAGGTCCCAGGAATTCCACAGCCTGGTTTTGTCAGTTTCTAAGGGTGCTGGGTAAGGACAATGTTTAGTGTCACGGCTAAATGTTTTCTGTAGTGACACCAGACATAACTTATTATTATCGTCATGTTTTCAACAGTTACTGCTCAGTGAAGAATAACTTGTAAAAGCTACACTAGTTGAAGTTTTCCTGCCTCTCACCAGTTCTAGTTCATGGCGCATCTCCTGTGGCTGAGCCCCCCACCCTGCCCTGCTCCCCTGTCCTCTGCCTTCAGGTCTGAAGAGAAGCACTCTGTCCCCTCTCAGAGCACCGTCTCTCCCAGAGATCCCACACAGTCTCCTGTTCTCCCTGAAAACTGTCTATGCCCACTCCCTGAAAATTGTCCCCACTCACCTGCCAGCAGGAGCCTGTTCCAGGGGACACTCCGTCTGCTGAAAGGGCCTGAGGGGGGCTCCATGGTGCCTGCTGTCTGCTGTGTCCCTCTCTGTGAGGAAAACTTCTGCTCCAGAAACGCTCACAAGCCCTGCAGTCGCTGTGTGAGCTCTGCTTCCCCCTCTGTGCTGGGCCTCCTCCCGGGGCAGGAGCACTAGCTAGTTCAAGAGGCCCGGGGGCGGGGTCTCTGCCCAGGCCCCACCCTCTCCCTCCCCTCTCATTCCAGCCTGCCTTCTCTCCTCTTCCCTCTTCCCTTTCTGTTACATTTCATTTGCCTGGGAAGCCTGCTGTTTCTGCCTTGGCAGCTTGACTTCTCACCCTACACACACACACACACACACACACACACACACACACACACACACACGTACGCAGTTTCCCCCACTGTTGGGGAGAGCACCTCCCTGGGGCTCCTGTCCTGGGCGTTCCCCCTTAGGTCTCAGTTGGGGGTGCAGTCAGCCTCCCCCCTTCCACAGTCTCCGGCTTCATGTTCTCCTTCTGGCTTTCCCCTGCAGAGCAGGAGCCTGGGGGGTGGGGAGGAGGTGCATCAGGAACTCTAGTCATAGGGACGGTGTCCCCACGGTGCACGGGAACCACCTGTGGTGCTGCATGAAGGCTTTGAACCCCCCAGAGGGACCTTAGGAAAGCTGCTTCAGCAGCCACACAGGTCACATGCTTGCCCAGCCTGGCTGATATTCCAGAATGTGGGGCGGGGCAGCCTCTCCCCAACGTGGATGCACAGGGAGGGTCTGCAGATCCTGTTAAAATGCAGAGCCTGACTCAGCAGGGGTTGGGTGGACCTGAGAGTCTGCATCTAACAAGCTCTCAGGTGATGCTGACCATACTGGACTGTGGAGCACACTTTCTATAGCAAGGCTGATGGTGACAAGTTAACTGAGAGGCCGCCGCCCTCCCCCCAGTGGCCGCCTCTGCTGTGTTCTGGTCTGGGGTCTGCCAGCATGACACAGAGACCCCAGGATCTCGGAAGCAGGCTATTATTTCCCTTTGTAACACTGGGGGCTTCCCTGGTGGCTCAGCTGGTAAAGAATCCGCCTGCAATGCAGGAGCCCAGGGTTCAATCCCTGGGTGGGGGAGATCCTCTGGAGGAGGGCATGGCAACCCACTCCAGTATTCTTGCCTGGAGAATCAGATGGACAGAGGAGCCTGGCGGGCGACAGCCATGGGGTCGCAAAGAGTCCGAGGCGACTGTCACGTTGAGGGTCTTCCCAGGGTTCTCAGAGGCTGTGAGAAGGTTGTGTTCTATTCCCATCGGAAGACTCCAGAAAAGGACTGAGGGGCTGGAAAGAGGGCGTGAGTAACGCCGGGTGAGAGGGATCCTCCGTCTTTCTCCTTGGGGGTCTAGTGGGGCCACAGCTTCCAGGGGACACACACTGAAGACCTGAAGGAATAGTCGTTCCTAATGGTGTGAAATGGGCCCATGCCTGGCTGTATGGAGGAGGTGCTGGAGTCCAGTGTGGGGGGCGTGGAGAGCGAGGAGGACCGTGGACTGAGGTGACACCGGTGAGGGTCTGACTGCTGGGCTGAGGGAGGTCTGAGACCCTTGGGGAGACTCGAGGCCGTGGAGGAACTCTGCTGCCCTCTGGTGTACAGAGTAGGAAATGCAGTCCCCACACCACGCGGTTCTGCCTAACCTCATGGATTATCGAGGGTCTTTGTTGCTGTGTCGGAGAAGGCAATGGCACCCCACTCCAGTACTCTTGCTGGAAAATCCCAGGGACAGACGAGCCTGGTAGGCTGCAGTCCATGGGGTCGCTAAGAGTCGGACACGACTGAGCGACTTCACTTTCGTTTTTCACTTTCATGCATTGGAGAGGAATGAAGGCACTGGCACCCCACTCCAGTATTCTTGCCTGGAGAATCGCAGGGATGGGGAAGCCTGGTGGGCTGCCGTCTATGGGGTCGCACAGAGTCGGACACGACTGAAGTGACTTAGCAGCAGCAGTAGCAGTTGTTGCTGTGTACGGCCTTTCTCCAGTTGAGGAGCGTGGGCTTCTCATTGTGGTGGCTTCTCTTGTTGCGGAGTTCCCTGCCTGAATTTCCTTATTAGTAGTAAAAAATGATAATGTATTTTCTACTTTTGGTCTCCCTGGGTCTTTGTGGCTGCACTCAGGTTTTCTCTCGTTGCGGTGAGCAGGGGCTACCCTTCGGTGCGGGGCACATTGCGGTGGCTTCTCTGGTTGCGGAGCAGAGGCTCCAGGGCACGCGGGCTTCCGTAGCTGTGGCTCTCGGGCTCAGTAGCTGTAACACTGAGCTTAGTTGCTCTGAGGCGGGTGGGATCCTCCCGGCCCAGGGATCAAACCCCTGTCTCCTGCATTGGTGGGTGGATTCCCAACCTCTGGACCACCAAGGCAGCCATGGATGGTAGTTTGGGCAGAGACATTTGCTTGCAGAGAAGGCAGATCTGTATCCGGAGTACCTGCCTGTCCCAGTAAGAAGAGAAGTCTGCCCTTTTATCAAAGAGAAGGTTCACTGTAATCAGCCTGCCACCAGGTAACTGGCTGATCACCCTGGGGAGCAGTGCCCTACCTGAGGCCCGGCGGGTCTCGGGCCTGACAGACTGGGCCCTCAGCGGTGGCTGTAGCCAGGTCAGCCTTGGTGAGTGGAAGTCTGTGTTGCTGAGTCCACGTATGACTTGCATCCTCACCGCCGTGGCCACTACATTCGTGAGCCCACCAGTCGAAGGCAGGGGTAGCTGGGGAAAGAGGCTGACTGGGGCTTCCCTGATGGTCCTGCTGTTGAAAATCTGCCTGGCAGCACAGGGGATGTGGGTTCGATCCCTGGTCTGGGGCAACTAAGCCCGTGTGCCACAACTAGTGACCCTGGGCCCAGAGCCCACGGGCTGCAACTACTGAGGACCGAGCACCCTAGAGCTTGTGCTCTGCAACAAGAGAAGCCACTGCAGTTGAGAGGAACCCCCACTCACTGCAACTAGAGAAAGCCCGCACACAGCAATGAAGACCCAGCGCAGCCAAAAATAAGTAAATAAATGTTAAAAAAAAAAAAAGAGGCTGACAGGTGTCCCCAGAACAGGTCATTCTATCCACTTGATTATTTAAATCTCTTGCTGAGGTGAAAGGTGAGAATTCAGAGAGGTTTATCCATACATTTCTGTCCCAGATCACCTTAACACCAATTTTCTAGTCATGTTCTTAACCAAATCCCTGACGGCCCAGCCAAGCCATTGGCCACAGCCCGTGAATCAGTGTATAGTCACACCTCTGGCCATTCCTCCTTCCAGGTGAAATGGACAGTTAGGTGCCCTATCTGAAGTTCCTTCCCCTGCCCCCACCCCCCCAGAGGATTTCTCTTAGTTCTGGCTTTCAGGGGGGTTTCAGAAAGGGTCTGTCGCGCCGCAGTTTTTCCCTTTCACGTGGTGTCTGCACATCAAGCAGAACTCCCTGTAAACAAGCCTCAAGATTTCTCTTTTGCCATTGATTGGTCAGCGGGACTTCTCCATGGGGCCACAGGTGTGGCTCAGAGAGAGAGGGCAGGTAACAGGAGAGGGATCCATGATACTTGGGCTGCTACTTCTATGTTGATTTAGTTTTGGCTGTGCTGGGTCTCTGTTGCTGTGCACGGCCGTCCTCTAGTTGTGGTGCGCGGGCTTCTCCTTGTGGTGGCTTCTCTTGTTGCGGAGTACAGGCTCCAGGCCCTCGGCCTTCGGTCCTTGAGGCCACAGGTCTAATTGCTCTGAGGCATGGGGGAATCTTCTCATACCAGGTATTGAACTCATGTCCCCTGCCTTGGCAGGCAGATTCTTAACCACTGGACCACCAGGGAAGTCCTGGGATTATTATTCAAAGATACAACTCAGGAACAGGCTTTCCAGGTGGCGCTAGTGGTAAAGAACCCACCTGCAAATACAGGAGACATTAAGAGACACAGGTTTGATCCCTGGGTCAGGAAGATCCCCTGGAGGAGGGCATGGCAACCCATCCCAATATTCTTGCCTGGAGAATCCCAAGGACAGAGGAGCCCAGCAGGACACAGTCCATAGGGTCACAGAGTCAGACCCGACTGAAGGGACTTTGCATGCAAGCACGCATAACTCAGGAACAGCCAGATGCAAAGAGGTATGGGGACAAGAAGACAAGGCATGAGGAAAAGAGTCAGAGATGACTTAGTGACTAAACAACAAGAATATTCCATCATATATATGTACTACATCTTCTTTATCCATTCTGCTGTTGATGGCCACTGAGGTGGCTTCCATGTCCTGGCTATTGTAAGCAGTGCTAAAAAAGATACCTACACCCCAAGGATTCTGGGTCTTTAAGCTAGGAATTGAGTGAAGGATGTGACTCTTTTTTTTCTTGATTTTATTCGCCTTTTTTTCACTTGATTTAGAGCTCTTTCATGTATACGGGTCAAGTAAGAATTTGTTAGACTTCCTGTTTCTTTCATTTCCGTTAGCCAGTGCCTTTGTTCTCTGCTGAGTCAGACTCTTCTGATTGCAGCATTGACTCTACTGTCCATTATGGTGAGCATGGCCCACCTTCCCTTTGGTGATTAAGTACTGGCTCAGTAGACATGAATTTGAGCGAACTCTGGGAAATAGTGGAGGACAGAGGAGCCAGGTGTGCTTCAGTCCATGGGGTCACCAAGACTTGGACACGACTTAGCAACTGAACAACAAACGCCTCTTAGACCTGCTGCCTCTCAAGCCAGTTACCCCCATTGCATTGAGGTTTCCCACTTCTGTGGCAGCGGTTCCCACTGTAATTTCTTAGCTCCAGAGAAGAGCCATCGCAGAACTAGCTCTTCAAGGCTGCTGGGGCTTCCTTACAAAGTCGTATCTCACTGTCGTGGTGAAAGCTGTGTGCTCTGAACTCTCCCAGGGTATTGGTGAGAAGGTCTCAAATGATAAATCCATACAGCATTCCAATCTAAGTCTTTGGGTCCCTGTCTCTGAGTAAATGGTCTCTTCTCTGGTGCAGAGACCTCCTTGTGTTTCCATCAAGATAAACATAGATAGGTGGAAAACTTAGCAGTAACCTAGTGAGCTGAGTGGGAAAAACTCAGAGGTATTTTTCTCTGAGAAGGCCTTCAGGGGCTCAACCCAGAAGCCCCAGAGGAGCCCCAGAGAGGGGAGAGAATACCTCACACAGAGTCCCAGGTGCTCCTGGAATAACTGAGGGGAATAAGGCAGATAAGGAGATGCTCTCGACCTCTGGTCAGGCATGACACAGTCACTCTGGAGGGTCCCCCTCTGGGGTGTCTGTTTTCCTCAGGAGTAGCCTAATCCATGAGGTCTTGTGTGTGTGTGTGTGTTTTAAACCAAGTATGTTTTATTTATCTGTTCAGTTTTCGCTGTGCTGGGTCTTCATTGCTCAGGTCCTTCCCTAGTTGCGGTGCTCGGGCTTCTCACTGCAGTGGCTCCTCTTGTTGCAGACCATGGGCTCTGGGGCTCGTGGGCTCTGTAGGTGTGACTTCCGGGCTCCAGAGCACAGGCTCGATAGCTGTGGAGCGCATGCCTGGTTGCCCCGCGGCATGTGGGGTCTTTCCTGATCAGGGATCAAACCCATGTCTCCTGCAATGGCAGGTGGATTCTTCACTACTGAGCCACCAGGGAAGCCCAGGATCATTTTAAAGCAAAGGCATGTCTATCATTTTGTCTAAGGATGGTGGTTACTCTCCTCCCCAAATCATTCTGTGTCCACGCCTGGGAAATTCCATGGTGGGCTCCAGCCACGGGGTCACAGAGAACCGGACATGACGGAGCGCACCAGGCTCATGGTGCTGCTGCTTCCCCGTCACTGCAGTCCTGTCTGACTCTCTGTGACCCCATCCACCGTGGCCCCCAGGCGCCTCTGTCCATGGGGTTTCCCAGGCAAGAAGGCTGGAGTGGGTTGCCATTTCATTCTCCAGGGGATCTTCCTGACCCAGGGATCGAAGCCCCATCTCTGTGTCTCCTGCACGGCAGGCGGGTTCCTTACTGCTGAGCCACCGGGGAAGCCCCCCCACTCGGGGTCCTTGAGGACACTTACGGGCAGAGTGAGTCTAGCAGTTCCCACAGTGGGGGTGGGATGTGGTGTGGGAGATATCTTTATGTGTCCTGATGTCACCATCTGGCTCAGATAGTGCTCTGGACACCAACTCCTGGGCCAAGATGGGCTCTGCCCTGCCCGCTGGGCAGTCAGTGCAGGATGCCTGCCGCCCAGTAGAACTCTGGGAGGAGGGGATGGGCCACATTCCCTTGGTCCCACACTTCAAAAGGGTTAGAATGGTGAATGTCAGCTTAAGTGAATTTTATCTCAAAAACAAAAAATTTAGGAGAGGATTCTACCCCTTACCTTGTGACAAGGTGGCGCCAAAATAGCGCTGGGCGTGTATGTGAATGTCCATTTCTTCACGCCCCAAGCACTCTCATAGTAATTATACAGGGGCCGAGGCAGGAGTCCACCCATCTACCATTGTTCTTTCCTTTATTCCTACTATGAGCACTTTCAGTGCCAATTCCTCGCGAAGGCGTGGCGGCACCACTGACAAGCCCAGCTAGACCCATCCTGCCTGAATGTCAGGTACTCAGAGATCTGTAGGACACATGATGGGAGCACAGAACCGGTCCTGAGCATGTAGTTACAGACGAAGGAGGAGAGGGCCGGGGGGGGGGGCGCTTCAGAGGGGGATTCTGGGGTTCACCCGCGGAGATTTGGACGAACTGTGGCAGAGGGCAGTGAGTCTGGCTGTAAGAGGGGAGGGTGCAGGTTTACGGGTAAGGGGAAGAGGCCATCCCATGCAGGGACTGCATAGGCAGATACAGGGAGGCATCAGCAAGTCCCGATGGACCAAGAGTGATGAGGGGACGAATCATGTGGAAATGAGACTGCAAGGAGCAGGGGAGAGGGAGCTCCTGGGGGAAGGTCAGATGAAAGAGATGGTAGCTTTTCTGAATAATCGTGTGTTCTGTGGGATCTTTTGGGATTCCCAGGTGACGCTCATGGTAAAGAACCCATGTGCCAATGCAGGAGACGTAAGAGATGTGAGTTCGATCCCTGTGTGGGAAAGATCCCCTGGAGAAGGGCATAGCAACTCACTCAGTATTCTTGCCTGGAGAATTCCCATGGGCAGAGGAGGGTGGTGGGCTACAGTCCACGGGGTCGCAAAGAACTGGACATGACTGAAACGACTCAGTATGCATGCACAGACGTACATGGTGTCTTTTCCCCCCAGAGCCTGGACTGAAGAGGCCAGGAGGGCTCAGGGCACTGGAAGGGAACAAGGAGCAACTGTTCATGACATGTCTACCACCTGTGGTTGCTTCTTCCTGCTCATATTTGTGTGGACATCAGCCAGCCCCATTTTCCGTGTCCCTTCCTGCATTTGCAGAGGAAAAAGTTGGAGAGCTATCCGTGATCCCTCGGTCCTCAGGGCAGCATGGGCAAAGCCCAGAGCCATCTTGGTTGGACAAGGGCTTTTTTTTTTTTCTTTTTTAAAGCTCTCCTGTACTATTCTACTCTTAAAAATTTACTTATTTAATTTGGCTGGGCCGAGTCTTAGGTACAGCACCAGGATCTTCCATCTTCATTGCGGCTTTCAAGATCTTTAGCTGCAGTACTCGAACTCTTAGCTGCGGCCTTAGGGATCTAGTTCCCTGACCAAGGTTGGAACCCAGGTCCGCTGCACTGGGAGCAAGGAGTCTTAGCCACTGGACCACCAGGGAGAGTTCCAGGGTAAAGATTCTTGTGAATGTCATCCTTTCCTGTTAATATCCTACCCACCACATTCTGCCAGCAGAACTTCTCTCTCCCAGGAAACTGATGGAGGTTAGGATAATTTAGATATAATATTTTTCTGTGTAGCCCTGGACAGAGTGGACTCAGAGTTACAGGTGAATTTCTGCTGTGAGCCCATTCCCTCAAGCAAAATAAGAATAAATGAGGGCCTTCCGCTGTAAAGCCCTGTCGGTGGTCCAACATGAATGGGTTGACCAGACTACTTCCAGGTGATAAAAGCTAATATTAAGGGTGAATTCTCACACCATTGATTGCATGTGTGCTAAGTTGCTTCAGTAGTCCGACTCTTTAGGACCCTCTAAATGTTAGCCCACCAGGCTCCTCTGTCCATGGGATTCTCCAGGCAAGAACACTGGAGTGGGTTGCCATGCCCTCCGTCAGGGGATTTTCCTGACCCAGGGATCGAACCCTTGTCTCTTACATGTCCTGCATTGGTGGTTGGGTTCTTTATACCACTAGCACGACTTGGGAAGTCCAAGGCGATTAATTCTACTGCCAATTAAAAAAATAAAGTATTTGTTTATGTTATGTTTGGCTGATCTTCATTGCTTCACAGTCTTTTCTCTAGTTGTGGAGAGTGAGGGCTCTCTCTCTAGTTGTGGTGGGTGGGCTTCTCACTGTGGTGGCTTCTCTTGTTGCAGAGCACAGGCTCAGTAGTTTTGGCGGATGGACTTAGTTGCTCCATGGCATGTGGGATCTTCTTGGACCAGGGAATCAACCAGTGGCCCCGCAGTGGAAGATGGATTCTTTACCACCAGGGAAATCCCCTGGGTACTGATTTTAGTGCTGCGTCCAGTGGTCTTGGGATGGAAGCACCACAGCAGAGGGCCAGGGGAAATCAGGGGCTGAGGACGGGAAAGACAGCACATGTTCCAATTGCTTGGAAGTGAAGGAAATGAGATGACAGGCTAATTCTGGGTGGAATTAATAAAGGAAGGTTATCCTGGTTGGAAGAGCTCTGACTCTGAGGGGCAGAAAAAGGGACAGGAAACAAGGAGGCAGGACGTGTAGGAGAGACTTCTACACACCTGGGCCCATGGAGACTGTGGGTGTGAACACTGGATCAGGCATGGGATGCACTGGAGCCATCTGTGTGGGCAGTGTGGTGTGTCCCAAATGAAGAGCCCAGCAGACCTTTTACTCATGAAATGATCTTCTCTCCTTCTCTCCCAGAGGAAGACAGGCAGGTCCTCCAGGCAGGTTGGAGCAGTGACCTGTGGCTCTAGGTGGACGCACTTTGTCAGCAGGTGTGCACACGAATTGATTGAGCTCTCAGATCCCAGGATCCAATACCTCTGGACTTAGAAACAGGCTCACTCTGACTCCCTGTTGAGCAATTTCTATTTCTTCTGCCTGTAAGGAAGGCAATGTAGAAAGCAGTACCAACTGTGAGGCAGCATGTTGATATCTGATACACAATATTTATTATAAATATAGAGCAATTTTTACAAATCGTTCAGAAGTGGCCTCAGCCAGGCAAAATTAAATTATGCAGAAGTGCTTGCATGAGGGGAGGTGTACACAGTCTATATCAGGGTGAGAAAACCCTGAAAGAGTTACCTGAGTACAGAGCACTCCCAGCCACCCCTCTCTGGGGGGCCAGTTCCACACAGCAGGAGGTCTGTCATGAAGGTGGAATAAAGCTTTTCTCTCAGCAGCCCAAGGAGGCCCCATCTGTGCAGAAGGCTGGTGGGAAGCAGGTGCGCCTCTCCTCCTCCCGTCCTCCCTTTCTGTGCCAACACATTGGGTCCCGTGCACCCCATGGGAGAAGAATTCCAGAGGCTCTTCAAGAAACCCAGGGCTGAGTCATAATCTGCACCTTGTGTCCTAAGGAGCGTGCGCACCAGTGCGGCCTCTTGGGCTGTAAACAATACTAACAGCGCAAGGGGCCGAGTTCCCTTCAGGGCGCTCCTGCTTCTCAAGAAGGCGTCCTGAGAAGGTAAGCGGGGCAGACGGACAGAACAGGCACAGGCGGGAACACGGAAGAGAAGGGGGTTGATGACTGGCCTGAGATGCCTAGAAACGGAGTGAGACCCATTTCTGGCCGTGGAGGTAGACAACTGCTACTTCTTATTTTCTGTGCGGAGCCCCTGACACAAAAG